>NC_058519.1:618035386-618660386 GCF_904849725.1 Hordeum vulgare subsp. vulgare | reverse complement strand
GTCGCTGTTTAATTCAAAATAGTTCCAGTCGTGTCTACAGGCCTCGGACGACCGACCCATGTCGGACGTCCGACCCCTCGCGGACGCCCGGACTTCCGACATTTGTCGGACGTCCGGACCCTGTGTGACTTAAAGCACCTCCAACGGCTGGATTTCACTCCCCACTATATATACTCTTCTCCCACCTCGTGAAAGGGTGTTCAACACAGCTAGAATACACCCAAGAACACCTTTCCTCTCACTCACTCTTGTCTACACCAAATCCTAGATCCCAAGAGCATTTGTGAGTCCCTTTGAGTGTTGTTCCAATCAAAAGATAGATCGTCTCCCTCTCCTCCTTCCCACCAAAGTGATTTGTGATTTGACCAAGTTTTGAGCAATCCCCGTGATCTTGTTACTCTTGGAGGTTGGAGACTCCTAGGCGGTAGGAGTCTTCGGAGAGGAATCAAACCATTGTGATATACCCCGGAAAGTTTGTGAAGGTTTGGAAGCCACCTCAAGGCTTACCACTAGTGGTTGAGAAACGCCTTCGTGGAGTTATCTCAAAGGGAGAATAGGGTGAGCCTTCGTGGCGTTGGTGTGCCTTCGTGGTAACATCCGCCCCTCTAACGGTGACGTAGCTTCCCTCCAAGGAAGTGAACATCAGGATACATCCTTGTCTCTCTCGGAGTTTCGGTTATTCCTAAAATTGCTAAGTAATTATTAAAATTTGGATTTGTACCTATTCACCCCCCTCTAGGTCCATCTCGATCCTTTTCAATTGGTACCAGAGCCTCGTGCTCTATTCGTGTGGCTTAACCGCCCTAGAGCGAGATGGAAGGGGATCCAACTACGGTAGCTCCAGTGCAGAGGGACGGGACTTCCTCGGAAGTCAAGTCTTTCACCTCTGAGGACCTGGAACGGGCCCTTGCCAAGCAAAAAGAGGAGCATGATGCTTCTCTTGAGGCCATGGTCCAAATGAGACTAGCATCACTAACCGCGGGGACAACCACGTCCCCGAGGGCCTCAGGGCCCCATGTGCACGGTACTTCATTTGGCCAACCACCTCCGGAGAGGAAGCAAACCAGTGTTCCATGGCTTTATGCTAGATCTCAAATTGAGAAACCTAAGTACAATCCTGGAGGAAAACCTCCCTTGCTTGATGACAATTCCGATTTTGCTTTGTGGAGAGTTGGTATGCAGGATCATCTTAGGTACGCCAATGATGAGATGTTGGACATCCTCGAGCATGGGTACAATCCTGTAGATCCAAGGTGCCTCACGCCCAGAGAAACTTATGACAAGCATCTCAATGACACTGCGATCATGTGCATAAGAAAAGGAATGAATGACAAGCAACGAAGACCATACATTCACATCACAAGTGCCAAGGAACTGTGGGATAGCATCATAAGGACCAAGACCGGTACCTCCACTCTTCGGCTTGCTCAATATGAAATTGCCAAGGGGCAATTACAGAATTTCTGTATGGAAAAGGGTGAATCTCCCAAGCAACTACTAGAACGGCTCATGACTCTCGCCGCATACATTGAGTCATGTGAATGTGACAAGACGCAAGATGGCTTCAATCTGACCAAGAGATTTCTTGTGGACAAGTTACTTCACTCTCTTGCTTCGTATCACCATCAAATGGTATGGGACATGAGGCAGCATCATGGGTTCAAAGAAATGACTCCGGATGACATCATATCCACCTTCCAATTATTTGAAGAGTCAAAGGCAAATGCAACAAAGCACCTAGCCATGCATGGCACTTCAACATCAAAGATCAATCTTGCTTTGAAAGCCAAGCATGAATGTGACGAAGAAGAAAGTGAAGAAGAAGAGGGTGATGATGACTGCGAAGATGGTGATGATGTTGACTCTGATGAAAGCCCATCTAATGAGGACATTGCTCTCTTTGTAAAGAAGTTCAGTGCAGGAAAGTTCAAGGGAAGATTCCCAAAGAAGAAGGTAAGGAAATGCTATAACTGTGAGGAAACCAACCACTACTTCAATGACTGCCCTTATGAAAAGAGAGAAGACAAACCAAGGTTTCCAAAGACCTTTGTAAAGAAGAAGTTGCCAAACCCTATGAACTCCAAGTTCAAGAGGACAGATGGAAGAGCAATGGTTGCACAAGAAGAATCAGATCCAGAAGATGTTGGTGGAGTTGCCGGAGTAGCTCAGGATACACAAAGCACCTTGAGGCTAGTCAACAAAAGTGGTGATGTTGTTCACTACAACTATATGAAGGACTACAAGGGCAACGCTCACAAGTGTTTGATGGCAAAGACTGCCATGGGAGATGAGGAAGACCAAAGCTCCCATGATAAGGTTAAGGTAACTCCACGGTTAAACTCTTTCAGTCTAGCTTCTACTCCTTCTGATGAGTATCTTGATGCGGAAGATCATTATGAGGATAATGACTTAGATCATCCCATGTTTGCTAAAATAAACAAATTTATGTGCTCTATTAAAGGAAAGAAGCTCACTATGTTTCGCATACTTATGGAAATGGTGAGTAAGCACACCAATACCATCAAGTAACTCGAAACCCTCGTCACTGAGGAGATGGAAAGAAATGAACTCCTTGAGCAGAAAGTCCTGTATGAGGAAGCACAAAATGATGCACTATGTTCAAAAGTAGGTGAAAACCTTGATAAACATGCTAATGATCTTGCCTCCTTGAAAAAGGTTGAATCTGTGTGCAAAGAATTACTAAATGATAAAGACCGACTTGTGAACTCTCATGCTTCCCTTTCTAAGGACTGTGAGCGTCTATCCTTGTCTCTCAAAGACAAGGAAGAGAAACTCACTGTTCTTACAAAGAGTTTTGAGGCACTTAAAGTCACTTATCTTGACACTCTAGCTAAGGCCTACTCCTCACCTATTATCAATGTTGATACCTGTACTACTAACTCTAGTAGTGAACTGACATCTATCCTTGAGGAAAACTGTTCGTTAAAGACACAGCTAGACAGAGGTCTCATGACATGTGCACAAGGACAAAAGACTCTCAATGAGATCTTAAGTCGACACAATGGAGGTTTCGCCAAGGAAGGGCTTGGGTTCAACCCAAGCACTGCCAAGAAAAGTGCATCTCCTCTCAAGTGTACCACTCCGCTTAAGGAAATACTTGTACGAGAGGGACACACGGAGAAAGGTAAGGTTGTGAGTGGATCGGCCACTAGGGGTTCGTCTACTCACAACAAGACAACCGAATTCCTGCCTCCATCCTATGTACTACGCAAATCAAAGGAAGAGAGGTCTATGCTAAATTCGTTGGTCCCCGTAATGCATTTCGATTCTATGCTATTTGGGTCCCTAAGACTCTTGTAACTAATGTGAAAGGCCCCATGACAAAATGGGTACCTCAAACCAAGTCTTAATTCGTTACAAGCTGTTTTCTCCGGAGGAGCCAAATGGGTGATCGACAGTGGATGCACCAATCATATGACCGGAGATAGTAACTTGCTCTATGACTTCATGCAAGCCATTCGACCATACATGAGCATTGTATTTGGTGGAGGGTCGAAAGGGCAGGTAATTGGGTTGGGCAAGGTGGCAATCACTAATGACATGTCTATTGCAAATGTCATGCTTGTCCAATCTCTTCAATATCATTTACTTTCAGTTCGCCAATTGGCTTCCGTCGGTTATAACACATTATTTGGACTAACGGATGTGAAAGTCTTTAAAAGAGATACTCTTGAAGTGGCCTTTGTTGGAGAGTTGGATGGCAACCTTTACACGGATGATTTCTCGAAAGAGAGCACCTTCCATACAACTTGTCTAATGGCTAAGGCCGACATGGGATGGCTGTGGCATCGCCGGCTCGCCCATGTTGGCATGAAAAATCTTCAAAATCTCTTAAACGGCAATCACATCCTTGGACTAACAAATGTATCTTTTAAGAAAGATCGTGTGTGCAGTGCATGCATAGCTGGGAAACAACATCAATCAAGACATCCACCCAAGAACATTGTATCCACTTCGAGGCCGTTAGAGCTCCTTCATGTGGATCTGTTTGGGCCTCCTTCATGGGCAAGTCTTGGAGGGAAAAAGTATGGCCTAGTCATTGTTGATGATTACTCAAGATATACATGGGAGTTCTTTCTCAAGTCCAAGGACGAGACGAAGATCACTTTCATTGACTTTGCCAAACAAGCCCAGGACATCAAGGCAGTAAGAAGTGATAATGGCTCTGAGTTCAAGAACTACACCCTAGAAGATTTTCTTAGTGATGAGGGAATTGAACATCAGTACTCCGCACCTTACACCCCTCAACAAAATGGTGTGGCAGAGAGGAAGAACCGGACACTTGTGGAAATGGCAAGGTCCATGTTAGACGAATACAAGTCACCACATAGTTTTTGGGCTGAGGCCGTCAACACAGCATGTCATGCATCAAACCGGCTCTTCCTCCGATCAATATTGGAGAAGACTCCATATGAGCTCCTACCTGGGAACAAGCCCAATGTTAAGTACTTTCGTGTGTTTGGATGCAAATGTTTCATCCTCAACAAACGAGAACGGTTAGGAAAATTTCAATCCAAAACAACTGAAGGGATTTTTGTTGGCTATGGGTCAAACTCTCACGCCTACAGAGTCTACAACAAATCCACTGGATGTGTTATAGAAACCTGTGACGTGACGTTTGATGAATTTAACCGCTCCCATGGGGAGCAAGTTGATCTAGATGATGCAGGTGAAGAAGACTCCCCACAAGATATCTTAAACATGGGTGTAGGTGCACTTCTTCCCATGGAACAAAGACCCCATGATGATGATGAAGATGATGAGAGTATCTCTCATCCTCAGGATAGTTCACTGCCCGTACCTCCACAAGATATTAGCACACACATCATGCCAGTTGTTGAGGATCAAGTGGGAGAACATGTCTCTCACCCTGATGACACTCAAGAACAAGTTGATCTTCAAGAGGTAGACCAAAGTATGGGTATGTTTGATGATGAACCTCAACAGGTGCAACGCGAAGAGGAATATCTTCCGCCGCACATAAATGATCCATATGTTGAGGACGTTGATGATGGAAACGAAGTCGAACCTCGTGAAACCTTGACCTCCATCATGCCACGTGTGGCCGGTCGTGTTGATATTGATCAAATCCTCACAGGCGTGTCGGAAGGTAGAGTGACTCGTAAACAATTAACAAACTTTCGTGCTCACTTTTCATTTGTCTCTAGTACCGTGCCACACAGGGTTCAGGATGCATTGTGTGACAATGACTGGCTACTTGCTATGCAAGAGGAGCTAAACAGTTTTACACGTAACGAAGTATGGTCATTGGTAGAACGACCAACTGAGGAACATAATGTCATTGGAACTAAATGGATTTTCAAGAACAAGGAAGATGAGAACGGGACTGTCCTACGCAACAAGGCAAGGTTAGTAGCACAGGGGTACTCCCAAGTTGAAGGTTTGGACTTTGGTGAAACTTTCACCCCTGTTGCTCGTCTTGAGTCCATTCGCATTTTATTGGCCTATGCTGCTTTCAATGGTTTTACTTTGCATCAAATGGATGTGAAAAGTGCTTTTCTTAATGGTCCTCTACAAGAAGAGGTATATGTATCACAACCACCTGGGTTTGTTGACCCTCATCACAAAGACCATGTATATAAACTTCACAAGGCTCTGTATGGTCTTAAACAAGCACCCCGTGCTTGGTACGATCATCTTAAGAAGTTCCTACTCGATGATGGCTTTGTGGTGGGGGTGATCGATCCCACTCTTTTTACTAAGAGGGAAAATGGTGATTTGATCTTATGCCAAATCTATGTAGATGACATCATTTTTGGTTCTCCTAACATCCATTTGTGCAAGAAGTTTGCGGCCTCCATGACCAAGACCTTTGAGATGTCACTCAACACGGACTTGAAGTTCTTTCTTGGTTTTCAAATACAACAATTTCAAGAAGGGATTTTCTTGTCTCAAACTAAGTACCTCAAGGACATTCTTGAAAAATTTGATATGACACATGCTAAACCAATGAAGACACCCATGGCCACCGATGTAGTTCTAAATGAAGACACAAACGGTATTCCTTTTGACCCATCTACTTACCGCTCCATGATTGGTTCGCTGCTTTATCTTTGCGCATCTAGACCGGACATCATGTTAAGTGTAGGTATATGTGCTAGATTTGAAGCTTCCCCTAGGGAAAGCCATCACACGGCGGTTAAGCATATTCTTAGATACCTTGTTCACACCCCAAAGTTAGGCTTATGGTACCCTAAGGATGCAAAGTTTGATGTTATTGGGTATTCCGATGCGGATTGGGCCGTTGATAAAGTGGGACGGAAATCCACTTCCGGTGCATGTCAGTTTCTTGGACGCTCCTTGGTAAGTTGGTCCTCGAAGAAGCAGAATTATGTTTCTCTCTCCACGGCCGAGGCCGAATATATTGCAGCCGCAAGCTGTGCAACCCAACTGCTATGAATGAGGCAAACACTAAAGGATTATGGTATCACGTATTGACACGTTCCTCTTCTCTGTGATAATGAAAGTGCCATAAAGATCTCCGAGCACCCCATTGATCACCCTCGCACAAAACATATTGATATTAGGTATCATTTCTTGAGAGACCATGTGCAAAAGGGTGACATTGATATTACCCATGTGGGTACCGACATGCAGTTAGCCGACATTTTCACCAAGCCACTTAGCGTAGCTAGGTTCTGTCAACTTAGGCGTGAACTTGGTATCTTGGAGCTTGACAACATATCTTGAATCTTGCACACATACACACACTCACATTATGTTTGTGTCTTGATGTGGGCATGTATTTAGGGGGAGTGAGTCTTAATTATTTTTTAAGCTTACAAAGTACGCATAAATCAATTCATACATGTAATGCTTGTAGGAAACTATGTTCGTATTTTTTTTGTGTGCGAAACCATGCAAGTCATCATCTCATCATCAAAACAAAAAAATCAGCCTCTGCCTCCTCCTCCTTTCTCGAACGTCCGACAGGTCTCGGACGTCCGGCGGCAAAATCCCTTCTGGACGTCCAACCAGTGTCGGTCGTCCGACGCCACAATCACCTCCGGACGTCCGACGCCTGTCGGATGTCTGACCCCTCGGGCCTATAAATAGCTGCGCGCGGGGCTGGGCTCTTGCCCTAACCCTCGCGCCCCTTTTCCCTACCACAGCTGCCGCCGCCAGCTCGAGGAGCTCCTGCCTGCGCCGCCAAACTCGAGATCGGGCTGATCTCCTTCGCGGATCCTCCACTCCTTCCTCCGTATTCTTTGCGGGATCCGTCCTCAGGTCGCTCCTTCGTCTCCTTTCGCGTTTGTTTTGATTCTCTCTCTCTCCCATGTATCTCCATGTTCGTTCCTCATTTGGGGATTTTTCATCCGCGTAGGTGTTTGTGCTCCATGGGGAAGACCAAGCACACCGCTCGGAAGACCGTGGTTGGCTCATCCTCTCGCGCCCCTATTAACACGGGGTCAGACTCGGATGAGCCACTTCGTCCCTTCAAACGGACTGCCCGGCGCTCTAGGCCCGGCGTTCTCCGTCTCCACAACTGCCCTCGTCGTCTGATGGTGATGACCCCGACTTCGAGGAGGAGCTTGCCGCCGAGGACCTTCCTGTCCAGCACGTTGATCGAAGGTCCAAGCCAAAGCCCGAGACTCGCAAGGCGTCCTACATGCCACAACCTCCTCCTGCCCAGCCTGCAGGTGAAGCTCGCCGCATCTCACTAGAACCTCCTGCCACGTTAGGTCGTGCTATCACGAACTTCACCACACTTGGCACAACTTCATATCTTACTTTCCGCCGCGACATTGATCAATACGCTGTCGTACGTGACTCTACTGACTCACGTTTCCGCACAAACGTCCAGATGGACATTTTTACCACAGTCATAGTTCCTAAGGGGTTATCTATTCATCACTCCATTGATGTTGAGCATATTCGCATGCACCCGGCGAAATATCCGGGTGCCATTGAGCTTATTGAGGCATCGGGGCTTGCCGCCCCGTTTTCCTTTCATTGCGACTTTAATGCTGCTGCCATTCACCAGTTCTATGCCACATGCCATTTTGGCCCAGACCACACTGTTAGCTGGATCACCTCTGACGTTCGCTTCACAGCTTCTTATGATACATTTGTTGCCGCACTGGGTTTCCCCAATTCCGGTTTCAAATACATAGGGATGATCCTAACCATGCACCTAAGTCTATTGACGCGTGTGGGAATCTTCTCAAGCCACTACGTGAGCTTGATGCGGATGAACGCATGAAGGACCTTAACCAGGTATCCATGTGGCGGTCACCTTATTTCATCATTTTTCAGTGTCTCATCCGCACCATCTATCCCAAGATGGGTGATAAGGGTTCTTGCAGTGGCTATTGTATCGACATCATGTCTCACTTGTTTGAGCACCCCAAGGGAAAAATCAATGTGCCTCATTTTCTATGGCATGAGATTCGGCTTGCTAGCTTTCAGTACAAGCGAGCCTTTCCTCACGCCCCTTTCATCCAGGCTCTTATTAACCATGTTGCTGATTTCTCTGTGGCTGTCACTCACACACATCGCAAGTGGGTCATTCCCGCTCACATGGCGGATGACTATGCTCCCAAGAAAGCCCCCTCATCCTCCACATCCACTCGCCGCACTGCTGCACGGGCCACCACCCCCTCATCTAGCTCCGCTCCTCTCGGTCGCATTGCCAAATTCCTTGGCAAGGCACATTCTGCTTTGATGAAGGCCGTTTCTTTCCAGTGTGGTCAAACCCATGATGTGGTTTCTCGCTTAGTCTCCTCCAAGAATGTCCTCAAGGCTCGTCTGAGAGCCTCGGGCGCTCTTGATGTGAGTGATGATGAGGCCCTCCTGCTGCTCCTCCTACTGATTTTGGCTTCCCTTCTGGTCCTGAGTGGTCTGATTTCCTTGACGAGGCTGGTGGCAGTGGCTTGGCTGATGATGCTGATGATGATGGTGATGAGCTCTGAGCGTGATTGGTACTATTGATAGCTCCCTTTTTGGTACTTGGTGCCAAAGGGGGAGTAATGTATCGTAGTTTTTAGTCTTTGGAGATTTAATGTAATGGATAAACTCATGTATGGCTACTTATGAATGCTTGTGATTTGCTATGGATTGCTATGATATCATCATAGACTATTATGTCTTGCTCCACTACTTCTATGATGATCTATTATCTTTACATGTTGATCCATTGGAGCTTCGATTTTTTTATTATCATGCATATACAAAGGGGGAGCTCCATACTAAATATCTCCTAGACTATAATGTATGTTAAATCTTTTTGAGACCTATGTATATGTTGTCATCAACTACCAAAAAGGGGTAGATTGAAAGTGCATGCTATGCCCCTAATCGTCTTTTGGTGTTAATGAAAACGCATACATAGGAAACTAATCCTATTTGTTGAGTGTATCTCAGGATGGCAAGTACTTTAGTAGATTGAGAATTATGTGCCAAAGGTTGTCTGAAAAGATTGGGGATTTATATTTCGAGAAGGCTCGGGATTAAGAAAAGATGATGTAGACTAGTCTTTTGAGTTTACTGATATTGAGTATAGGGATCCCGCACTATTAAGAGGGGATCACAGGTTTTGTGATGAACTTGCTCATACCACATCTTTACTATCATACCCAATACCACATACTCTCCACTTTGTTCTCAATTCAAAACAGGTCTATTGCCTCGGACATCCGGCTCCCTCCGGACGTCCGAGGGCCGGACGACCGGCAGGCTTCGGAAATCCGGAAGCCCGCACCAGTAGAAGTTGAGTTCTATAACTCGGAAATCCGGCTCCCTCCGGACGTCCGAGCGCCGGACGTCCGACCCTCGTCAGAAATCCGGAACCTACCACCAGAAGAAGTTGAGTTGTATAACTCAGATTTCCGGTCCTCTCCGGACGTTCAGTCGCTGTTTAATTCAAAATAGTTCCAGTCGTGTCTACAGGCCTCGGACGATCGACCCCTGTCGGACGTCCGACCCCTCGCGGATGCCCGGACTTTCGGCAATTGTCGGACGTCCGGACCCTGTGTGACTTAAAGCACCTCCAACGGCTGGATTTCACTCCCCACTATATATACTCTTCTCCCACCACATGAAAGGGTGTTCAACACAGCTAGAATACACCCAAGAACACCTTTCCTCTCACTCACTCTTGTCTACACCAAATCCTAGATCCCAAGAGCATTTGTGAGTCCCTTTGAGTGTTGTTCCAATCAAAAGATAGATCGTCTCCCTCTCCTCCTTCCCACCAAAGTGATTTGTGATTTGACCAAGTTTTGAGCAATCCCCGTGATCTTGTTACTCTTGGAGGTTGGAGACTCCTAGGCGGTAGGAGTCTTCGGAGAGGAATAAAACCATTGTGATATCCCCCGGAAAGTTTGTGAAGGTTTGGAAGCCACCTCAAGGCTTACCACTAGTGGTTGAGAAACGCCTTCGTGGAGTTATCTCAAAGGGAGAATCGGGTGAGCCTTCGTGGCGTTGGTGTGCCTTCGTGGTAACATCCGCCCCTCTAACGGTGACGTAGCTTCCCTCCAAGGAAGTGAACATCAGGATACATCCTTGTCTCTATCGGAGTTTCGGTTATTCCTAACCCTAACTCTCTACTTGTGTTAATCCTTATTACATACTTGTATTTGATTATTGCTTACCGCTTGTCTTACTTCACTCTAAATAGCTTACTCTTTGTCATAGAAATTATTAGGCGTACACTCATATTCCGCACTTTTGCCTAAAATTGCTAAGTAATTATTAAAATTTGGATTTGTACCTATTCACCCCCCTCTAGGTCCATCTCGATCCTTTTCAAAAAGGATGTGATGTTACATATGTGATGTATGAGATTGATCATGTTCTTGTAATAGGATTCACGACTTGCATGTCGATGAGTATGACAACCGGCAGGAGCCATAGGAGCTGTCTTAATTTATTGTATGAGATGCAACGCCATGTGACTACTTTACTTAATTGCTAAACTATAGCTATAGTAGTAGAAGTAATAGTTGGCGTGATGACTTCATGGAGATACAATGCTGGAGATCATGTTGTCATGCCGGTGTCAATGATGATCATGGTGCCCCGAAGATGGAGATCAAAGGAGCAAGATGATATTGGCCATATCATGTCACTATATAATTGCATGTGATGTTTATCATGTTTTTCATCTTATTGCTTAGATCGACGGTATCAAAGATAAGATGATCCCTCATTAAAATTTTGAGATATGTATTCCCCTAAGTGTGCACCATTGCGAAGGATCGTTGTCTCGAAGCACCAGGTGATGATCGGGTGTGATAGATTCTAATGTTCGCATACAACGGGTGTAAGCCAGTTTACACGCGCAAAACACTTAGGTTGACTCGACTAGCCTAGCATGTACATACATGGCCTCGAATACGGGAGACCGAAAGGTCGAACATGAATCGTATGGTTGATACGATCAGCATGGAGATGCTCATCGTGGATGACTAGTCCGTGTCACGTGATGATTGGACACGGGCTGGTCGACGTGGATCATGTAACACTTAGATAACTAGTGGGATGTAGATCTAAGTGGGAGTTCATTAGTAATTTGATTAGATGAACTTAATTATCATGAACTTAGTCTAAAATTGTCTTTACAAATATTGTAGATCCAATGTCCAATGCAAATGTCTCATTCAACTTCAACGCGTTCCTAGAGAAAACCAAGCTAAAAGATGATGGGAGCAACTATGCGGATTGGGCTCGTAACTTAAAGCTCATCCTCACTGCTTCCAAGAAGGCATATGTCCTTAATGCGCCGCTAGGTGACCCTCCCGTTCCCGCAGCAACCCATGACGTTAGGAACACCTGGCAGTCGCGGAGTGATGACTACTCTCTGATTCAGTGCGTCATGCTTTACAGTTTAGAACCGGGGCTCCAAAGGCGCTTTGAGCAACACGGAGCATATGAGATGTTCGAGGAGCTGAAACTTGTTTTTCAAGCTCATGCCCAAGTCGAGACATATGAAGTCTCCGACAAGTTCTTTAGCTGTAAGATGGAGGATAATAGTTCCGTCAGTGAGCACATACTCAGAATGTCTGGGTTGCATAACCGCTTGACTCAGCTGGGAGTTGAACTTCCGGATGATGCGGTCATTGACAGAATCCTCCAGTCACTTCCACCTACCTATAAAGGCTTTGTGATGAATTACAACATGCAAGGGATGAAAAAGACTATTCCCAAGTTGTATTCAATGCTGAAATCTGTGGAGGTAGAAATCAAGAAAGAACATCAAGTGTTGATGGTCAATAAGACCACCAGTTTCAAGAAGGGCAAGGGTAAGAAGAACTTCAAGAAAGACATCAAAGTTGTTGCCGCGCCCGGTAAACCAGTTGTTGGGAAGAAGGCAAAGAAAGGACCCAAGCCTGAGACTGAGTGCTATTACTGCAGGGGAACCGGTCACTGGAAGCGAAATTGCCCTAAGTACTTAGCGGACAAGAATACCGGCAACATCAAAGGTATATGTGATATACTTGCTATTGATGTGTGCCTTACGAGCGCTCGTAGTAGCTCGTGCGTATTTGATACCGGTGATGTTGCTCACATTTGCAACTCTAAACAGGAACTGCGGAACAAGCGTAGGTTGGCTAAGGACGAGGTGACGATGCGCATTGGGAATGGTTCCAAGGTCGATGTGATCGCCGTCGGCACGCTACCTCTAAATCTACCTTCGGGGTTAGTTTTAAACCTTAATAATTGTTATTTAGTACCAGCTTTGAGCATGAACATTGTATTGGCATCTCGCTTGATGCAAGATGGCTACTCATTTAAATCTTAGAATAATGGTTGTTCTATTTATATGAGTGCTATGTTTTATGGTCATGCCCCGCTGGTCAATGGTTTATTCCTGATGAATCTCGATCATGATGTTACACATATTCATAGTGTGAGTACCAAAAGATGTAAGGTTGATAATGATAGTCCCAGATACTTGTGGCACTGTCGCCTTGGCCATATCGGCATAAAGCCAATGAAGAAACTCCATACAGATGGACTTTTGAAGTCACTTGATTTTGAATCACTTGACACATGCGAACCGTCCCTCATGGGCAAGATGACCAAGACTCCGTTCTCCGGAACAATGGAGCGAGCAACCAACTTGTTGGAAATAATACATACTAATGTATGCGGTCCAATGAGCGTTGAAGCTCGTGGTGGCTATCGTTATGTTCTCACCCTCACTGATGATTTAAGTAGATATTGGTATGTCTACTTAATGAAGCACAAGTCCGAAACCTTTGAAAGGTTCAAGGAATTTCAGAGTGAGGTGGAGAATCAACGTGACAAGAAAATAAAGTTTCTACGATCTGATCGTGGAGGAGAATATTTCAGTCGCGAGTTTGCCACGCACCTAAGAAAATGTGGAATTGTTTCACAACTCACGCCGTCTGGCACACCGCCGCGTAACGGCGTGTCTAAACATCGTAATCACACTTTATTGGATATGGTGCGATCTATGATGTCTCTTACCGATTTACTCTATCATTCTGGGGATATGCATTGGAAACTGTCGCATTCACTTTAAATAGGGCATCGTCTAAATCCGTTGAGATGACACTGTATGAATTATGGTTTAGCAAGAAACCTAAGCTGTCATTTTTGAAAGTTTGGGGCTCCGATGCTTATGTGAAGAAACTTCAACGAGAGAAGCTCGAACCCAAAGCGGAAAAATGTGTCTTCATAGGATACCCTAAGGAAACTATTGGGTATACCTTCTATCTTATATTCGAAGGCAAAGTCTTTGTTGCCAAGAACAGATCCTTTCTAGAGAAAGAGTTTCTATCGAAAGAAGTAAGTGGGAGGAAAATAGAACTTGATGAGGTAATTGTACCTCCTCTCGAACCGGAGAGTAGCGCAGCGCAAGACAATGTTTCTAAGGTGCCTGCACCGGCAAGATAAGAAGTTAATGATTATGATCATGAAACTTTGGATCAAGTTGTTATTAAACCTCGAAGGTCGACAAGGGTAGATTCCGCACCAGAGTGGTACGACAACCCTGTCATGGAAATCATGTTGTTGGACAACAGTGAACCTTCGAACTATGAAGAAGCGATGGCGGGCCCGGATTCCAACAAATGGCTTGAGGCC
Organism: Hordeum vulgare subsp. vulgare; assembly: GCF_904849725.1. Classification (NCBI taxonomy): domain Eukaryota; kingdom Viridiplantae; phylum Streptophyta; class Magnoliopsida; order Poales; family Poaceae; genus Hordeum; species Hordeum vulgare. The sequence goes on along the minus strand of NC_058519.1, from coordinate 618,646,292 downwards.
ATGAAATCCGAGATAGGATCCATGTATGAGAACAAAGTATGGACTTTGGTGGACTTGCCCGATGATCGGCGAGCCATATAAAATAAATGGACCTTTAAGAAGAAGACAGACACGGATGGTAATGTGACCATCTATAAAGCTGAACTTGTCGCTAAGGGTTATCAACAAGTTCAAGGGATTAACTATGATGAGACCTTCTCACCCGTAGCGATGCTGAAGTCGGTCCGAATCATGTTAGCAATTGCCGCATTTTATAATTATGAAATCTGGCAAATGGACATCAAAAGAGCATTCCTGAACGGATTTCTTAAAGAAGAATTGTATATGATACAACCAGAAGGTTTTGTCGATCCTAGCAATGCTAACAAGGTATGCAAGTTCCATCACTCCATCTATGGGCTGGTGCAAGCATCTCGGAGTTGGAACATTCGCTTTGATGAGGTGATCAAAGTGTTTGGGTTTGTACATACTTATGGAGAAGCCTGTATTTACAAGAAAGTGAGTGGGAGCTCTGTAGCATTTCTCATATTATATGTGGATGACATATTGTTGATGGGAAATGATATAGAACTATTGGAAAGCATCAAGGCCTATTTGAGTAAAAGTTTTTTAATGAAGGACCTTGGAGAAGCTGCTTACATATTAGGCATCAAGATCTATAGAGATAGATCGAGATGCCTCGTTGGTCTTTCACAAAGCACATACATTGACAAGATATTGAACAAGTTCAATATTGATAAGGCTAAGAAGGGGTTCTTACCTGTATTACAAGGTGTGAGGTTGAGTACGACTCAATGCCCGACCACGACAGAAGATAGAGAAAAGATGAGTACCGTCCCCTATGCTTCACCATCGGCTCTATCATGTATGCTATGATGTGTACCAGACCTGATGTAAACCTTCCCATAAGTTTGGTAGGGAGGTACCAAAGTGATCCAAGAGTGGATTACTAGGTAGCGGTCAAGAACATCCTTAAGTACCTGAAAAGGACTAAAGATCTGTTTCTAGTTTATGGAGGTGCCGAAGAGCTTGTAGTAAAGGGTTACGTCGATGTTAGCTTCGACATGGATCCGGATGACTCCAAGTCACAAACTAGATACGTATATATTTTGAATAATGGGGCAGTTAGCTGGTGCAGTTGGAAGCAAAGCATCGTGGCGGTATATACATGTGAAGTGGAGTACATAAATGCTTCGAAAGCAGCAGAAGAAGGATTTTGGATGAAGGAGTTCATCACCGACCTAGGAGTGATTCCAAGTGCGTCATGCTCGATGACTCTGTTCTGTGATAACACTTGAGCTATTGCTATTGCAAAGGATCCCAGGTTTCACAAGAAGACCAAGCACATCAAGCGCCGCTTCAACTCCATATGTGGATACATCCAGGATGGAGATATAGATATTTGTAAAGTACATACGGATTAGAATGTCGCAGATCCATTGACTAGACCTCTTCCACGGGCAAAACATGATCAGCACCAGAACTCTATGGGTGTTCGATTCATTACAATGTAACTAGATTATTGACTCTAGTGCAAGTGGGAGACTGTTGGAAATATGCCCTAGAGGCAATAATAAAGTGGTTATTATTATATTTCCTAGTTCATGATAATTGTCTATTCTTCATGCTATAATTGTACTAGAAAAAGAGCCCGTGCGTTGCAATGGAAGAGAAAATAACACACGCTCTGAACGTAATATATTTTCACATGACATCACATTTGTGTTGCTGACGATGACCTTAGTGCTCATACAACGAAAACGCGTTTGAATGTACAATCACTCGGAATAAGATGAGAAATATGTTGTTTCTCCCCCATGAGGTTTTCCAAAGGTGTGCATGTGTGGTTAACGATGGTTTTCTTTCCTCTCAATTTGGTTTTAATTTAATGGATGTTTATTGCAATTCGTATCGTCGCCGGAAAGAGAGAGAAAAAAGGATTGTGCACTACAGATTAAGTTTGCACCAAAAATAATATTTAAGAAGTATTCAACATCTAAAAATAACATCCTATTTAGATTCTACATTTTTTTAATCAAATTTCATATATAACATGTTAAAATTGGAGTTACGGTTTAAAAGATATGAATATTTTTGTTTTAGATAAAATGTGGATTGATTAACGCAAAAGTCAGGTTTTTTTTGTTAGAACAAAAAAAACGTTTCGACGGACTTAAAAACGGAGGGCGGGTTAATTACCTGAAACATGAGGGGGTTTTCTGAGAAAAGCAAAAAACGATTCGTTTTCTGACTTAAATCCGGACTGCGGGTTGATTACCTGAAACGTCAGGGGGTTTTCTGAAACATTCCAAAAACGATTCGTTTTTCTGACTTAAAACAGGACTGCGGGTTGATTTCAGCAAACATCAGGGGCTTTTCTACAAAATAGCCACGACGGACGACAGAAGCCTTAGACGCTTTATTATTAGGTAGAGATTAACTAGAAACTGTAATATATAGATCACAATGTGTCCCTAGTGAGCCTCTAGTTGGCTAGATCGTTGATCAATAGATGATCATAGTTTCCTGATCATGGACATTGGATGTCACTGATAATGGGATCACATCATTGGGGAATGATGTGATGGACAAGACCCAATCCTAAACATAGCACTAGATCATGTTATCCGTCTGCTAAAGCTTTTCTAATTTAAAATATCGTTTCCTTAGACCATGAGATTGTGAAACTCCCGGATACCGTAGGAGTGCTTCGGGTGTTCAAACGTCAAAACGTAACTGGGTGATTATAAAGGTGCACTACACGTATCTCTTAAAGTATCTGTTGTGTTGGTACGAATCGAGACTCGGTTTGTCACTCCGTGTGATGGAGAGGTATCTCTGGGCCCGCTCGGCAATCCATCATCATATTGAGCTCAGTGTGACTAAGGAGTTAGCCACGGGATGATGTGTTACGGAATGAGTAAAGAGACTTGCCGGTAACGAGATTGAACTAGGTATAGGGATACCGACGATCGAATCTCGGACATGTATCATACCGATAGACAAAGGGAATTGCATACGGGATTGATCAAATCCCCAACATCGTGGTTCATCCGATGAGACCATCGTGGAACATGTGGGAACCAACATGGATATCCACACCCTGCTCTTTGTTATTGACCGGAGAGGTGTCTCGGTCATGTCTGCATGCTTCCCGAACCCGTAGGGTCTACACACTTAAGGTTCAATGACGCTAGGGTTATAGGGGAATAGTGTACGTGGTTACCGAAGGTTGTTCGGAGTCCCGAATGAGATCTCAGACATCACGAGGAGCTCCGGAATGGTCCGGAGGTAAAGACTCATATATAGGAAGTGAGGATTGATCACCGGAAATGTTTCCGGCGACACTGGTAATGTACGGGGACCACGGGAAGGGTTCCGGGGGTCCACCGGGAAGGGCAGCCAGCCCCGAAGGGTATATTGGCCAAAAGGTGGATGGAAACGAGCCCATATGTGGGCTGGTGCGCCACCACCAGCAGCCCAAGGCGGAAGATGAGGGGAGGTGGGCTAACCCTAGGCGTGGTGGGCTAGCCCAGCCTAGGGCGCCACGACCTCTCCACCCTTGGCTGCCGCCCCTTGCCCTAGATGGGAAACCCTAAGGGTGGGCACCCTCCTCCCTCTCCTCTTATATATAGTGAGGGCTTTGGGGCAGATTGGAGACACAATTGCCTCTCTCCACGGCGCAGCCCTACTCCTCCTCCTCGTCGTCCTCCGTAGTGCTTGGCGAAGCCCTGTCGGAGTGCTGATGACTCACAAGTGTAGGGGACCTATCATAGCCTTTTAGATAAGTAAGAGTGTCGAACCCAATGAGGAGCAGAAGGTACCGACAAGCGATCTTGAGCAAGGAATAACTGCAAGTACTAGAAGGTAAATTTTATGGGTTTTCTGGTATAATCAACAAGGAAATAAATGATAGGAAAGTAAATGGTGCCGAGATGCAGCAAGTGGCCCAATCCTTTTGAACACAAAGGATAAGCTGAGGGACTAAACTTATAAAGACTAAGGTGTTCATGAGGACACGCGGGAGAGATAGTCAAGTGCTTTCGCCATATTCTGTCTAGTACTATGTTTTGTATTGATAAGTGTTATGTGGGTGGATCTTAACTAGTGCACCGTCTAGGCTAAGACAAGTACACTCTTATGATTAATCCCCCTTGCAAGCATACACAAATACAAGAGAGAAACTAAGGCAAAGCCTAACCATAGCAATAAGCTTTAGGATCCAATACTCCCTCGTGCAAAAGTATGCAAACTAGGGTTCAGGTTTCTGTCACTCCGGCAACCCACCATAAGCATTATTTATACACAATGCATTCCCCTATGTCCTTAAAAAGGCGAAGTGTTAGGTAGTCGTTGTACACATAACACCACTAGAAGAATAACACCATAACTTAAATATCAATCAACACATATTACTTCAACATCATATGACTATTAGCAACTAGACTTCTCCCATGTCCTCAAGAACGAAAGGAACTACTCACGAGACATAAAAGAGATCATGATCAGAGATGATTAAAATATGATAAACAATCCGGTCATAACAATAATTCTCCAACAAAACTCAATAGCATTCACCACAAAAGAGTAATCAACACCGGTAGAGTTGAGGAAATGAATAGTGTGCAAGGTACAACTCCGATTGCTATGGTAAAGTGAGATGGTGTGAAGATGGAGATGGTGCTGGTGATTATGTTGATGGTGATGATGATCTCGATGATGCCTGTGATGATGGTGATGACGATGAGGACGATCTCCCCTTCCGAGAGGAGTTCTCCACGGCGGAATCTACCTGCAGGAAAGGTCTTTTCTTCTATGTAGGTTTCCGCCCTGAAGCGGCGGCGGAACTCCGGAAAAACTTCCGTTCTCGTAACTTTTAGGTCATAGGGTCATATAGGCCCAAGGAGGGCACCGGAGGCGGGACCCACCACCCAGGCGGCCTATGGGCGCGGCTTAGGGGTGACCCGCGCCACCAGATCGTCTGGGTTCCTGGTGGCCCCCTTTGGCCCTTCTTCGGTGTGTCTTCGTGATTCGTTGGGAAACTTCTTCCCCGTAAATTCAATGCGGTTGGAGATGTTGTTGGGGCATAGTTTATGCCTAAGTAATTTTGGTGATTGATGACAGTACCGTAAAGGACTAACCGTGTGTGTTAAGGTTTCAGATAACACACGTCAACGGCACAAGACGACTCGTCTCCTCATTCATGGAACGGAAGCACGACGCTCTCTACGATTCTCTTTATTTGAGTCATAGGAAAGCCGTACTATTAAGAGGGGATCCGTAGTGGAAAGGTTTGGGTGGAATCTATCTTTGCACGTACACACTTCACATATTCTCCCTTACCTTCATCTTTGGAGCGGCCCCCGCCACAGTGTTTCTTTCCTCCTTGCAAAATGGTCCCCAGCGGTAGTACCTGTTGGGGAACGTCACATGGGAAACAAAAATTTTCCTACGCGCACGAAGACCTATCATGGTGATGTCCATCTACGAGGGGGGATGTGTGATCTACGTAACCTTGTAGACCGTACAGCAGAAGCGTTAGTGAACGCGGTTGATGTAGTAGAACGTCCTCACGTCCCTCGATCCGCCCCACGAACCGTCCCGCGATCAGTCCCACGATCTAGTGCCGAACGGACGGCACCTCCGCGTTCAGCACACGTACAGCTCGACGATGATCTCGGCCTTCTTGATCCACCAAGAGAGACGGAGAGGTAGAAGAGTTCTCTGGCAGCGTGACGGCGCTCCGGAGGTTGGTGATGATCTCGTCTCAGCAGGGCTCCGCCCGAGCTCCGTAGAAACGCGATCTAGAGGTAAAACCGTGGAGATATGTGGTCGGGCTGCCGTGGCAAAGTTGTGTCAAATCAGCCCTAAAACCTCCGTATATATAGGGGGAAGAGGGGGAGCCTTGCCTTGGGGTCCAAGGACCCCTAAGGGCTTCGGCCGAGCCAAGGGGGCGAGTTCTCCCCTTCCAAACCGAGTCCAACTAGGTTTGGAAGGAGGAGTCCTTCCCCTTTTCCCACCTCCTCTTTTTTTTTCTTTTCTCTTTGATTTTTCTTCCAATGGTGCATAGGGCTCTTTTGGGCTGTCCCACCAGCCCACTAAGGGCTGGTGCACCACCCCAATGCCTATGGGCTTCCCCGGGGTGGGTTGTGTTGGGGAACGTCGCATGGGAAACAAAAATTTTCCTACGCGCACGAAGACCTATCATGGTGATGTCCATCTACGAGAGGGGATGAGTGATCTACGTACCCTTGTAGATCGTACAGCAGAAGCGATTAGAGATCGCGGTTGATGTAGTGGAACGTCCTCACGTCCCTCGATCCGCCCCGCGAACAATCCCGCGATTAGTCCCACGATCTAGTACCGAACGGACGGCACCTCCGCGTTCAGCACACGTACAGCTCGACGATGATCTCGGCCTTCTTGATCCAGCAAGAGAGGCGGAGAGGTAGAAGAGTTCTCCGGCAGCGTGACGGCGCTCCGGAGGTTGGTGATGATCTTGTCTCAGCAGGGCTCCGCCCGAGCTCCGCAGAAACGCGATCTAGAGGAAAAACTATGGAGGTATGTGGTCGGGCAGCCGTGAGAAAAATCGTCTCAAATCAGCCCTAAAACCTCCGTATATATAGGTGGGAGGGAGGGGAGGAGGCAGCCTCAAAACCTAAAGGTTTGGCCGAAATTGGAGGTGGAGGAGTCCTACTCCAATCCTACTTGGAGTAGGATTCCACCTTCCCACTTGGAAACTCTTTCCACCTTGTGTTTTTTCCTTCTCAAACCTTATGGGCCTTAGTGGGAACTTATTCCAGCCCACTAGGGGCTGGTTTATCTCTTCCCATAGTCCATGAGACCCCTTGGGGCGTGACACCCCTCCCGATGGTCCCCGGCACCCCTCCCGGCACTCCCGGTACACTACCGATGAGCCCGAAACTTTTCCGGTAATGCACGAAAACCTTCCGGTAACCAAATGAGGTCATCCTATATATCAATCTTCGTTTCCGGACCATTCCGGAAACCCTCGTGACGTCCGTGATCTCATCCGGGACTCCGAACAACATTCGGTAACCAACCATATAACTCAAATACGCATAAAACAACGTCGAACCTTAAGTGTGCAGACCCTGCGGGTTCGAGAACTATGTAGACATGACCCGAGAGACTCCTCGGTCAATATCCAATAGCGGGACCTGGATGCCCATATTGGATCCTACATATTCTACAAAGATCTTATCATTTGAACCTCAGTGCCAAGGATTCGTATAATCCCGTATGTCATTCCCTTTGTCCTTCGGTATGTTACTTGCCCGAGATTCGATCGTTAGCATCCGCATACCTATTTCAATCTCGTTTACCGGCAAGTCTCTTTACTCGTTCCGTAATACAAGATCCCGCAACTTACATTAAGTTACATTGCTTGCAAGGCTTGTGTGTGATGTTGTATTACCGAGTGGGCCCCGAGATACCTCTCCGTCACACGAAGTGACAAATCCCAGTCTCGATCCATACTAACTCAACGAACACCTTCGGAGATACCTGTAGAGCATCTTTATAGTCACCCAGTTACGTTGCGACGTTTGATACACACAAAGCATTCCTCCGGTGTCCGTGAGTTATATGATCTCATGGTCATAGGAACAAATACTTGACACGCAGAAAACAGTAGCAACAAAATGACACGATCAACATGCTACGTCTATTAGTTTGGGTCTAGTCCATCACATGATTCTCCTAATGATGTGATCCCGTTATCAAGTGACAACACTTGCCTATGGCCAGGAAACCTTGACCATCTTTGATCAACGAGCTAGTCAACTAGAGGCTTACTAGGGACACTGTTTTGTCTATGTATCCACACAAGTATTGTGTTTCCAATCAATACAATTATAGCATGGATAATAAACGATTATCATGAACTAAGAAATATAATAATAACTAATTTATTATTGCCTCTAGGGCATATTTCCAACAGTCTCCCACTTGCACTAGAGTCAGTAATCTAGTTCACATCACCATGTGATTCCAACGAATCCAACACCCATATAGTTCTGGGGTCTAGTCACGTCTTGCTCGTGAGAGAGGTTTTAGTCAACGGTTCTGAAACTTTCAGATCCGTGCGTTCTTTACAAATCTTTATGTCATCTTATAGATGCTGCTACTACGTGCTATTCGGAAATGCTCCAAATATCTACTCTACTATATGAATCCGTTTCACTACTCATAGTTAATCGGATTAGTGTCAAAGCTTGCATCGACGTAACCTTTTATGACGAACTCTTTAACCACCTCCATAATCGAGAAAAATTCCTTAGTCCATTAGTTACTAAGGATAAATTTTGACCGCTGCTAGTGATTCAATCATGGATCACTCTCTGTACCTCTCAAAATACTTTGAGTCAAGGCACACATCAGGTGCGGTACACAGCATGGCATACTTTAGATTCTACGGCTAAGGCATAGAAGACGACCTTCGTCTATTCTCTTTATTCTGCCGGGGTCGGGTTTTTGAGTCTTACTCAAATTCACACCTCACAACGCAACCAAGAACTCCTTCTTTGCTGATCTATTTTGAACTCCTTCAAAAACTTGTCAAGGCATGCATCTTGTTGAAACTTCCATTAAGCGCTTTCGGTCTATCTCCATAGATCTTTGATGCTCAATGTTCAAGTAGCTCAATCCAGGCATTCCTTTGAAAAACCTTTCAAACAACCTTGTATGCTTTACAGAAATTCTACATTACTTCTGATCCACAATATGTCAACCACATATACTTATCAGAATTTCTATAGTGCTCCCACTCACTTCTTTGGAAATACAAGTTTCTCATAAACCTTGTACACACCCAAAATCTTTGATCATCTCATCAAAGTGCTTTATTCCAACTCCGAAATGCTTGCACCAGTCCATTGAAGGATCGCTGGAGTTTGCATACTTGTTAGTATCCTTAGGATCGACAAAACCTCCTGGTTGTATCACATACAATGTTTTCTCAAGGAAACCGTCGAGGAAACAATGTTTTGACATCCTACGTGCAATATTTCATAAATAATGCAGCAACTACTAACATAATTCTAACAGACCTTCAGCATCGCTACGAGTGAGAAAATCTCATCATAGTCAACTGTTTGATCTTGTCGGAAACATCTTTGCGACAAGTCGAGCTTTTCTTAATAGTGACTAATCACCATCATCGTCTGTCTTCCTTTTAAAGATCCATCTCTACTCAATAGTCTTATGACCGTCAAGTAGTTCTTCCAAAGTCTACACTTTGCATTCACACATGGATCCTCTCTTCGGATTTCATGGCTTCCAGCCATTTGTCGGAATCTGGGCCCACCATCGCTTTCTCCATAACTCGCAGGTTCACAGTTGTTCAACAACATGACCTCCAAGACAGGGTTACCGTACTACTCTGCAGCAGTACGCGACCTTGTCGACCTACGAGGTTTGTAGTAACTTGATTCGAAGCTCAATGATCATCATCATCAGCTTCCACTTCAATTGGTGTAGGCGCCACATGAACAACTTCCTGCGCCCTGCTACACACTGGTTGAAGTGATGGTTCAATAACCTCATCAAGTTCTACTACCCTCCCACTCAATTCTTTCGAGAGAGACCTTTCCTCGAGAAAGGATCCGTTTCTAGAAACAAACACTTTGCTTTCGGATCTGAGATAGGAGATGTACCCAACTGTTTTGGATATCCTATGAAGATGCATTTATCCGCTTTGGGTTCGAGCTTATCAGACTGAAACTTTTTCACATAAGTGTCGAAGCCCCAAACTTTCAAGAAACGACAGTTTAGATTTCTCTAAACCTCAGTCTATACTGTGTCATCTCAACGGAAATACGCGGTGCCCTATTTAAAGTGAGTGCGGTTGTCTCTAATGCATAACCCATAAACGATAGTGGTAAATCGATAAGAGACATCATAGTATGCATCATACCAAATAGTGCGTGGCTATGATGTTCAGACACATCATCACACTATGATGTTCCAGGTGGCATGAACTGCGAAACAACTTCCACATTGTCTTAACTGCGTACCAAAACTCGTAACTCAGATATTCATTTCCATGATCATATCGTAGACAGTTTATCCTCTTGTTACGACGAACTTCACTCTGAAACGGAATTGAACTTTTCAACATTTCAGACTTGTGATTCATTAAGTAAATACTCCTGTATCTACTCAAATCGTTAGTGAAGTAAGAACATAATGATATCCACTGCGTGCCTCAGCACCCATTGGACTGCATACATCAAAATGCATCACTTCCAACAAGTTACTATCTTATTTCATCTCAATGAAAACAAGGCCTTGCTCATGTGGTATGATTTGCATGTCACTAGTGATTCGAAATCAGGTGAGTAAAGATCCATCAGCATGGAGCCTCTTCATGCAATTCATACTAACATGACTCAAGCGGCAGTGCCACAAGTAAGTGGTACTATCATCATTTAACTCGTATCTTTTGGCACCAATGTGTAACACTACAATCGAGATTCAATAAACCATTGAAGGTGATTATTCAAGCAAATAGAGTAACCATTATTCTCTTTGAATGAATAATCGTATTGCAATAAACACGATCCAATCATGTTCATGCCTAACGCAAGCACCAAATAACAATTATTTAGGTTCAACACCAATCCCGATGGTAGAGGGAGCGTGCGACGTTTGATCATATCAACCTTGGAAACACTTCCAACACGTATCGTCACCTTGCCTTTAGCTAGTCTCCGTTTATGTCGTAGCTTTCATTTCGCGTTACTAATCACTTAGCAACCGAACCGGTATCCAATACCCTCATGCTACTAGGAGTACTAGTAAAGTACACATCAACATTATGTATATCAAATATACTTCTTTCGACTTTTGCCAGCCTTCTTATCTACCAAGTATCTAGAGTTGCTCCGCCTCAGTGACTGTTCCCCTTATTACAGAAGCACTTAGTCTCGGGTTTGGGTTTAATCTTGGGTCTCTTCATTAGCGCAGCAACTGTTTTGCCGTTTCACGAAGTATCCCTTCTAGCCCTCGCCTTTCTTGAAACTTAGTGGTTTTCCAAACCATCAACTATTGATGCTCCTTCTTGATTTCTACTTTCGCAGTGTCAAACGTCGCGAATCGCTCAAGGATCATTGTATCTATCCTTGATATGTCATAGTTCATCACGAAGCTCTCAAAGCTTGGTGGCAGTGACTTTTGGAGAACCATCACTATCTCATCTGGAAGATTAGCTCCCACTTGATTCAAGTGATTGTCGTACTCAGACAATCTGAGCACATGCTCAACGATTGAGCTTTTCTCCTTTACTTTGTGGTCAAAGAATCTTGTTGGAGGTCTAGTACCTCTTAACAAGGGCACAAGCATGAAATCACAATTGCATCTCTTCGGAACATCACTTATGTTCCGTGACGTTTTACAACGTTTTCGGCGCCTTGCTTCTAAGCCATCAAGTATCTTGCACTGAACTATCGTGTAGTCATCAGTAATGTGTATGTCGGATGTTCATAGCATCCACAGACGACGCTCGAGGTGCAGCACACCGAGTGGTGCATTAAGGACATAAGCCTTCTGCGTAGCAACGAGGACAATCCTCGGTTTTACAGACTCAGTCTGCAAAGGTTGCTACTATCAATTTTCAACTAAATTTTCTCTAGGAACATATAAAAACAGTAGAGCTATAGCGCAAGTTACATCGTAATTCGCAAAGACCATTAGACTATGTTCATGACAATTAGTTCAATTAATCATATTACTTAAGAACTCCCACTCAAAAAGTACATCTCTCTAGTCATTTGAGTGGTACATGATCCAAATCCGCTATCTCAAGTCCGATCATCACGTGAGTCGAGAATAGTTTCAGTGGTAAGCATCCCTATGCTAATCATATCAACTATACGATTCATGCTCGACCTTTCGGTCTCATGTGTTCCGAGGCCATGTCTGCACATGCTAGGCTCGTCAAGCTTAACCCGAGTGTTCCGCGTGTGCAACTGTTTTGCACCCGTTGTATGTGAACGTTGAGTCTATCACACCCGATCATCACGTGGTGTCTCGAAACGAAGAACTGTCGCAACGGTGCACAGTCGGGGAGAACACAATTTCGTCTTGAAATTTTAGTGAGAGATCACCTCATAATGCTACCGTCGTTCTAAGCAAAATAAGGTGCATAAAAGGATTAACATCACATGCAATTCATAAGTGACATGATATGGCCATCATCACGTGCTTCTTGATCTCCATCACCAAAGCACCGGCACGATCTTCTTGTCACCGGCGCCACACCATGATCATCCATCAACGTGTTGCCATCGGGGTTGTCGTGCTACTTATGCTATTACTACTAAAGCTACATCCTAGCAAAATAGTAAACGCATCTGCAAGCACATATGTTAGTATAAAGACAACCCTATGGCTCCTGCCGGTTGCCGTACCATCGACGTGCAAGTCGATATTTCTATTACAACATGATCATCTCATACATCCAATATATCACATCACATCATTGGCCATATCACATCACAATCATACCCTGCAAAAACAAGTTAGACGTCCTCTAATTTTGTTGTTGCATGTTTTACGTGGTGACCAAGGGCATCTAGTAGGATCGCATCTTACTTACGCAAACACCACAACGGAGATATATGAATTGCTATTTAACCTCATCCAAGGACCTCCTCGGTCAAATCCGATTCAACTAAAGTTGGAGAAACCGTCACTTGCCAGTCATCTTTGAGCAAAGGGGGTTACTCGTAACGATGAAACCAGTCTCTCGTAAGCGTACGAGTAATGTCGGTCCAAGCCGCTTCGATCCAACAATACCGCGGAATCAAGAAAAGACAAAGGAGGGCAGCAAAACGCACATCACCGCCCACAAAAACTTTTGTGTTCTACTCGAGAAGACATCTACGCATGAACCTAGCTCATGATGCCACTGTTGGGGAACGTCGCATGGGAAACAAAAAATTTCCTACGCGCACGAAGACCTATCATGGTGATGTCCATCTACGAGAGGGGATGAGTGATCTACGTACCCTTGTAGATCGTACAGCAGAAGCGATTAGAGATCGCGGTTGATGTAGTGGAACGTCCTCACGTCCCTCGATCCGCCCCGCGAACAATCCCGCGATCAGTCCCACGATCTAGTACCGAACGGACGGCACCTCCGCGTTCAGCACACGTACAGCTCGACGATGATCTCGGCCTTCTTGATCCAGCAAGAGAGACGGAGAGGTAGAAGAGTTCTCCGGCAGCGTGACGGCGCTCCGGAGGTTGGTGATGATCTTGTCTCAGCAGGGCTCCGCCCGAGCTCCGCAGAAACGCGATCTAGAGGAAAAACTATGGAGGTATGTGGTCGGGCAGCCGTGAGAAAAATCGTCTCAAATCAGCCCTAAAACCTCCGTATATATAGGTGGGAGGGAGGGGAGGAGGCAGCCTCAAAACCTAAAGGTTTGGCCGAAATTGGAGGTGGAGGAGTCCTACTCCAATCCTACTTGGAGTAGGATTCCACCTTCCCACTTGGAAACTCTTTCCACCTTGTGTTTTTTCCTTCTCAAACCTTATGGGCCTTAGTGGGAACTTATTCCAGCCCACTAGGGGCTGGTTTATCTCTTCCCATAGCCCATGAGACCCCTTGGGGCGTGACACCCCTCCCGATGGTCCCCGGCACCCCTCCCGGCACTCCCGGTACACTACCGATGAGCCCGAAACTTTTCCGGTAATGCACGAAAACCATCCGGTAACCAAATGAGGTCATCCTATATATCAATCTTCGTTTCCGGACCATTCCGGAAACCCTCGTGACGTCCGTGATCTCATCCGGGACTCCGAACAACATTCGGTAACCAACCATATAACTCAAATACGCATAAAACAACGTCGAACCTTAAGTGTGCAGACCCTGCGGGTTCGAGAACTATGTAGACATGACCCGAGAGACTCCTCGGTCAATATCCAATAGCGGGACCTGGATGCCCATATTGGATCCTACATATTCTACGAAGATCTTATCGTTTGAACCTCAGTGCCAAGGATTCGTATAATCCCGTATGTCATTCCCTTTGTCCTTCGGTATGTTACTTGCCCGAGATTCGATCGTTAGCATCCGCATACCTATTTCAATCTCGTTTACCGGCAAGTCTCTTTACTCGTTCCGTAATACAAGATCCCGCAACTTACATTAAGTTACATTGCTTGCAAGGCTTGTGTGTGATGTTGTATTACCGAGTGGGCCCCGAGATACCTCTCCGTCACACGAAGTGACAAATCCCAGTCTCGATCCATACTAACTCAACGAACACCTTCGGAGATACCTGTAGAGCATCTTTATAGTCACCCAGTTACGTTGCGACGTTTGATACACACAAAGCATTCCTCCGGTGTCCGTGAGTTATATGATCTCATGGTCATAGGAACAAATACTTGACACGCAGAAAACAGTAGCAACAAAATGACACGATCAACATGCTACGTCTATTAGTTTGGGTCTAGTCCATCACATGATTCTCCTAATGATGTGATCCCGTTATCAAGTGACAACACTTGCCTATGGCCAGGAAACCTTGACCATCTTTGATCAACGAGCTAGTCAACTAGAGGCTTACTAGGGACACTGTTTTGTCTATGTATCCACACAAGTATTGTGTTTCCAATCAATACAATTATAGCATGGATAATAAACGATTATCATGAACTAAGAAATATAATAATAACTAATTTATTATTGCCTCTAGGGCATATTTCCAACAGGTTGCCCCCCCGGTGAACTCCCGGAACCCATTCGTCATTCCCGGTACATTCCCGGTAACTCCGAAAACCTTCCGGTAATCAAACGAGGTCATCCTATATATCAATCTTCATTTCCGGACTATTCCGGAAACCCTCGTGACGTCCGTGATCTCATCCGGGACTCCGAACAACATTCGGTAACCAACCATATAACTCAAATACGCATAAAACAACGTCGAACCTTAAGTGTGCAGACCCTGCGGATTCGAGAACTATGTAGACATGACCCGAGAGACTCCTCGGTCAATATCCAATAGCGGGACCTGGATGCCCGTATTGGATCCTACATATTCTACGAAGATCTTATCGTTTGAACCTCAGTGCCAAGGATTCATATAATCCCGTATGTCATTCCCTTTGTCCTTCGGTATGTTACTTGCCCGAGATTCGATCGTCAGTATCCGTATACCTATTTCAATCTCGTTTATCGGCAAGTCTCTTTACTCGTTCCGTAATACAAGATCCCGCAACTTACACTAAGTCACATTGCTTGCAAGGCTTGTGTGTGATGTTGTATTACCGAGTGGGCCCCGAGATACCTCTCCGTCACACGGAGTGACAAATCCCAGTCTCGATCCATACTAACTCAACGAACACCTTCGGAGATACCTGTAGAGCATCTTTATAGTCGCCCAGTTACGTTGCGACGTTTGATACACACAATGTATTCCTCCGGTGTTAGTGAGTTATATGATCTCATGGTCATAGGAACAAATACTTGATACGCAGAAAACAGTAGCAATAAAATGACACGATCAACATGCTACGTCTATTAGTTTGGGTCTAGTCCATCACGTGATTCTCCTAATGACGTGATCCAGTTATCAAGCAACAACACCTTGTTCATAATCAGAAGACACTGACTATCTTTGATCAACTGGCTAGCCAACTAGAGGCTTGCTAGGGACAGTGTTTTGTCTATGTATCCACACATGTATATAAGTCTTCATTCAATACAATTATAGCATGGATAATAAACGTTTATCTTGATACAGGAATTATAATAATAACTATATTTATTATTGCCTCTAGGGCATAATTCCAACAGTCTCCATCTTGCACTAGAGGCAATAATCTAGCCCTCACATCATCATGCGAATTATATTGTAATAAATCTAACACCCATACAGTTCTGGTGTTGATCATGCTTTGCTCGTGGAAGAGGTTTAGTCAGCGGGTCTGCTACATTCAGATCCGTGTGCACTTTGCATATATTTACGTCCTCCCCTTCGACATAGTCACGGATGAGGTTGAAGTGTCGTTTGATGTGTCTGGACTTCTTGTGAAACCGTGGTTCCTTTGCTAGGGCAATGGCACCCGTGTTGTCACAGAACAATGTTATTGGATTCAGTGTGCTTGGCACCACTCCAAGATCCGTCATGAATTGCTTCATCCAGACACCCTCCTTAGCCGCCTCCGAGGCAGCCATGTACTCCGCTTCACATGTAGAATCTGTTACGACGCTTTGCTTGGAACTGCACCAGCTTACCGCACCCCCATTAAGAATAAATACGTATCCGGTTTGCAACTTAGAGTCGTCCGGATCTGTGTCAAAGCTTGCATCGACGTAACCTTTTACGGCGAGCTCTTCGTCACCTCCATACACGAGAAACATCTCCTTAGTCCTTTTCAGGTACTTCAGGATATTCTTGACCGCCGTCTAGTGATCCACTCCTGGATTACTCTGGAACCTACCTGCCATACTTATGGCCAGGCTAACGTCCAGTCTAGTGCAAAACATTGCATACATGATAGAACCTATGGCTGAAGCATAGGGGACGGTGCTCATATGCTCTCTATACTCATCAGTTGCTGGGCACTGAGTCTTACTCAATCTCGTACCTTGTAAAACTGGCAAGAACCCTTTCTTGGACTGTTCCATTTTGAACCTCTTCAAAACTTTATCAAGGTATGTGCTTTGTGGAAGTCCTATCACGCGTTTTGATCTATCCCTGTAGATCTTAATGTCTAGAATGTAAGCAGCTTCTCCTAGGTCCTTCATAGAGAAACTTTTATTCAAGTAATCCATTATGCTCTCCAAAAACTCTACGTTGTTTCCAATCAGTAATATGTCATCCACATATAATATTAGAAACGCCACAGAGCTCCCACTCACTTTCTTGTAAATACAAGATTCTCCAACCACTTGTATAAACCCAAATGCTTTGATCACCTCATCAAAGTGTTTGTTCCAACTCCGAGATGCTTGCACCAGTCCATAAATGGATCGCTGGAGCTTGCACACCTTGTTAGCATTCTTAGGATCGACAAAACCTTCGGGTTGCATCATATACAATTCTTCCTTAAGGAAACCGTTAAGGAACGCTGTTTTGACATCCATCTGCCAGATTTCATAATCGAAAAATGCAGCTATTGCTAACATGATTCTGACGGACTTAAGCATCGCTATGGGTGAGAATGTCTCATCGTAATCAACTCCTTGAACTTGTGAAAACCCCTTTTCCACAAGTCGAGCTTTATAAACGGTCACATTGCCGTCAGCGTCCGTCTTCCTCTTAAAGATCCATTTGTTCTGAATAGCCTTGCGGCCCTCAGGCAGTACCTCCAAAGTCCACACTTTGTTCTCATACATGGATCCTATCTCGGACTTCATGGCTTCTAGCCATTTGTTGGAATCTGGGCCCACCATCGCTTCTTCATGATATGCAGATTCATTGTTGTCCAACAACAGGATTGATAAGACGGGATTACCGTACCACTCTGGAGCAGCACGTGGTCTCGTTGACCTGCGTGGTTCGACAAAAACTTGAACCGAAGTTTCATCATCATCATCATTAACTTCCTCCTCAACCGGCGTCGCAACGACAGAGGTTTCCCCTTGCCCTGCGCCACCATCCAGAGGGATGAAAGGTTCGACAACCTCGTCAAGTTCTATCTTCCTCCCACTCAATTCTCTCGAGAGAAACTCCTTCTCGAGAAAAGCTCCGTTTTTAGCAACAAACACTTTGCCCTCGGATTTGAGATAGAAGGTGTACCCAACTGTCTTTTTTGGGTAACCTATGAAGAAGCACTTTTCCGCTTTGGGTTCCAGCTTTTCAGGCTGAAGCTTTTTGACATAAGCATCACATCCCCAAACTTTAAGAAACGACAACTTTGGCCTTTTGCCATAGCACAGTTCGTATGGTGTCGTCTCAACGGATTTTGATGGTGCCCTATTTAAAGTGAATGCAGTTGTTTCTAATGCATAACCCCAAAACGATAACGGCAAATCAGTAAGAGACATCATAGATTGCACCATCTCTAATAAAGTACGATTACGACGTTCGGACACACCATTACGCTGTGGTGTTCCACGCGGTGTCAACTGTGAAACAATTCCACATTGTCTTAAGTGAGCACCAAACTCGAAACTCAGATATTCACCCCCACGATCAGACCGTAGGAACTTGATCTTCTTGTTACGATGATTTTCAACTTCACTCTGAAATTGCTTGAACTTTTCAAATGTTTCAGACTTGTGCTTCATTAAGTAGACATAACCATATCTACTCAAATCGTCAGTGAAAGTGAGAAAATAACGATATCCGCCGCGTGCCTCTACGCTCATCGGACCACACACATCGGTATGTATGATTTTCAACAAGTCACTTGCACGCTCCATTGTTCCGGAGAACGGAGTTTTAGTCATCTTGCCCATGAGGCATGGTTCGCACGTGTCAAGTGAATCAAAGTCAAGTGACTCCAAAAGTCCATCGGCATGGAGTTTCTTCATGCGCTTTACACCAATATGATCTAAGCGGCAGTGCCACAAAAATATGGCGCTATCATTGTTAACTCTAACTCTTTTGGTCTCAATGTTATGTATGTGTGTGTCCCTATCAAGATTCAATATGAACAATCCTCTCACATTGGGTGCATGACCATAAAAGATGTTACTCATAGAAATAGAACAACCATTATTCTCTGACTTAAAAGAGTAACCGTCTCGCAATAAACAAGATCCAGATATAATGTTCATGCTCAACGCAGGCACTAAATAACAATGATTCAAGTTCGTAACTAATCCTGATGGTAACTGAAGTGAAACTGTGCCGACGGCGATTGCATCAACCTTGGAACCATTTCCTACGTGCATCATCACTTCATCTTTCGCCAGCCTTCGTCTATTCCGCAGTTCCTATTTCGAGTTGCAAATATGAGCAACAGAACCGGTATCGAATACCCATGCACTACTACGAGAGCCGGTTAAGTACACATCAATAACATGTATATCAAATATACCTGATTTTTCTTTGGCCGCCTTCTTATCAGCCAGATACCTGGGGCAATTGCGCTTCCAGTGACCCATACCCTTGCAATAGTAACACTCTGTTTCAGGCTTAGGTCCAGCTTTGGGTTTCTTCGTCGGATTGGCAACAGGCTTGCCGCTCTTCTTTGAATTACCCTTCTTGCCTTTGCCGTTTCTCTTGAAACTAGTGGTCTTATTCACCATCAATACTTGATGCTCTTTACGGAGTTCAGACTTTGCGACTTTCAGCATCGCAAACAACTCGCCGGGAGACTTGTTCATCCCTTGCATGTTGTAGTTCAACACAAAGCCTTTATAGCTTGGCGGCAGTGATTGAAGGATTCTATCAGTGATAGCTTCTTGCGGGAGTTCAATCCCCAGCTCAGCTAGACGGTTTGAGTACCCAGACATTTTGAGCACATGTTCACTGACAGACGAGTTCTCCTCCATCTTGCAAGCATAGAATTTATCGGAGGCCTCATACCTCTCGATCCGGGCGTTCTTCTGAAAGATAAACTTCAACTCCTGGAACATCTCAAATGCTCCATGACGCTCAAAGCGACGTTGAAGTCCCGGTTCTAAGCCATACAAGACTACACATTGAACTACTGAGTAGTCCTCCTTACGTGCTAACCAAGCGTTCTTAACATCCTGATCAGCCGTAGCGGGTCGTTCATCTCCTAGCGCAGCATTAAGGACATAATCCTTCTTCCCAGCTTGTAATATTAGCTTAAGATTACGAGCCCAGTCTACAAAGTTGCTTCCATCATCTTTCAACTTAGCTTTCTCTAGGAACGTATTGAAATTCAGGGTGACTGTCGCGTGAGCCATGATCTACAACACAAATATATTCAAAGTGGACTTAGACTATGTTCAAGATAATTAGAGTTTAACTTAATCAAATTACTCGCTAAACTCCCACTCAAAAAGTACATCTCTCTAGTCATTTGAGTGGTTCATGATCCACTTACACTAGCTCAAGTCCGATCATCACGTGAGTTGAGCATAGTTTCAGTGGTAAGCATCCCCATGCTAATCATATCATCTATATGATTCATGATCGACCTTTCGGTCTCATGTGTTCTGAGGCCATGTCTGCACATGCTAGGCTTATCAAGCTTAATCCAAGTGTTCCGCGTGCGCAACTGTTTTGCACCCGTTGTATGTGAACGTTGAGTCTATCACACCCGATCATCACGTGGTGTCTCGAAACGACGAACTGTAGCAACGTGCACAGTCGGGGAGAACACAATTTCGTCTTGAAATTTCAGTGAGAGATCACCTAATAATGCTACCGTCGTTCTAAGAAAAATAAGGTGCATAAAGGATTAACATCACATGCAATTCATACGTGACATGATATGGCCATCATCATGTGCTCCTTGATCTCCATCACCAAAGCACCGGCACGATCTTCTTGTCACCGGCGCCACACCATGATCTCCATCAACGTGTCGCCATCGGGGTTGTCATGCTACTCATGCTATTACTACTAAAACTACATCCTAGCAAAACAGTAAATGCATCTGCAAGCACAAACGTTAGTTATAAAGACAACCCTATGGCTCCTGCCGGTTGCCGTACCATCGACGTGCAAGTCAATATTATCTATTACAACATGATCATCTCATACATCCAATATATCACATCACATCGTTGGCCATATCACATCACAAGCATACCCTGCAAAAACAAGTTAGACGTCCTCTAATTTTGTTGTTGCATGTTTTACGTGGTGACCATGGGTATCTAGTAGGATCCCATCTTACTTACGCAAACACCACAACGGAGATATATGAGTTGCTATTTAACCTCATCCAAGGACCTCCTCGGTCAAATCCGATTCAACTAAAGTTCGAGAAACTGACACCCGCCAGTCATCTTTGAGCAACGGAGTTACTCGTAGCGATGAAACTAGTCTCTCGTAAGCGTACGAGTAATGTCGGTCCGAGCCGCTTCGATCCAACAATACCGCGGAATCAAGAAAAGACTAAGGAGGGCAGCAAAACGCACATCACCGCCCACAAAAACTTTTGTGATCTACTCGAGAAGACATCTATGCATGAACCTAGCTCATAATGCCACTGTTGGGGAACGTCGCATGGGAAACAAAAATTTTCCTACGCGCACGAAGACCTATCATGGTGATGTCCATCTACGAGGGAGGATGTGTGATCTACGTACCCTAGTAGACCGTACAACAGAAGCGTTAGTGAACGTGGTTGATGTAGTGGAACGTCCTCACGTCCCCCGATCCGCTCCGCGAACCGTCCCGCGATCAGTCCTACGATCTAGTGCCAAACGGACGGCACCTCCGCGTTCAGCACACGTACAACTCGACGATGATCTCGGCCTTCTTGATCCAGCAAGAGAGACGGAGAGGTAGAAGAGTTCTCCGGCAGCATTACGGCGCTCCGGAGGTTGGTGATGATCTCGTCTCAGCAGGGCTCCGCCCGAGCTCCGCAGAAACGTGATCTAGAGGTAAAACCGTGGAGATATGTGGTCGGGCTGCCGTGGCAAAGTTGTGTCAAATCAGCCCTAAAACCTCCGTATATATAGGGGGAAGAGGGGGAGCCTTGCCTTGGGGTCCAAGGACCCCTAAGGTCTTCGGACGAGCCAAGGGGGGGAGTTCTCCCCTTCCAAACCGAGTTCAACTAGGTTTGGAAGGAGGAGTCCTTCCCCCTTTTCCCACCTCCTCTTTTTTTTTCTTTTCTCTTTGATTTTTCTTCCTATGGAGCATAGGGCTCTTTTGGGCTGTCCCACCAGCCCACTAAGGGCTGGTGCGCCACCCCCAATGCCTATGGGATTCCCCGGGGTGGGTTCCCCCCCCAGTGAACTCCCGGAACCCATTCGTCATTCCCGGTACATTCCCGGTAACTCCGAAAACCTTCCAGTAATCAAATGAGGTCATCCTATATATCAATCTTCGTTTCTGGACTATTCCGGAAACCCTCGTGACGTCCGTGATCTCATCCGGGACTCCGAACAACATTTGGTAACCAACCATATAACTCAAACACGCATAAAACAACGTCGAACCTTAAGTGTGCAGACCCTGCGGATTCGAGAACTATGTAGACATGACCCAAGAGACTCCTCGGTCAATATCCAATAGCGGGACCTGGATGCCCATATTGGATCCTACATATTCTATGAAGATCTTATCGTTTGAACCTCAGTGCCAATGATTCATATAATCCCGTATGTCATTCCCTTTGTCCTTCGGTATGTTACTTGCCCGAGATTCGATCGTCAGTATCCGTATACCTATTTCAATCTCGTTTACCGGCAAGTCTCTTTACTCGTTCCGTAATACAAGATCCCGCAACTTACACTAAGTCACATTGCTTGCAAGGCTTGTGTGTGATGTTGTATTACCGAGTGGGCCCCGAGATACCTCTCCGTCACACGGAGTGACAAATCCCAGTCTCGATCCATACTAACTCAACGAACACCTTCGGAGATACCTGTAGAGCATCTTTATAGTCACCCAGTTATGTTGCGACGTTTGATACACACAAAGTATTCCTTCGGTGTTAGTGAGTTATATGATCTCATGGTCATAGGAACAAATACTTGATACGCAGAAAACAGTAGCAATAAAATGACACGATCAACATGCTACGTCTATTAGTTTGGGTCTAGTCCATCACGTGATTCTCCTAATGACGTGATCCAGTTATCAAGCAACAACACCTTGTTCATAATCAGAAGACACTGACTATCTTTGATCAACTGGCTAGCCAACTAGAGGCTTGCTAGGGACAGTGTTTTGTCTATGTATCCACACATGTATATAAGTCTTCATTCAATACAATTATAGCATGGATAATAAACGATTATCTTGATACAGGAATTATAATAATAACTATATTTATTATTGCCTCTAGGGCATAATTCCAACAGTACCGCTGGCCCTAGCGGTAGTACCGCTGGAATGCTAGCGGTAGTACCGCTGCAGCCAGCGGTAGTACCGCTGACTGGCGGTAGTACCGCCCCTGGTCAGCGGTAGTACCGCTCCAGGAGCTCAGTACCGCCTGCCTAGAGGTAGTTCATGGGGGACCTTTTTGCGAAGACTTTCTTGGCGGTGGTAGTGCTTTTGCACTACCACGGGCCCAGCGGTAGTACCGCTGGAGTTCCAGCGGTAGTACCGCTGCATCCAGCGGTAGTACCGCTAGGCGGCGGTAGTACCGCCCCTGGTCAGCGATAGTACGACTGGAGTGCCAGCGGTAGTACCGCTGCAGCCAGCAGTAGTACCGCTGGAGCTCGGGCAGAGAGTGGGAAAACGGTCTGATTTTTCCCCCACTATATAAAGGGTTCTTCTAGCTGTGGAACATTATGTCTTACCTCTCTAAGCTCCATTGTTGCGCCCCAAGCTCAAAAGTGCCCGATCTCTCTCCCTAGCCAATCAAACTTGTTGATTCTTTAGGGATTGGTTGAGAAGGCCTAGATCCACACTTCCACCAAGAGAAAAGTTGATTCCCCCACCAATCCCTTGCGGATCTTGTTACTCTTGGGTGTTTGAGCATCCTAGACGGTTGAGGTCACCTCGAAGCCATATTCCATTGTGGTGAAGCTTCGTGGTCTAGTTGGGAGCCTCCAAGCTTTGTGTGGAGTTTGCCCCAACCTTGTTTGTAAAGGTTCGGTTGCCGCCTTCAAGGGCACCTATAGTGGAATCACGGTACCTTGCATCGTGCGAGGGCGTGAGGAGAATACGGTGGCCTTAGTGGCTTTTTGGGGAGCATTGTGCCTCCACACCGCTCCAACGGAGACGTACTTCCTGTCAAAGGGAAGGAACTTCGGTAACACATCCTCGTCTCCATCGGTTCCACTTGTGGTTATCTCTATCCTTTACTTTGTATTTACTTATGCTTGTGACTATATCTTACTTGTTGTAATAGCTCTCGTTGTTAGCTTCTTTAGGGTTCACCTCATTGTCGTATTATTTGTGAACCCGTATGTTGTATCTTTGGTACACACAAAGTATTCCTCCGGTGTTAGTGAGTTATATGATCTCATGGTCATAGGAACAAATACTTGACACGCAGAAAACAGTAGCAACAAAATGACACGATCAACATGCTACGTCTATTAGTTTGGGTCTAGTCCATCACCGTGATTCTCCTAATGACGTGATCCAGTTATCAAGCAACAACACCTTGTTCATAATCAGAAGACACTGACTATCTTTGATCAACTGGCTAGCCAACTAGAGGCTTGCTAGGGACAGTGTTTTGTCTATGTATCCACACATGTAAATGAGTCTTCATTCAATACAATTATAGCATGGATAATAAACGATTATCTTGATACAGGAATTATAATAATAACTATATTTATTATTGCCTCTAGGGCATAATTCCAACAGTCTCCCACTTGCACTAGAGTCAATAATCTAGCCCTCACATCATCATGCGAATTACATTGTAATAAATCTAACACCCATACAGTTCTGGTGTTGATCATGCTTTGGCCGTGGAAGAGGTTTAGTCAGCGGGTCTGCTACATTCAGATCCGTGTGCACTTTCCATATATTTACATCCTCTCCTTCGACGTAGTCGCGGATGAGGTTGAAGCGTCGTTTGATGTGTCTGGGCTGCTTGTGAAACTGCGGTTCCTTTGCTAAGGCAATGGCACCCGTGTTGTCACAGAACAAGGTTATTGGATTCAGTGCGCTTGGCACCACTCCAAGATCCGTCATGAATTGCTTCATCCAGACACCCTCCTTAGCCGCCTCCGAGGCAGCCATGTACTCCGCTTCACATGTAGAATCTGCTACGACGCTTTGCTTGGAACTGCACCAGCTTACCGCACCCCCATTAAGAATAAATACGTATCCGGTTTGCGACTTAGAGTCGTCCGGATCTGTGTCAAAGCTTGCATCGATGTAACCTTTTACGGCGATCTCTTCGTCACCTCCATACACGAGAAACATCTCCTTAGTCCTTTTTAGGTACTTCAGGATATTCTTGACCGCTGTCCAGTGATCCACTCCTGGATTACTCTGGAACCTACCTGCCATACTTATGGCCAGGCTAACGTCCGGTCTAGTGCACAGCATTGCATACATGATAGAACCTATGGCTGAAGCATAGGGGACGGAGGGCATATGCTCTCTATCCTCATCAGTTGCTCGGCACTGAGTCTTACTCAATCTCGTACCTTGTAAAACTGGCAAGAACCCTTTCTTGGACTGTTCCATTTTGAACCTCTTCAAAACGTTATCAAGGTATGTGCTTTGTGAAAGTCCTATGAGGCGTTTTGATCTATCCCTATAGATCTTAATGCCTAGAATGTAAGCAGCTTCTCCTAGGTCCTTCATAGAGAAACTTTTATTCAAGTAATCCATTATGCTCTCCAAAAACTCTACGTTGTTTCCAATCAGTAATATGTCATCCACATATAATATTAGAAACGCCACAGAGCTCCCACTCACTTTCTTGTAAATACAAGATTCTCCAACCACTTGTATAAGCCCAAATGCTTGGATCACCTCATCAAAGTGTTTGTTCCAACTCCGAGATGCTTGCACCAGTCCATAAATGGATCGCTGGAGCTTGCACACCTTGTTAGCATTCTTAGGATCGACAAAACCTTCGGGTTGCATCATATACAATTCTTCCTTAAGGAAACCGTTAAGGAACGCTGTTTTGACATCCATCTGCCAGATTTCATAATCGAAAAATGCAGCTATTGCTAACATGATTCTGACGGACTTAAGCATCGCTACGGGTGAGAATGTCTCATCGTAGTCAACTCCTTGAACTTGTGAAAACCCCTTTGCCACAAGTCGAGCTTTATAAACGGGCACATTGCCGTCAGCATCCGTCTTCCTCTTAAAGATCCATTTATTCTGAATAGCCTTGCGGCCCTCAGGCAGTACCTCCAAAGTCCACACTTTGTTCTCATACATGGATCCTATCTCGGACTTCAAGGCTTCTAGCCATTTGTTGGAATCTGGGCCCACCATCGCTTCTTCATAATATGCAGGTTCATTGTTGTCCAACAACAGGATTGATAAGACGGGATTACCGTACCACTCTGGAGCAGCACGTGGTCTCGTCGACCTGCGTGGTTCGACAGAAACTTGAACCGGAGTTTCATGATCATCATCATTAACTTCCTCGTCAACCGGCGTCGCAACGACAGAGGTTTCCCCTTGCCCTCCGCCACCATCCAGAGGGATGAAAGGTTCAACAACCTCGTCAAGTTCTATCTTCCTCCCACTCAATTCTCTCGAGAGAAACTCCTTCTCGAGAAAAGCTCCGTTTTTAGCAACAAACACTTTGCCCTCGGATTTGAGATAGAAGGTGTACCCAACTGTCTCTTTTGGGTAACCTATGAAGAAGCACTTTTCCGCTTTGGGTTCCAGCTTTTCAGGCTGAAGCTTTTTGACATAAGCATCACATCCCCAAACTTTAAGAAACGACAACTTTGGCCTTTTGCCATAGCACAGTTCGTATGGTGTCGTCTCAACGGATTTTGATGGTGCCCTATTTAAAGTGAATGCAGCTGTTTCTAATGCATAACCCCAAAACGATAACGGCAAATCAGTAAGAGACATCATAGATTGCACCATCTCTAATAAAGTACGATTACGACGTTCGGACACACCATTACACTGTGGTGTTCCAGGCGGTGTCAACTGTGAAACAATTCCACATTGTCTTAAGTGAGCACCAAACTCGAAACTTAGATATTCACCCCCACGATCAGACCGTAGGAACTTGATCTTCTTGCTACGATGATTTTCAACTTCACTCTGAAATTGCTTGAACTTTTCAAATGTTTCAGACTTGTGCTTCATTAAGTAGACATAACCATATCTACTCAAATCGTCAGTGAAGGTGAGAAAATAACGATATCCGCCGCGTGCCTCTACGCTCATCGGACCACACACATCGGTATGTATGATTTCCAACAAGTCACTTGCACGCTCCATTGTTCCGGAGAACGGAGTATTAGTCATCTTGCCCATGAGGCATGGTTCGCACGTGTCAAGTGAATCAAAGTCAAGTGACTCCAAAAGTCCATCGGCATGGAGTTTCTTCATGCGCTTTACACCAATATGACCTAAGCGGCAGTGCCACAAAAATATGGCGCTATCATTGTTAACTCTAACTCTTTTGGTCTCAATGTTATGTATGTGTGTATCGCTATCAAGATTCAATATGAACAATCCTCTCACATTGGGTGCATGACCATAAAAGATGTTACTCATAGAAATAGAACAACCATTATTCTCTGACTTAAAAGAGTAACCGTCTCGCAATAAACAAGATCCAGATATAATGTTCATGCTCAACGCAGGCACTAAATAACAATGATTCAAGTTCATAACTAATCCTGATGGTAACTGAAGTGAAACTGTGCCGACGGCGATTGCATCAACCTTGGAACCATTTCCTACGCGCATCATCACTTCATCTTTCGCCAGCCTTCGTCTATTCCGCAGTTCCTGTTTCGAGTTGCAAATATGAGCAACAGAACCGGTATCGAATACCCAGGCACTACTACGAGAGCCGGTTAAGTACACATCAATAACATGTATATCAAATATACCTGATTTTTCTTTGGCCGCCTTCTTATCAGCCAGATACTTGGGGCAATTGCGCTTCCAGTGACCCATACCCTTGCAATAGTAACACTCTGTTTCAGGCTTAGGTCCAGCTTTGGGTTTCTTCGTCGGATTAGCAACAGGCTTGCCGCTCTTCTTTGAATTACCCTTCTTGCCTTTGTCGTTTCTCTTGAAACTAGTGGTCTTATTCACCATCAACACTTGATGCTCTTTACGGAGCTCAGACTCTGCGACTTTCAGCATCGCAAACAACTCGCCGGGTGACTTGTTCATCCATTTCATGTTGTAGTTCAACACAAAGCCTTTATAGCTTGGCGGAAGTGATTGAAGGATTCTATCAGTGATAGCCTCTTGCGGGAGTTCAATCCCCAGCTCAGCTAGACGGTTTGAGTACCCAGACATTTTGAGCACATGTTCACTGACACACGAGTTCTCCTCCATCTTGCAAGCATAGAATTTATCGGAGGTCTCATACCTCTCGATCCGGGCGTTCTTCTGAAAGATAAACTCCAACTCCTGGAACATCTCAAATGCTCCATGACGCTCAAAGCGACGTTGAAGTCCCGGTTCTAAGCCATACAAGACTGCACATTGAACTATTGAGTAGTCCTCCTTACGTGCTAGCCAAGCGTTCTTAACATCCTGATCAGCCGTAGTGGGTGGTTCATCTCCTAGCGCAGCATTAAGGACATAATCCTTCTTCCCAGCTTGTATGTGAACGTTGAGTCTATCACACCCGATCATCACGTGGTGTCTCGAAACGACGAACTGTAGCAACGGTGCACAGTCGGGGAGAACACAATTTCGTCTTGAAATTTTGGTGAGACATCACCTCATAATGCTACCGTCGTTCTAAGCAAAATAAGGTGCATAAAAGGATTAACATCACATGCAATTCATAAGTGACATGATATGGCCATCATCACGTGCTCCTTGATCTCCATTTACCAAAGCACCGGCATGATCTTCTTGTCACCGGCGCCACACCATGATCTCCATCAACGTGTCGCCATTGGGGTTGTCGTGCTACTCATGCTATTACTACTAAAGCTACATCCTAGCAAAATAGTAAACGCATCTGCAAGCACAAACATTAGTATAAAGACAACCCTATGGCTCCTGCCGGTTGCCGTACCATCGACGTGCAAGTCGATATTATCTATTACAACATGATCATCTCATACATCCAATATATCACATCACATCGTTGGCCATATCACATCACAAGCATACCCTGAAAAAACAAGTTAGACGTCCTCTAATTTTGTTGTTGCATGTTTTACGTGGTGACCATGGGTATCTAGTAGGATCGCATCTTACTTACGCAAACACCACAACGGAGATATATGAGTTGCTATTTAACCTCATCCAAGGACCTCCTCGGTCAAATCCGATTCAACTAAAGTTGGAGAAACTAACACTTGTCAGTCATCTTTGAGCAACGGGGTTACTCGTAGCGATGAAACCAGTCTCTCGTAAGCGTACGAGTAATGTCGGTCCAAGCCGCTTCAATCCAACAATACCGCGGAATCAAGAAAAGACTAAGGAGGGCAGCAAAACGCACATCACCGCCCACAAAAACTTTTGTGTTCTACTCGAGAAGACATCTATGCATGAACCTAGCTCATGATGCCACTGTTGGGGAACGTCGCATGGGAAACAAAAAATTTCCTACGCGCACGAAGACCTATCATGGTGATGTCCATCTATGAGAGGGGATTTGTGATCTACGTATCCTTGTAGACCATACAGCAGAAGCGTTAGTGAACGCGGTTGATGTAGTGGAATGTCCTCACGTCCCTCGATCCGCCCCACGAACCGTCCCGCGATCAGTCCCACGATCTAGTGCCAAACGGACAACACCTCCGCGTTGAGCACACGTACAGCTCGACGATGATCTCAGCCTTCTTGATCCAGCAAGAGAGACGGAGTGGTAGAAGAGTTCTCCGGCAGCGTGACGGCGCTCCAGAGGTTGGTGATGATCTTGTCTCAGCAGGGCTCCGCCCGAGCTCCGCAGAAACGCGATCTAGAGGAAAAACCGTGGAGGTATGTGGTCGGGCTGCCGTGGAAAAGTCATCTCAAATCAGCCCTAAAACCTCCGTATATATAGGGGGAAGAGGGGGAGCCTTACCTTGGGGTCCAAGGACCCCTAAGGGTTTCGGCCGAGCCAAGGGGGGAAGGTCTCCACCCCAAAACGAGTCCAACTTGGTTTGGAAGGTGGAGTCCTTCTCCCTTTTCCCACCTCCTCTTTTTTTTTCTTTTCTCTTTGATTTTTCTTCCTATGGCGCATAGGGCTCTTTTTGGGCTGTCCCACCAGCCCACTAAGGGCTGGTGTGCCACCCCCAAGGCCTATGGGCTTCCCTGGGGTGGGTTGCCCCCCCCCCCCGGTGAACTCCCGGAACCCATTCGTCATTCCCGGTACATTCCCGGTAACTCCGAAAACCTTCTGGTAATCAAATGAGGTCATCCTATATATCAATCTTCGTTTCCGGACCATTCCGGAAACCCTCGTGACGTCCGTGATCTCATCCGGGACTCCGAACAACATTCGGTAACCAACCATATAACTCAAATACGCATAAAACAATGTCGAACCTTAAGTGAGCAGACCCTGCGGGTTCGAGAACTATGTAGACATGACCCGAGAGACTCCTCGGTCAATATCCAATAGCGGGACCTGGATGCCCATATTGGATCCTACATATTCTACGAAGATCTTATCGTTTGAACCTCAGTGCCAAGGATTCATATAATCCCGTATGTCATTCCCTTTGTCCTTCGGTATGTTACTTTCTCGAGATTCGATCGTCAGTATCCGCATACCTATTTCAATCTTGTTTAGCGGCAAGTCTCTTTACTCGTTCCGTAATACAAGATCCTGCAACTTACACTAAGTCACATTGCTTGCAAGGCTTGTGTGTGATGTTGTATTACCAAGTGGGCCCCGAGATACCTCTCCGTCACACGGAGTGACAAATCCCAGTCTCGATCCATACTAACTCAACGAACACCTTCGGAGATACCTGTAGAGCATCTTTACAGTCACCCAGTTACGTTGCGACGTTTGATACACACAAAGTATTCCTCCGGTGTTAGTGAGTTATATGATCTCATGGTCATAGGAACAAATACTTGACACGCAGAAAACAGTAGCAACAAAATGACACGATCAACATGTAAATGAGTCTTCATTCAATACAATTATAGCATGGATAATAAACGATTATCTTGATACAGGAATTATAATAATAACTATATTTATTATTGCCTCTAGGGCATAATTCCAACAAGGTATTGGATGAATTCATTGCAATGTCAATCATGAACGAAACAGCCGACAATGCTCTTGCTCGTGTTCGATCAAAGACAACTTCACCCAACCTTGCGTTGAAAGCAAAAGCAATGCTTGAAGAAGAAGAAGAAGATGAGGAAGAGGAGGGCTGCCCTGAAGACACAAAGTATGCCTATCATGAGCACATGGCTCTTGCATCAAGGCAATTCTGGGGCAACAAGAGGAACTCAAGACCCACCTTCACCAAGAACAACTCGAGTGGATTCAAACCCAAACAACGAGTAAGGACATGTTATAATTGTGGTAACGTGAGTCACTTCGTGGCCGAATGTCCCTATGAGAAAAGGGAAGACAACGGAGGCAAGCTCATTCGCAAAGATAAAACCAAATCATTTCTAATCAAGAACAACTTTGTGAAGAAACCTCACCCAAAAGGGATGGTGGCCCTTGAAGAGTATCCTTCAGATGATGATGGTGATGATGATGATACAGTGGCAACGGCAACTGTTGCTATTGCCACTACCTCTCCCCAGAAGGCGTCTCTCTTCAACGCCCCCAACGAGAACCACATCACCAAGTGCCTCATGGCAAAAGGTATCAATCAGGTAACTCCGATCATTAAGACCAACATTGCTTCTGCTCCTTCATTGTTAAATTGTGTTGAAGATAGTGATGTTGGGGAACTTAATGAGCATGATCTCGACAAGTTTCTGTGCACTATTAAGGGAGAACCCAAGAAGCACTTTGTTGCTCTCTTGGAACAACTGGGTGAGGCCACTGACCTCATTGAGTCTCATGAGGAGACCATCTCCGAGCTTCAGGGACACAGTCGTGACTATGCCGATGAAATTGCCGAATTATCTAATGCTCTAGAAGAGGAGCGCACTCTTCGTTTGGCTCTTGAGGAGTCATATAACGATGACTGCGCTAAAATGCAAAAGAAACTAGATCATGATGTTGTTCTTACTCGTATGCTTAAATCTGAAAAGTATGCTCTTGGGGTTGGCCATGACAGACTCAAAGAGGAGTTTGACATACTTGACAAGGCCCACAAGGCCTTGAAAGGTGCTCATTTCTCTCTGAAAGAGTCTCATGATCAACTCCAAGTAAAGCTTACCAAGGAGATCTCTACTTGTCCTCCCTTTGTGTTAATTGATAATGCTTGTGCAACTAACCCCTGTTGTGAGCATGTACATCTTGTGGAAGAAAATGCCAAGTTAAAGGAGAAACTTGAGAAGGGCCTTGTGGCATGCATACAAGGTGAGAAGAGTCTAAACGATCTCTTGAGCACTCAAAAGGGTGTTGTAGGAAAGGAAGGACTTGGACTTACCTCCAAGTCAAAAGGTAAAAGGAGGAACAAGAACAAACGATCTCCCACCCTCATGGACATCTTTGTCAAAGAGGGTGAGGGGACTCAGAAGGTGAACAGGAACAAGGTGGACTATGGGAACCTCAAGAAGGGCAAAACCGTTCCTACTAACATAGCCGGCAAACTCAATTCTTCTTATGTCTTGTGTTGTGCTAGTGATGGGCATGTTTATGCCACATTTGTTGGTTCCTACGATGAGGATATTGAATGGGCTATCTGGGTTCCTAAGACCCTTGTCTCTAACATGAAAGGACCCATTAAAAATGGGTACCTAAAACCAAGCCTTGATCTATTGCAGGAGTTTCCTTCCGGTGGGGTGTCATGGTTGCTCGATAGTGGAGCAACAAATCATATGACCGGAAGCAAGGACTTAGTGGTGGATGTGCATCCTTCTCCATCTATGCCCACCCATGTCCAATTCGCCGATGCATCCTCTTCAAAGGTATTGGGATTTGGTAAGGTGGTCGTCTCTCAAGATTTGTCTATTGAGAAGGTCATGCTTGTTGAGTCACTTGCCTACAATTTACTTTCGGTTCGTCAACTCGCAATTATGGGTTTTTCCACATTCTTTAATCTTAGTACTGTGGTCCTCCTGAGGAGCAAGACTCTTAAAGTAGCCTATGTTGGACATGTCGAAAATGGTCTTTATGTGGTGAACTTCTCAAAGCGACCCACTAAGACTGCGACATGTTTAATGGCTAAAGTTGACGTGGGCTGGCTTTGGCATCGCCGTTTAGCTCATGTCAATATGAGATCTTTGCAAAGTCTTCTGACAGGGGACCATATTCATGGACTAACAAATGTGAGCTTTGCTAAAGATCGTGTATGCAGTGCCTGCATTGAAGGAAAGATTCATGAAACTGCACATCGTCCAACGACTCTTATCTACACTAAGAGGCCATTGGAACTTCTCCATATGGATTTGTTTGGTCCTCCATCATTTGATAGTCTTGGAGGCAGAAAGTATTGCTTAGTGATTGTTGACGACTACTCAAGATATACCTAGGTATATTTCTTTAAAAAGAAGAGTGAAACTCAACAAACGGTCATCAACTTTGCTAATGAAGCGCAACGTCAACATGAAGCAAAGATCTTGATGATTAGGAGTGACAACGGCACCGTGTTCAAGAACTACACCTTAGATGAGTTTCTAGGTGATGAGGGAATAAAGCACCAATATTCTGCACCATATACCCCTCAGCAAAACGGCATGGCAAAAAGGAAGAACCGGACCTTGATAGACGCTGCAAGGACAATGATGGCAGAATTCAAATCTCCATATACCTTTTGGGCAGAGGCCATCAACACAGCATGTCATGCATCCAATCGGCTCTACATCCGCAAAGGCTTAAACAAGACTCTGTATGAGATTCTAACTGGAAACAAACCCAATCTCAAGTACTTCCGGGTATTCGGTTGTAAGTGTTTCATTCTCAAGAAAGGAGCACGGTTAGATAAATTTGATTCTAGAGCACATGAGGGTATTTTTGTTGGTTATGCTACAAACTCTCATGCTTACCGTATCCTCAACAAGTCCACCGGACTAATTGAGGAGATGTGTAACGTAGAGTTTGATGAAAATAATGGCTCCCAAGTGGAGCAAAGTGGTCTTGGTGATGTAGGTGATGAAATTCCTCCCCAAGCTATAAGAAGAATGGGGATTGATCAAATACTCCCCATTGAGGAACCCCTTGTGACCAAAGGAGAAGGACAATGCTCTACTCAAGTGGAGCCATCACCTCCACAAGCCCCACACGCTTCCGATGAACAAAGAGAAGGCTCTCAACAAAATAAACTAGCTCAAGGTCAAGATAAATTGCCCAACAATGATGATGTGTCTCAGGATATTCAAGCACTACCCCAAGACTCCGAACCTGCTCATGATCAAGATCAAGTGCAACCCCGAGATCCATACCAAGTAGAAGCACAAGATCAAGATCAAGAGCAACCACAAATACAAGAACAAACTAGTGAACCTGCTCAAGTCGAAGGACAAGATGATCAGGAGACTGTCTCACAATTCCCTTCTAGAGCTCCAACAACCGGCTCAAGACGCAAGGGCAAGCAAAGGAAACAAGTCGATGCTCCCCCGTTATCTAATGAAGAACTCTTGGAGCGTCGAGCAGCCAAGATTGCGAACAAGCTGAGAGTCAAGTCACATCTTATGAAGAATGTACTTGGCAGTATAAAAAGGGGAGTATCCACCCGTCAACAGATTTGGAATTATTGTGAGCATCACGCGTTTGTTTCGAATTGTGAACCTCAATAGGTACAGGAAGCGCTCGATGATGAAGATTGGCTTATGGCCATGCACGAAGAACTTAACAACTTCGAGCGCAATCAAGTCTGGGATTTAGTGCCTAGGCCAACGGAGGAACATAATGTCATCGGGACCAAATGGATATTCAAGAACAAGCAAGATGCCAATGGGATTGTGATTCGAAACAAGGCAAGATTGGTGGCTCAAGGCTACTCCAAACTTTGGCTCATACCCCAAACTTTGGCCTCTGGTATCCCAAAGGAACAAACTTCAATCTAGTTGGCTATTCTGACTCAGATTGGACAAGAGATTGTGTGGAGAGGAAGTCAACGTCTGGAGGATGCCAATTCCTTGGTCGCTCATTGGTAAGTTGGTCGTCAAAGAAGCAGAATTGCGTCTCCTTATCATCCACCGAAGCTGAGTATGTGGCAGCTGCAAGTTGTTGTGCACAATTTATATGGATGAGGCAAACTTTAAAGGATTATGGTGTCACTTGTGACAAAGTGCCTCTTCTATGTGACAATCAAAGCGCTATCAAGATTTCCCTCAACCCAGTGCAACATAGCAAAACCAAACATATTGATATTCGTCATCACTTCATTCGTGAACATATCAAGCTAGGTGATATTGAGGTTCACTTCATCCACACTGAAGAGCAACTTGCAGATATTTTCACTAAGCCGCTAGATGAAGCAAGGTTCCGAGAGTTAAGGCATGAGCTGAATATCATTGATTCCAGTAATGTGGATTGAAAGTAGGCATGTTGCACCTCACTTTGCATTCCATCTTGGTCTAGATGTAGGCATGGACATAGGGGGAGTGTTGTTCTCTCAATGAACTTTCCCTCCCCCCATTATGCATAAATCAATCTAGTCTTTCACTTTAGCCATTGTAAAATGGCACTTGTGCTTCAAAGACGAGCATTGGTCATGAACCCAAGGATAATTCTTCGCGGTGTCATACCATTGTCTCAAACATAGGTGGCCTCGGCCACCGCCCCTCCCACCTCTCTTTTGTATAGAAGAAAGGATATACAATGACAAGTCAGTACATTTTTCTAGGTGCTATCTCTTTTTTACTTACTTGTCATTTGCCCAAGTTCTTCTCTTATCCTAGGCCGCGTTGTGATATTTGCAGCGGTACTACCACCAGGGGTAGCGGTACTACCGCCAGGACCCCAGCGGTACTACCGCCAGGACCCCAACGGTACTACCGCTAGGTATGGCGGTACTACCGCCAGGCTTCCCATCTAACACAACCTGCTAGGAAATTTTTAGGGCTGTCTGAAGGGGGAGCGGTACTACCGCCAGGACCCCAGCGGTACTACCGCTGCATCCAGCGGTACTACCGCCAGGCAGCGGTACTACCGCCAGGTCCACAGCGGTACTACCGCTGGCCCGTACCCCTTGGGCTATATAAAGGAGGGGGAGCCCGTGTTTCTCAGGCTCTTTCTTCTTCCTCGCGGCTCCTCCCTCCCCTAGCCCGAAATCCCCCTGTTTTGATCTTGTTTCGTGGAGCTCCTTCTCTCCGTTGGATTGGAGGGGTTGCTCCATTTCTCCTTCCTCCTCCAAGGGCCATGAATCCCGGTAAAGCTCCTCCCCTTCTTCTATTTGTTGATGTTCTTGTTCTAGGGTTAGGAGCATTGGGAGATTGGATCCATGTCTTTAATCTTGTGCCCTGTTCTTGGATGGCATGAAGGAGATATTTGAGGGGAGTGTAGGCCCTATGAATCCTTGCTGATTATTTTGCCATGCCCTAGGATTTACTTGTTTTAGATCTAGCACTTGAACTATGTTTGGATTAGATCTAAAACTTGCTCTCTCTTGCCTAGGCATGTACTTCTTTCGGTGTTACCTGTGATCCTCATGTGAGTAGGGCTGGGGTGGAGTTCTTAGTGTTCATATACAGCCCATGCCCCTCGTAAAAATCGTGTAGCCCTATGCATGAGGTCTATTTTTATCTGTCAGATCTGAAAGTCAAACCCCAGCGGTACTACCGCCAGGGGTAGCGGTACTACCGCTAGGACCCCCAGCGGTACTACCGCCAGGGGTAGCGGTACTACCGCTAGGACCCCAGCGGTACTACCGCCAGGAGGATTCACTGTGCATTCTTTTCATGTGCTTGGCAATAAGTGTTTATTTTTCTGCTTTTTCTAGTTCATTGCCTTGACTCTTTTTGTCGCTTCTTTTTGCTGTGTGTTTTGTGTCACACGTAGTTCTCGCCGTTCGAACCCTCCATGGGACACGCAGTCAAAGCAGTATCGCAACCCAGAGGCTCCCGAGGGGTCTGCCACCTCAGGTCTGCAACCCAAAAAGCAGTCCTTCAAGAAGACCGCGAGCAAGGATAAGAGGATCAATGTCCGAACAATGTCCCCCAAGGACTTTCTGCGGTTTCGCACTCAGAACCATTATCTCAAAGAGAAGGCTGTGATCAAGGATGTTGATCATGTTTGGGCAAAGGATCAGTGCAGGATCTACCGTGATATTGTCATGCATTTCAAGAAGAACTATGTCCCCGTTCAGTGGATTGACCTAGCTCATCTTCAGCGGAACCTGGACTATTTTGGTGATGCCCTCACTCTGATTGACAAACTGGGCATCAAGGATATCATCACTTTCAAGGCAGATTTTGACCCCACTACTGTTGCTCAGTTCTATGTCACGGTCCGCTTCTCTCCTAATGAAGAGCGCTCTATGGTGTGGATGACTGGGACTCAGAAGATGACCGGTACCTGGCGTGAATTCATGACATTCCTCAAGGTTGACTTCCAGGGAGCTGACACTCCACTTGGGTTACGTCCACATGCTGCAGCCCCCACCGATAGGCCCGCCGCAAAGGACAGATTGCAACAACTCTATTTGAGGAAGGGTGTGCTCCCCAAGCATCTGGACATCATGCATCGGATCCTTCGCAACACCCTCTTCCCTCGCATTGGTAACTTCGACGAGGTTCATGGCTCTTTGGCTGAGATGCTGCTGCTTTGTGAGGAGGTGATGACTAAGGAGTCTGCCCCTCTTGATATTTCTGATGTGATGTTCACGGAGCTCTGGAACTGCATCATCATGCGTAAGGTTCCCATCTACGGGCCCTATCTGTTCTCTTATATTCGTCAGAAGTGGCAAGATGCTTTTCCGGAGGAGGTGCTCTACGCTCAGTCTGACTACATTGTGCACGACCCGATCAAGCTTCGCGTCAAGGAGAAATGGGCCAACCCATCAACTTCCTCTCAGCACATGGATACTGACATAGAGACTGCTGCTGACAGAGGAACCGCCTCTCAGTCCCGCTCTTCTGCCATGCCATCTTGGGCCATCAAACTGCAGGATAAGATGAAGACTCTATTATGTATGCAGGCTAAGGGTCAGTACCAGACGCACGTGGCTCAGAAGGAGAGCCGCCAGAGGCACAAGCGTGTTCTCAGGACTCTTGATGTGGACATCTCCAGCGGATCACAGGACGACATCACTCCAGAGGCTACTTGGATGCAGGCTCAAGGTTACCAGTGGTCTGGCGATGAGGAGGAAGAGGAGGAGCAGGACGATCAGGAGGGTACCGAAGAGTCTGGCGATGCTGAGGATGAGGAGTAACCACCTGTGGCGTTAGGTGTGCCCCTTTTTGGTGTCTTGTGCCAAAGGGGGAGAGAGTCTAGGAGCTAGATTTGCTTTCATAGTCGAACTTTGCTTTGCTTTCTTTCGTGGTTTGCTTTGAACTTGGTTTGCTTCTTGTTTGCTATCGTTTGTGAGACATGAACTTATGTGATATTTATTTCCATCATATGTTGTGAGTCATATGCACCGTATTGTCATATATCTCTATCTTTTTGTTCTCATATTACTCTCTGTGCAAATCCGGTATTGTCATCAATTCACCAAAAAGGGGGAGATTGTTGGGGCATAGTTTATGCCTAAGTAATTTTGGTGATTGATGACAGTACCGTAGAGGACTAACCGTGTGTGTTAAGGTTTCAGATAACACACGTCAACGGCACAAGACGACTCGTCTCCTCATTCATGGAACGGAAGCACGACGCTCTCTACGATTCTCTTTATTTGAGTCATAGAAAAGCCGTACTATTAAGAGGGGATCCGTAGTGGAAAGGTTTGCGTGGAATCTATCTTTGCACGCGCACACTTCACATATTCTCCCTTACCTTCATCTTTGGAGCGGCCTCCGCCATAGTGTTTCTTTCCTCCTTGCAAAATGGTCCCCAGCAGTAGTACCGCTGGCTGGCGGTAGTACCGCCCCTGGTCAGCGGTAGTACCGCTCCAGGAGCTCAGTACCGCCTGCCTAGCGGTAGTTCGTGGACGGACCTTTTTGCGAAGACTTTCTTGGCGGTGGTAGTGCTTTTGCACTACCAGGGGCCCAGCGGTAGTACCTCTAGGCGGAGGTAGTACCGCCCCTGGTCAGCGGTAGTACCGCTGAAGTGCCAGCGGTAGTACCGCTGGAGCTCGGGCAGAGAGTGGGAAGACGGTCTGATTTCCCCCCCCCCACTATATAAAGGGTTCTTCTAGCTGTGGAACCTTATCTCTTACCTCTCTAAGCTCCATTGTTGCGCCCCAAGCTCAAAAGTGCCCGATCTCTCTCCCTAGCCAATCAAACTTGTTGATTCTTTAGGGATTGATTGAGAAGGCCTAGATCCACACTTCCACCAAGAGAAAAGTTGATTCCCCCACCAATCCCTTGCGGATCTTGTTACTCTAGGGTGTTTGAGCATCCTGGACGGTTGAGGTCACCTCGAAGCCATATTCCATTGTGGTGAAGCTTCGTGGTCTAGTTGGGAGCCTCCAAGCTTTGTGTGGAGTTTTCCCCAACCTTGTTTGTAAAGGTTCGGTCGCCGCCTTCAAGGGCACCTATAGTGGAATCACGGTACCTTGCATCGTGCGAGGGCGTGAGGAGAATACGGTGGCCTTAGTGGCTTTTTGGGGAGCATTGTGCCTCCACACCGCTCCAACGGAGACGTACTTCCTGTCAAAGGGAAGGAACTTCGGTAACACATCCTCGTCTCCATCGGTTCCACTTGTGGTTATCTCTATCCTTTACTTTGTATTTACTTATGCTTGTGACTATATCTTACTTGTTGTAATAGCTCTCGTTGTTAGCTTCCTTAGGGTTCACCTCATTGTCGTATTATTTGTGAACCCGTATGTTGTTTTCCTTAACTTGCTAAGATTAATTAAAAAGTGGTCGTTGTCTATTCACCCCCCCCCCCTCTAGCCAACCATATCGATCCTTTCAGATGTTCTGATATGGCAAATCTTCATGCTATTTTCTCCGTTGAATCCTGCGTTTGCTGTTTTGGCACCGGAAAGTTGTAAACTGTGTAAAATAAGCAAAAACACTATAAGAACAACATCATATTGTGAAATATATCAATGAATAAATACAAATTATGATACAAAATAGTGGTGCATTTTGGACGTATCAACCCCCCAAGCTTAGACATCGCTTATCCCCAAGCGAATATTGAACTCGGTAAACCTGTCCACAAGTTTAGAGAGTGAAGTGTCGATAAATAAGAATACGGGCAAGAAGCATCATAATTTCTCTACTAAACTCAACCATCCTCAACAGCAATATCAACTCATAAGGCTCATATGAAAGAGTAATATCAATTACAATCAAAAGTAGGGCCAAGGAAACTCATCAAACCATGGCAAACATGTCCTTGGTCAAAGAACAAGTAATTACTTTTCACTTTTGCTCTTCCTCTTATATTTTCATGAGATCAATTGAAGCTTTTTGAAAGAACATGTTATTAGACAAGAAGTGAAAATGCTAACACAAAGGAAGATGTTTGCTTTAGCTAGGCTTAACAAACAACTTACTCATCTTAATGATAATGTCAACAAAGTTGTGATATGGCAATTCTCAATGAAACAATATAAATGCATGCATCTTTGTCAACATAAGGTGTCTGCTCTTTTATAGGATAGAAATAAGTAGGTTTACTGACTCAACATAAAAGTAAAAGATTAGCCCTTCGCAGAGGGAAGTAGGGAAAACTCATGTGCTAGAGCTTTTAGAGATTTTGAAATCAACAAGATTGTAAAACAAGCTTTTGAGAGGTGCATAATTCATCGATGAATGCTAGCAGATAGCCTAATACTTCTCATGTTGGACAAGTATTGAGGAACGGCTCCCAAAGTGGGGACGATCACATCCCCTTAGTCTCCTTTGTTTATCACTACCAAAGCTTTCTGATTTCTCATCAACAAAGCGTGAAGGAGGTTTTGTTTGTTGTTATTATCTTTTACGAGCTGTGCGCACTCATGCCAGTCCCTCCTTGTATTAGGGGTTCACAGATTAAACATGCAAACCCAGGATAAAGTTTGTCTAGTATGAGAAGATCATGAATTATCTACTACTTCCTCATGAGCTAAAACAGGATAAAGCTTGTCCCAAACGTATCTATAATTTATGCTTGTTCCATGATCTTTTGGGTGACATTGTTATATGTTTTGCTGCACTTTTATATTATTTTACACATATTTGGACTAACCTACTAACTTAGTGCACCCAGTGCCAGTTTCTGTTTGTTGATGTCATTTTGCAGGGGCTTCTAACCAATTTTCCGAAGCCAGAAAAAATCCAGAAAAATATATAAAAAATCAGCGAAACAGAAGCTTTGGGATCACCGAAGGAGGGCCAGAGGGGGGCCACGGGCCTCCCAGGAGGCCTGCTGGCGTGGCCAGGCCCTAGGCCGCGCCAGGAGGTCGCCTAGGTGGGTCCCACCTCCTCCGGTGCCCTCCTTTGGCCTATATTTAGAGATCCGTGAGGAAACCCTCGCAGACTTTCTAGAATCGAGAATTTCTCCATCGTTCCGCCGTTGCAGCACTTCCAAGATCGGGGGCGTCCGGAGACCTCTTCCCGGCACCCTGCCGGAGGGAGGATTGACCTCCGGGAGCTTCTTCACCGCCATGGACGCTTCCCGGACGTGTCGTGAGTAGTCCTCCTTGGACCATGAGTCCATGACCAGTAGCTATGTGATGTCTTCTCTCCAATCTTTTGCTTCAATGATTAGTCCTTGTGAGCTGCCCTACATGATCAAGGCATCTATTTAATTCTCTTGCTATTGCTATGCTCGGTTTGTTGGGATCCGATGGATTATGAGATTATGTTCAGATTGTTATCAGTTATATATTTTATTATCCTTTTATATTATGTTCCTTAGTGATTCTTGCATGTTCTCCGTTCATTTTCATTGCTTTGGCCAAGTAGTAGATCGTAACTCCAAGAGGGAGCGTTATGCATGATTGTGGGTTCGGGCCCCTCGATGTCTAGTTTGAGTCACAAACATGAGACTAGGGGATGTGCTTGTTGCCACTAGGGAGAAAACAACGGTGCCTGTGACCACGGTTGCAAGGATTGTTTACCTTATGCATAGTTCGTTAATGCAGTTTTCTGTTGCTTTGAGTTTACACTTTGGGTGGGGCTCGCAACTTAATACCGGAGAGATGTTCTGGATAGATATATCAGGGTGGATGATTAGTAAGTAGATGCTGATGAATAAAAGGTCTACTTGTCTTGGCGTACATCCCGTTACTATTGAACCTCATACTATCAAGGAGCATAATTAGCATTGCGGTGCGATCATAATTCTATCAATTTCCCAACTGTGATTTGTTTACC
The DNA here is from genome assembly GCF_904849725.1 of Hordeum vulgare subsp. vulgare. Lineage (NCBI taxonomy): Eukaryota > Viridiplantae > Streptophyta > Magnoliopsida > Poales > Poaceae > Hordeum > Hordeum vulgare. The sequence goes on along the minus strand of NC_058519.1, from coordinate 618,604,131 downwards.
CTAGCATAGTTGTTTATCGTCTTTTGGGAGAGAGACATCACTAGTGAACATCATGTGACTCCGGTCCATATCACTATCATTGTTTACACCTCCATCATTTACCGCTTTCCTTTACTTTTCCGTTGCAATCACTATTACCTTCCACTTGTGTTTTGATCCTTTCCAAACTACAAGGCCACAGAGATTGACAACCTCTCGGTACTCGTTGGGAGCAGAGTTATTTGTTGTGTGTGCAGGTCCACGTCTTCTGCTAGCGCTAGGGTGGAAGACACCTACTTGTTGAGCCTAGGAGTCCTCCTAGTTCGATAAATCTTACAGTCTCCGTGTAAGGGAAATTTGCTGCTGACTAAATATCCACCTTCCACTTGGGGTATCCAACGAGGGGCGAGAAGTATATAAATCATCTCGTCATCAAGCGAATTTCTGGCGCCGTTGTCGGGGACTCCACTCTTCAAGATAGGGGAGCTCCATGCTACCTTTTACCTTTCATTTTAGTCTTGTTAGTTTGCTTTTTAGTTTTTGCTTTAAAGTCTTATACCAAAAACCACAAAAAAAATAGTTACTTTGCTTTTAGTTTGTAAGCGTGTTAAGGTTTGATGCTTCGAAGGAATCTGAGGTCCTAGATTTCCATCAAAGGAATGGAGAAAATATGAAGGAAGCATGGGATAGAATTTCTGAATCACACAAAAGAATTATGCCTTGGATACCTATCAGAATTGTGCTTAGAAATTTTTATCATGGTCTCTTTATTTGGTGCAAACACTCTCTTGATATTACAGCTAAAGGGGATTTCTTAGAGTGTGATGAGGCTAGAGATCTTGACATTATACATGGTATATATAATAATCTTGTTTATAATCATGGTTATGACACTATTATAGATAGGCTTGCTACCATTGAAGGTAAAATAGATGCTCTAGACTTAAGAGAAAGAGATAAACCAATGGTTGATAAGGAGCAGATTTTGAAAATAGACAATGACTAGGAACCTTTTGTTAGAATTAGCATCTCTAACCAAGACTTCCTTGCTTATTGTGATATTGGATCCATGGTTTCCACTATGCCAAAAGTTGTTTATGATTCTCTCTGGTTAGATATGGAAAAAAATTCATCTTATCATGAACACGCTAATGGTGATATTTCTGAAATCCAGGGAAAGGTAAAAGATGTCCAGGTTACATTCTCTAAAAGGAATGCAACGGTTGATTTCTTCATCATGGAGCCCAGCAAAGGGAATATAGTGCTTGGAAGGGACTTCCTCCAAGCCATGAGAGGCTTCATTGATATAGGTAAAGGACACAAAATCTTACGTGGGAAAGCTAAAGGTACGTACCCATTCCCTAGGAAAAATAAGGATGAACTTGTTGAGGATCCATTTGAAGGTTTTTACAATTCCGATGTCTTCAAAGAATCTTGATCCTCCTTCTTGCATTGTGCCTAGCTCAAAGGCATAAAAGAAATCGCTTGTTGGGAGGCAACCCAATTTGTTTTTACTTGCTATTTTAGTGGTCTTGATGTGTGTTAATACTGTAGCAACATCATTGTATCTTTATTTTTAAGCTTTGTGCAAAGTTATAGCCTCCGATTGCAAGAAAGTTCAAAATTTGTGACATGCTCTCCAGAAACAGATTCTGTCTGCTTGACGGAACAATTCGCCAAAAATCACCAGATCTTCTTTTTGATATGAATTGTTTTGACAACATGCTCTATATAATTGTCTTTCTGGCATATGTTCTGAGTATTTTGATTTTAGATGCATAAGTACCCCGAATAAATTATTTACTACCTGTTGTTATGTTTTTCACAGATTCTGCAATGTTTTGTGTTTTCATTGTTTTGTGAATCCTAAGCTTGCTTTTTATTTGCGAAAACCCTTTTCCATTCATAAGAAACAGTGTATTTTCATGGAAATCTTTATTTCCAGCAGGTATTGAATTATTTTATTAAGAGAATTAACCACTCTAATTAGCTTATGATGAGTTCTGTATGAAGGGAGTTTTCAAGTATGCGATGGAAGAGATGATGAAAGAAGATAAAGGAGTGTCAAACGCTCAAGCTTGGGGATGCCCCCATGCATCCCAAGAAATATTCAAGGACCCTCAAGCGTCTAAGCTTGGGGACGCTGATACGTCTCCAACGTATCTATAATTTTTGATGGTTCCATCCTATTATGTTGTCAACTTTGGATGTTTTATATGCATGAATATGCTATTTTATATATTTTTTGGGACTAACCTATTGACCTAGAGTCCGGTGCCAGTTTCTGTTTTTTCCTTGTTTTTGTCCTTTTTCAGATAGGAATATCAAACGGAGTCCAAATGGAATAAAACTTTCGCGATGATTTTTTTTGGACCAAAAGAGACCGCCGGAGCTTTGGAAGAAGGCCAGAAGAGCCACGAGGGAGTCACAAGCCCAGGAGGCCCCCTAGGCCGCGCCTAGTAGGCTTGTGACCTCCTCGTGGGCCCAACCGACCTAATTCCACAGCCATAAATTCCTGTAAATACATAAACCCCCCCAAAAGAAACCTAGATCGGGAGTTCCGCCGCCGCAAGCCTCTGTAGCCACGAAAAACCAATCAGGAGCCCGTTCCAGCACCCTGCCGGAGGGGGAATCCATCTCTGGTGGCCATCTTCATCACCCCGGCGATCTCCATGACGAGGAGGGAGTAGTTCTCCCTCGGGGCTGAGGGTATGTACCAGTAGCTATGTGTTTGATCTCTCTCTCTCGTGTTCTTGAGATGTCATGATCTCGATGTATCGTGGGCTTTGCTACTATAGTTGGATCCTATGATGTTCTTCCACCTCTCCCTTCTTGTAATGAATTGAATTTCCCCTTTATAGTTATCTTATCGGATTGAGTCTTTAAGAACACTTGATGTATGTCTTGCACGTGTCTATCTGTGGTGACAATGGGATATTCATGTGAGTACTTGATGTATGTTTTGGTGATCAACTTGCGGGTTTCGTGACATCGAGAACCTATGCATATGGGTTGGCACATGTTTTGACTCTCCGATAGAAACTTTGGGGCACTCTTTGAAGTTCTATGTGTTGGTTGAATAGATGAATCTGAGATTGTGTGATGCATATCGTATAATCATACCCACGGATACTTGAGGTGGCAATGGAGTATCTAGGTGACATTAGGGTCTTGGTTGATGTGTGTCTTAAGGTGTTATTCTAGTACAAACTCTAGGATAGATTGAACGGAAAGAATAGCTTCGTGTTATTTTACTACGGACTCTTGAATAGATCGATCAGAAAGAATAACTTTGTGGTGGTTTCATACCCGACAATAATCTCTTCGTTTGTTCTCCTCTATTAGTGACTTTGGAGTGGCTCTTTGTTGCATGTTGAGGGCTAGTTATATGATCCAATTATGTTATCATTGTTGAGAGAACTTCACTAGTGAAAGTATGAACCCTAGGCCTTGTTTCCGCGCATTGCAATACCGTTCGTGCTCACTTTTACTATTAGTACCTTGCTGTTTTTGTAATTTCAGATTACAAAAACCTATATCTTATCCATATTGAACTTGTATCACCATCTCTTCGCCGAACTAGTGCACCTATACAATTTACCAATGTATTGGGTGTGTTGGGGACACAAGAGACTCTTTGTTATTTGGTCGAAGGGTTGCTTGAGAGAGACCATCTTCATCCTACGCCTCCCACGGATTAATAAACCTTAGGTCACCCACTTGAGGGAAAATTGCTACTGTCCTACAAACCTCTGCACTTGGAGGCCCAACAACGTCTACAAGGAGAAGGTTGCGTAGTAGACATCAAGCTATTTCTAGCGCCGTTGCCGGGGAGGTTAGTGCTTGAAGGTATATCTTTAGATCTTGCAATCGAATCTTTTAGTTTCTTGTTTTATCACTAGTTTAGTCTATAAAAGAAAACTACAAAAAAATGGAATTAAGGTTGCCTCATATGCTTCATCTTTTTAATGTCTTTCGTGAAAATGATGGAAAAGAATATTGTGCTCAAGTGCTAGAAGAAGAATTACATAGAATGCTTGGCATAAAATATGTGAATGATGAGCATGATTGCAATGTTGTTAGTATGAATTCTTTGAATACCCATGATGCTAATGATATGCAAAGCCACAAGCTTGGGGATGCTATGTTTGATGAAGATGATCTTTTTAGTTTCCCCACTTTGAATGATCAAAATTATTATGACGAAAGCATGCCCCCTATCTATGATGATTATTGTGATGATACTTATGCTATAAAGAAGAGGGATGATAAAACTTGTCATACTCTTGAATACCCTCTTACTGAACATTACTCTTTTAATGTGGAAACAATTCGTAGTGTTCAAGTCTTTTATGGTACTCCCACTATTGATGAGAATAAATTTCCTTATGTGGAGAGTAGTAAAATTTCTATGCTTGTAGATCATGAAAAGAATGCTTTAGGTGCTGGTTATATTGTTGAATTCATTCATGATGCTACTGAAAATTATTATGAGAGAGGATCATATGCTTCTACATATTGCAATAATATCAAGCTTCCTCTCCATGTGTTGAAACTTTTGAAGTCATGCTTGTTTTATCTTCCTATGCTAGTTGATTCTTGCTCCAATAAATTGCTTGATCACAAAATCCCTATGCATAGGAAGTGGGTTAGACTTAAATGTGCTAGTCATATGCTCCATGATGCTCCCATTATGTTTCAATCCTTATCTTTTATGTGAGCATCATTGAAATCATTATGCCTAGCTTGAAAGGCATTAAAGAAAAGTGCTTGTTGGGAGACAACCCAATATGTATCCATACTGTTTTTGTGTGTTCACATGATTAAGCTACTGTATTAATCATGTTTTGTTGCCTTAGTTTCAATAAAGTGCCAAGTAAAGCCTTTATGATTAGTTTGGGTGATAGTTGTTTGATCATGCTGAAAAATACAGAAACTTTGCGCTCGCGAAATCATTTCTAATTTCTATCCAGAGAGTGATTTTAGGTTGATTCGTTTTTCTGCTGATTGATATAAAAATTGGATTAATTTTCATAATTGTTTCAGAATTTTTGGAGGTGCATAAGTATGGTTATTATTCAGATCATTACAGACTGTTCTGTTTTTGACAGATTCTGTTTTCAATGCATAGTTTGCTTGTTTTGGTGTTTCCATAGATTATATTGAGTAATATAAATTGTGGAAATAGTAATATATAGTAGGCATTGTGAAAATAATTATGAGTCTTTTTTTGACAGTACCCAAGTGATTGATTTGCTCGTTATCATACTAACCCATCTCACAAAGTTCCGTTAAGTTTTGTGTTGTGAAGTTTTCAAGTTTTGGGTAGAGTTTCGATGGACTATGGAACAAGGAGTGGCAAGAGCCTAAGCTTGGGGTTGCTCAAGGCAACCCAAAGCCATATTCAAGGACACCAAAAAGCCTAAGCTTAGGGATGCCCCGGGAAGGCATCCCCTCTTTCGTCTTCAATCCATCGGTAACATTACTTGGAGGTATATTTTTATTCACCACATGATTTGTGTTTTGCTTGGAGCGTCGTGTATTATAGGAGTCTTTGCTTTTTGTTTTGTCACAATTATCCTTGCTGCACACCTTTTTGAGAGGGACATGCACTCATCGTGAATTTGCTAGAATACTCAATGAGCTTCACTTATATCTTTTGAGCTAGATAATTTTGGTCTAGTGCTTCACTTAAATCTTTTTAGAGCACGGCGGTGTCATATTTTGTAGAAATAAAAACTCCCGATCTTCACTTATATCTTTTTGAGAGTGCTCTCTCTAAGTAACTTGGTAATTGGCGTGTGCTATGAAATTAGTCCTAAATATGATAGGCATCCAAAGAGGATATAATAAAAACTTCCATATTCAAGTGCATTGATCAGTAAGAGAAGTTTGATTCCTCACAATTAGTTTTGAGATATGGATATGGTAATACTAGAGTCATTTTTAGTAGGGTGTTGTGAATCTAGAAATACTTGTGTTGAGGTTAGTTATTCCCGTAGCATGCACGTATGGTGAACCGCTATGTTAGGAAGTCGGAGCATAATTGATTTATTGATTGTCATCCTTTGTGTGGCGGTCGGGATCGCGCGATGGTTAACACCTACCAATCCTTCCCCTAGGAGTATGCGCTTAGCACTTTGTTTTGATTACTAATAAAAACTTTCGCAATAAGTATATGAGTTCTTCATGACTAATGTGAGTCCATGGTATAGATGCACTTTTACCTTCCACCATTGCTAGCCCCTCTAGTACCGCGCAACTTTCGCCGGTGCACAAACCCACCATATACCTTCCTCAAAACAGACGCATACCTACCTATTATGGCATTTTCATAGCCATTCCGAGATATATTGCCATGCAACTCCCACCGTTTCGTCTCATGACATGTGTCGTCACTTTCACATTGCCTTTGCATGATCGTAAGATAGCTAGTGAGACGTTTCAATGTCATACGCTAAGCTAGATCATTGCACATCCCGGTACACTGCCCGAGGCATTTCATATAGAGTCATCATTGTTCTAAGTATTGAGTTGTAAGTAAATAAAAGTGTGATGATCATCATTATTAGAGCACTGTCCCATGTGACGAAACAAAAAAAATGAAAAAAGAGGCCAAAGAGCCCAAAATAATAATAATAAAATGATGAGAGAAAAAGAGAGAAGGGACAATGCTACTATCTTTTTCCACACTTGTGCTTCAAAATAGCACCATGTTGTGCATGATAGAGAGTCTCTTGTTTTGTCACTTCCATATACTAGTGCGAATTTTCATTTTATAACTTGGCTTGTATATTCCAATGACGGGCTTCCTCAAAATTGCCCTAGGTCTTCGTGAGCAAGCAAGTTGGGTGCACACCCACTAGTTTTCTTTTTGAGCTTCCATACACTTATAGCTCTGGTGCATCCGTTGCATGGCAATCCCTACTCATTCACATTGATATCTATTGATGGGCATCTCCATAGCCCATTGATACACCGATTCAATGTGACCATCTCCTCCTTTTTGCCTCACAACCTCCACCACTCTTTATTCCACCTATAGTGCTATATCCATGGCTCACGCTCATGTATTGCGTGAGAGTTGAAAAAGTTTGAGAAAGTAAGAGTGCAAAAACAATTACTTGGCAAATACCGGGGTTATGCATGATTTAAATTCGTTCTGTGGGGATGATGGAGCATAGCCAGACTATATGATTTTGTAGGGATAACTTTCTATGGCCTTGTTATTTCAAAAGTTTGTGATTACTTTGCTAGTATGCTTGAAGTATTATTGTTTTCATGTCAATAGTAAACTATTGTTTTGAATCTTACGGATCAGAACATTCATGCCACAATAAAGAAGTTACAAAGGACAAATATGTTAGGTAGCATTCCACATAAAAAATTCGGTCTTTATCACTTCCATACTCGAGGACGAGCAAGAGTTAAGCTTGGGGATGCTTGATACGTCTCCAACGTATCTATAATTTTGATGGTTCCATGCTATTATCTTGTCAACTTTGGATGTTTTATATGCATGAATATGCTATTTTATATCTTTTTGGGACTAACCTATTGACCTAGATCCCAGTGCCAGTTTCTGTTTTTTCCTTGTTTTTGACCTTTTTCAGATAGGAATATCAAACGGAGTCCATATGGAATAAAACTTTCGCGATGATTTTTTTTGGACCAAAAGAGACCCCCCGAAGATTTGGAAGAAGGCCAGAAGATCCACGAGGGAGTCACAAGCCCAGGAGGCGCCCCACTAGGCCGCGCCTAGCAGGCTTGTGACCTCCTCGTGGGCCCAACCAACGTAATTCCACCGCCGTAAATTCCTATAAATACAGAAACCCCCAAAAAGAAACCTAGATCGGGAGTTTCGCCGCCGCAAGCCTCTGTAGCCACCAAAAACCAATCGGGAGCCCGTTCCGGCACCCTGCCGGAGGGGGAATCCATCTCCGGTGGCCATCTTCATCATCCCGGCGATCTCCATGACGAGGAGGGAGTAGTTCTCCCTCGGGGCTGAGGGTATGTACCAGTAGTTATGTGTTTGATCTCTCTCTCTCTCGTGTTCTTGACATGTCATGATCTCGTTGTACCGCGGGCTTTGCTACTATAGTTGGATCCTATGATGTTCTTCCCCTCTCCCTTCTTGTAATGAATTGAGTTTCCCCTTTGAAGTTATCTTATCGGATTGAGTCTTTAAGAACACTTGATGTATGTCTTGCACGTGTCTATCTGTGGTGACAATGGGATATTCATGTGAGTACTTGATGTATGTTTTGGTGATCAACTTGCGGGTTTCGTGACATCGAGAACCTATGCATATGGGTTGGCACACGTTTTGACTCTCCGATAGAAACTTTGGGGCACTCTTTGAAGTTCTATGTGTTGGTTGAATAGATGAATCTGAGATTGTGTGATGCATATCGTATAATCATGCCCACGGATACTTGAGGTGGCAATGGAGTATCTAGGTGACATTAGGGTCTTGGTTGATGTGTGTCTTAAGGTGTTATTCTAGTACGAACTCTAGGATAGATTGAATGGAAAGAATAGCTTCGTGTTATTTTACTACGGACTCTTCAATAGATCGATTAGAAAGAATAACTTTCTGGTGGTTTCGTACCCGACAATAATCTCTTCGTTTGTTCTCTACTATTAGTGACTTTGGAGTGACTCTTTGTTGCATGTTGAGGGCTAGTTATATGATTCAATTATGTTATCATTGTTGAGAGAACTTCACTAGTGAAAGTATGAACCCTAGGCCTTGTTTCCGCGCATTGCAATACCGTTCGTGCTCACTTTTACTATTAGTACCTTGCTGTTTTTGTAATTTCAGATTACAAAAACCTATATCTTATCCATATTGAACTTGTATCACCATCTCTTCGCCGAACTAGTGCACCTATACAATTTACCAATGTATTGGGTGTGTTGGGGACACAAGAGACTCTTTGTTATTTGGTCGAAGGGTTGCTTGAGAGAGACCATCTTCATCCTACGCCTCCCACGGATTGATAAACCTTAGGTCACCCACTTGAGGGAAAATTGCTACTATCCTACAAACCTCTTGTGACAGCCCGAGACCGATGTTCCAGAAGATCCCCCCTTTATTTCCGTTTCCGTCGTGTGTTAGTTTTATTCGTTGCATCGTCATGTAGTTGCATCATCGCATCATGCATGGCATCACGTCAACTGTGTTTCGTCGGTGTTGTTTGTTGCCGTGTTGTTAGGTGTTAGTGCTTTGTGAGTGTGTCGTCGTTTGTTGGCGTGATGAGAATGCATGCGTGAGAGCCACTTCTTAACCCTGTTGCACCGCCGACCTAAACCTTCTCCCCTCCTCTCCCCTCTTATTTGTTTTTGCGGTTGCTAAGATTTTCCGTTTTAAACCTCTATTTAAAAAGGGTTCGTCTTTTTCTTTTCAATAAAAGGGTCCTTTTATTAAATGTGTGGGCAACCCTTGGATTTCCTTTATTTTTTTCCTTTTGTTTATTTTAAATCCGTCTCATTTTCTTTTCCTCTTTAAAGAACTTTATTTTAATCTTTAAATAAAAGAGGTTGTATTTTGTTCTCCTGTCAAAAGGAGTTTGATTTTATTCTTTTGTAAAAAAAGGGTTTTATTTTTATTCTTTAAAAAAAGGTTTCATTTTTATTTCTTTAAAAATGCCCAATCTATTTATAGTTGGGGTTTGTTTTAAAGGGGTCAAAAGGCATTTATTTTAGTTTATTTTATTTTGTTAAAAAAACCTTTCTTTATTTACAGATTTCGGTTTTAAAGGTTTTATAAAAAAAAGGAAAACCCAAATGGGGGAGGAGCTAGCCTAGGCCAGCCGGCCCAAGGCCCAGCTTCCCCCCCCCCCCCCGTGACCTAGCCCGTTGCTCCCCGTGCCCGATCCCTTCTCCCCTGCCGCTCCTCTGTGCCTTTCTCGCGCCGTCGCACCTCCTAGCGACCACCCCAGCGCCCCTCTCGCATCAGCCCGTCCTCCTCCTCGTGAGCCCCAGGCCGCCGTGCTCGGTGCCCCGCCGGCCGCCTCCCTCCTCGCGAGCCGGCTCTTTGCTCCCCGTCCCTTCGATCCCGCTCGCCGCCCGGTGCCCTGCAGCCGCGTGCTTCTCCCTCCTCGGCCCCGCAGCAACCGGTTGCTCGCCGTCCTGCCATGGCTCGAGCTCGCCCATGTCAGGCCCCCTCGACCCGAGATGCGCCCCGCCGTGGAAGCCACCCCAGCGCAGTCACCCTCTCCGCTCCCCGCGTGGTCGCTGCCAGCCTCGCCGCGCCGGCCTTCTCTCTGCTCCGCCCCGTGCGCGCCGCTGGCCTCGGCCGCGCTGCCTCGCCGCCTCCCCGCGCAGGTTCCCCGAGCCGGCCACCGCAGCCTCGGTGCCTGCCGGCCAGGGCCGCCGGCGCGATGCCGCCCCCTCCCGGGCCCCTGTCCGTTCCCCTCGAGCCGCTGCCGCCTCCCTGCCGTTGCTGTTGCCGGCATGCTGCTGTGCTGCTGGCCGCTGTTGCTTGCCCGCTGCGCTGCTGCTTGCCGCTTGGTGCTGTTGCTGCTGCCGCTATGCTGTTAATGCTAGTTGTTGCATTGTTTGCTGCTTGCTGCTTGCTTGCTGCCTGCCTGCGCGCTGCGTGCCGTTGCCTGATGATAAGCTTGCCTGTGCGATGGTTGTGCTACAGCTACGTAGCCTGCTGCCGCTGTTGTTGTCTGTAGCCATTAGATTTTGCGGTTACTGCTAGCTGCTTGCCTGCTAGGTGATGTAGGTTGTAGATGTTAGCGTTGCTGATAGTTGCTTGCTGCTGTTAGGTAGATGCTAGCTGCTGATGTTTTCCCTGCTACCTGCTGTTTGCCGCTAATGTCGAGGCTGCTGTCGCTTGCACCGTTGATGCTAGCTGTAGTTCGCTGCCGGCTGCAGCGTGCTGCTGCTGCAGATGGTCGAATGTTGTTGCTTGCTATTGCCTTTTGTTGTTGCTGCCGCCTGATACCGATTGATGTAGGTTGCTCTGCTTGATGCCGTTGCTATGTTGTTGCTAGTTGCTAGAGCTTGCTTGCATGTAGCTGTTGCCCTTAGTTGCTGCCGCTTGTAGTTGTGGCCTCTGTCGCTAGCTTGTGCTGCTGTTTGCCACCGCCGCGTGCGCCATTCCCTCCTTCATGGTTCCGGCGAGACCCGAGTACCATGACGCCCTCGACGACCCCAGGAAACGAGTTCGACTTCCTCGATGTCGCCGAAGACCCGTGATCGACTACCGACGCCGAAGACCTGAGAACCACGACGCCGAGTGAACGACTACCGTCGACGAGACCGTGTACCACTACTTCAACTACCGGCGCGTGTACGACTACTTCCACAACGACCACGACGTCCGCTTCGACCAAACCCCTCCGATTCGCACGCGTCGAAGGTATACCGATGGGACATGTCGTGTACCATGTGCTAGTGGTGTACGAACGTATGATTTGTTTGAGTTGAATGCATGTATGCACCATATGTATGCACCGTTTGTTTGCCCGTGCACGTTGTCTTCCTTTTCGTCGCGCCCTCGACACATGGGAACCCGGTAGTCGGGATCACCCCATCTTTATTTAGTGTTCCCGCACGCGCTCCCTATCCGTTGTCACCGATACCCCGTTGAGTTATCGGGATAGGAACGTTGTCGTGGCATCGTTTCCGATTTGCCGCCATGGTTTCCTCTCGCTCGCCGTGGCGACACCTGTTTAGTTCTCTTCTTGCCCGTGATGTTTGAACTCGCATGCATGACGCATTCATGGCATGATATATTGTGTTGCATGCCTCTTGTGTCGTAGCTCCGCTCTTTGTTCCGCGAGTTAAACTGACTAGGATGACATGTAGGACCATCGCTTCACCCTTGCTATGTTAACAACAATTAAATATTGTCGTGTAAATAATCGGGAGTGAATTAACTAATTAAACGTGGAGTTTCATCGATATGCAACCCGTTGCATATCGAGCTTCACTTAATGTGTAGAGTTTGCATGAGATGAATTGCCATGCCATCCCTTGCATCAATGAACTGATCATGCATCATAGTAGGTTATGCATCATGTTGTGCATCGTGTGGTGAATATTTGTGTTGATGTTGTTTCCGATTTGCTCCGTTCCGATAGAGTTCCGCAAGCGTGTCGGAATGTGAGGACCCGTTCGACTACGATGGTTTGCCGACTTCTCCGAGTTGTTCTTCTTCCAAGCGGGATCTCAGGCAAGATGATCATTTCCCCAGATACCATTACTATCATTGCCATGCTAGTTATTTCGATGCTATCCATTATGTCTCGTTGCCTACCACTTGTTAAATATCAGCCTCTCAACAATGCCATGTTAACCTTCAACCTGTTCGACCTAACAAACCACTGATTGGCTATGTTACTGCTTGCTTAATCCTGTTGATAGCGTTGCTAGTTGCAGGTGCAGTTGCTTCCATGTGATAACATGGGTTCCTTGTCATATCACCATATTAATGATATTTAATTTAATGCACCTATATACTTGGTAAAAGGTGGAAGGCTCGGCCTTTCTAGCCTGGTGTTTTGTTCCACCTTTGCCCCCTTAGTTTTCGGCTACCGGTGTTATGTTCCATAAACGAGCGCTCCTAACACGATCGGGGTTGTTATGGGGACCCCCTTGATAATTCGTTTTAGATTAAAGCTGGTCTGGCAAGGCCCAACTTTGGTACTACATTTGCCTAATCACTAATAAACTGCATAGGGAGTAATTAACCCGAGGATAATTTAATCAACCCCCGGGCCAGTGCTCCTCATGAGTGTTGGTCCACCCACCTTGCAGTCGGCGGTGCCACCATGGGGCAACTCGAGGTTTGGTTCCGGTCCACTTTGCATAGACGGTGTGTCCTGAGAACGAGATACGCGGCTCCTATCGGGTTCGTCGACACACCGGGTGGCCTTGCTGGATTAGTTTTACCTTTGACGGAATATCTTGTGCATCGGGATTCCGGTGATGCTTTGGGTAATCTCAGAGTTGAGGTTTTCCACTAGGGAATCCGACGAGATCGCGAGCTTCGTGATTGAGGATTTCTATGTGGCTTGTGGTAATTTGTGATGGACTAGTTGGAGCACCCCTGCAGGGTTAAATCTTTTCAGAAAGTCGTGCTCGCGGTTATGTGGCAACATGGAAGCTTTGTTTAACACTGGTTCTAGATAACTTGAAGTTAACTTAATTAAAATATGCCAACTGTGTGCGTAACCGTGACTTTCTCTTTCGTGAGTTCCTTCTCCGATCGAGGACACGGTGGGGTTATGCCTGACGTAGGTAGGAGTTCAGGATCATTCATTTGATCATCAGTAGTTCGCGTCCGTTATGCGTAGATCTTCCCCCTCTTGTTTCTGGTACTCGTAAGTTAGCCACCAAATATATGCTTAGCCGCTGCTGCAACCTCACCACTTAACCATGCCTCACCCATTAAGCTTTGCTAGTCTTGATACCTTTGGAAATGAGATTGCTGAGTCCCCTGTGGCTCACAGATTACTACAACGCGAGTTGTAGGTATAGGTAAAGGTTACTTGACGCGAGCGCGTTGATTGTTCATTTGGAGCTGCTTCTTCTTCTTCTTCTTCTTCTTCTCCGATCTTGGATGGGTTCCAGGTCGGCAGTCTGGGATAGCAAGGATGGACGTCGTTCTTCTTTTGTCGTTTGTTTTCGTCCGTAGTCGGACCCTGCTCTTACTCTTGATAGTTATGTAATGTACTGATGTGACTCTGATGTAGCTTGTGGCGAGTGTAAGCCAACTCTGAATATATATCTCTTCTTTTCAGTACATGTACTTGTAACGATATCCATTCTTGCGACACGACGAGATGCGCTTCTATCCCTGACGAGGCCTTTGTGCCAAATTGAGGATAGGGTCGCGTCTTGGGCGTGACAAGTTGGTATCAGAGCAAGGACCGACCTTGAGCCCCCTTGATTGATCGAACTTGGCCGAGTCGAGTCTAGTGAAAACTATTTGAGTCTTAGTTATATATCGGAGAGTAGGATTCTTTTTTCTCTCCTCTTATATGCTCTGGTGAGGAATCTTGACGTAATAATTTATTCCACTCCTCTTCTCACTCAAATTTTTTTTAGGATCACGCGGATATTTTTGGAATCTATATGATGCCGATGTGACGTAGTTCTGTCTTGGTGCCTCCTGTCTGACTTGATTTTCTTCCGGGGAGTTGAGCTCCAGGGGATTCTCGAGCACATCGTTATCATTCAGATTTCTTAGTATCTCAGAACGAAGGATGTTCGTAATTGCTTCAATACTAGTAGTGGCGAGATAACCCCGATGTCCCCAGTACTGGTGCAGATTGTTCGGGAGTACTGCCATACTTTGTATCGTTGTGATCACGAGGATCTGTTGTAGATGAAGGTCCGAGATTCTGGTTGTGTGTTGACGGATGTGATACAGGTGACGGGTTAGTATAGGAGTTGTGTGATATTACTCCTTGTATCCGTGTACCAGATTGCATGACCAGATATTTCGGGAATTCATAGGTGGGAATTCAAGTAGTTGCTTATAGGACAATCTTCCAACAAATGCATGATGTTAGGTTGGGGTTCGACATCTAGTGGATTCGTTTGTTCACGGTCGACTTACAGCGGTACACGTTGTGTCTTAACGAGTCCTTGTAGCTTGCTATGACTCGGGGACGCTTCGTATGTCGGGTGCACTGCCTTGCACTTGATGACTACTGTAAAATCGAGCCCGTGCGATCCTGTCCACGAAAATATCGGGCGAAGTCTTTCTCATGAGTTTGTTCTGGCTTGTTTCATAAGCCTCATCCTTTGTTTTGTTGAATATGGTAATTCAAGTTGCTTCGATGTTAAGTGGTGATTTCAGATCTTTCTAGTGGTGTTCTCATATTTTTATGTGAATGCTAATTATTTTGCTCAAATAAATTCTCTTATCAATTCTTGTCTACCGGAGTTGTCATATCAATTCTTTTCCAACCAGTGCGTTTCTCTTGAGTGAATTCAATCCTCTCTAATCTTTGCAGATCATTCTCTTATCCCATCCGGAGTTCATCTCATCCGTCCCAAGTTGTCTTTGTTTTTCCCCGCCCTCCCGCCCTTTTTCTTCAGTGATTGGATTTCATCCAACTGCATTTCATTTCAGTGATGCTTCCGCTATCTCTTCTTTCTTTCGTAACCGGTGATTCATCGTGAAGATTCTCAGGAGTTTTGTGTTTTCTATCCTTTAAGTATTTCGAGGTTCTCACCCTCATGAAGTTGTCATTTGTACCGGTGCATTGAATCTGTCTTTCAATCTTTTCTAACGGTGGTTTCTTTGAGTGGGCCCATAACCCACAGGTTTTTCCCAGGATCTTTCCTCGCTCTTTTAATTCCTTCCCGGAGTTCATTAATTCTTTTCAACTATGACGTAAGTATGAATTTCATCACTCATATCCCCTCGTCAAGATCTATTGGAATTAATTCTCATATTGGCTCAACCTTTCATTATTCTTTATTCCGGAGTATCTCAGTTATTCTTGGTGGTGTTCTCCTCTTCATTTCAGTTTTGAAGACCGAAGGGGTTTTTCTCTCAAATCTTGGTCTATTCTCTTGGATATTCATCATTTCAGCTTGGTGTCGTCATCTTATTTATTCCAATCATGAGTATCCCTTTCTTGCTACCCGGTGCATTTCCGAGTTATTTCATTCTTGATCCTCCGAAGGCCATCATTTCAGAAGACTTTTTCGTTCTCAGCTTTCAGCTTTCATCCTCAAATCTTCTCAATTGTTGTCTCTTCGTTCGTCTCTCAATTATTCTGGTGTCTTGTTTAAATTTCTCTCTCAGGTGGATCATGATCTCTTCATTCTCATGTGTATCCATGCTTTCTTGGTATTCCCATTCAATTGGAATTCTTACCCGTGCTTCTTTCATTTATGCTTCAAGTGGTGCTTATCTCTCTGCCTCTTCAAGATTCATTCCTAGAGGAATAAGTTGTATGCTAAATCCGTTGCTGGTCATCAATTAAACTTGATGAAGGATAAGCATAACATAATTCTTATTCTTGCTTCATTAAATGGTTTCAATTCTTCTTCCGAAGTGCCTCATGATATCAATTCCTTTTCTCAAGTGCTCTTATCTTTTCTTTTCCGGAGTTTTAAGTTCTATCAAGTTTCTCTCCGTGAGGCTTCATCATTTCCCCAGATACCATTACTATCATTGCCATGCTAGTTATTTCGATGCTATTGATTATGTCTCGTTGCCAACCACTTGTTAAATATCAGCCTCTCAACAATGCCATGTTAACCTTCAACCTGTTCGACCTAGCAAACCACTCATTGGCTATGTTACTGCTTGCTTAATCCTGTTGATAGCGTTGCTAGTTGCAAGTGCAGTTGCTTCCATGTGATAACATGGGTTCCTTGTCATATCACCATATTAATGATATTTAATTTAATGCACCTATATACTTGGTAAAAGGTGGAAGGCTCGGCCTTTCTAGCCTGGTGTTTTGTTCCACCTTTGCCCCCTTAGTTTTCGGCTACCGGTGTTATGTTCCATAAACGAGCGCTCCTAACACGATCGGGGTTGTTATGGGGACCCCCTTGATAATTTGTTTTAGATTAAAGCTGGTCTGGCAAGGCCCAACTTTGGTACTACATTTTCCTAATCACTAATAAACTGCATAGGGAGTAATTAACCCGAGGATAATTTAATCAACCCCCGGGCCAGTGCTCCTCATGAGTGTTGGTCCACCCACCTAGCAGTCGGCGGTGCCACCACGGGGCAACTCGAGGTTTGGTTCCCGTCCACTTTGCATAGACGGTGTGTCCTGAGAACGAGATACGCGGCTCCTATCGGGTTCGTCGACACACCGGGTGGCCTTGCTGGATTAGTTTTACCTTTGACGGAATATCTTGTGCATCGGGATTCCGGTGATGCTTTGGGTAATCTTAGAGTTGAGGTTTTCCACTAGGGAATCCGCCGAGATCGCGAGCTTCGTGATTGAGGATTTCTATGCGGCTTGTGGTAATTTGTGATAGACTAGTTGGAGCACCCCTGCAGGGTTAAATCTTTTCAGAAAGCCGTGCCCGCGGTTATGTGGCAACGTGGAAGCTTTGTTTAACACTGGTTCTAGATAACTTGAAGTTAACTTAATTAAAATATGCCAACTGTGCGTAACCGTGACTGTCTCTTTCGTGAGTTCCTTCTCCGATCGAGGACACGGTGGGGTTATGCCTGACGTAGGTAGGAGTTCAGGATCATTCATTTGATCATCAGTAGTTCACGTCCGTTATGCATAGATCTTCCCCCTCTTGTTTCTGGTACTCGTAAGTTAGCCACCAAATATATGCTTAGCCGCTGCTGCAACCTCACCACTTAACCATGCCTCACCCATTAAGCTTTGCTAGTCTTGATACCTTTGGAAATGAGATTGCTGAGTCCCCTGTGGCTCACAGATTACTACAGCACCAGTTGCAGGTACAGGTAAAGGTTACTTGACGCGAGCGCGTTGATTGTTCATTTGGAGCTGCTTCTTCTTCTTCTTCTTCTTCTTCTTCTTCTCCGATCTTGGATGGGTTCCAGGTCGGCAGTCTGGGATAGCAAGGATGGACGTCGTTCTTCTTTTGTCGTTTGTTTTCGTCCGTAGTCGGACCCTGCTCTTACTCTTGATGGTTATGTAATGTACTGATGTGACTCTGATGTAGCTTGTGGCGAGTGTAAGCCAACTCTGAATATATATCTCTTCTTTTCAGTACATGTACTTGTAACGATATCCATTCTTGCGACACGACGAGATGCGCTTCTATCCCTGACGATGCCTTCATGCCAAATTCAGGATAGGGTCGCATCTTGGGCGTGACACCTCTGCACTTGGAGGCCCAACAACGTCGACAAGGAGAAGGTTGCGTAGTAGACATCAGATTCCCCCGTGCATCCCCTTCTCTATCAATAATTATCAGTTCGTCCAGCTCCATGCCATATTTTTATCACTTCATATGATATGTGCTATACTTGGATCATCCCGCTATTTACTTTTTAGTTTGTTTTAGTTTTGCTTGTTGTTCATAACAAGTCGGAACCTCGCCTATCTTGTTTGGGAGAGACACACGCTCCATTGCACTTTAGAACACAACATAGTTTTCATGCTTATCTTTTTTGTGTGTTCTTCATCTTCTCGTAGCTACTGTCATGCTTAGCTCTTAGTTTTCATGATTATCTTTTTAAAGAGCTATTATTTAGGTTGATTTTGGAACTCTCTTGAGTTATCATGCTTATCTTGTTTAGAGAGTTAGCTCGTTGCACTGAGTTGTGTGTCTTGCATAAGTAGGTATTTGAGGTTGCTATTTAAGTATAGTAGTAACTTGCAATAGTTTTGAGGTATTGATTTGAGTAATGTTTGTACTATTGGTGCCAAGAGCTTGAGCCTATTAGTGATAGGTGTCGTATTTTGGGAAATCCGTGTGTTTTTTAAAAACTAAAATTAGTTGAGAACTCTAGCTACTAAATTGATCGCTAACCTCTGGAGGGGTTGGAATATATAGAGTACCCTCACGTTATCATGAGTCGAGGATGCGCAGGGATAACCAAACCCCCAAACATTCCTACTCAGGGTACTTGTCTCTTTGTGAATTTCCTAACTAGATAGAGAGTTACCGATAATAAGTGTATGAGTTCTTCAGACTAATGTGAGTATTCGATTGTTGGCACTTCCACCATCCATATTTTGTTAGCCTCTTCGGTACCGTGCATTTCCCTTTCTCACATTGAGAGTTGGTGCAAACTCCGCCGGTGCATCCAAACCCATAACATGATAAGCTCTGTCATACATAAGCCTCATTATATCTTTCCTCAAAACAGCCACCATACCTACCTATTAAGGCATTTCCATAGCCTTTCCGAGATACATTGCCATGCAACATCCACCATCTCAAGACTTGATCTTCATGTCATACATGCTTTTGCTTGGTCATAGAGCCGCACGTTAGTTGGGCCTTGCCCTCATTACTGCTACATGACGCGCTAGTATCATTGCATATCCTGCTACACTGACAGAGGCATACATTTGCATACATCATGATAGTTTTCACGTGTATTTATGTTGAGTACTTCTTATAAAGTGTGATGATTTTTCTTTCTTTTCATGTAAAACATAGAGTGTTGCCCTTAAGAGAGGAAAAGACCCCAAAGTGGACAAAACAAAAGATCCCAAAGAGGACAAATGAGAGATAAAAAGAAAGAGCCAAAGAGGCCACAAAAATATAAAAAAAGAGAAAAAGAAAATTAAATAAAAAAGAAATAAAAAGAGAGAAGGGGGCAACACTACTATTCCTTTTGAAAGATCCACACGTGTACTCCATTGTTATATTGGTACTACATAGAGATTATCATTCATGCATAACTATGTGGGGACCCTTACACTATAGAACTTGGTTTGCATATTCCAATGATGAGCCTCCTCAAATGAGCTCTAGGTCTTCATGAGCAAACAACTTGGATGCACCCACACTAGTTCCATTGGAGAGCTTACCTTAGCTCATATGTGCATCCATTACATGGCAATCCCTACTCCTCACATCATATCTATCATTTGGCTTTCTCTCGCCTATGGTTGTCCTCATTGATGTGAGCCTTTCACACCTTTTTGTCTTCCTTCTCCATCATTATTCTATTTGCCATTCTAAGTGCCAACATATCTTGCTTACGCTCATCCATTGCATGAGTGCTCAAAATCGAAAAGGAGAGGATCATTTTGACTTGTGTCTGACAAGTGGTTTGGGGATGAGTCAAAATAAGATTCCGAAGGAGACTAAGTGTGAGGCATCAAGCATCTCTTTATCTTGACGAGAAAGCCTTGCATAAAAATTTGTAAGAATAATTTCCTTGGGGAGCTCATGATTGGGACATTTGAGCATTAGGGACTTCAATCTCCCCCAAGCTTGAGCGATGCTTTCTCTGTCACGAGACCAAAAGTTATAAATATAGTTCATGTCTCGATGTATTTCATGAAGAGGGTAAAACTTTGCATAAAAGAAGCCTATACCAATCCAAAGCCTTATCTTTTAATGATAGAGAGAATAAGTTTCTCATAACAAAATCCATCGATATGCCTGCAAGCTTAAATAAGGAGCATAGTTGTGAAAGATATAGCAAGTGTTCACCTGGATGTCTATCTCCTGCATATCGATTAGCCAAGACACAATCAATAATACCAGTTTGTATTTTCAAGGGCACAATTTCAGTAGGTGGGGGAGGCTCCTCCACCACAATAGCGTTGGGGCGGTTCCCCACAAGCAACAAACCAAGAGCAGAGTTGTCCATAGGGACAAAAAGTGAAAACAGCACACACAGCGTAAAGGTTTCCTTACCAATTTCATTTACCAATAGTGCTACACTCCTTAGCAACGGCGCCAGAAAATGGTCTTGATGACCCACAAATGTAGGGGATCTATCGTAGCCTTTTTCAATAAGTAAGAGTGCCGAACCCAACGAGGAGCAGAAGGTACAGACAAGCGATCTTGAGCAAGGAATAACTTCAAGTACTGAAAGGTAACTTTTTATGGGTTTTCTGGTATAAGCAACAACGAAATAAATGCAAGGAAAGTAAATGGTGCCGAGGTGCAGCAAGTGGCCCAATCCTTTTGAGCACAAAGGATAAGCCGAGGGGCTAAACTTATAAAGACTAAGGCATTCCTGAGGACACGCAAGAGAGATAGTCAAGTGCTTTCGCCATATTCTGTCTAGTACTATGTTTTGTATTGGTAAGTGTTATGTGGGTGGATCTTCACTAGTGCACCGTCTAGGCTAAGACAAGTACACTCTTATGATTAATCCCCCTTGCAAGAATCCGCAAATACAAGAGAGAAATTAAGGCAAAGTCTAACCATAGCAATAAGCTTTAGGATCCAATACTCCCTCGTGCAAAAGTATGCGAACTGGGGTTCAGGTTTCTGTCACTCCGGCAACCCACCATAAGCATTCTTTATACACGATGCATTCCCCTAGGTACTTAAAAAGGCGAAGTGTTATGTAGTCGACGTTCACATAACACCACTAGAAGAATAACACCATAACTTGAATATCAATCAACACATATTACTTCAACCTCATATGACTACTAGCAACTAGACTTCTCTCATGTCCTCAATAACTAAAGGAACTACTCACGAGACATAAAAGAGATCATGATCAGAGGTGATGAAAATATGATGAACAATCTGGTCATAACAATAATTCTCCAACAAAACTCAATAGCATTCACCACAAAAGAGTAATCAACACCGGTAGAGTAGAGGGGATGAATAGTGCAAGGTACAACTCCGATTGCTATGGTAAAGTGAGATGGGGTGATGATGGAGATGGTGCTGGTGATGATGATGATGGTGATGATGATCTCGATGATGCCCGTGACGATGGTGAGGACGATGAGGACGATCTCCCCTTCCGGGAGGAGTTCTCCCCAGCGAAATCTGCCCGTCGGAAAGGTCTTTTCTTCTCTGTAGGTTTCTGCCCCAGAGCGGCAGCGGAACTCCAGAAAAAACTTCTGTTCTCGTAACTTTTAGGTCACGAGGGTCATATAGGCCAAAGGAGGGCATCGGAGGTGGGACCCACCACCCAGGCGGCATATGGGCGCGACCTAGGGGTGACCCACGCCACCAGGTCGCCTGGGTGCCTGGTGGCCCCCCTCCGACCCTTCTTCAGCCTGTCTTCGTGATTCATTCGGAAACTTCTTCCCCATAAATTTCAGCGCAGTTGGAGATGTTCTAATATGGCAACTCTTCATCCCATTTACTCTGCTGAATTTCGCGTCTGTTGTTTCTACACCGGAAAGTTGTAAACTGTGTAAAATAAGCCAAAACACTATAAGAACAGCATCATATTGTGAAATATATGAATGAATAGAGACAAGTTATGATACAAAATAGTGATGCATTTTGGACGTATCAAGTGCCACGTAGCTCCACCGACACCACGCCGTCGTGCTACCGGAGCTCTCCCTCAACCTCTCCTCCCTCCTTGCTGGATCAAGGCGTTGGTAACGTCACCGGGCTGCACGTGTGTTGAACGCGGAGGCGTCGTCGTTCGGCGCATAGATCGGAATCCACCGCGATCTGAATCGCTCCGAGTACGACTCCATCAACCGCGTTCTAGCAACGCTTCCGCTTAGCGATCTTCAAAGTTATGAAGATGCTCTACTCCTTTGCTCGTCGCTGGTTTCTCCATAGATAGATCCTTGTACGGTGTAGGATTTTTTTGAAATTACTACGTTCCCCAACACAGCCTTCACCTCGACTTTCGCCTCCCCAACGAGCTGAATGAGCTTTTCACTTTGATTTTGGTGGTATGGACCCCTTCGCCTCTGTGCATGTGCCACTACAACAAAATAGGCATGTAGATGTGCTCAATGTAGCTACTAGAGGCGTAATAAACCATCTCTAGCGGATTTTAGAGTCGCTCATTAAAGTGTCCACTCGTAGAAAATAGGGCTTTCGTTCTACCCGGATTAGAGCAATAGTCTCGGTCGCGTTATGAACGGGACTAATGTGAGCATTACTCCCGGTTCGGGCGGCGAGGACGCCGGACGGAGCTCGGCAGGCACCAGTCCTGGTTCGAATGGGACATTTAGTCCCGGTTGAAGACACCAACCGGGACTAAAGGGGTCGGGGCACGCGTGAAACCCTTTTGTCCCAGTTGGTGTCTCCAAAACATTTGCCTATATATATCCTCGCCCATGCTCGTCCTCTCCTCTGTTTTTTCCTCATAGAAGGTGAAAGGTGTGTGCTAGTTTATTTTCCCTTCCTATGCACAATACGTGCTCGATGAAATGTGTGAGAGCATGATGCCACTTGAGTTCACACAAAACAAACATGATATGAGGTGCTCGAGCCACACTTAAGCTTTCTCCTCTTTCTTCTCCTCTGTTCTTTCTCCAAGCTCGACCTTCAAGCTCCATTTTTTCCAAGATTTGTCTAGATTTGACGGCTCACCAACTATATAATTGTTCTAAAAAGATAGCAACTTCATCCTATCATCTCTCATTGCTAGTTTAACACATTTCATGCTCTAGAAGTAGAGTGATTTATGGGTTTTAGTGAAGGAGTGTATGTGGGAGTTTATTTGATTTAGATCCAATCTGAGCTTAAATTAACTGCTTAGTTTGCACATGTGTAGGGTGACACCCCGTACGCGTCCCCGTCCTCACTGTCGTCGATCGCCCGCGTCGATCTCATCGTCGCCACCGCCATGGTGAGCCTCTTGTTCTTATCCTTTTAATAAAATCTTACTTGTATGATTTAGATAGTTACTTGTATAATTTTCTTACTTGTATTATTGTTTGTTATTATATAATGACATGGTTTTGATATCCGCACACGCCGGCTCTCGTCTGGTCTATAATTTGAATGTGGTATATTATCTTTTGTAACTATTTATTTTATTTACTGTTTATGACAATTATGCCGACCAACTTGATATAGATATTTTTATGTAGGAGGTACGTGAACCGAAAATTCCAACCGACCCTCTTGTTGAGTGGTTAAATTTAGTTGAAAAAAATAACTATTTGAAATAAAAATTGAAAATAATTGAACAAGAGAAGATGAAAATGAAGTTGCATGTTGCCGATGTCGTCGATCTACAAAAGATCCACATGGATGCAATGCGCTTGAAGATTAGAAAGGTTAGAAAATATGTCATTGATAAAGAGACTTGGTATCATTATGTTGTTGGATCAATTGTTACCTTAGTTCCGATTTTGATCGCATTTGTTGATGCATTTAAATGTTTTACATAGTTGTATGTTACTTTCAATGTATGTTTTAGATGCTCTATATAGTTGTATGTTGTTTTATGAGAACTATGTATGAACTTTATGCATTTATTTTTACAGTAATAACACTTGATCACTAGTGTACTTTGGTTTTAATGTGATTAACTTGTATTAATTTGGTCATTTTTTTATTCATGATGTTTTGTAATGGTTTTTGATATATTTAATTACATAATGCTGATGAACCGGTAATGGATGTACGATGACCGACGCACTATCGGGTATATTACGGGCCCGCATAATTTTATCGGTGTGGCTCAGGCAAACAGTCTGAATGGTTTTATGTGTTGTCCATGTATCGTCTATCGGAATAAGAAGGATTACTCTTCCTTGAAAATCCTTCACACTCACCCGCTTCAGTCGAGTTTCATGCCCATTTATAATTGTTGGACCAAGCATGGAGAAAGAGGGGGTATGATGGAAGACAATGAAGAAGAAGAGGATGATGACAACTATTGTACGCTTTTTGTCCGTTTGGGTCGGCCGCCCGCTCTGTGTACGCCCTTTTTTTGGGTCGGTCGTGCACCCAACGCGGACGACCCATTTTATGTCCGCATATTTAGATTAAAAAGGCCTCCATGCCAACGCCCAAGAGTTCATGCCGGCACGCCAGCGACCGGCATACATTGCCAGCCTACATAAAAACACCATGCAGTTCATGTTGGTACACTTGCCTCGGTCGGCACA
Organism: Hordeum vulgare subsp. vulgare; assembly: GCF_904849725.1. Lineage (NCBI taxonomy): Eukaryota > Viridiplantae > Streptophyta > Magnoliopsida > Poales > Poaceae > Hordeum > Hordeum vulgare. The sequence goes on along the minus strand of NC_058519.1, from coordinate 618,579,700 downwards.
CATGCGAGCACACCAAAAGGGGTGGGAATTTGACCACGCGCATGTCTTCCCGTGGTCATGCCACCACACTTGTCGGCATGCAAAAAAGGGAGTGTGATCTCCGTCACAGATCACATCCGGTTGAACTTTTGTTCGGCGCCGACCTTCGGGTCTTGCCCAATGTCCCTCCAACACTCACAAAGGAGCTTGTCCTCGGCCGGCGTGTATGCCTTCGTCCGCTTGCTCTTGCGCTTTGGCTTCGCCACGGCAACAGTTTGGTTGGCGAGTTCCTCCTCGAACAAATGCTCCCCATCGATGTCCATGTCATCCTCCTCCTCCTCAAGGCCGTAGTCCTCCGGGAACTCATGGTCGAGCAGGAAGCCATCTAGGCCGACCTGATCTTGCATGAAGGCGTCATGTGGATCATTGGTGGCTTGCGTGAAAGGCGCTCGGCCGTCCTGGCTTTGGCTCTCATCGGGATCGTACGCACCAGCCGCCGGCACACCGCCTTCCAAGATCATGTTCTCGAGGAATCGGTTGGCCGTGTCATCGTCGACGACCGCCGGCATTCCATCGAACAGATTGCGGGCGCTGGTGAGCATGTCGGATGGCATCTTGCGCTGGCGTTTCCTCATGACTTCGGACGATGATCCGCCTGCCACCGGCACGGCGTTGAGGTCGATGGTCACCGGCGCCGGCGTGGAAGGGGCCACGATGCTCACCTCCGACGAGCATTCCCAAGAGAAGTGGGTGCCTTGCGGGTAGACGTGGAAGCTGGGAATCAACTGTGTGCAAAACGCGCGCGGCGACTCCGGCAGCATCATCCGAGGATATACTGATGAGCCCGTGTTGGCCGCGGCCGCAACAATGGTGGCGTTGACAAGCCCGTGCTGGCTAGGGTTTACCCCTAGGTACAACAAGGCCTCCCTGGTTGCCGCCTTCACCCGGGCATTGGTGTCTTCCTGCTCCGTGGTGGTGGCGATGGCGGCGGCAGCTGCCTCGCCCCTTGCATCCTACGCGTGCCTCCGACCCTTCCTCTTGGCCGACTCCATGGCCCGCTCCTCGGGCGTCGACTCCTTCTTCTTCTTGGGCGGCGCGACGGCCTTGCGGGGGGGAGGGGGGCTTACCTCTGGCTTCGGCGGCGACGGGGGGCGAGGCCATGGAGGCGGCGGCCGTGAGGTCGTCGTCCACAGCGGTGGGAGCGAGCGCGGGAGCGAGCGGAAGGGTTTGGGGGAAATGGAGGGAAAAAATGGCCGCTTTGCCGCCGACTTGCGGGCTAGGGAGGGAAGTAAGATTTGAAGGAGAAACAATATCGGGATATGTGTCGCCGACGCACGTGGCACTGCCTATGCAGTCTTCGTACCCCGTCGGTCGGCGTCGGCGGTGAGGTCGCCAAGGCCGACGACGCAGGCATCCTCCACCGCCCCACGGGTGGCGTCCCTCGCGGCCCTACTCGCTGAAGGGCATCTCAACTGTAGCCTGTCGTCTGTAGACGCCTCGCCTCTGGCTTTGCCGCTGCCTAGCTAGGTGGCATCCACCCCGGTAGCAGAGCAGGGCATCATCTCCATGGTTGGCCATTGTGCCTCTACGACGGCGAGGGAGATACAAACGAGGGCGAGTCAAAAAAGTGTTCAATTAGCATATCTGTGTGGTGCACGTGAGTTAACGATCCGACATCCCACTTTGAAAGTTTCCATATTTTCAAGGACCCTACTACCTAGCGGCGCCGCATATATGATTTCCCGTGCGGCGGCTGCTACTAGCCCACAAAATTGCTTCGTTTTAGCGCGAGCCTCATGACTACTCTACTCCCTAGGTTTGCAGTGGTAGCAGAGGTTGTCTTTTATTACAGTCTACTTTACTGCATGCATGTCAATCTTCACGGATGGTCTGACAGCACAGGCATGCAAGGCATTATCAAAAAGGAGTCCATGACCTCAAGGCGTTGCAAAAAGCAAACAACACGAGCATTTGTGGCAGCGTTAGCTAGTACTACTAAATTTTAGTAGCTTAGCCAATATTTACACATGGCCTAGCTCTAGCTACATGGATGAGTTGACTTCTTGTCCTGTATAAAATGTGTACTTGTCAAATTACAAGTAGCTACTCATCATATTACAAGTACTTTGTTACCAGATTACAACTGCTTAATTTCCATATCAAAACTAGATCTCATGTCGACATGTTTCGATAACTTTTTTTTTCTCGTACCTATCATATTTGCTGCACTTACTAAAAATAACTTAATCTCAAATTTTTGAAAATTGCGCATAAATATGACATCTCGGCATAATTAAAATGGCAAGCACAAACAACCTTTTTTAGGCGATTACACGTAAAAATATGACAACTCGACATATTTAAAACCGGTGACCAAAAAAATCTTTTTGATCATCATTTGTAAATATGAAAACTCGGCATAGTAAAACTAACATCTTGACAACTAAGTTTTTGTAAAATTGGCAACTATGCAATTTTAAACTACTACTAATAGTACTAGTACTAACCAGCTGCATTTAGCTAGTGAATAAGGTCTGCCAACACATGTTTTGTGTGTGACACTTTTTCTACGAATTTTCCGTGTGACGCTTTGCATGCAATGCATATGTTTGTGATATCATTTGCATATCCTTCTAGCCCACGTTGTTGTGTGCTGAAATATGGATACATGCGGCACAAGGTTTACATTGAGAAAAAAATGGCAATTAAGTTATTTTTTTAGGTAAGTAAGTGGTTAATAATACGACAAGTAAGTCTAAAAATGTGGCAATTATAGATGGAGAAAAAAATTCTCGAAACATGTCGAAATGGGGTCTGGTTTTAAAGATCTCGTCGCGACAAAGCCAACGGTGAAAACGGATCGTCAATCAAATTAACGGTTTTGGAGATAAAACTTTTTAAATTTCAAGGTAATAGAAAGAATTTTGATGACTTTATTACATGCATGCATGGTAAGGAGATGAAATTAACCGCATGAAAAGACTCATCGGATTATATAATACATGCTTTCCGAATGTTTAAGCATGTTTAGTTGACATATTACATTACGAAGTACTTGTCGATGCAGCGTAATTGCCGGATTCTACATCGGTGATGTTATACTAGTAGTGCATCATAATGCTAGCGCATTGTAGCATAGGACGTGATCAGTTTAGAATTGTAGCATGCTAGAAAGTATTGTAGGGTCGGCCTACTGTAGCCAGCCATAGCTTCTACTCTGTATATTATACGGTTCACTGTGCGCCACACGATGGAGGGTCAGAACCCGCCGCACGGGATGACTCGCATGCGCACACTTCATTATAGATTTTCCCTATTTTCAATGGTTAGTACTATAAACAGAATAAAATAAGTGAATATATATTCTAATGTATGTCTATATAAGTCTTTAAAGAGATATAAGTCTTTAAAGATATTCCACTAGAAGACTATATACCGAGTAAATAAATGAATCTATACTCTAATGTATGTTTATATACATTCATATGTAGTTTTTAATGAAAACTCTAAAAAAAACTTATATTTAGGAACGGAAGAAGTAGTTGAGATCTGTCATGCATGATACTACTTTCATTTTAAAATATAAGATTTTTTGGTAGGATAGTACTTCGCTCTCCTAGCGTTGATCGATCAGTTTTTATTTAGTTTTAAATCAAGAGAACAACTGGTGCCACGAATTAGAAAATATAACTAAGACAAGATTGGTCACACTGGATTTCAACTTATTTCTTTATTAGCATGGATACACGCACAAATGAAAAGGTACCGTGTACATCAATCAATCAACCTGTTGTTTTATTCCTATAATGCCCACCCTAATTTCGGACTATCGGGCAATTCTTCTGACACTCATCTTGGGAATGATAACACGGTGCACCTGGCTGAGTGACGCAACAGATGCACGCCCTGGTCTTATCCCTATAGGGTTCACCTTTGGTCTCACAATCCCTCTGGAGACACCATTTCACGGTAATTTTGCTATTCTCTAATGATGAGACTTGCGTTGTCGCGCTGGCCCGGCCATCTTCATAGGTGTTCTCGTGCTCTGGACGGCCTGTTACATAGGTAAAATATTATATAGTCATCAGTCCACACTATGCAAATTTATGTAGAAATAATATGATAGTGGTGTATGTATACTTACATTGTCCAACGACAATTAGGCACCCGATGACGAAAACAGCTATCTTGTACGCCACGCTCCCCATCGTAAATTCCAAGAACTGTATACGAGATTAAGAGATAGTTCTAGAGGCAATCTGAGGCAATGGCAGACCACACCCTCTCCTCAGTATATATAGGGGTTACAGATGTACTTCATATATGTACCTGACCACACCCAGGGAGTAATTAAGTACGGCATATGCATTAATTGTAATATTTCATATATGCACGCATGACAGGCCTGCGATGTGATTTGCAATCACACAGTTATGGTACAGTGCATATATTTATATATATAAAGAATGCGTACAATCACCTTTTAAGTATACGGTGATTAGTAACCATAATAGTATATATGCAAAAATTGTCTTGGCAAGAGGGTAAATAATTATATAATATGTTTAAATTTTGGACTGATTTTAGTCAAAAGGCAGGCAACAAGTACATGTCACCTTTTTTATTGACAATCAATACCATGATATATTATAGTAGCAAATTGTACATAATAGATATACATGAGCTGACTGCAGTGATTACAAAATAAAGTCTAAAAGAAACGAGTAGATTTTTGAGATCTTCAAACCCTTTCTTCTTTCATGACACAATTTTGTATTTTTCTAAAGGCGGCCATAGGAACGTAACATAAATATCAAACCATAAATCTATAAATACCAACTAGGGTCCTATTATTGTTTTAAATTTGATCCGCAATGCCAAGGCTGAGATACACACACGCCAACACGGTATTCTAAGGACAAAAAACCAAACAACCAGGTTGACATCGTTGGGAGTCGAGAGTACGAATCACCATTGCCGAGAACGTATCAGCCGGGACAGATATTGGGAGGACAATCCTCCACGCATCGACCATGAGAAAAAAAATCCAAAACCAATCTGGCAAATAAAGATCTGAAGGACCATACTTAAGACAAATTTAATCTTCCAGCACCACCATTGACATCGGGAAGAAGATCTTGTCGTCGAACAAAGGAACGAAGATTATTTATTATAGACGATGCCATCTCCAAATAAGAAGACGACTACCGAAACCCCAAACCAATGTACTAAAAATACTTCTATTGTTAAGAATTTCACTCATAGATCGGGTTCCCCACCCCTCCTAACACCGGCAAGGCCGGACGGAGGAGGTGGAACCGATCTATGGTGGAAGCGGAGGTGGTGGTGGCGGCTAGGTCTTTGGGGGGATGAGGCGGCGTAAAAGCAGCTAGGGTAGGGGCCCTGGTAACAATGCTAAGCTTGCCCATCTGGTTTTACACATGGAAGATGGCTGGATGAATGGCGAGTTGTTCTGGACCATCCAATACAATAAGCTACGCGGGATGGGCGATCGCTCGTTGTGTCCACGTCGGCAGCGCTACGAGACAAATAAAATCGTGGATTAGGAAAAAAGCGTGGCCGATTAAGCCTGTTGCGCGTCCCTACACAAAAATATCCCCGAATCGCTTGCATTGCAAGCTCAGCCTTCGTCTCCTCTGTTTCCCAATTCTTCTGCGGCCACTGACCCCTCAACCCTGCCGCCTCCTCTGCTATCCTTCCGTCACACCCCATGCCCGTCCTCGTCTCTTTCCATCCGCTCCGCTACCCTGTGCCGTCGGCCTCCCTCTCAGACGCTCAACCCGACAAACGCGACTGAGAGCAAGATCTGGGCCACCGCGCCTCGTCATCGCCTTCATCTTCCGCTGTGCGCCTCAACGTTGGCTACAGGGACAAAGGCCTTGCTGGCTCACACACAATAGGTAAGCGGCCAGCTGTGGAGGTGCAACAGCGGCCGACGGCGGTCGACCAGATCGGCGCGTCACGTGGCGGACACAAAGGCTGTCACATGTAGAGCAGTGAAAGGACGGCTTGGGGGTCGTGTGAGGTCTGGAGAACCGGTGGTTGGTGCTGCGCGATCTGGATGGGCGCGACCTGCGTCAGTTGGAGGCAAGGTGAAGACGTTGCCACGACGCCGTCGTAGATCCTCATTGTGCCTCCGGGAAAGGATCTCTTCGAGGATCCCCTCTTGTCCACGGGTCCGCGACCGAGGTGCTCGTAAATTTCATATTCCATTCCACTCCTGGAAACATGTACCTTTTCATTTGATGGAGTTCTGTTCTTATGTAATTTTAAGTCATATAGGGAGGACTCGATTTAAAGGAAAGAATTGCAAGGAGTTGTTTTTTAGGATGTTCCCGAGGCACTAAAGAACTCGCACTATCACTGTATGAAGGTATGTATATATTTGATCAAACTCTTCTGAAATGTGAATGCTTTTGAGGCATCAAACTAGATTGTCGTTGGATGTGTTTGTTCTTCTTACTGCGTAAATGAGTGATTTAGGTCAGAAAGTTGACTGCTGAGCTAGAGTGTCAAGGACTATACCATGACAGAACTCTAAATCATTCAGAAAAAACAGTGTACTTCTGCAACATGGCCAACCATTGAGATAGTCATGAAACATCCAGTTGCTCTATGGTTTGTCTGTTATAATTTCATATGCAGAAGGACTGATGCACGTAAGCACTGTCGGTTTGAATGTAGCAGAATGATGCTACAGAATGCTTGGTTCTTCACCATACTAAGAAATCAAATTGTTTTTCGGCTGGTAGGTTGTCAAAAGTCGTAAATGTAGTGAAGCATAGAGTATTAGTTGAACATGGTAGATGTAACGGAGCTCTATTATACTTAAAAGAGAATAATAAAAAATGTGAGGAGATCAAGAAGTTGATAGTTGAGCTGGACTGTTTGAGGAATTGGGTTCAGGAGCTCAAAGCCAACAACAACCGGGGCTTCAAAAAATATGTAAGCTCTCCTGTAGATTGGTTGCATGTTCTTTAATTAGCTATCGTTGTAGTCATTTATCATTTTCTTGTCCATATGTTTGTCACTAATATTAGTATACGGAAGGATTTCCTGTACATGATGTTTGTTTGAGAAAAAACCTTTAGTTATGGTTTCTCCATGTGAACTATTCTGACGGAAATATGTCAATCAGGTACTCCACTATTATGCAGCTCTAAAAGTAATTATTTGTCTTTAGAGACTACTTTGTGTCGATTCAGTTATATCTTTATTCACCTTTTTCAACTAGGCTGATCCATACTCTTATGGAACTAATTTTGGTGTGCCATAGGTAATAGGTGGTGAAATCTCTTCCCTCGAACTGATGAAAATATTTCCCTTTTTTCCTTGCAGCCTTACTAATTAGTTTTGCAACTCTGCTCCTACAGTATACATTTAACCAGTGATGGATGTGGATACACATCTGACATATGTTTCTGTTGTACCAGTGTTTCCTGGTATGTTTCTGTTCTTTTCTCAAATTTGCTTTCATTCCAGTTACTATTTGGCGCTCAGATACAAAGTATTTAGCCACGAACGTTTGAATTTATAGAGATGTTATCACACTTATAGTTAAGAAGCTTATGCCATATGATGGCAGTATTAACCCCTTCATGAAAATGTGTTTAAAAGGTAATGAAAATCAGCTGCTGGATGCTCATTTACGTTCCTTTTTTCCCTGTTCTTGTTGTACACAGTACAAATCAGTTTCCATAATTTCTGGTATGGTTGCTTCAATGATGATTTTTCCAGAAGCACTTGCCTTTGGAATTAAAGAAGATCGGTTTATGACACGGACCAGAGATCATACAAAGGGGTGAGCTAATTATGTTATATTGTGCTTCATGCTATTCTATCACGGTTTGCGTCTTAAAAATTTCCCTACAGATTTCAGGGCTAGAAAATATGCTAAAGACAGATACAGAGAAGACAATCAGTGCATCAATAACATTTATGTATATCAATGCAGTCTATGATGTATGCTGTCAATAATTATGAATATCAGTGCAGTCTATGATGTATGCTGTCAATAACATTTTATAATTCTTTGGTAACATCACCCAAAACTATTTATTTGTCTTCTCTATTTTATTACAGTTAACTTTGTTTTAGATAGGGTGTTAATAGAAAACATTCATTATTTTCATCAGCTATAAGTGTACATTATGCAAATGACAGTAACAAAAATAGCATGACCCAAATTCAGGTGAGGACCCAACCAAGAGACTGTTGATGAGATCAATGACACCATATGGATGGACAGGCAGAAGCGGAGCATCTCACGAAGCAGCCAACGAACAAGAGGAGCAAAGACATCATCTCTTGCATCGCCGTAAACATCCGCTGCTAGCAGTGTTTCAGCCGGTGAACAGGAGCAAAGACAACAACTGTTGTGTCCTCATAAACTTACACTACTGACCGAGCTTCAACCTGCTAGCCCCTCATGACTACAATTGGTTCTATGGCAGATTGGTTTTACAACTTTCTGTTGTGCAGGAGCAAAGACAACAACTGCCTTGTCGTCGTATACTTCCACTACTGGACGAGCTTCAACCTGCTAGCCCCTCATGTCTACAATTGGTTCTATGTCAGATTGGTTTTACAACTTCCTATTGTTATTCGTATGATATAGTGTTTAATCTGGTTAGAAATAATCCAATGCCCAAGGGGATCAAGGTCTCTGAAATATTGTTATTTGTTCAAAGTTGTTTGCTTGCTATTAGTTGTAAATTCCATTGCAAGTTCTTTGCTTATATGTGCATGATCGTCAGCAATTAGAGAAAAAGAGGTGGAAGGGTCGCTCGTCAATCTGGCACCACACAAACTTCTTCTCAGGCGGCGCCACCAGGTGGCGCCCCAACCCTTAGTAACTACTATGCTACAACCAGAATCAGAGGCGGACCACGATTTTTTTTTAAGGTGGGGCGAAGTCTCGCTAATAATATTTTTGATGCGAATCAAAAGAGTCAATACACACTAACAATGCACACTACAAATAAATAACCAAATACAATGAAAATGTAGACATGTTTCAATCAAAAAACAACTTAAAACATACCGATAATGAAGCTTTTAATTAATACGTCACTACAATCTGCTTGAATTAAAGGCTTCAAACTGCTGTTAAAAAATGCTACAAAATTTCAAAAAAATAAATAGAAATTACCTCCTCCCCTTTCCTTTGGATTTGCTATTCCCTTGCCCTTTCTTTCCAGCTTCTCGCAATCTGGCCGGAGCTGTGCCGGAAACAAAAGATATACGCACAATTAGCAATTTTGGGGGCAATTGGATGGATTAGAAGTGTGAGAAGTGAGAAGAGCGATGGATGCAGAGCAGCAGAGGAGTGGATGGATCATGGATGGCTCGTTCACCTTGCGCTATTGCTGCTGCTGCTAGGAGTGCCTAGGCCTTGCCGCTTGCCGTCGCGTGCCCTGCCCTGTCGCGGCTGCCCGGCTGCCCTGCCACAGCTGCCCGCCAGTCCCGCCTCGTCCTGGCGTCCGGCGAACTGACTAAGCCACCGCCGCCGCTGGCTGCCCCTTCGTCGGCTGCCCCGCCTGGTCCTGCGAGCTGCGACCTGACCAGCCGCCGCCATCAGCTGCCCCGCCTGGTCCTGCGACCTGACCAGCCGCCGCCGTCGCGCTTAGCTGCTTAGGGTAGGGTTCCCGTAGAGAGGATGGGTTGACTGGTCGCAGTCTCACAGAGGTGAGAGCGTCGCTCGCGTAGACGACTGGACGCTTAAAGGACTGCGTTGGCTATAAATTTTTTTTCTTAAAGGCCATCGGGCAGAACGGCTGGAGTATAAATTTTTTTTCCCACAAAATTAAGCCCACATGCAAAAACTGTCTTGGCAAGAGGGTAAATAATCATATAATATGTTTAAATTTTGGAATGATTTTAGTCAAAAGGCAAGCAACAAGTACGTGTCACTTTTTTTTGACAATCAATACCATGATATATTATACTAGTAGCAAATTGTACATGGTAGATATACATGAGCTGACTACAGCGGTTACAAAATAAAGTCTAAAAGAAATGATTAGATTTTTGAGATCTTCAAACTCTTTCTTCTTCCATGACACAATTTTGTATTTTTCTGAAGGCGGCCATAGGAATGTAACAGAAATATCAAACCACAAATCCATAAATACCAACTAGGGTCCTATTATTGTTTTTAATTTGATCCGCAATGCCAAGGCTGAGATATGCACACACCATCATTAAAGTATTCAACCAACATCGGCAAGAGTACCAACACGGTATTCCAAGGAGAAAAAAAATCAAACAACCAGGTTGACATCGTTGGGAGTCGAGAGTACGAATCGCTATTGCCGAGAACGTATCAGCCGGGACACATATTGGGAGGGCAATCCTCCACACATCGACCATGAGAAAAAAAATCCAAAACCAATCTCACAAATAAAGATCTGAAGGACCATACTTAGACAAATTTAATCTTCCAACACCACCATTGACATCGGGAATAAGATTTCGCCGTCGAATGAAGGAACGAAGATTATTTATTATAGACATGCCATCTCCAAATAAGAAGATGACTACCAAAACCCCAAACCAATGTACTCTTGACATGAATCCTCGAGTAAGTCTCCATGCACCTCTGGCAAAAGTAATGATGGCATGGAAGCTTTACAAAATCAACACCTGAGGGTAATCAAAAGACACAGATTTAGTTCTTACAAGATCCAGTCTCCTGACATGATGAAACTTAGATTGCCCACGATTAGTTGATTATTTCGCAGAAGGGATTAACTATTTTAAGTTTAGGCTTTGGAATGGTTCCTTGGTTCAATTAGCAGAGGCTCAATTATGTACATAATTATTAGTGCAAGAATCAATTACACCACAGGTGCTAGAACTTGACATGAATGATCACTTTAGTGCTACAACTTGTGGTGTACATTGAAGTGGTGTAAAAACTTGAATTTGCGGTGCAAATACAGTGCAAAAAATGCAGTACTACATTTTTATTATTGCTGTACATAATTAGCAGAGGCTCAGCTGTGCCTTGACGAATATGCAAAAAATGATATTTTTGTCAGGTTTAAAATGTTGTGCCTTGACGAGTATTAAATAGTTGAAACGAATTTTGAGCAAATATTTAGATCATAGTTATGTGATATTTTTTCCAAATTGAGGCCAGTATCGGCTTAAACTCGTGCGTATTAAATCATGGAACCCCAATTTGGCATTCGATGTATATATTTTGAAATGATGAATGGCCAGTCCTGAAAAAAAAAATACTATGTGCAGAAGACAGCATATTCAGACGAAAAAGTAGAGATAAATGATAATATAATGCAGAGCACAGTGCAAGAAATGAGCCCCAGGAAGAGTACCCGAGCATTAACTAGAGCATTCAAGTTACCTGTGTACTCACTGAAGCAAATCATGCAGGCATGAAGCCTGTGGAGAAAGGATTCATGACATTGCTCCTCATTGTAGCTGATCAACCGTTCAACAACAGACTCTGCGGACACAATCTCTTGAACAACCCGAACATCCACAGGACGCACCATACTATCATCAGCCTGTTGTATGACTAATCCATCATGAAAACCAAGATGAGAAAGCATAGAGCTCTGCAGCCATTGCACCCACCCATAAACAACTTCTTGTCCAGGTTGCTCGGCCCAGATAGAGTCAAGCATGTGACAAAGAGAGGAAACCTTCACGTTATCCAACCATTGTACACCGAGAGTGAAGTATGGAGGATGATGGCTTGGGTACGATGGAGGCATGAGGCATGTCAGTGATAGTGTAGCCAAGTGCTCGACACTAAAGTTTTCAAGGAACTGGCTCTTCGGGTCATCATCATCAACACCCTGGAATGCTTGTACAGATACATTGATACCATCTGGAATTTCACAATGCACCTGTATCTGCAAATAATTTGAAATGGAAAAAAGATGTATCATAATTTTTGTGTGTCGATGATAGTTACGGATTCCTGGGAGTCTGGGAGCAATTAAAAGGCAGTTGCACCTGGAAAGACCGCAGTCCAGCCTTTTCACCAAAAATGCATATCTTGTCTCCATAAATTGCCTCCAGCACTAACATCTAAGAAATAAACAATATATCACAGAATAAGATCACCTCGGCATTTGATTCAGTGTGAGAAATTTGCATTCAAGTTTGAGACGACCAATAGTCATCTTCTGTTTCCGAACACGGGTTGTTTGGCGTAAGACAATTTGTGTGATTTTTGTCTTGAAGATAAGAGTACTTCTATCCTATGCAGTAAACCAATTTGCTTATGAACCATTCGCATATTGTTCCCAATGCCACAACTTCCTCTGTTCTAATATCCAGTCCAATACTGAAACCAATTTTTCTATCCAGTCCAGTTCTGAAACCAAACTTCTATCCAGTCCAATTCTGAAAGAAACTTTTCAGTCTGGAGCCTGCGTGGTGAATGGCAGAGCAGCAAAATACTTGGATCTTACAGTCAAGTTGCAGCGTGTTCAAATCACAACGTCTGCATCACACATGAGAAACTACAAGGCAGAATCCTGTTTCTCTGCTCAGTTACAGCGCAATTGTTCTAACAAGACTTCGTCTGCGACCTCTATCTTCCGCTGGTAGGGTTTGCGGTGCGAAATTACATAAGGGCTAGGAAAAATTGTGCCCGATTCGGAGGACCGGCAGACGCCGCGATCAGGGGAGGGGTTTGTAGTGCGAAATCGGCCCGAGGGTTTATCGGCGACGAGGTTTAGGGCGAGGCACGGAGTTTCAGGAATCAGGTACCTCGTCTTGCTGGAAGCTGGTCGTTGGAGCGCAGCTGCTCGTCCGACAGATCGGGCTCCCCTCCCTCCTCGCGACCCCGCACCGCCATCTCGCGGAGCATCCTCGCCGCCTCCGGCGAGAGGTCGAGGTCGCCGTGAGCGCTCTCTGCTGCGGGTGGCGACTTGCGACGGTAGGCGTACGGGCGGATTCAGAGACTTTTTTTAACTCTTTTTATCAAAATGGCATGTGTGTTGCAACTGGAGAAAAAAACATCATCTTTAATAATGATGACCACATTATGTTCATATATCATCACATGATTTCGAAAAATTATTCACAAATGCAAGAAAATATTTCTTCTTTTAATTTTATTCATAATTCACAAATTGAAACAATGTTCATATTTTTTTTAAATATCATGGTTGTCAAAAAACTTGGTAACTCAAAGAATTATTCTGAATTTCAAGGAACATTTTTTAAAATATAGTATAATATTCCGATCCATCCGACAATTAATTCTTCAAAATTCACTCCGGTATATAATCAGAAAGACTCAGAAGCATTACTATTTAACTGCATACATTCAATCATTCGTGAACATTTTTACAAATTTGGGAACATTTTTAAAATCGAGAACATTCAAAAGACTAAAGGCCCCTACGAAAGATGAAAAAGGTGAGCACTGAAATGAGAAAGGAAAGAGTTCGGCGCCTCACCTTCCAGAAACGTGGGTTTGTTTCCTTTACAAATTTGGTTCTCTCTATGCCAACCCTTGTTCTTTTTCGTAAGACTAGCACAAATACCTGTGCGTTGCAAAGGAACAAATGGGACGTCTTTAATAACTCTCCTAGTTCGACTCACATTTCCACAACCTAAGACATGGTCCCGCTCATATTTCGTCGACCTACGGAGAAATACGGTTGATCGGGTTCAGAATGCATGGTTCGCACATGTGGTTCATTATGGATAAGTAGACTACATGGTTCAGACTCCCGATGTTGTTATAAACCAGGAAGGCAAATAATTTCAAAATTGGAGAGAAAATCATAGATGAATGTATTGAGTGAAGCCTGTTGCCCCTGTTGTCTTGAAGCTCCCGCACCAAAAAGCAAATGAGTGCAATGCTTTACAAATCTAGAACAAAACAAATCAAGGAAACTATTAATTTTTCTGATAAAGGACAAGGAAAATATCATAATCATGATACATTCATCCAAATCCTTCTGTGCGTGCAACAACCCAGTTCATCTGGTTGTGAACAACTAAGGCACATCCATATGCACACACCCACGTGACATTAGTTTAGTTACCAGATTGACTCCCACCATCATACCATTTTTTGAATCATATGGAAGGAGAGTTAGTCTCATGATGTATTTATATGGGAGTTTACCTCAAGCATCTGTGACTGAAACTGTCTTAGACAAACACACAAATACCTTGTGTGCAAAAAAAAAAACTGGCACGGACAAACACACAAACACCTTGTGTGCAAAAAACAACTGAGAACATCCACAAGCTATAACCAGTTATTCTATCCCTATTGACTTCAAATGAAAACATGATACCAAATGCTCAACTCTGTTCTCATATCAAATGGCTATTTAGCCACTAAAAATAAGGTGATGTATGGTTTGCGAGTCGGTACTAATACATCAGATTTCCTCATTCAAAACATGGTAATTGATAAGCAGACATAAGCATATGCTAAAATGGAGAAAACTCTCTGATTAAATTTCTTCTCTAAACCAGCTAATGCTTGCTCACCGTAGGTCAAATCAACATTTGAACTACGCTCAGTTGCTTATACTACTTTGGAGTTGCAATCAGCAACAGATCAATCAAACTGAAACCTATTTTCTCCACTACTAAAACGGCCATGGTGTAAAAATGCAGTCGTCTGCTGCACGCAACCAGACCAACGGCAACGCAGAGGAAACAAGTCCATCTCCATTTACCGTATACGTTGTCCGTGATGGGGAGCACCCCGTCGGGCGGCTTCTTGAAGAAGAACTTCCGGAACAGCACCATGGCCCCGGCCTACTAACCAGTGAGCCCCTCCAATCCCGGCACCGACCCTATCCGGAAGCGCGAGCTCCAGCACCCGCCGGGCTCCCTCTAGCAGCGGATTCGGGCCGCCGATTCGCGGAGGAGCCTAGGCCGGCGCTATACACGCCGAGAGCTGCTCGGCCTCGAGATTCAGGCCGCTGGCCGCAGCGATACGGCGGGAGAATCGCAGAGCCTCCTCCCTCCGGCGTCCATTCGTGGCTCCGCGCAGCCACGACCCGCCTCTGGCCACCGGAGCACCGGCTCCCTTCTGCCTCGACCACGCCAATGCAGCCCCAGTCGTCGATGAGCCTTCCGCGAGCGCAGCGACGCCGTTCCCGATCCCCTCGACCCTCCTCCCTCCGGCCATCTCCAGCGTCCATTGGAGGCTCCGCCAAGGCCCCGTCCCCGACCTACCCGAGTCTTCCCCTGCTTCACCTCGCCGCGTGGTGCGCGTGGATAAGAAGACGCCGACGCCGGCCGCGGGTGCGTGTGGATAAGAAGACCTTGACCACGGGGAGGGGTGTTTTTATAAAAGCGAAACGTTTTTTAACTAAACAAAGGACTGCGGGTTAATTTCTCTAAAATAAAAGGGTTGTTTTGTAAAACCGCCAATGACGGACGGCATGAGCGATACCTGCTTCATTATTAGGGAGAGACTCAGGTATAGATAGGTTAAAAAATGCAAAAAAAAGAGTCAAATCGCACCATCAAGTAAATGCCTTTTTTTCTTCTGAGGTTGTCGGAATTATTCGCAATAAAATATTGGCTATAATTGAGAAGGTCTTATCTATTTATAAACATTTTTTAGAAATTCCAAACGATATTTTATATTACGAACTGTTTTTAACTTTTTTTTTGTGAATTGGTGAATAATTTATTTTTTAAATTATCAAACATTTTTTTAATTGCATTAAAGAAATTGCTCAAAATGGTGGACTTTTTTTGATTCACGAAGTATTTCTCCAAAATTACGATTTTTTTAGTATGCAAACATTTTTACAAAAATCCCGAACAATTTTTGAATTCGCAAACATTTTATGTTTCATCAAACATTTATGTAAATATAATTTTTTGAATTGCGAAAGATTTTTTGATTTATTTGAATTAGAAAAAATAAAAAGGAACAGATAAATAATAATTATAAAACTAAAAAAACAGGCCCCCACCCATGGGCTGGCCCAAATGGGCGTGTTGTTTATTTTCCAGCGAGCAAAGCGTAATATAGCTGGTCCCTATGTTTTGACCGGCCCATGCGAGGATTCCCTGTAAAACGTTTTTATAATTTATAGATGGCATTGGTGGATAATATTAAACAATTTTAGAGTCTAGTCTAATGACGTATATAGAAGCAATAGGTGATTTATTAATAGGTAAAGATTATATATTACCCAAAAAGGGTTTCAGTTTTGTATTCCAAACAAACCAACACCAACATTGATGGAACAAACAATACATCAACCCTTAAAAACAAAATACAAAAAAATAAATGCCAACAACGACAGTTCGACAAAGAGCGGATGACCCGCCACACCTGTCCCTTATGGAGACAAACCACCACAGCCTGAGGTTTCGATCCATCGCGTGCCAAGCAGCACCTTCAAGAAAGGATGCGACGTCGACGACGCTACTGTACGGACTAGTCCTAGGGTTTCCCCTGACACGTGGAAGGAGGTAGGGAATGGCTACCACTCACACCCTACAGGAAGGAATGGTGGCACCTGCCGGTGTCACCGCATCGGAGCCGGACGAACCGACAAGGATTTCTCCCGCACTCCAAACCCCACCGCTCAACCGGAGCCGACCAGCCAAACCAACGCCCAACCCCATGCGCCATCACGGTTGCGCCACCATCCACGTTGTCTCACTGCGAACACCAACACGAGGCCAAGAAGACGAGAGAGAGAGACGCCAAACGACGGAGCAGCAGCACCGAAGCCGAGCAAGAGGAGATCCACCTCCACCACTGACATGCGGGAGCCCCGCGCCTCCGGCACCACCATGGTCGCCGACCGGACACGACAGCAGGGCATACCAGGCCACCCTGGCCCAACGAGGCCCAAAATGGGCCCGCTAAGCCTCGCCGGCCATGCAACAGCGGGCTGGCAATGGCGCCGCCAACACCCAGCCGCTCGTCACTGCTCCCCCGCCTCCCGGAAGATCCGTCGCAAATCCGCTCCATCGTTGGAATCTCTAGGCCCAGATGGGCCCTGCATGGCCCAGATCAAGGCTGGGAGGCTACTGCCAAGTCGCATCGCAGCGTCACCCCGTCGCCAACAACGACGTCTCCGCCCAGCCGTCCACCCACGCCGCACTGGGGAGCCCCGCCGCCACACGGACCGTCGCCTCCTAGGAGCACCCCCCCTAGTGTAGCTTTGCCCTGCGCTGTATAGCCACCAGAAGGGAAAGGTCAGGAGGCGCCACCACCAGCGACCCCGGGGCCAAGCCGGCCGCGGGTGCCAGCGACGACGGATGAGAGGAGAGGGAGAGGGGGTGTGGAGGAAGAAAAGGTTGGCCGCGTCCGATCGCCCGCGGGGGCGACACGGTCGCGGAAGAGGGGGAGAAAAAGTCAACTCTTATATTTTGATTGACAGCAGGGATTTTGCATCTACAATAGTGTGCTTTGGATTATCTTTAGTGGAGTCCTACACGTCTGTTGGCTGCCGCTGCCGATTCCACCCGACCGAAGCAGAGGAAGCCGAAGGCTAGACCAGCGGGCATTTTGGACGACCAGTGAAGGGAGGATGTCCAGCATCGGGAGGCAGTCACAACCGACCGACGGAGAAGGCTCGACGCCAAGAGGGCCAAGGACGTGGCGGCAGCGGCGGCGGTCGATCATGGAGAGGCGTCTCGGACGAGGATGATGAATCCTCCGAGCCGCAACCCGCAGGCCCTGCGGAGCCACCAACAGTGCGTCGCGTCGTCAGCCAACCTCTCGCCGCTGATGCCGCCCTAGGGGTACACACCCTCGTCTAGCTATTCCGACAGCGATGTGCATGGCGGTTTCAACCCCAACACCACCTTCCTGCATGGCGCTCCGCGGTGTTCCTCCCCCACCGGCTTCAGCCACGACATGCGCACTCCCTCCCCCGCGTTTAACACCGGCCTCAACACTTAGTACAGCCACTCGCCGTTGGCGTACTCATCAGGTTCGCCTGCACCGCCTCTACACCGTGGTGCCCTTCCCTTCATGCCCGGCTCGGCGCTGCAGTTTAACCCCACTGAAGCCGACATGGACGAGATCATCACGAGCGGCCCCGTCGCCGCCACGTCCTGCCCGGGGTATGATACGTCCCAAATGTATATATAATTTCTGCTTGTTCCATGATCTTTTGGGTGACATTATTATATGTTTTTCTATACTTTTATATCATTTTACACATATTTGGACTAACCTACTAACTCAGTGCACCCAGTGCGAGTTTCTGTCTCTTGATGTCTATTTTGCAGGAGCTTTTACCCAATTTTACGAAGCCCGAAAAATCCCGAGAAAAATATATAAAAATCAGGGCACCGGAAGCTTCACAAAGCACGAAAGGGGGCCACAGGGGTGCCAGGGGCCGCCCAGGCGACCTGTGGGCGCGACCCACCCCTAGGTCGCGCCAGGAGGCCGTTTGGGTGGGTCCCATGCCCTCTGGTGTCCTCCTTTCGCCTATATTTACCCCTTGACGAGGAAATCCTATACGAGATCCAGAATCGCGAATTTCTCCATCGTTCCGCCGTCGCAGCACTTTTGAGATCGGGAGCGTCAGGAGACCTCTTCTCGGCACCCTGCCGGAGGGAGGATTGACCTCCGGGAGCTTCTCCACCGCCATGGACGCTTCCCGGACCTAACGTGAGTAGTCCTCCTTGGACCATGGGTCCATGACCAGTAGCTATGTGATGTCTTCTCTCCAATCTTGTGCTTCAATGGTTAGTCCTTGTGAGTTATCCTATATGATCAAGGCATCTATGTAATTCTCTTGCTATTGGTATGCTCGGTTTGTTGGGATCCGGTGGATTATGAGATTACGTTCAGAATGTTATGGGTTATATATTTGATTATCCTTTTATATTATGTTCCTTAGTTATTCATGCATGTTCTTCGTTGCTATTATTGCTTTGGCCGAGTAGTAGATTGTAACTCCAAGAGGGAGCGTTATGCATGATTGTGAGTTCATGCCCCTCGATGTCTAGCTTGAGTGACATAAACATGAGACTAGGGGATGTGATGTTGCCACCAGGGAGAAAATAATGGTGCTTGTGACCACGGTTGCAAGGATTGTTTACCTTACGCATAGTTCGTTAATGCAGTTGTCCGTTGCTTTGAGTTTACACTTTGGGTGGGGTTCGTAACTTAATACCGGCGAGATCTTTTGGATAGATATCTCAAGGGTGGGGTTCATAACTTAATACCATCATTGTTTACACCTCCATCATTTACCGTTTTCATTTACTTTTTCGTTGCAATTACTATTACTTTTCCCGCTTGTGTTTTGATCATTTGCAAACTATAAGGGCGGAGAGATTGACAACCTCTCTGTACTCGTTGGGAGCAAAGTTATTTGTTGTGTGTGCAGGTTCACGTCTTCTGCTAGTGCCAGGTTGGGAGACACCTACTTGTTGATCCTAGGAGTCCTCCTCGTTCGATAAACCTTACAGTCTCCGAGTAAGGGAAAACGTGTTGATGACTACATCTCAACCTTCCACTTGGGGTAACCAACGAGGTCCGAGAAGTATATACATCATCTCGTCATCAAGCAAAGTTTTCTGGCGCCGTTGTCGGGGACTACAGACTTTAAGATAGGGGAGTTGCATGCTATCCTTTACCTTTGCTTTTTAGTCTTTTTAGTTTGCTTTTTAGTTTTTGCTTTAGAGTCTTATACCAAAAACCACAAATAAATAGTTGCTTTGTTCTTGCTTGTTGCCGCTGCTATGGGTTCCACTGAAAACACCAAGTTGTGTCACTTCACTAGTCACAACAACAATGACTTTATCTGCACTCCTATTGCTGCTCCCGCCAGTGAGGCTACGTCCTATGAGATTAAACCTGCTTTACTGAACCAAGTTATGAAAGATCAATTATCCGGTGTTGGAGATGATGCTGCTTTGCACTTGAACAATTTTGTTGAGCTTTGTGATATGCAAAAATATAAAGAAGTAGATGGTGATATTGTTAAACTTAAGCTTTTCCCTTTCTCCTTGAGAGGAGGAGCTAAAGTGTGGCTTCAATCTTTGCCTAGGAATAGCATAGATTCTTGGGATACGTGCAAAGATGCTTTTATTGAGAAGTACTACCCTCCTGCTAAGATTATCCAGTTAAGAAGTAACATTATGAATTTTAGGCAACTGGATAATGAACATGCTGCTCAAGCTTGGAAATGTATGAAATCTCTTGTTAAGAATTGCCCTACACATGGTTTAATTACTTGGATGGTTATCCAAACTTTCTATGCAGGATTGAACTTTACCTCGCGAAATCTGTTAGACTCGGCCGCGGGAGGAACCTTTATGTCAACTACACTTGGTGCTGCCAAAAAGCTATTGGATGAGATGATGACAAATTATTCTCAATGGCATACCGAGAGAGCTCCAACAGGTAGGAAGGTAAACTCTGTTGAGGAGATCTCCTCCCTTAATGATAAGGTTAACATGATCCTGACTCTACTTACTAAGAAAGATCCTATTGATCCTCATGATGTTCCTTTAAATTCTTTGGTTGCTCAAGAAAGAGAGCAAGTTGATGTTAATTTTATCTCTAGGAACAACTTCGATAATAATGCCTATATGAGTAATTTTGGTAGCAATCCTAGACCGTTTCCATATAACAACTATGGGAACAACGACAATTATCCTATCACCAAAAACTCCACTACTGAATTAGAGAGCATGCTTAAAGAATTTATCACTTCTAAAAAAGCCTTCAACAATAATGTAGAAGAGAAACTAGAAAAATCAGATAGTCTCTCTTTGAAGGTGGACAACATAGCTCATGATGTAGAGATGCTTAAAATTAGAACTTCCCCACTTGAGGAAAGGAACACTACACCCATGAATGTTATCCAAGTCCAAATTAATGAGAACATAAGAATGCTAGCCAAACTTAAAGATAGATGGGCTAGAGAAAAGGAAGAGGAAGAGAGAATTAAGAGCCTTCCTACACACACTACCCTTGCTACTATACAAGTTGTTGAGGATCTCAAAACTTTTAGCACCCATCGCACTCCTAGTCCCAATGGACCTATTAATGGTGATGCTAATACCTCAACTATAGGACAAGAAGGTCCTTTGAATTTAGAGACTACCAAAAGAATGATCTTAGATGACATTACTACCACTTTAATTAATGGCAGTAATCTTGATTTTGACAATTGTAGTCTTTCCGAAGTTATCACCTTTTTGCAAAGAATGGCTAAAGACCCCCACACTAGTACACTTAATATTGCCTTCACCGAGCATATTACTAATGCTCTTATCAAAGCTAGGGAGGAGAAGCTCAAGCTAGAGACTTCTATTCCTAGGAAACTAGAAGATGGTTGGGATCCTATGGTCAAAATCAAATTGAATAATATATCTTGCTTTGCATTATGTGATGTTGGATCTAGTGCCTCCATTATGCCCAAAAGAATGTATGATATGCTTGATTGGAACCTTATGATCCATGTTCTTTTGGTGTTCGTATTATTGATTCTTCCATAAAGAAACCTTTAGGGAGAATTGATGATGTGCTTATTGTTGTCAATGATAATTATGTGCCTGTTGATCTTCTTATTATGGACATTGAGTGTGATCCCTCATGTCCAATTATTTTGGGACGTCCTTTTCTCCGCACCGTTGGTGCTATCATTTACATGAAAGAGGGGATCATTAAATTCCAATTGCCCCTTAAAAAGGGAATGGAACACTTCCCTAGAAGGAAGATTAAGTTACCTTATGAGTCCGTCATTCGGGCAAGTTATTCTTATGGAGTTGATAATATTTGATCTTCTTGCATTATGTCTAGCTCAAAGGCATAAAAGAAAGCGCTTGTTCGAAGGCAACCCAATTTGTTTTTACTTTTTGTTTTAGTGGTCTTGATGCTTGTTACTACTGTAGCAACATCATTTTATCTTTATTTTTAAGCTTTGTGTCAAGTTATAGCCTCCGATTGCAAGAAAGTTCAAAAATTATGACATGCTGTCCAGAAACAGATTATGTGTGCTTGACGAAAAAAATCGTCAAAAATCACGAGAACATCTTTTTGATCTGAATTGTTTTTACATCATGCTCTATATAATTGAATTTCTGGCATATGTTTTGAGTTTTTTTATTTGAGTTGCAGAAGTGCCCCGAATAAATTATTTACTACGTGTTGTTCTGTTTTTCACAGATTCTGCCCTCTTTTGCGTTTTCATCATTTTGCAAATCCTAAGCTTACTTTTTATTTGAAAAAACCTTTTGGAAATCATGAGAAATAGTAGCTATTCATGAAAATCTTTATTTTTAGTAGGTAATAAATTATTTTATTAAGGGTACTAACCACTCTAATCAGTTTATGATGAGTTTCGTATGAAGGGAGTTTTCAAGTATGCGATGGGAGATGATGAAAGAAGATACAAGAGTGTCAATCGCTCAAGCTTGGGGATGCACCCATGCACCCCAAGAAATATTCAAGGAGACTCAAGCGTCTAAGCTTGGGGATGCCCCCGTGCATCCCGTTCTCTATCAACAATCATCAGTTCGTCCATCTACATGTTATATTTTTATTACTTCATATGTTATGTGCTATGCTTGGAGCGTCCCGCTATTTACTTTTTAGTTTTTTTAGTTTTGCTTGTTGTTCATAACAAGTCAGAACCTAGCATACCTTGTTTGGGAGGAAAACACGCTCCATTCCACTCTCGAACACAACATAGGTTTTCATGCTTATCTTTTTTGTGTTTTCTTTATCTTTACATAACTACTGTCATGCTTAGCTCTTAGTTTTCATGCTTATCTTTTTAAGAGCTTTTATTTAGGTTGCTTTTGGAACTCTCTTGAGTTATCATGCTTATCTTGTTTAGAGAGTTGGATTATTGCACTGAGTTGTGTGTCTTGCATGAGTAGGTAGTTAAGATTGCTATTTAAGTATAGTAGTAACTTGCAATAGTTTGGAGGTATTGATTTGAGTAATGTTTGAACTATTGGTGCCAAGAGCTTGAGCCTATTAGTGATAGGTGTCATATTTTGGGAAATCCGTGTGTTTTTCAAAAACTAAAAATTAGTTGAGAACTCTAGCTACTAAATTGATCGCTAACCTCCGGAGGGGTTGGAATATATAGAGTACCCTCACGTTACCATGAGTCGAGGATGCGCAAGGATAACCAAACCCCCAAACACACCTCCTCGGGGTAATTGTCTCTTTGTGAATTTCCTAACTAGATAGAGAGTTATCGATAATAAGTGCATGAGTTCTTAGGACTAATGTGAGTATTCGATTGTTGGCACTTCCACCATCCTTATTTTGCTAGCCTCTTCGGTACCGTGCATTGCCTTTTATCATCTTGAGAGTTGGTGCAAACTTCGCCAGTGCATCCAAACCCATGACATGATACGCTCTATCATACATAAGCCTCATTATATCTTTCCTCAAAATAGCCACCATACCTACCTATTAAGGCATTTTCATAGCCTTTCCGAGATACATTGCCATGCAACATTAACCATCTCATGACTTGATCTTCATGTCATACATGCTTTTGCTTGATCGAGGAGCCACATGCTAGTTGGGCCTTGCCCTTATTATTGCTACATGACACGCTAGTATCATTGAATATCCTGCTACACTGGCAGATGCATACATTTGCATACATCATGATAGTTTTCACTTGTCTTTAAGTTGAGTACTTCTTATAAAGTGTGATGATCTTCTTTTTATTCATGTAAAACATAGAGTGTTGCCCTTAAGTGAGGAAAAGATCCCAAAGAGGACAAAACAAAAGATCCCAAAGAGGACAAATGAGAGATAAAAAGAAAGAGCCAAAGAGGCCACAAAAAATAAAATAAAATAAAAGAGAGAAAAAAAGAGAGGAGGGGGCAACACTACTATTCCTTTTGAAAGATCCACACTTGTACTCCATTGCTATACTTGTACTACATAGAGATTATCATTCATGCATCACTATGTGGGGACCCTTACACTATAGAACTTGGTTTGCATATTCCAATGATGAGCCTCCTCAAATGAGCTCTAGGTCTTCATGAGCAAACAAGTTGGATGCACTCCCACTAGTTCCATTGGAGAGCTTACCTTAGTTCATATGTGCATCCGTTACATGGCAATCCCTACTCCTCACATCATATCTATCATTTGGCTTTCTCTCGCCTATGGTTGTCCTCATTGATGTGAGCCTTTCACACCTTTTTGTCCTCCTTCTCCATCATTATTCTATTTGTCATCCTAAGTGCCAACATATCTTTCTTACGCTCATCCATTGCATGAGTTCTCAAAGTCGAAAAAGAGAGGATCATTTTGACTTGTGCCTGACTAGTGGTCTAAGTATGAGTCAAAATAAGATTCCGAAGGAGACCAAGTGTGAGATTTTAGTAGATTGAGTTCTCAATTAAAAATATATTTTATGATCTCAACCCATCTCCCACTTCTTGCACGCAAACACCATTTGGAGACATTCGAGTCACGTACAACGAGAGCTCTTGCATCTTTATGTTCTTACTTTGCTAATTTCAATACTAGATATAAACTCTTGCTTGTTATTGTCTTGACTTGAATTGCATATCTTACTTGCTTTACTTTGAAGTTCTTATATGTGTGTTAGCATGTCACCACAGAAATTATTGTGTTATCATTTATCTACTCGAGGACGAGCAT
Source organism: Hordeum vulgare subsp. vulgare (assembly GCF_904849725.1). Classification (NCBI taxonomy): domain Eukaryota; kingdom Viridiplantae; phylum Streptophyta; class Magnoliopsida; order Poales; family Poaceae; genus Hordeum; species Hordeum vulgare. Next base: position 618,555,102 of record NC_058519.1, on the reverse strand, counting down.
AAATTAAGCTTGGGGATATTGATACGTCCCAAACGTATCTATAATTTCTGCTTGTTCCATGATCTTTTGGGTGACATTGTTATATGTTTTGCTACACTTTTATATCATTTCACACATATTTGGACTAACCTACTAACTTAGTGCACCCAATGCCAGTTTCTATCTGCTGATGTCTATTTTGCAGGAGCTTTTACCCAATTTTTCGAAGCCCGAAAAATCCCGACAAAAATATATATAAATCAGCACACCGGAAGCTTCACCAAGCACGAAAGGGGGCCAGAGGGGTGCCAGGGGCCGCCCAGGCGACTTGTGGGCGCGACCCACCCCTAGGTCGCGCCAAGAGGTCGCCTGGGTGGGTCCCACGCCCTCTGATGCCCTCCTTTCGTCTATATTTACCCCATGACGAGGAAAACCCTATACGGGATCCAGAATCGCGAATTTCTCCATCGTTCCGCCGCCGCAACGCTTCCGAGATCGGGAGCATCAGGAGGCCTCTTCCCGACACCCTGTTGGAGGGAGGATTGACCTCCAGGAGCTTCTCCACCGCCATGGACGCTTCTTGGACCTGCCGTGAGTAGTCCTCCTTGGACCATGGGTCCATGACCAGTAGCTATGTGATGTCTTCTATCCAATCTTGTGCTTCAATGATTAGTCCTTGTGAGCTGCCCTACATGATCAAGGCATCTATGTAATTCTCTTGCTATTGCTATGCTCGGTTTGTTGGGATCCGATGGATTATGAGATTATGTTCGGGTTGTTATGAGTTATATATTTGATTATGCTTTTATATTATGTTCCTTAGTTATTCATGCATGTTCTCCGTTGCTATTTATTGCTTTGGCCGAGTAGTAGATTGTAACTCCAAGAGGGAGCGTTATGCATGATTGTGGGTTCATGCCCCTCGATGTCTAGCTTGAGTGATAGAAACATGAGACTAGGGGATGTGATGTTGCCACCAGGGAGAAAATAATGGTGCTTTTGACCATAGTTGCAAGGATTGTTTATGTTACACATAGTTCGTTAATGGAGTTGTCCATTGCTTTGAGTTTACACTTTGGGTGGGGCTCGCAACTTAATACTGGCGAGATGTTCTGGATAGATATCTCAAGGTGGATGATTAGTAAGTAGATGCTGATGAATAAAGGTCTACTTGTCTTGGCGTACTGCCCATTACTATTGAATCTCTAACTATCAAGTAGCATAATTGACATTGCGGCGCGTTCATAATTCTGTCAATTGCCCAACTGTAATTTGTTTACCCAAGCATAGTTGTTTATCGTCTTTTGGGAGAGAGACATCACTAGTGAACATCATGTGACTCCGGTCCATATCACCATCATTGTTTACACCTCCATCATTTACCGTTTTCATTTACTTTTCCGTTGCATATACTATTACTTTTCCCGCTTGTGTTTTGATCATTTGCAAACTACAAGGCCGGAGAGATTGACAACCTATCTGTACTCGTTGGGAGCAAAGTTATTTGTTGTGTGTGCAGGTCCACGCCTTCTACTAGTGCCAGGGTGGGAGACACCTACTTGTTGATCCTAGCCGTCCTCCTGGTTCGATAAACCTTACAATCTCCGAGTAAGGAAAAACTTGCTGCTGAGTACATCTCAACCTTCCACTTGGGGTAACCAACGAGGTGCGAGAAGTATATACATCATCTCGTCATCAGGGTTCGACGTGCAATATGAAATGATGGACACTGTCAGCGACATGGACGCCGAGCTCGACGACACCAAGGATGAGGGTGGGGAAGAAGAGCAGGCGGAGGTGGAACCGAAACGAGTGTTGAGGAGGAGGAGTGGAAGAAGAAGCGGGGGTCAAACGCCAAGCCAATCGAACACCGCATCAAGTGGACGTCCAAGGAAGACGAGTGCCTTGCCGAAGCATGGAAGACCGTGAGCATCGACCCGATCACCGGCGCAAATCAAAAAACCGACACGTACTGGGGGAGAATGAAGACAACATTCGACAAACGCAAGCTGGTCGACCCCGACTTCGCTAACATCCACATGAACCACGACAACAAGGCCATGGCAAACCACTGAGTGATGATCCAGACGACCTGCAATAAGTGGCTTGGGATCGTCGAGGAGGTCGTTGCTCGTCCGAAAAGCGGCGCCAACGTCGAGGGTCAGGTATGGACGTAGTCCGCCGGTCCTAGTTCGTCGCGTCGCCGTGTGCTTTGCTAATACGTTTTGTCCGCGGCTGTGCAGATGGTCCGGATGTTCGGCATGTATCGCCAAGACAACAACAACCAAGAGTTCAAGTTCCTTCACGTGTTCTCCAGGATCGAGTCGTGCGAGAAGTGGAGGAAAGTTCAGCTCGCTCTCGCCAAGGCCAAGGAGACCTACAATCCGGACGTGTCTGCCCCGGATGCAGCATAAGGGCTCCCCGATGGCATAAAAAAGCCAGGGCGTGCAAGGGACGCGTTGCCCGCTACCGAACGACTGCAATCTTCGATCGAGTAATGCATCGCCGATGCCAAGAACAACGCCGCCAAGAGGGGGTAGAAATCCGACGCGCGGTGGTCGACGTTGATGACGAAGTAGGACGTGAAGCTCGACCTTCTTAGGACCAACGTCGCCGCGAAGAAGAGGAACACCGACTTGACGTTCTTGATGGGGGAAGACATGTCGACCATGGACAAGCAGGTGAAGACGTGGCACCTCGTGGAGCGCGACCTCATCTCAGACGAGATGCCCGCGTCCGTAGTGACCATGGCGGTGACCATGACGACAACACCAACAACGAGCCCAGCCCGAGCACATAAACCACGCCGACGACAAGCCCGACTACGCCGGCGGCGAGCCCGACCCCGGCCAGTCCCGCGGTAAAGGAGCTGCACTACGACGAGCCGGCCGTTTGATTTGTTTCATGTCTACTATCCCTTCCTTTTGATCGTCGAACTATTGGATGCGTTTGATCGCCGAACTATGGCATGCTGATCGCCGAATTAGTGGCGTCTTTTTGACAGCCGGAAAGACAAGTTTGAATTAGTTGGCGTCTGGGGGCCGAAACCTGAGGACGCGGTTGAAAAATCGTTCATCTCCAAGACGAAAAAAGTACCGACGCAAACGCTAAAAAGAATTCATCGGATGCGCTGGGGGAGCAAACGGCTGAAGTTGCTCTTAGACTTAAGCCTGCCAAGAATGAAATTGTAAGCAGCTACTCTATCCTTCGCTGGAAGAATGAGAGGATGCCTCAAGTGAACAGTTTTTTCATCAATGTTTGGGACAGGGAAATACTCTCTCCATCTCAAAATAAGTGTCTTGAGCTTAGTACAACTTTGTATTAGAGCTAGTATAAAGTTGAGACACTTATTTTGGGACAGAGGGAGTAGTATTTTTTAATTTCAGTCTGTGAATTAGCAGGTGTGTCATGTCATGCAGCGGCTTGGACTTGTTGTAAACAAAAAATCTGTTTTACACAATTAATCGATCCAACAGCTTCTTCTATTTTTAACCCGGTTCAGAAGAACAGGAAAAACTGAAAAAGCAAGCAGGATAGTGCTTCTGACTCTGACCTTCTGAAGCCACTCCCCACACCTCTATGCACGCCGACGGCCGCGCCGCCGCGCCCGGCGGCGATGCCACCAGCGACCCTTCCTCCCCGTACTTCATCGACGCCGCCCACCCGTACGCGGCGGCCGCCGCCTCGGCGCTCACCTCCCACCGCGCCAAGTCCAAGTGGTCCCAGCTCGCATCCCTGCCGCTCCCTGACCCCCTCCCCGCGTCCGCCGTTTCCGCCGTCCTCCTCCTCCTCCGTCACCGGCCACACGTAGCGCTCAGCTTCCACCAGTTCGCCCTCCGCCGTCTCCTCCCGGCCCGCTCCGCTCCCCCGCTCGTCCTCTCCGCCTCCGCCGCGCACGTCGCGGCCGCCTCCCGCCTCCGCCGCGCGGCCATATCCGTCCTCTCCTCCGCCACCTGCCACTACTCCCCCTCCCAGATCTTCAACGCCCTCGCCGCCACCTACCGCCGCTTCGCGTCGGCGCCCTTCGTGTTCGACCTCCTCCTCCTCGCCTACCTCCGCTCCCGCCGCGAACCCCTCGCCGCGGCCTCCATCGCCCGCCGCTACCTCGCCTCCGGCGCCTGCCCCCTCCCCTCCACCGTCGCGCTGCTCTTCCGCTCCCTTCCCTGCGCCGAGTCCGCCCTCGAGATGTACCACCAAATCTACACGCGTCCGGGTCCAAGAACCAACCGCGTGCTCCAGCCGACGGCGCAGACCTTCAACTCCCTCCTCCTCGCTTTCTACCGCCATGGCAAGTCCGAAGATTTCGACATTGTGCTCGACGAAATGGACAGGTACTCCTGCAAGCATAATGTGGGCACTTACAACATTCGGATGGCCGCGTGCTGTGATGACAGGGAGATGGAGAAGGCGCGGGGATTGTGGGATGAGATGGTTCAGGGAGGGATCCAACCAGATGTCACCTCCTACAACACGATGATTGGTGGGTATTGTGCTGCCAGGGACATGGGGATGGCAGAGGAGATGTATAAGGATATGGAGATTTCTGGGACTGAGCCAAGTGTTACAACATTTGAGTGGTTGGTTAGAGGGCATTGTAGGATAGGGGATGTTGATGCTGCCATGCTTGTTCGCGTAGACCTCAGAAGGAGGGGATTTGATATGGCGGCGGAGGTTGTTGAGGAGATGGTTGATAGATTGTGTCGGAAGAGGAGAGTTGAGGAGGCATTAGACATTTTGCGGGCAGAGATGAAGAGGGAAGAGTTCACACCGAGTCGGGGAAGCTACGAGGTGCTGATAAGGGGATTTTGTGAGGAAGGGGAAGTGGAGGTGGCGATGAGACTTCAGGCAGAGATGGTTGGGAAGGGATTCAAAGCTGGTGGTGAGGTATACCATGCTTTTGTATGCGCTTATGAGAAGGCTGAGGACCACGAGATGGTTGAGAGGTTGAGGAAGGAAATGGCAGCGGTAGGCATTGAGGATGGAAGTGACCTGGATTGTTTGCAATGATGCGTTTTTAAGCTTCGTATGTTGCTGTTAAGGACACTGGTAAATTCCTGTTGTACTTGTCTTATCCAATTTTGTTCATCTCCAGTCTTTACACTGTACGTATTAGAGCACAAAAATCTCTGAGTTGTATCTTTAGAAATACATTGAGTCGAGGGTCTTCCACCTCTATTTCTGAAAAAGAAAATGTTAGGTTCATGACGTCTGGCTGGTTATGTTAACTACAGTACTTCAGTGATCATCTCCTGGGTTATTTCCAAATATTTCAACTTTTACAGCTTAGATCAATCTTTATGTCATGCATGCCATCGATATATAGTTGTTGCAGAATACGTAAAGAGATATATGATTTATGCAGGTTTGTTAACATCTGCGGTGCTTGTAGGCAAAGAGTTAATTGGCCAGCTCCCTTCATTATTTGAGGCATGTACCACATGGAATGCAACTATGAAATTATACAAATTTCATGGTTGATGTATGTAGTGTGTGTCCGAGATTCTGAATTCTAATGTTCCGGTTGGTATCGATGCTAAAAGTACAAAATATGGCGCCAAAAATAACAATATTCATTTCTGTGTCACAGTTCCACCCTAAGAGAGTTGGCAAGCACTGCATTCATACTCCAGCAAGGAAGATCCCTGAGACAATGCAAAGTATACATTCCTGGGCGCATCACCTAACTGACCTCTCATGATAGTGCTTTCTATATGTTTGCTTCATTTACAGAACTGGATATTGACAAGGGTGGGAGCGTGTATTACATACATGCATTGGAGAGCTGGCAATTGCAAAGGACGAACTCGCCAAGAGCGAAAGGAGCAAGACAGGCAGTGAAAGGCAGTATGTTCATCGCCGTAGTTAGTGTTCTGTCAGTAGGCAAAACCACGCAGCAGGCCAGAGAAGCCAGGCGTTTTGGTGCGATGTGTGTATGTAAAGTGATTAAGTAATAGCACCCTGGCACTCTTTACCTTGTTTTAAACAAATTTGCTTCTGTCATTCAAATGATTTTATGGAAATTTCAGAGGACTGTATTCTGTAGGAATTTTCTTCTAGGTTTGGTTGTTTGATTTTGGAGTCTGTATCTTTGTAGGAATTCTCTATTAAGTCTGAACCTTTTGAAAAAAATCTTACTCCCTCCGTTTCTAAATATAAGACCTTTTAGAGATTCCACTGTGAACTACATACGGATGTATATAGACACATTTTAGAGTATAGATTCACTCATTTTGCTCCGTATGTTACCCATAGTGAAATGTCTAAAAGGTCTTATATTTAGAAACGGAGGGAGTAGTTTTTTTCTATGGTGCAATCAAACAAAGACAACTTCGTGTTTATCTGTGAATGGCATTGCGCCCCTGAACTATATTGTCTTTTCGTCAGTTCAAGCTTTTTGAGGAACTAAAATGAAGGCAAAGCTTTCCGGTGAACTGGATGCTACATGAAACTCAGTTTTCATGAATTCAAGACCTTGCTCAAGCAATCATATTAAAAAGAGTATAGTTGTTAGCTAGCACAACATTTATACAATTAGTATGTCTTAAGTTGAAAGTGTTTTTCTAATGTCAGAGCTCAAATGCTCCTAATATGAACAAAGAAAATAATATCTGATTATTACTATTTTAGCAACCAGCATTGCTTAGTTTTCTGCCAATGTGCAAATTTTAGTGATCAAATTGCATTCGTGGAGGTCTTGGCAAAAATAACAAAATCAACACTTTGAAATGCTTTAAGAAATAATCTTCTTTTTTTCCGAATCACATGCTTTATTACTTATTCAGGAGGACTACAATGGATTTGAAATTTTGAATACATCCTACTCCCTCCGTTCCTTGATATAAGTCTTTTAAGAGATTCCACTACGGGACTACATACGAAGCAAAATGAGTGAATCTACGTTCTAAAATATGTTTATATACATCTGTATGTAGTTGTTTAGTGAAACCTTTAGAAAAACTTATACTACGTCCATATCATAATATATTTATGACGTTTTAGCAGTTCGAAGTCATATATTGATATGAAGAGAGTATTTAGGAACGAAGGGAGCAGAAGAAAAGAGGGGGTACGGTTTACCCATGATCATTTTCTGGAACTCACTAGACTGACTGATGCATCTATGTGCAGCTTTATTTGGTTCCCGATTAACATGGAAAAGAGAAAAGCATTCAGCGATGGACCTCACATCATGAGTAGTGGCGGATCCAGGACCCAAGCGGGGGGGGGGGGGGGGGGGGGGGGGGGGAGGGGGCTCGGCTCGGGCCGTGGAGAGTTGTTTCTTCAGTTACTCTAGCAACATATGTATTGTAGTATTACTGTACATGTACTGCAGCAGGCCTGGGCCCGTGGCCTGGCCCAATCCTAGCTCTACCACTGCATCATGTCTCAATTCAAGGCAGCCGCCATAAAACTTTGTGATGTTTTTGTGGTTGATCTATGAAAGGATGGTGACCTCATTGACGAATTGGTTAATTTCACCTTGCTCAATGACCTTTCATTTCTTTATAGCGACTACAAGAGAGACGTGAAGGACTGAAGTATCATCAAAGAACTATTTGTTTGACATGTGTGAAGCTAGACCTTTGATTTCTTTATTGCTCAATGACCTTTGATTTCTTTATAGATACTGTTTATATAGATCGAATTCCAGCAATCCCCCACCAGATCCCAGAGGCACACAAAATATGCCTTTGGTTCCAAAACACTGTTTATATATCAGTATTGCAATGGAGACTGCTAGGTTGAACTTCCACATAGAACTCTATGCTACACTAGTAAGCAACTTGAACAGTGGACTATGCCTTGAACTACAAGTTTTTCGCGAATCTAGCTTCACACAGAGCCTTGACCGATACTAGGCTACTGTGGGACTTCCCCCCGGGTGGAGCTTATGCGTCATACTCCGAGGCCTTTCATGAGTTTACAAGAGAGCACCCTACTCTCATAGATTGCGACGTTAACTATCAAACTCATATATGTGTGTTCTTCAAAAAGATGTTCTGCAGGACAACATCCCTCCTTCAATAAGCCACTTAGAACACATTAAGATATATATCAACCTCCCATGCAGATTAGGAAAGTATTGCATCTTCATGGAGTAGTATTATCAATGGTAAGGATACTCTCTCTCAGTTGACCAACATCTTGTCTTCCACATCTAATTCACGGGATCTTCGATCACATAGAATAGGTTACCACTGTGAACAACTCATATTTTGGGTCTCATACCCATCTGTTGGAAATATGCCCTAGAGGCAATAATAATTAGTTATTATTATATCTCTTTGTTCATGATAATCGTTTATTATCCATGCTATAATTGTATTGATTGGAAACACAATACTTGTGTGGATACATAGACAAAACACTGTCCCTAGTAAGCCTCTAGTTGACTAGCTCGTTGATCAAAGATGGTCAAGGTTTCCTGGCCATAGGCAAGTGTTGTTACTTGATAACGGGATCACATCATTAGGAGAATCATGTGATGGACTAGACCCAAACTAATAGACGTAGCATGTTGATCGTGTCATTTTGTTGCTACTGTTTTCTGCGTGTCAAGTATTTGTTCCTATGACCATGAGATCATATAACTCACTGACACCGGAGGAATGCTTTGTGTGTATCAAACGTCGCAACGTAACTGGGTGACTATAAAGATGCTCTAGAGGTATCTCCGAAGGTTTTTGTTGAGTTAGTATGGATCAAGACTGGGATTTGTCACTCCGTATGACGGAGAGGTATCTCGGGGCCCACTCGCTAATACAACATCACACACAAGCCTTGCAAGCAATGTGACTTAGTGTAAGTTGCGGGATCTTGTATTACGGAACGAGTAAAGAGACTTGCCGGTAAACGAGATTGAAATAGGTATGCGGATACTGACGATCGAATCTCAGGCAAGTAACATACCGAAGGACAAAGGGAATGACATACGGGATTATATGAATCCTTGGCACTGAGGTTCAAACGATAAGATCTTCGTAGAATATGTAGGATCCAATATGGGCATCCAGGTCCCGCTATTGGATATTGAGCGAGGAGTCTCTCGGATCATGTCTACATAGTTCTCGAACCCGCAGGGTCTGCACACTTAAGGTTCGAGGTTGTTTTATGCGTATTTGAGTTATATGGTTGGTTACCGAGTGTTGTTCGGAGTCCCGGATGAGATCACGGACGTCACGAAGGTTTGCGGAATGGTCCGGAAACGAATATTGATATATAGGATGACCTCATTTGGTTACAAGAAGGTTTTCGTGCATTACCGGAAAAGTTTCGGGCTCATCGGTAGTGTACTGGGAGTGCCGGGAGGGGTGCCGGGGACCATCAGGAGGGGTGTCACGCCTCAAGGGGTCCCATGGGCTATGGGAAGAGATAAACCAGCCCCTAGTGGGCTGGAATAAGTTCCCACTAAGGCCCATAAGGTTTGGGAAGGAAAAAAGACAAGGTGGAAAGAGTTTCCAAGTGGGAAGTGTTGGAATTATGCCCTAGAGGCAATAATAAATATAGTTATTATTATAATTCCTGTATCAAGATAATAGTTTATTATCCATGCTATAATTGTATTGAATGAAGACTCATTTACATGTGTGGATACATAGACAAAACACCGTCCCTAGCATGCCTCTAGTTGGCTAGCCAGTTGGTCAATGATAGTCAGTGTCTTCTGATTATGAACAAGGTGTTGTTGCTTGATAACTGGATCACGTCATTGGGAGAATCACGTGATGGACTAGACCCAAACTAATAGACGTAGCATGTTGATCGTGTCATTTTGTTGCTACTGTTTTCTGCGTGTCAAGTATTTATTCCTATGACCATGAGATCATATAACTCACTGACATCGGAGGAATGCTTTGTGTGTATCAAACGTCGCAACGTAACTGGGTGACTATAAAGATGCTCTACAGGTATCTCCGAAGGTGTTAGTTGAGTTAGTATGGATCAAGACTGGGATTTGTCACTCTGTGTGACGGAGAGGTATCTCGGGGCCCACTCGGTAATACAACATCACACACAAGCCTTGCGAGCAATGTAACTTAGTGTAAGTTGCGGGATCTTGTATTACGGAACGAGTAAAGAGACTTGCCGGTAAACGAGATTGAAATAGGTATGCGGATACTGACGATTGAATCTCGGGCAAGTAACATACCGAAGGACAAAGGGAATGACATACGGGATTATACGAATCCTTGGCACTGAGGTTCAAACGATAAGATCTTCGTAGAATATGTAGGATCCAATATGGGCATCCAGGTCCCGCTATTGGATATTGACCGTGGAGTCTCTCGGGTCATGTCTACATAGTTCTCGAACCCGCAGGGTCTGCACACTTAAGGTTCGACGTTGTTTTATGCGTATTTGAGTTATATGGTTGGTTACCGAATGTTGTTCGGAGTCCCGGATGAGATCACGGACGTCACGAGGGTTTCCGGAATGGTCCGGAAACAAAGATTGATATATAGGATGACCTCATTTGATTACCGGAAGGTTTTCGGAGTTACCGGGAATGTACCGGGAATGACGAATGGGTTCCGGGAGTTCACCGGGGGGGGGGGGAACCCATCCCGGGGAAGCCCATAGGCCTTGGGGGAGACACACCAGCCCTTAGTGGGCTGGTGGGACAGCCCACAAGTGGTCTATGCGCCAAGAGAAGAAAAATCAAGAGGAAAAGAAAAAAAAGGAGGAGGTGGGAAGGGAGGAGGACTCCCTCCCACCAAACCTAGTCCAACTCGGTTTGGGGGGGGGGAGAGTCCTCCCCCTTGGCTCGGCCGACCCCCTTGAGGGTCCTTGGACCCCAAGGCAAGGCCCCCTCCCTCCCACCTATATATACGGAGGTTTTAGGGCTGATTTGAGACGACTTTTCCACGGCAGCCCGACCACATACCTCCACGGTTTTTCCTCTAGATCGCGTTTCTGCGGAGCTCGGGCGGAGCCCTGCTGAGACAAGGTCATCACCAACCTCCAGAGCGCCGTCACGCTGCCGGAGAACTCTTCTACCTCTCCGTCTCTCTTGCTGGATCAAGAAGGCCGAGATCATCGTCGAGCTGTACGTGTGCTGAACGCGGAGGTGCCGTCTGTTCGGTACTAGATCGTGGGACTGATCGCGGGATTGTTCGCGGGGCGGATCGAGGGACGTGAGGACGTTCCACTACATCAACCGCGTTCTCTAACGCTTCTGCTGTACGGTCTACAAGGGTACGTAGATCACTCATCCCCTCTCGTAGATGGACATCACCATGATAGGTCTTCGTGCGCGTAGGAATTTTTTTGTTTCCCATGCGACGTTCCCCAACAGGAAGGTGGAATCCTACTCCAAGTAGGATTGGAGTAGGACTCCTCCACCTCCAATTTCGGCCAAACCTTTAGGTTTTGAGGCTGCCTCCTCCCCTCCCTCCCTCCTATATATAGTGGGGTTTTAGGGCTGATTTGAGACAACTTTTGCCACGGCAGCCCGACCACATACCTCCACGGTTTTACCTCTAGATCGCGTTTCTGCGGAGCTCGGGCGAAGCCCTGCTGAGATTAGGTCACCACCAACCTCCGGAGCGCCGTCACGCTGCCGGAGAACTCATCTACCTCTCCGTCTCTCTTGTTGGATCAACAAGGCCGAGATCATCGTCGAGCTGTACGTGTGCTGAACGTGGAGGTGCCGTCCGTTCGGCAGTAGATCATGGGACGGATCGCGGGACGGTTCGCGGGGCGGATCGAGGGACGTGAGGACGTTCCACTACATTAACCGCGTTCACTAACGCTTTTGCTGTGCGATCTACAAGGGTACGTAGATCGGAAATCCCCTCTCGTAGATGGACATCACCATGATAGGTCTTCGTGCGCGTAGGAAATTTTTTGTTTCCCATGCGACGTTCCCCAACAGTGGCATCATGAGCTAGGTTCATGCGTAGATGTCTTCTCGAGTAGAACACAAAAGTTTTTGTGGGCGGTGATGTGTGTTTTGCTGCCCTCCTTAGTCTTTTCTTGATTCCGCGGTATTGTTGGATCGAAGCGGCTCGGACCGACATTACTCGTACGCTTACGAGAGACTGGTTTCATCGCTACGAGTAACTCCGTTGCTCAAAGATGACCGGCGAGTGTCGGTTTCTCCAACTTTAGTTGAATCGGATTTGACCGAGGAGGTCCTTGGATGAGGTTAAATAGCAATTCATATATCTCCGTTGTGGTGTTTGCGTAAGTAAGATGCGATCCTACTAGATACCCATGGTCACCACGTAAAACATGCAACAACAATTAGAGGACGTCTAACTTGTTTTTGCAGGGTATGCTTGTGATGTGATATGGCCAACGATGTGATGTGATATATTGGATGTATGAGATGATCATGTCGTAATAGTTAATATCGACTTGCACGTCGATGGTACGGCAACCGGTAGGAGCCATAGGGTTGTCTTTAAACTAACGTTTGTGCTTGCAGATGCGTTTACTATATTGCTAGGATGTAGCTTTAGTAGTAATAGCATGAGTAGCACGACAACCCTGATGGCGACACGTTGATGGAGATCATGGTGTGACGCCGGTGACAAGAAGATCGTGCCGGTGCTTTGGTGATGGAGATCAAGAAGCGCATGATGATGGCCATATCATGTCACTTATGAATTGCATGTGATGTTAATCCTTTATGCACCTTATCTTGCTTAGAAGGACGGTAGCATTATGAGGTGATCTCTCACTAAAATTTCAAGACGAAATTGTGTTCTCCCCGACTGTGCACCGTTGCGACAGTTCTTCGTTTCGAGACACCATGTGATGATCGGGTGTGATAGACTCAACGTTCACATACAACGGATGCAAAACAGTTGCACACGCGGAACACTCGGGTTAAGCTTGACGAGCCTAACATGTGCAGACATGGCCTCGGAACACATGAGACCGAAAGGTCGAGCATGAATCGTATAGTTGATATGATTAGCATAGAGATGCTTACCACTGAAATTATTCTCGACTCACGTGATGATCGGACTTGAGATAGTGGATTTGGATCATGTACCACTCAAATGACTAGAGAGATGTACTTTTTGAGTGGGAGTTCTTAAGTAATATGATTAGTTGAACTAATTGTCATGAACATAGTCTAATGGTCTTTGCGAATTACGATGTAGCTTGCGCTATAGCTCTACTGTTTTTAATATGTTCCTAGAGAAATTTTAGTTGAAAGTTGATAGTAGCAAACTTTGCAGACTGAGTCTGTAAAACTAAGGATTGTCCTCGTTGTTGCGCAGAAGGCTTATGTCCTTAACGCACCACTCAGTTTGCTGCACCTCGAGCGTCGTCTGTGGATGTTGTGAACATCTGACATACACGTTTCTGATGACTACGCGATAGTTCGATGCAAAATACTTAATGGCTTAAAAGGTCATCACCAACCTCCGGAGCGCCGTCACGCTGCCGGAGAACTCTTCTACCTCTCCGTCTCTCTTGCTGGATCAAGAAGGCCGAGATCATCGTCGAGCTGTACGTGTGCTGAACGCGGAGGTGCCGTCTGTTCGGTACTAGATCGTGGGACTGATCGCGAGATTGTTCGCGGGGCGGATCGAAGGACGTGAGGACGTTCCACTACATCAACCGCGTTCTCTAACGCTTCTGCTGTACGGTCTACAAGGGTACGTAGATCACTCATCCCCTCTCGTAGATGGACATCACCATGATAGGTCTTCGTGCGCGTAGGAAATTTTTTGTTTCCCATGCGACGTTCCCCAACAGTGGCATCATGAGCTAGGTTCATGCGTAGATGTCTTCTCGAGTAGAACACAAAAGTTTTTGTGGGCGGTGATGTGCGTTTTGCTGCCCTCCTTAGTCTTTTCTTGATTCCGCGGTATTGTTGGATTGAAGCGGCTTGGACCGACATTACTCGTACGCTTACGAGAGACTGGTTTCATCGTTACGAGTAACCCCCTTTGCTCAAAGATGACTGGCAATTGACGGTTTCTCCAACTTTAGTTGAATCGGATTTGACCGAGGAGGTCCTTGGATGAGGTTAAATAGCAACTCATATATCTCCGTTGTGGTGTTTGCGTAAGTAAGATGCGATCCTACTAGATACCCTTGGTCACCACGTAAAAACATGCAACAACAAAATTAGAGGACGTCTAACTTGTTTTTGCAGGGTATGATTGTGATGTGATATGGCCAATGATGTGATGTGATATATTGGATGTATGAGATGATCATGTTGTAATAGAAATATCGACTTGCACGTCGATGGTACGACAACCGGCAGGAGCCATAGGGTTGTCTTTATACTAACGTTTGTGCTTGCAGATGCGTTTACTATTTTGCTAGGATGTAGCTTTAGTAGTAATAGCATAAGTAGCACGACAACCCCGATGGCAACACGTTGATGGATGATCATGGTGTGGCGCCGGTGACAAGAAGATCGTGCCGGTGCTTTGGTGATGAAGATCAAGAAGCACGTGATGATGGCCATATCATGTCACTTATGAATTGCATGTGATGTTAATCCTTTTATGCACCTTATTTTGCTTAGAACGACGGTAGCATTATGAGGTGATCTCTCACTAAAATTTCAAGATGAAATTGTGTTCTCCCCGACTGTGCACCGTTGCTACAGTTTGTCGTTTCGAGACACCACATGATGATCGGGTGTGATAGACTCAACGTTCACATACAACGGGTGCAAAACAGTTGCGCACGCGGAACACTCGGGTTAAGCTTGACGAGCCTAGCATGTGCAGACATGGCCTCGGAACACATGAGACCGAAAGTTCGATCATGAATCATATAGTTGATATGATTAGCATAGGGATGCTTACCACTGAAACTATTCTCGACTCACGTGATGATCGGACTTGGGATAGTGTAAGTGGATCATGAACCACTCAAATGACTAGAGATATGTACTTTTTGAGTGGGAGTTTAGCATATAATTTGATTAAGTTAAACTCTAATTATCTTGAACATAGTCTAAGTCTACTTTGAAAATATTTGTGTTGTAGATCATGGCTCACGCGACAGTCATCCTGAATTTTAATACGTTCCTAGAGAAAGCTAAGTTGAAAGATGATGGAAGCAACTTTGTAGACTGGGCTCGTAATCTTAAGCTAATCTTACAAGCTGGGAAGAAGGATTATGTCCTTAATGCTGCGCTAGGAGATGAACCACCCACTACGGCTGATCAGGATGTTAAGAACGCTTGGCTAGCACGTAAGGAGGACTACTCAATAGTTTAATGTGAAGTCTTGTATGGCTTAGAACCGGGACTTCAACGTCGCTTTGAGCATCATGGAGCATTTGAGATGTTCCAGGAGTTGGAGTTTATCTTTCAGAAGAACGCCCGGATCGAGAGGTATGAGACCCCCGATAAATTCTATGCTTGCAAGATGGAGGAAAACTCGTCTGTCAGTGAACATGTGCTCAAAATGTCTGGGTACTCAAACCGTCTAGCTGAGCTGGGGATTGAACTCCCGCAAGAAGCTATCACTGACGAATCCTTCAATCACTGCCGCCAAGCTATAAAGGCTTTGTGTTGAACTACAACATGCAAGGGATGAACAAGTCTCCCGGCGAGTTGTTTGCGATGCTGAAAGTCGCAGAGTCTGAACTCCGTAAAGAGCATCAAGTGTTGATGGTGAGCAAGACCACTAGTTTCAAGAGAAACGACAAAGGCAAGAAGGGCAATTCGAAGAAGAGCGGCAAGCCTGTTGCCAATCCGCCGAAGAAACCCAAGGCTGGACCTAAGCCTGAAACAGAGTGCTTCTATTGCAAGGGTATGGGTCACTGGAAGCGCAATTGCCCCAAGTATCTGACAGATAAGAAGGCGGGCAAAGAAAAATCAGGTATATTTGATATACATGTTATTGATGTGTACTTAACCGGCTCTCGTAGTAGTGCCTGGGTATTTGATACCGGTTCTGTTGCTCATATTTGCAACTCGAAGCAGGAACTGCGGAATAGACGAAGGCTGGCGAAAGACGAAGTGACGATGCGCGTAGGAAATGGTTCCAAGGTTGATGCAATCGCCGTCGGCACAGTGTCACTTCAGCTACCATCGGGATTAGTGATGAACTTAAATCATTGTTATCTAGTGCCTGCGTTGAGCATGAACATTATATCTGGATCTTGTTTATTGCGAGACGGTTACTCTTTTAAGTCTGAGAATAATGGTTGTTCTATTTCTATGAGTAACATCTTTTATGGTCATGCACCGAATGTGAGAGGATTGTTCATATTGAATCTTGATAGCAATACGCATATCCATAACATTGAGACCAAAAGAGTTAGAGTAAACAATGATAGCGCCATATTTTTGTGGCACTGCCGCTTGGGTCATATTGGTGTAAAGCGCAGGAAGAAACTCCATGCTGATGGACTTTTGGAGTCACTTGACTTTGATTCACTTGACACGTGCGAACCATGCCTCATGGGCAAGATGACTAAGAATCCGTTCTCCGGAACAATGGAGCGTGCAAGTGACTTGTTGGAAATCATACATACCGATGTGTGTGGTCCAATGAGCGTAGAGGCACGCGGCGGATATCGTTATTTTCTCACCTTCACTGACGATTTAAGTAGATATGGTTATGTCTACTTGATGAAGCACAAGTCTGAAACATTTGAAAAGTTCAAGCAATTTCAGAGTGAAGTGGAAAATCATCGTAACAAAAAGATCAAGTTCCTACGGTCTGATCGTGGGGGTGAATATCTGAGTTTTGAGTTTGGTGCTCACTTAGGACAATGTGGAATTGTTTCGCAGTTAACACCGCCTGGAACACCACAGCGTAATGGTGTGTCCGAACGTCGTAATCGTACTTTGTTAGAGATGGTGCGATCTATGATGTCTCTTACTGATTTGCCGTTATCATTTTGGGGTTATGCATTAGAAACAGCTGCATTCACTTTAAATAGGGCACCATCAAAATCCGTTGAGACGACACCATACGAACTGTGGTATGGCAAAAGGCCAAAGTTGTCGTTTCTTAAAGTTTGGGGATGTGATGCTTATGTCAAAAAGCTTCAGCCTGAAAAGCTGGAACCCAAAGCGGAAAAATGCATCTTCATAGGTTACCCAAAAGAGATAGTTGGGTACACCTTCTATCTCAAATCCGAGGGCAAAGTGTTTGTTACTAAGAACGGAGCTTTTCTCGAGAAGGAGTTTCTCTCGAGAGAATTGAGTGGGAGGAAGATAGAACTTGACGAGGTTGTCGAACCTCTCATCCCTCTGGATGGTGGCGCAGGGCAAGGGGAAACCTCTGTCGTTGCGACACCGGTTGAGGAGGAAGTTAATGATGATGATCATGAAACTCCAGTTCAAGTTTCTGTTGAACCACGCAGGTCGACGAGATCACGCGCTGCTCCAGAGTGGTACGGTAATCCCGTCTTATCAATCATGTTGTTGGACAACAATGAACCTGCAAATGATGAAGAAGCAATGGTGGGCCCAGATTCCAACAAATGGCTGGAAGCCATGAAATCCGAGATAGGATCCATGTATGAGAACAAAGTGTGGACTTTGGAGATACTACCTGAGGGCCGCAAGGCTATTCAGAACAAATGGATCTTTAAGAAGAAGACGGACGCTGACGGTAATGTGACCGTTTATAAAGCACGACTTGTGGCAAAGGGTTTTTCACAAGTTCCAGGAGTTGACTACGATGAGACTTTCTCAACCGTAGCGATGCTTAAGTCCGTCAGAATCATGTTGGTAATAGCTGCATTTTTCGATTATGAAATCTGGCAGATGGATGTCAAAACGGCGTTCCTTAACGGTTTCCTTAAGGAAGAGTTGTATATGATGCAACCCGAAGGTTTTGTCGATCCTAAAAATGCTGACAAGGTGTGCAAGCTCCAGCGATCCATTTATGGACTGGTGCAAGCATCTCGGAGTTGGAACAAACGCTTTGATGAGGTGATCAAAGCATTTGGGTTTATACAAGTGGTTGGAGAATCTTATATTTACAAGGAAGTGAGTGGGAGCTCTGTGGCGTTTCTAATATTATATGTGGATGACATATTACTGATTGGAAACAACGTAGAGCTTTTGGAGAGCATAAAAGGTTACTTGAATAAAAGTTTCTCTATGAAGGACCTAGGAGAAGCTGCTTACATTCTAGGCATTAAGATCTATAGGGATAGATCAAAACGCCTGATAGGACTTTCACAAAGCACATACCTTGATAAAGTTTTGAAGAGGTTCAAAATGGAACGGTCCAAGAAAGGGTTCTTGCCAGTTTTACAAGGTACGAGATTGAGTAAGACTCAGTGCCCAGCAACTCATGAAGATAGAGAGCATATGCGCTCCGTCCTCTATGCTTCAGCCATAGGTTCTATCATGTATGCGATGCTGTGCACTAGACCGGATGTTAGCCTGGCCATAAGTATGGCAGGTAGGTTCCAGAGTAATCCAGGAGTGGATCACTGGACAACGGTCAAGAATATCCTGAAGTACCTGAAAAGGACTAAGGAGATGTTTCTCGTGTATGGAGGTGACGAAGAGCTCGCCGTAAAAGGTTACGTCGATGCAAGCTTTGACACAGATCCGGATGACTCTAAGTCGCAAGCCGGATACGTATTTATTCTTAATGGGGGTGCAGTAAGCTGGTGCAGTTCCAAGCAAAGCGTCGTAGCAGATTCTACATGTGAAGCGGAGTACATGACTGCCTCGGAGGCGGCTAAGGAGGGTGTCTGGATGAAGCAGTTCATGACGGATCTTGGAGTGGTGCCAAGTGCACTGGATCCAATAACCTTGTTCTGTGACAACACGGGTGCCATTGCCTTAGCAAAGGAACCACGGTTTCACAAGAAGACCAGACACATCAAACGACGCTTCAACCTCATCCGCGACTACGTCGAGGAAGAGGACGTAAATATATGCAAAGTGCACACGGATCTGAATGTAGCAGACCCGCTGACTAAACCTCTTCCACGGCCAAAACATGATCGACACCAGAACTGTATGGGTGTTAGATTTATTACAATGTAATTCACATGGTGATGTGAGGGCTGGATTATTGACTCTAGTGCAAGTGGGAGACTGTTGGAATTATGCCCTAGAGGCAATAATAAATATAGTTATTATTATAATTCCTGTATCAAGATAATAGTTTATTATCCATGCTATAATTGTATTGAATGAAGACTCATTTACATGTGTGGATACATAGACAAAACACCGTCCCTAGCATGCCTCTAGTTGGCTAGCCAGTTGGTCAATGATAGTCAGTGTCTTCTGATTATGAACAAGGTGTTGTTCCTTGATAACTGGATCACGTCATTGGGAGAATCACGTGATGGACTAGACCCAAACTAATAGACGTAGCATGTTGATCGTGTCATTTTGTTGCTACTGTTTTCTGCGTGTCAAGTATTTATTCCTATGACCATGAGATCATATAACTCACTGACATCGGAGGAATGCTTTGTGTGTATCAAACGTCGCAACGTAACTGGGTGACTATAAAGATGCTCTACAGGTATCTCCGAAGGTGTTAGTTGAGTTAGTATGGATCAAGACTGGGATTTGTCACTCCGTGTGACGGAGAGGTATCTCAGGGCCCACTCGGTAATACAACATCACACACAAGCGTTGCAAGCAATGTAACTTAGTGTAAGTTGCGGGATCTTGTATTACGGAACGAGTAAAGAGACTTGCCGATAAACGAGATTGAAATAGGTATGCGGATACTGACGATCGAATCTCGGGCAAGTAACATACCGAAGGACAAAGGGAATGACATACGGGATTATACGAATCCTTGGCACTGAGGTTCAAACGATAAGATCTTCGTAGAATATGTAGGATCAAATATGGGCATCCAGGTCCCGCTATTGGATATTGACCGAGGAGTCTTTCGGGTCATGTCTACATAGTTCTCGAACCCGCAGGGTCTGCACACTTAAGGTTCGACGTTGTTTTATGTGTATTTGAGTTATATGGTTGGTTACCGAATGTTATTCGGAGTCCCGGATGAGATCACGGGCGTCACGAGGGTTTCCGGAATGGTCCGGAAACGAAGATTGATATATAGGATGACCTCATTTGATTACCGGAAGGTTTTCGGAGTTACCGGGAATGTACCGGGAATGACGAATGGGTTCCGGGAGTTCACCGGGGGGGGGGGGGGCAACCCACCCCGGGGAAGCCCATAGGCCTTGGGGGAGACACACCAGCCCTTAGTGGGCTGGTGGGACAGCCCACAAGTGGTCTATGCGCCAAGAGAAGAAAAATCAAGAGGAAAAAAAAGGAGGAGGTGGGAAGGGAGGAGGACTCCCTCCCACCAAACCTAGTCCAACTCGGTTTGGGGGGGAGAGTCCTCCCCCTTGGCTCGGCCGACCCCCTTGAGGGTCCTTGGACCCCAAGGCAAGGCCCCCTCCCTCCCACCTATATATACGGAGGTTTTAGGGCTGATTTGAGACGACTTTTCCACGGCAGCCCGACCACATACCTCCACGGTTTTTCCTCTAGATCGCGTTTCTGCGGAGCTCGGGCGGAGCCCTGCTGAGACAAGGTCATCACCAACCTCCAGAGCGCCGTCATGCTGCCGGAGAACTCTTCTACCTCTCCGTCTCTCTTGCTGGATCAAGAAGGCCGAGATCATCGTCGAGCTGTACGTGTGCTGAACGCGGAGGTGCCGTCTGTTCGGTACTAGATCGTGGGACTGATCGCGGGATTGTTCGCGGGGCGGATCGAGGGACGTGAGGACGTTCCACTACATCAACCGCATTCTCTAACGCTTCTGCTGTACGGTCTACAAGGGTACGTAGATCACTCATCCCCTCTTGTAGATGGACATCACCATGATAGGTCTTCGTGCGCGTAGGAATTTTTTTGTTTCCCATGCGACGTTCCCCAACAGGAAGGTGGAATCCTACTCCAAGTAGGATTGGAGTAGGACTCCTCCACCTCCAATTTCGGCCAAACCTTTAGGTTTTGAGGCTGCCTCCTCCCCTCCCTCCCTCCTATATATAGTGGGGTTTTAGGGCTGATTTGAGACAACTTTTGCCACGGCAGCCCGACCACATACCTCCACGGTTTTACCTCTAGATCGCGTTTCTGCGGAGCTCGGGCGGAGCCCTGCTGAGATTAGGTCACCACCAACCTCCGGAGCGCCGTCACGCTGCCGGAGAACTCATCTACCTCTCCGTCTCTCTTGTTGGATCAACAAGGCCGAGATCATCGTCGAGCTGTACGTGTGCTGAACGTGGAGGTGCCGTCCGTTCGGCAGTAGATCATGGGACGGATCGCGGGACGGTTCGCGGGGCGGATCGAGGGACGTGAGGACGTTCCACTACATTAACCGCGTTCACTAACGCTTTTGCTGTGCGATCTACAAGGGTACGTAGATCGGAAATCCCCTCTCGTAGATGGACATCACCATGATAGGTCTTCGTGCGCGTAGGAAATTTTTTGTTTCCCATGCGACGTTCCCCAACAGTGGCATCATGAGCTAGGTTCATGCGTAGATGTCTTCTCGAGTAGAACACAAAAGTTTTTGTGGGCGGTGATGTGTGTTTTGCTGCCCTCCTTAGTCTTTTCTTGATTCCGCGGTATTGTTGGATCGAAGCGGCTCGGACCGACATTACTCGTACGCTTACGAGAGACTGGTTTCATCGCTACGAGTAACTCCGTTGCTCAAAGATGACCGGCGAGTGTCGGTTTCTCCAACTTTAGTTGAATCGGATTTGACCGAGGAGGTCCTTGGATGAGGTTAAATAGCAATTCATATATCTCCGTTGTGGTGTTTGCGTAAGTAAGATGCGATCCTACTAGATACCCATGGTCACCACGTAAAACATGCAACAACAATTAGAGGACGTCTAACTTGTTTTTGCAGGGTATGCTTGTGATGTGATATGGCCAACGATGTGATGTGATATATTGGATGTATGAGATGATCATGTCGTAATAGTTAATATCGACTTGCACGTCGATGGTACGGCAACCGGTAGGAGCCATAGGGTTGTCTTTAAACTAACGTTTGTGCTTGCAGATGCGTTTACTATATTGCTAGGATGTAGCTTTAGTAGTAATAGCATGAGTAGCACGACAACCCTGATGGCGACACGTTGATGGAGATCATGGTGTGACGCCGGTGACAAGAAGATCGTGCCGGTGCTTTGGTGATGGAGATCAAGAAGCGCATGATGATGGCCATATCATGTCACTTATGAATTGCATGTGATGTTAATCCTTTATGCACCTTATCTTGCTTAGAAGGACGGTAGCATTATGAGGTGATCTCTCACTAAAATTTCAAGACGAAATTGTGTTCTCCCCGACTGTGCACCGTTGCGACAGTTCTTCGTTTCGAGACACCATGTGATGATCGGGTGTGATAGACTCAACGTTCACATACAACGGATGCAAAACAGTTGCACACGCGGAACACTCGGGTTAAGCTTGACGAGCCTAACATGTGCAGACATGGCCTCGGAACACATGAGACCGAAAGGTCGAGCATGAATCGTATAGTTGATATGATTAGCATAGAGATGCTTACCACTGAAATTATTCTCGACTCACGTGATGATCGGACTTGAGATAGTGGATTTGGATCATGTACCACTCAAATGACTAGAGAGATGTACTTTTTGAGTGGGAGTTCTTAAGTAATATGATTAGTTGAACTAATTGTCATGAACATAGTCTAATGGTCTTTGCGAATTACGATGTAGCTTGCGCTATAGCTCTACTGTTTTTAATATGTTCCTAGAGAAATTTTAGTTGAAAGTTGATAGTAGCAAACTTTGCAGACTGAGTCTGTAAAACTAAGGATTGTCCTCGTTGTTGCGCAGAAGGCTTATGTCCTTAACGCACCACTCAGTTTGCTGCACCTCGAGCGTCATCTGTGGATGTTGTGAACATCTGACATACACGTTTCTGATGACTACGCGATAGTTCGATGCAAAATACTTAATGGCTTAAAAGCGTGGCGCCGAAGACGTTTTGAAACGTCACGGAACATGAGTGATGTTCTAAAGAGATGAAATTTTGATTTCATGCTTGTGCCCTTGTTAAGAGGTATGAGACCTCCGCCAAGATTCTTTGTCCATGAAGTAAAGGAGAAAAACTCAATCGTTGAGCGTGTGCTCAGATTGTCTGAGTACGACAATCACTTGAATCAAGTGGGAGTTAATCTTCCAGATGAGATAGTGATGGTTCTCCAAAGTCACTGCCACCAAGCTGTGAGAGCTTCGTGATGAACTATAACATATCAAGGATAGATACAATGATCCTTGAGAGATTCGTGATGTATGACACTGCGAAAGTAGAAATCGAGAAGGAGCATCAATGGTTGATGGTTAGTAAAACCACTAAGTTTCATGAAAGGCAAGGGCTAGAAGGGATACTTCGTGAAACAACAAAACAGTTGATGCACTAATGAAGAGACCCAAGTCTAAACCCAAACCCGAGACTAAGTGCTTCTGTTATGAGGGGAACGGTCACTGAGGTGGAGCTACCCTAGATGCTTGGTAGATAAGTAGGCTGGCAAAGTCAAAAGTAGTATATTTGATATACATGATGTTGATGTGTGATTTACTAGTACTTCTAGTAGCGCGAGGGTATTGGATACCGGTTCAGTTGCTAAGTGATTGGTAACACGAAATGAAAGCTACGGAATAAACGGATACTAGCTAAAGGCGAGGTGACGATACGTGTTGGAAGTGTTTCCAAGGTTGATATGATCAAACGTCGCACGCTCCCTCTATCATCGGGATTGGTGGTGAAACCCAAATAATTGTTATTTGGTGTTTGCGTTGATCATGAACATGATTGGATCGTGTTTGTTGCAATACGATTATTCATTTAAAAGAACAATAGTTATTCTATTTGCTTGAATAATTACCCTCAATGGTTTATTGAATCTCGATCGTAGTGGTACACATGTTCATAATATTAGTGCCAAAAGATAAAAAGTAATAATGGTAGTACCACTTAGTTGTGGCACTGCCACTTGAGTCATGTTGGTGTAAAATGCATGAAGAAGCTCCATGCTGATGGATCGTTTGGACTCACTTGATTTTGAATCACTTGATACATGAAAAACATGCCACATGAAACAAGTAGAGTAACTTGTTGGGAGTAATGCATTTTTGATGTGTGCAGTCCAATAAGTGCTAAGGCACGCAGTGGATATCATTATGTTCTTACTTCACTGATGATTTGAGTAGATACAGGAGTATTTACTTGATGAATCACAAGTCTGAAATGTTGAAAAGTTCAAAGCTATTTTAGAGTGAAGATCGTCGTGACAAGAGGATAAACAGTCTACGATATGATCATAGAGATGAATATCTGAGTTACGAGTTTTGGTACGCAGTTAAGACAATGTGGAAATTGTTTCTCATAACTATTTCTAGAGCTTTCCAATGATCATCTCCTGGTTTTGAGGCAAACCGGCTCAGTTTGCTAACAACAAAAGAGATGCCAGGTCTTGTAGTGTTGGCTAAATACATAAGCGAGCCAATTATCTGAGAGTATGTCAATTGATCTCTAGCAATTCTTTGATTCTTTCGAAGAAAAACGCTAGCATCATAAGGTGTTGGAGAGGGTTTGCATTCACTATAACCAAACCGACTCAAGATCTTCTCCACATAGTGAGATTGAAGCAATGTAATCCCACAATCATCATTTCTCGGTAGCTTGATATTCACAATAACATTAACTACTCCTAAATCCTACATCTCGAGACAACGAGATAAGAAATCCTTGACCTCCTTAATAGCATTCAGATTTGTCCCGAAAATCAAAATGTCATCAAAATACAAGCAAAGGATAACCTCCTCGCCCCCTCCATGGCGATAGTACACACATTTTTCAACCTCGTTCACAACAAAGCCTGCAATTGTTAAAGTTCTTTCAAACTTCTCATGCCACTGCTTAGGTGCTTTCTTAAGTCCATACAAAGACTTCAACAATTTGCACACCTTCCCTTCATGACCGTCCGCTCTAAACCCATCTGGTTGTTCCATGTAAGTTTTCTCGTCCAACTCTCCATTTAGGAAAGCAGTCTTAACATCCATTTGATGACAAAGTTGTTAGAATCGAGACTCATGTCTTAGAATCTTATGACTTTACGATCCAAACTAGCCCCTCCGATTCTATGATTTTGCTCATCGAATCTAAGTTTATACGATCCTGGTAGTTATGGTTCTACAATTCACGATCCTATCAATGGAGTTCTGATCCGATTCAGAATCGCGATTCTGACAACCTTGTTTGATGAACAAGAAGACCATGTGAGGCAGCTAATGAAAGTAGCACCCGAATAGTAGTCAGTCGAGCCACAGGTGAGTAAGTATCAAAGAAGTCTTCACCTTCCTTTTGGGTATAACCCTTGGCCATGAGTTGTGCCTTGTACTTCTCAATAGTACCATCAGGCCTAAGCTTCTTCTTGAATAACCATTTACACCCTATAGGTTTGCACCCATAAGGACGATCAGTTATCTCCCAAGTTTCATTTGTGAGGATGGAATCCATCTCACTACTAACTGCTTCGTTCCAGTAATCAGCATCTTCACACGCATAAGCCTCTGAAATAGAACTAGGAGTGTCATCTATGAGATATACAAGAAAATCATCACCAAAGGACTTTGCAGTCCTTTGTCTCTTGCTCCTTTTAGGAGTCTCATTATTGTCCTCCATAGGATCTTCAAGATGTTGCTTCTGAATGGTAGGTTCAGAAATGGTTACTACATCTTGACTCGATGAACTAGGCAACTCCTGATTTGAGGTGCTACCCTTCATGGGAAAGATATCTTCGAAGAAATTGCATCATTCGACTCCATGATTGTACCGACATGCATGTTTGATACCTCAGATTTTACAATCAAGAATCTATAACCAATGCTACGAAAATCTTAGCCCAGGAAAACACAATCCATAGTTTTGGTCCAAGCTTTCGCTTCTTTGGAATGGGTATATTGACTTTTGCCCAGCAGCCCCAAGTTCGTAGGTAAGAAAGATTTAACCTTTTCTTCTCCCATTCCTCGAACGGAGTTATCTCTTTGTTCTTTGTGGGAAAACGATTTAGGACATGACATGCAATCAATATCGCCTCCACCCACCATGCCTTGGAGCGACCCGATGTGTCTAACATGGCGTTAACCAAATCAGTTAGAGTATGGTTCTTTCTTTCAACTACCCCATTTGAGTGAGGTGAATAGGGATGCATCCTCTCATTGATTATACCGTGTTCCGCACAAAAAGAATCAAATTCGTTGGAAAAATACTCTCCACCACGATCGGACCTAAGCATGTTGATTTTCTGATCAAGTTGGTTTTCCACTTGAGTTTTATAGATTTTGAAGAAATTTAAAGCCTCATTTTTTGATTTTAAAAGATACACATGCGAGTATATAGTGGAGGCATAGATTAACGTCATAAAATATTTCTTTTCAACTTTCGTCAAAACACCATTCATTTCACAAAGATCTGAATTTATGAGTTCTAGTGGCGCAAGATTTCTTGTTTCCGGAGTTGTATGAGACTTACGAGGTTGCTTAGCTTGCACATAAACTTGACACTTAGATCCCTTGACAGTAGTGGAGTTGGGGATTAAGTTCAACTTGGCTAGCCGCATCATACAACAAAAATTAACATGAGAGAGACGTGAATGCGAGACATTTGATTCACTATTATTGCAAACATGATTAACAACTTTGTTACAAACATTTGACAAGGATAGTCTGAACAAGCCTCCACACTCATAACCTTTACCAACAAAAGTTCCATACTTGGATATTACAAATTATTGGACTCAAAGACAAGCTTGTAGCCATCTCTACACAGAAGAGATCCGCTAACAAGATTTTTATTGATGGAGGGGACATAATGCACATTCTTCAGTCGCACGATCTTCCTCTAAGTAAACTTCAGATCGACCGTGACAACACCACGAACAGAAGCACTTGAACCATTGCCCATCAGAATGGAAGTAGTCCCTGCGTCCCGATAAGAAAAAAACATGGAAATATCATCGCGTACATGCACATTAGCACGTTTGCCAATCAACCAATCAGGGGAACGACATACTAAGAGAGTAGTGGGAAGTATATCATACCCAGCATCCTTCATCTCAGCGTCAGCAATGATAACATTGGCGATTTTGTCGCCTTTCCCATGTTGACGCTTGTCATAATGGTTAGGACAACTAGGTGCCCAATGATCAGGATCTCCACGGACATGAAAAACACATTTCTTCTTGTCAGTCTTCTTCTTGAAGTTGGTGTGCTACGAAGCCTTGTTCTTCCCATCCCATCAAACTTTCCCTTATCATCAAACTTTCCCTTGTTCTTGAACTTGAACTTGTGGTTAGAAAAGTTCCTCCACGAGGGAGGAAGCTTAGTGATTCTACCTCTGACAACAAACTTATCTGGTAATATAGAATTGAAGTACTCAAGTTCTCTAGCAACTGACTATATCTCGTGAGCTTGCTCAACCACGGAGTGCTCAGCAGTCATCCTGTAATCATAGAATTGTTTCATGGCGTACAACTTAGTGCTGACATCCGAGACCCCAAACTTGGCCTTGAGGGCGTCCCACATATCTTTTACATTGTCAATTGACACATAAACATCAAATATGTTCTCACCAAAAACAATCAAGAGAGCAGCCTTAAACAGGGTATCAGTTTTATAAAAAGCTTGATCATGTTGAGGATCAAGAATTCCTTCAGGTTTGCCAAGAGTGGCATCATATAAGCTCATGGTTTGAAACCATCGAACAACCCTCACACGCCATCTCTTATAGTGAACACCCTCAAATATATGATGCCTCATGGAAGCAGCAAAACCACTCGGGGTAAATTGCCTATAATAAGGTTTTGGATTGCTGGAAATATGAGTGCTTTACCATGTGATTTTACTAGCAGAAATAGTAAATAAATAATGACTACCATAGAAATTATAAGACAAGCTACTGCTTCTCATGATTGCCAAAAGTTTTTTGCACATAAAAAGTAAGCTTAGGATTTACAAAACAATGAAAACGCAAAACATGGCAGAATCTGCGTAAACAGAACATCAAGTAGTAAATAATTTATTCGGGGCACTTATGCAACTCAAATCAAAAACCTCAGTACAGTTTCCAGAAAGGAAATTACATATAGCATGCTGTCAAAAAAATCAGATCAAAAATATGATCTGGCGATTTTTGGCGATTTTTTCCGTCAAGAAGACAGAATCTGTTTCTCGATAGCATGTCACAATTTTTGAACTTTCTTGCAATCGGAGGCTATAACTTGACACACAGCTTAAAAATAAAGATGTTGCTATAGTAGTAACAAGCATCAAGACCACTAAAACAGAAAGTAAAAAAATTGGGTTGCCTCCCAACAAGCGCTTTCTTTTATGCCTTTGAGCTAGGCATAATGCAAGAAGATCAAGTGTTATCAACTCCAAAAGAATGACTTGCCCGAGTAACAGACTCATAAGGTAACTTAATCTTCGTTCTAGGGAAGTGTTCCATTCCCTTTTTAAGAGGAAATTGGAATTTAATAATTCTCTCTTTCATGTCAATGATAGCACCAACGGTGCGGAGAAAAGGACGTCCCAAAATAATTGGACATGGAGGATCACATTCAATGTCCATAATAAGAAAATCAACGGGCACATAATTATCATTGACAATAATAAGCACATCATCAATTATCCCTAAACGTTTCTTTATGGAAGAATCAACAAGACGAACACCAAAAGAACATGGATCATAAGGTTTCCAATCAAGCATATCATACATTCTTTTGGGCATAACGGAGGCACTAGCTCCAACATCACACAATGCAAAGCAAGAGATATTATTCAATTTAATTTTTACCATAGGATCCCAACCATCTTCTAGTTTATAGGAATAGAAGTTTCTAGCTTGAGCTTATCCTCCCTAGCTTTGATAAGAGCATTGGTAATATGCTCGGTGAAGGCAATATTAAGCGTACTAGTGTGGGGGTCTTTAGCCATTCTTTGCAAAAAGGTGATAACTTCAGAAAGACTACAATTGTCAAAATCAAGATTACTACCATTAATTAAAGTGGTAGTAATGTCATCTAAGCTCATTCTTTTGGTAGTCTCTGAATTCAAAGGACCTTCTTGTCCTATAGTTGAGGTATTAGCATCACCATTAATAGGTCCATCTGGACTAGGACTGCGATGGGTGCTAAAAGTTTTGAGATCCTCAACAACTTGTATAGTATCAATGGTAGTGTGTGTAGGAAGGATCTTAATTCTCTCTTACTCTTCCTTTTCTCTAGCCCATACCTCTTTAAGTTTGGCTATCGTTCTTATTAATTTGGACTTGGATATCATTCATTTGTGTGGTGTTCCTTTCCTCAAGTGGGGAAGTTCTAAATTTAAGAATCTCTACATCATGAGCTATGTTGTCCACATTGAAAGAGAGACTATCTAATTTTTCTAGTTTCTCTTCTACACTCTTGTTGAAGGATTTTTGAGAGGTGATAAAATCTTTAAGCATGCTCTCTAATTCAGTAGTGGAGTTTTTGGTGCTAGGATAATTGTTATTGTTCCCATAGTTGTTGGATGGGAACGGTCTAGGATTGCTATCAAAATTACTCCTATAAGCATTGTTATTGAAGTTGTTCCTGGAAATAAAATTAACATCCACTTGCTCTCTTTCTTGAGAAACCAAAGAATTTAAAGGAACATCATGAGGATCAATAGGAGCTTGCTTAGTAAGTAAAGTCATGATCATGTCAACCTTATCATTAAGGGAGGAGAACTCCTTAACAGAGTTTACCTTCCTACCTGTTGGAGCTCTCTCGGTGTGCCATTGAGAATAATTTGTCATCATCTCATCCAATAGCTTTATGGAAGCACCAAGTGTAGTTGACATAAAGGTTCCTCCCGCGGTCGAGTCTAACAGATTCCGCGAGGTAAAGTTCAATCCTGCATAGAAAGTTTGGATAACCATCCAAGTAGTCAAACCATGTGTAGGGCAATTCTTAACAAGAGATTTCATACGTTCCCAAGCTTGAGCAACATGTTCATTATCCAATTGCCTAAAATTCATAATGTTACTCCTCAACTGGATAATCTTAGTAGGCGGGTAATACTTCCCAATAAAAGCATCTTTGCACTTATCCCAAGAATCTATGCTATTCCTAGGCAAAGATTGAATCCACACTTTAGCTCCTCCTCTCAAGGAGAAAGGAAAAAGCTTAAGTTTAACAATATCACCATCTACTTCTTTATATTTTTGCATATGACAGAGCTCAACAAAATTGTTCAAGTGCAAGGCAACATCATCTCCAGCACCGGAGAATTGATCTTTCATAACTAGGTTCAGTAAAGCAGGTTTAATCTCATCGGACGTGGCTCCAGTGGCCGGAGCAGCAATAGGAGTGCAGATAAAGTCATTGTTGTTGTGACTAGTGAAGTCACACAACTTGGTGTTTTCAGTAGAACCCATAGCAACGGCAACAAGAAAGAACAAAGCAACTATTTTTTTGGGTTTTTGGTATAAGACTCTAAAGCAAAACACTAAAAAGAAAATTAACAAGACTTAAAAGCAAAGGTAAAAGATAGCGTGCAACTCCCCTATCTTGAAGACTGGAGTCCCCGGCAGCGGCGCCAGAAATTTGCTTGATGACAAGTTGATGCATATACTTCTCGCCCCTCGTTAGTTACCCCAAGTGGAAGGTGAAGATGTAGTCAGCAACAGATTTCCCTTACACGAAGACTGTAAGGTTTATCGAACCAGAAGGACTCCTAGGCTTAACAAGTAGGTGTCTCCTGTCCTGGTCAGCGGAAGGCGTGGACCTGCACACACAACAAATTACTTTGCTCCCAACGAGTACAGAGAGGTTGTCAATCTCTCCGGCCTTGTAGCTTGCAAAGGATCAAAACACAAGCGGGAAAGTAATAATGATTGCAACGGAAAAGTAAAATGAAAGCGGTAAATGATGAAGGTGTAAACAATGATGGTGATATGGACCGGAGTCACATGATGTTCACTAGTGATGTCTCTCTCCCAAAAGACGATAAAAAACTATGCTAGAGTAAACAAATCATAGTTGGGCAATTGACAGAATTGTGATCGCACTGCAATGCTAATTATGCTACTTGATAGTTAGAGGTTCAATAGTAATGGGCAGTACGCCAAGACAAGTAGACCGTTTATTCATCAGCATCTACTTACTAATCATCCACCTTGAGATATCTATCCAAAACATCTCTCCGGTATTAAGTTGCGAGCCGTGATACGCCTCCGTCGTATCTACTTTTCCGAAGTATTTTGCCCTTGTTTTGGAATCTAATTTTCATGATTTGAATGGAACTAACCCGGACTAACGCTGTTTTCAGCAGAATTGCCATGGTGTTGTTTTTGCGCAGAAATAAAAGTTCTCGGAATGACCTGAAAATTTACGGAGAAGTTTTCTGGAATTAATGAAAAATGCTGGCGCAAGAATCAACCGGAGGGGTGGAGCCGTGAGCCCACAAGCCCACCAGGCGCGGACCCCCTGGCCGCGCCTGGCAGGCTTGTGGGGCCCACATTGCTCCACCGCCTCCAATCTCAGCTCTATTTAGTCCGTCTCGCCCAGAAAAAAAATCAAGGAGAAGAGTTCATCGCGTTTTACGATACGGAGGCGCCGCCACCTCCTATTCTTCATCTGGAGGGCAGATCTGGAGTCCGTTCTGGGCTCCGGAGAGGGGAAATCGTCGCCATCGTCATCATCAACCTTCCTTCATCGCCAATTCCATGATGTTCTTCACCGTTCGTGAGTAATCTCATCGTAGGCTTGATGGACGGTGATGGGTTGGATGAGATCTATCATGTAATTGAGTTAGTTTTGACGGGGATTGATCCCTAGTATCCACTATGTTCTGAGATTGATGTTGCTACTACTTTGCCATGCTTAATGCTTGTCACTAGGGCCCGAGTACCATGATTTCAGATCTGAACCTATTATGTTGTCGCTAATATATGTGTGTTTTAGATCCTATCTTGCAAGTTGTAGTCACCTACTATGTGTTATGACCCGGCAACCCCGGAGTGACAATAGCCGGAACCACTCCCGGAGATGACCATAGTATCAGGAGTTCATGTATTCACCAAGTGTTAATGCG
Organism: Hordeum vulgare subsp. vulgare; assembly: GCF_904849725.1. Classification (NCBI taxonomy): domain Eukaryota; kingdom Viridiplantae; phylum Streptophyta; class Magnoliopsida; order Poales; family Poaceae; genus Hordeum; species Hordeum vulgare. The sequence goes on along the minus strand of NC_058519.1, from coordinate 618,523,074 downwards.
TTGGTCTCGTTCTTTATTAAAGGGAGAACCTTAATATCCTGTAGTTTCCATTAGGACCCCGCTGCCACGGGAGGGATGGACAATAGATGTCATGCAAGTTCTTTTCCCTAAGCACGTGTGACTATATATGGAATACATGCCTACATTAGATTGACGAACGGGAGCTAGTTACATATCTCTCCGTGTTATAGCTGTTACGTGATGAATAGCATCCGGCATAATCATCCATTACCGATCCAATGCCTACGAGTCTTTTACTACTGGTCCTTGCTCTGTTACTTTGCCGCTACTGATGTCACTGCTGCTACTGTTACTCTATTGTTGCTGCTGTTACTTTGCTGCTACTGGTTACTGTTGCTACTGCTGCTATCACCCTACTTTGCTACTGTTACTTTCCTACAGATACTAAGTCTTCTAGGTGTAGTTGAATTAACAACTCAACTGCTAATACTTGAGAATATTCTTTCGCTTCCCCTTGAGTCGAATCAATAAATTTGGGTTGAATACTCTACCCTCGAAAACTGTTGTGATCCCCTATACTTGTGGGTTATCAAGACATTTTTCTGGCGCCGTTGCCTGGGAAGCACAACTATATTCTCTGAGTCACTTGGGATTTACGTCTGCTGGTCACTATGAGGAATCCGATAGATCCAAGAACTAAAGTCTTGCCCTCAACTACGAGGACATGTAAGGAACTGCCATCTAGCTCTGCACTTGATTCACCTTCAGTTATGAGTAAGTTTGCAACATCACCTCCTGCTAGAAATCTTGATATGTCGCTATGCTTGATGATGCTACTTCTGCTGCCCATGATGCTTATGATGATGCTATGCTTGATACTACTTTGCCTGATGATGCTATGCTTGATACTGCTTTGCCACTTGGTGCATTCCTTGATGCACAAATTGCTAGAGTTGCTGCTAGATGTGATGATACTTCTGAAACTGCTGATACTATTGAAGTAGAACCTACTATTATGCGTGAATTGCCTGTTATGCCTAAGCGTTATGTTATGGAGGGAGAGATAGCTGAGGATTTTCTTGCGTGTAAGGATAGCTACGATGTTGAGAAATTACTGCGCAAGTGGAAAGAAAAATTTCTGAACACTAGGATGAAATACGACCCGAAGTTTGCTACTTCGCCTATCTTTGTGACCGATAAGGATTGTGAATTCTCTGTCGACCCTGAGTTAATCACTCTGGTCGAATCTGATCCTTTTCACGGTTATGAGTCTGAAACGGTTGTAGCCCACCTTACCAAACTGCACGATATAGCCACCCTATTCACGAGTGACACTACTGGAATCTGCTAGTTTGCCGACAGCTTTAAGCTTTGCCGTCAGCAATTTCACGGGGCTGACGGCAAAGAGACTTTGCCCTCAGCCAAAATAAAAGCTGACGGCATAGGGGGGCTGACGGCAAATAAAATCTCTGCCGTCCGCTTTATCTAAGCCGGTAGCCAGCTGACGGCAAAGGACAAAAAGCTGTCGACATAGAAAGGCTGACGACATAGGGGCTAACACAGCCGCCGCCTCGACCAGAAAAAAAAACGGGGGCTCTCTTTGCCGACAGCCAGCTGAGGGCAAAGACTAACGGCTGTCTTTGCCGACAGCTGTCTGAGGGCAAAGAAAAAGAAAACTGCCTTATCCCCCGTGCCTACCTCTTCTCTCTCTCACCGTTCTCTCTCTCACCCTCCCACGCATACTGCTCTCCCCCCGCACTGCGCCGCCCCGCCCGCGCCGCCCCTCGCCCGCCCTGTGCCGCCCTGCGTCGCCCCGCACCGCCCCGCGCCGCCCCCTCCGGCTCGGGCCCTCGCCGCTCTGCCCGGACGCGTGCCCGCCGCCAGCCGCCGGACGACGAGGCGCCGCCCGCCCCGGCCCCGCGCCGCCCTGCGCTGCCCCCTCTCCTGCTCCAGGTCCAACCCCCCGCCCGCCCACTCCCCCCTATCGCTCGTCTCTGTAATTTCTCCCCGTGTTCACGGGACATGGAACCCAGATGCACCCAAGATCACAACTTGTTACACGGATGCGTTGAAATTTTGGTGTTCGTCTCCACAAGTTGGTACCGCTCTGCGTGTACTTCTTGACCTCTCTCTCTGCAGATCGTGGAATTTGTAGCATGCCTGCTCCTGCTGCTCACAAATTTGCCTTCTTTTGCTGTTTTGCAGGGGAGTGTATTGCCCTAGGGAGATTGGCTAGTGCCTTTGGATGGCGAGAGGCGGTGGGACCATGAGAGGAGCAGGAGCAGCTAGCCTGACAAGGTCATTGGTGGAAAGCTAGCAAGCGGCGGCATACAACGCTCTCCGTCTCTCACACCTCTTGCTTTGACCATCTGATTGGTCAGTCTCTTACTCGGTAAATAATCACATCATTGGTCCCTCTGTTCCATCCATTATTTTCAGAAAAATCATGTGTACGTATGATCTGAAAGATTGCATTTGTCTTGGAGTAGTGCTTGTGTTAGAAAACCAAAATTTACTTTCCCCGTTGCATTTGTGATCTAAAGTCGTTGTCAGATCAAAAGTGACAAGCCCTACGTACAGGAGTAAATTAGTTTTCGAGAAGATGAGATACTAGCATCCGTAGACCACAACAACATTTTGCGCATGTTTATTTCTGTGAAAATGCACTGCCTTGCGAATACTTTGTCTATTTCGTGGGGTAATCTTCATTGGGAAAACAAATATGCACCATCCATATAGACATTGTGTTACTTGAAGCAATCAAAACACACACATGAGTTTTATTGGTGTATTAAAATTTGATTCATGTTTTCATCTATCTTGACCTGGTGAAACTTGCGTACAACCAGGATAATTTTAGGTCTCTCTATCTTAAACATGAAAGTCCAACAACATGTAGCTCGGTGACTTCCTTGCCTAAAGTTTTATAAAGGAAAGGAGCGGAAGTATACTATTTGGTAGCTATTTTCTAGAAGCAAAGTCAGCAGAGATTCTGTGCAGCTTGACAATGCATCAGAACATTCGGATGCCTATAACCTTTATGCTCTAGCAGTATCGTTGAAAACCATCACATTATGGTGAGGACATGGAATATGAATTTGGGTTTTCCAGTCATCATATGTTTTTTATCCAGTCTTCTTATTTTCTGATGTTTGCCTCTTTATCTTCACAGAATATTTATTTCACGACAGTATGAAATACACATCCAATTGATAGATATACTGATGGTTCTTCATATTGTTGCCTTGACTTAATTTTTATTAAGGAAAAGGGGAACTATACTGTTTGAACTGGTATTCCTAAGATATATGTACTGTAGCAACTTCAGTATTGCGCCTCTTTTTCTACTTCATGTGTGAATGCAGTTAGTATTGAGAATACAGGAGATGTGTTTAGAGAAAAAAAATTCAAAGATCTTCTAATTTGAGGACAATTGCATAAATTTTCTTGATGAAGGTCTTGGATCACTCGGCATCACAAACTCAAAACAGCCCGAGGAGCTTTAAAAGAAACTTGATTCTTCTTTGATGCACATAAGACCTGCCAGGGTAATTTCTTAGTTTTCATATGATCGCGATGAAGAGGCTAGGAGCACTATCTCTTTTATTATCTACAAAAAGGTACATATTTCTTCCATATGTTTTTATGTCGTTGTGTAGCTTTCAGTGTTTCCGGTTGATTTTACTTTGTTAGATGATCATAAGCGATATTACGGTTTGATAGTGCCTTTTGGTTAGTGTTGTAGGTAGATCACAAGTATATCTATATTGCTTCATACAATAAAAACAGGGCTTTCGTTTTCTGGAACCAACCATTGTTGCATGTAATGAACAGATCTCCACCAATATTAGTCTTGCCATCCCAGCTTGCAAGGAATCAGGGCACAAGTTTTTCAGGTTCTACTGCTTACAAGTTGCAAATTAGGCCCTCTTTAGTTACAGTGAAATAAATATCTTTCATCAGCTTTAACAAACACAAAAATGCACCTCTACACAGCCACAGGGAGTTTTCCACGCTCGATAGGTTTGTGCATATTAATATCTAAATGATCGTGGCTTGGTTTTAATTTATATTGGCCGAGACTGCTTTCGGTGTGCATAATCACTAAAAGAACTCTTTATAATCATTGCACTAGAAAGTCATCCATGCAATGCGGTGATCTCAAGGTGTTGTTGCCAAAAAAACATCATTTTTGTTTATTTTTCTATTATAGGTAGCTGCTTACAGTATGGAAAATTAGTGTTGAAATATATGATAATAAATATTGTCTACTGTAGCATGTTCATGTATCACTCCAGTCAAATAGATACATGGTTCATTCCAGTACTGTTTGTTTCATAGTGGTTACATTTATTTATATTTTCTGTTGTATTAAATTGTTCGCTCATCATTATGACATGATATGATACGTGAAGTTAGTGTGTTAATATGTTATGTAAGAGGCATGCTACTTGTTTACTACTCCCCCATCCTAAAATAAGTGACTCAACTTTGTACAAATTTTAAAGTTAGTATAAAGTTGAGCCACTTATTTTGGGACGGAGGGAGCTTTTTTTTAGCTTGTAATATCACCTCTTCTATCACAAAGTACATAATCTGCTTTGTTTTCTTCTGGCAAAAATACATACTCTCCTTTGTACATAAAGGATTACTGTATGTTTCATGGTGAATCAGGTGGAAGAAGATGGAGACGCAAACGGTTTTGACCAACAGATTGCTATTCATTTCAATCTTGCAATTGAGGTTTGAGCCTCGAGAATCAGTCTTGCAGATCAATTGCAATGGTGTGATCAATAGATTGTTTAACGAAAAACAACTGAAAAGAGCCATAGGAGCAAAGAAGGCTATTTATTTCTTTTCTTAGTTTTGCTACTTTTAGACAAGCTGCTTTTGCGGCACTTGTATGCACACAAAAGGTATTCGTCTCGAACATGAATGTATGCACAAAACAAGTATCATGCGTATTGGTATGATGGGAATTATGTCCATTTGCCATTACTTTTGTGTCTGTTTTTCTTTATTTCTGGAAGTTGGAAATGTGCTCATGTGCTTGTTGTTTTTCGATTTGGTAGATTTTTCGGAGTTCTTCTGATTAAGACACAAAAGTCAAATATAAGGCGTTGTCAACCCATGATGTAGCAAATTATGCAAGCACACGTATATATTTTTATGTACATCAGTGCAATAAATATAAATTGACGGTAAATGAAAATAGTGATTTAATTGTAGGGAGGCCAGTTGATCTTGCCATCGAGGTTAGTTTTCTTCATTAGTTCTTTCGTTCTTTTGTCCCTGGATGGATGATGAAAATTCCTTTTGAGGAGTGGTTGCAGGCCGCACTTATGAAGGAGAGGGAGGCCACCAGGCTCTTGTTGGAGGAGAGGGACCGGAATACGCAGAGGTTGCTTGACGAGGAGAGGGCACGCAATAATGCCCATGCGAAGGCCATGCACGACTTCGTTGCGATAAGTCAGTTGTGTGAGAAGCAAGGCCATGTGTGAGACGCAACAAGGCTATTTCTTTGACTCCTCGAAAACTAATTTGCAGGCTATGTGTGAGAAGCAAGGTTTGCCGCCCCCTCCGCCGATGCCTTCTCTGGTGGGAACGGTGAGTTCCCTTTCAATGACCAACCTTGCACGGTCTTATACCATTGTGTGTTGCCGTGCTAACCACATATTTTAACTCTTGCCTTGTTGCAGCATCATTCAAGAGTTGAATCCCACGATCCCTTTACTTCTCCTGGTGAGAGCCCTAGAAACCCAGCGAATAACGGAGATGCAGCTTCTCCTTTGTTTCCTGGCATTTGGTAAGTTATTCCTCTCCTTCTTATTCTTCTTATTGTTTAGATCAACTTAGATTATGCCAGGATTTAGTTAGCTTAGTAAATTCTAGTTGATATTAGCCATGGTTTAGTTAGCTTAGTAAATTCTAGTTGATATTAGAGCTCAAAAATGACATAATTAGTTTATAAAGTTTTAAAAGAAACCAGAAGAGAAGAACAAACAAGAGATGAAGAAATAAGAGAAGAAGAAAGAGGAGAAAAAGATAACTTCTCTTCTTTCTTTTTCTCTATCTTCTTCTTCTTCTTCTTCCACTTCTTCCACTTCTTCTTCTTGTTCTTGTTCTTCTTCTTCCACTTCTTCTTCTAATTGCTTAGCTTAATTGAGATAACTTCTTTCTTATTGTATTCTTCTTCTAAATTCTTTCTCATTATGCAGATTTTGATAAAGCAGCATGGCATATGGATGGATGCTCGAGACTTTGTAATGCACTTGTGTAGTCCTAGATGAACTTTGTAATGCAATTGTATTTGTGGATGCACTTGTGATGCTTTGTAATACTTTGTGATCTTGTTTGCACTTTAATGACATATATTCGTGTTGTTTGCACTTGTGTTGTGCTGTTTGCACTTTGTGATGCACTTGTGGTGCTGTTTAGGGGCAGATTCAATATATATATATGTTGCTGTTTGTATCTATGTTTTGCAAATGCAGGGAATTAACAGAAAACAAATATGAAAAAAAGCAAAGAGGGTCTTTGCCTACAGCTCACTGACGGCAAAGGCTTTGCCATCGGCGGACTGACGGCAAAGAAGACACGTGGCGGCAGCCTGTGTATCCTGGCAATACCAAATTCTCGGCTTTGCCATCAGCTGGGCTCCAGCTGTCGGCAAAGAGGCGGCCAAGGCCCAGGGGTTTCGGCTTTGCCGTCAGCTCTGCTACGGCTGTGGGCAAAGAGGGGACCTAGGGGTTTCGGCTTTGCCTTCAGCTTTGCTACGACTGTGGGCAAAGAGGATAGGCTTTGCCGTCAACTTTGCTACGGCTGTGGGCAAAGCCTGCCGTTAACCTTCTAACGGAGCTCGGCCTGCGCCGTTGCCGCCATTGCTCTTTGCCGTCAGCCCGTGCCACAAAGCTGATGGCAAAGTCTTTGCCGTCGGTGGAGCTCCGACTGTCGGCAAAGAAGGTGATTGCCGATAAAATATTGGCCGGCACCTTTGCCGACAGCTCACTGACGGCAAAGCCTTTGCCATCAGTTAAACTGTCCTTTGCCGTCAGCTCTGGCTGTCGGCAAACCAGCAGATTCCAGTAGTGTGAGGAAAAGATCCGCCACTACTATATCCTTAAGTTGTTTCCTTTCTCACTAAAGGATGATGCTAAGACTTGGTTCACTTCTCTTGCTCCTGGTTGTGTGCGTAGCCCCAAGATATGGTCTACTATTTCTCTGAAAAATATTTCCCTGCCCATAAGAAGCAAGCTGCCTTGCAGGAAATGTACAACTTTGCTCAAGCTGAAGAAGAGAGTCTCCCACAAGCTTGGGGGAGGCTTATCCAACTACTGAATGCTTTGCCTGATCACCCTCTTGAGAAGAATGAAATACTTGATATCTTCTATAATGGACTTACTGATGCTTCTAAAGACCACCTAGATAGTTGTGCTGGTTGTGTTTTTAGGGAACGAACCATAGAACAAGCTGAGATTCTATTGAATAACATCTTGTGCAATGAGAATGCTTGGACTATTCCCGAACCACCTCCTAAGCCAACTCCAAAGAAAAGAGGTATTCTATTCCTCAGTCCCGAAGATATGCAAGAAGCTAAGAAATCTATGCGAGAGAAAGGCATTAAATCTGAAGATGTCAAAAATCTACCACCTATCGAAGAGATCCATGGTCTTGATAACCCGATACACGTAGTAGAAGTAAATTCTCTGCGTAGGTTTGATGAGAGTGATATTCCTTTTGATAAACCTGCTAGCCTATGCCTGGATGAATATGATAACTTCATTGCCAAACAACAAAGTTTCAATGATTATGTTAGCAGACAATTGGAATAGAATGCTCGTATGCTTAGTCATTTAAGTGCTTGTGTGGATAGAAACGTCAATGATCTTAAGCTTCTGAGTAAACATGCCTCTATGGTTACTACTCAGGTAGAACAAGTACTTAAAGCTCAAAATTACGTGCTCAATGAGTTGAATGACAATTTCGTCAGAGTCGTCACTAGAGGCGGTAGAATGACCCAGGAACCCTTGTATCCCGAGGGTCATCCGAAGAGAATTGAACAAGATTCTCAAGGAGTTAGCACTGATGCACCTAGTCATCCTAGAAAGAAGAAGAAAGATGCTAGGAATTTGCACGCTAGCAACCCTGTTGCTGCTACACCTGAGAGTCCAAACGATGTCTCTGTCTCTATTGCTTAAACACAATCTGGTGATGAACATGAGCCTAATGATAATATCAATAGTGATGTTCATGATGATGCTCAACCTAGCAATGATAAGTATGTGGAGATTGAACCAGTTGATCTTGATAACCCACAGCCTAAGAATAGGAGATACGATAAGAATGACTTCGCTGCTAGGAAGCATGGTAAAGAAAGGGAACCATGGGTTCAAAAACCCATACCCTTTCCTCCCAAACCATCCAAGAAAAAGGATGATGAGGATTTTGAGCGCTTTGTTGAAATGATCAGACCTGTCTTTCTGCAAATGTGTTTGACGGATATGCTCAAGATGTCTCCGTATGAGAAGTACATGAAAGATATTGTGACTAATAAGAGGAAGATACTTGAGGTTGAGATTTCCACCATGCTTGCTAATTATACCTTCAAGGGTGGAACTCCTAAGAAACTAGGTGATCCTGGTGTGCCCACTATACCTTGCTCCATTAAAGGCAACTACGTTAGAACTGCTTTATGCGATCTTGGAGCCGGTGTTAGTGTTATGCCTCTCTCTCTTTATCGTAGACTTGAACTGGATAAGTTGACACCCACTAAAATCTCTCTGCAAATGGCCGACAAATCAACTGCTTTCCCAATCGGAATTTGCGAGGATGTGCCTGTTGTGGTTGCCAACGTCACTATCTTAACAGACTTTGTTATTCTGGATATTCCTGAGGACGATGCCATGGCGGTCATCCTCGGAAGACCCTTTCTAAACACTGCAGGGGCTGTTATAGATTGCAACAAAGGCAACGTCACTTTCCATGTCAACGGTAATGAGAATACGGTGCACTTTCCAAAGAAACAATACCGAGTACATTGCATCAATGCTATCAAAAAAACTTCATCGATTCTTATTGGGAGCTTTGAATGCCCTATTCCTCCTGTTAAGATGAAGTATGATTTGCTTTTTGGGGAGATTCACATCCCCATTGAGGTAACCTAGTGACTATTCGAAAATTCTCGGTCTTCTTTTGCGATTCGAAAAGTTTGTCAAGAAGACTTGATCAACCTCATTGATGGATTTCTTTCGATGACCATTAGATGGATGAATCGAGGAGTCACAAACCTCTGTTCCAAGCTTCCACCTTCGGTTGCTTAGAAGAAAAATGATAGGTTTAGTTTAGTTTTCCCTGTTTTCTGCTTTTATCGTCCCGTGGAAAAGTACCCCGAAAATAAAAGTTCTCCGAACGTCCTGAAAACCAAGTATGATTTTTTCTGGATTTTTTGAAAAATACTGGGACAAAGAGCTAGTCTGGGGGCTGCACTAGTGGGCCACAAGCCCTGGAGGCACGGCCCCCCTGGCCGCGCCTACCAGGCTTGTGGGGCTCACATGCACCCGCTCCACTCATTCTAGCTCCCATCTGCTTCTCCTACCTCGAGAAAAAATTGTTTCGCAGCTTAAACCCGTGTTCTTGCTCTTCTTGCTGAGATTTTCGATCTCTTTGCTCAAAGCACCATTCTCCGAACTGTTTTGGGGAAATTACTCCTTGGTAAGTGACTCCTCCATTGGTCCATTTAGTTTTTGCTCTAGTGCCTCATACTTCGTGTATTTTTGCTGCCTTGGTGACCTTGTTCTTGAGCTTTGCATGCTAATTTTAGCTGGTCCCAAGTAGTATTGATGCGTAATATGGCCTCTAGGCACTTGTGGGAGTAGTTGCCATGAGTTTTGTTGAGCCTTATTCACTTTTCCATAGAATCACTAAAATTTTAGAAATTTTCAGAGATAGGAAAAGGGAAAAGATGAGGAGGTTCTTGATGTCTACTACGCAACCTTCTCCTTGTAGACGTTGTTGGGCCTCCAAGTGCAGAGGGTTGTAGGACAGTAGCAATTTTCCCTCAAGTAGGTGACCTAAGGTTTATCAATCCGCAGGAGGCGTAGGATGAAGATGGTCTCTCTCAAGCAACCCTGCAACCAAATAATAAAGAGTCTCTTGTGTCCCCAACACACCTAATACAATGGTAAGTTGTATAGGTGCACTAGTTCAGCGAAGAGATGGTGATACAAGTGCAATAAGGATGGTAGATATAGGTTTTTGTAATCTGAAATTACAAAAACAGCAAGGTAACAAATGGTAAAAGTGAGCACGAACGGTATTGCAATGCGTGGAAACAAGGCCTAGGGTTCATACTTTCACTAGTGAAGTTCTCTCAACACTGATAACATAATTGGATCATATAACTAGCCCTCAACATGCAACAAAGAGTCACTCCAAAGTCACTAATAGCGGGGAACAAACGAAGAGATTATTGTCGGGTACGAAACCACCACAAAGTTATTCTTTCTGATCGATCTATTCAAGAGTCCGTAGTAAAATAACACGAAGCTATTCTTTCCGTTCGATCCATCATAGAGTTCGTACTAGAATAACACCTTAAGATACTTATCAACCAAGACCCTAATGTCACCTAGATACTCCATTGTCACCTCAAGTATCCGTGGGTATGATTATACGATATGCATCACACAATCTCAGAATCATCAATTCAACCAACACATAGAACTTCAAAGAGTGCCCCAAAGTTTCTACCGGAGAGTCAAAACGTGTGCCAACCCCTATGCATAGGTTCCCAATGTCACGAACCCCCAAGTTGATCACCAAAACATACATCGAGTACTCACATGAATCAAACGTGTGCCAACCCATATGCATAGGTTCCAAATGTCACAAACCTGCAAGTTGATCACATCAGATAGACACGTGCAAGACATACATCAAGTGTTCTCAAAGACTCAATCCGATAAGATAACTCCAAAGGGGAAACTCAATTCATTACAAGAGGGAGAGGGAGAAGAATTCATAAGATCCAACTATAGTAGCAAAGCCCATGGTACATCGAGATCAAGACATCTCAAGAACACGAGAGAGAGAGAGAGAGATCAAACACATAGCTACTGGTACATACCCTCAGCCCCGAGGGAGAACTTTTCCCTCCTCGTCATGGAGATCGCCGGGATGATGAAGATGGCCACCGGAGATGGATTCCCCCTCCGACAGGGTGCCGGAACGGGCTCAATATTGGTTTTTGGTGGCTATAGAGGCTTGCGGCGGCGGAACTCCCGATCTAGGTTTCTTTTTGGGGGTTTCTGAATTTATAGGAATTTATGGCGGTGGAATTACATCGGTTGGGCCCACGAGGAGGTCACAAGCCTGCCCTGCGCCACCTAGAGGAGTGGTGGCGGCGTCAGGGCTTGTGACTCCCTCGTGGCTCTTCTGGCCTTCTTCCGAAGCTTCGGGGGTCTCTTTTGGTCCAAAAAAAATCATCATAAAGTTTCATTCCATTTGGACTCCGTCTGAAAATGGGCCAAAAACATAGAAAAAACAGAAGCTGGCACTTGGCACTAAGTTAATAGGTTAGTCCCAAAAAAGATATAAAATAGCATATTCATGCATATAAAACATCCAAAGTTGACAAGATAATAGCATGGAACCATCAAAAATTATAGATACGTTGGAGACGTATCAAGCATCCCCAAGCTTAACTCCTGCTCGTCCTCGAGTAGGGAAGTGATAAAGAATGAATTTTTGATGTTGCATGCTACCTAGCATGGATGTCCTTTGTAACTCCTCTTATGTGACCTTAATGTTCAAATCCATTAGATTCAAAACAATAGTTTGCTATTGACGTGGAACCAATAATAATTCAAGCAAACTAGCAAGGTAATCATGAACTTTCAAAATAACAAGGCCAAAAGAAAGTTATCCCTACAAAAGCATATAGTGTGGCTATGCTCTATCATCATTGCACAACGAATTTAAATCATGCACAACCCCGGTATTGGCCAAGTAATTGTTTCATACCTTTACTTTCTCAAACCTTTTCAACTCTCACGCAATACATGAGCGTGAGCCATGGTTTTAGCACTATAGATGGTGTGGAGTGTGGTGGAGGTTGCAAGACAAAAAATGAGAAGATAATCACATTAACTAGGCATATCAATGAGCTGTGGAGATGCTCATCAATAGATATCAATGTGAATGAGTAGGGATTGCCATACAAATGATGCACTAGAGCTAAGAGTATGTGAAAGCTCTTAAAGAAAACTAGTGTGTGTGCATCCAACTTGCTTGCTCACGAAGACCTAAGGCAATTTTTAGGAAGCCTATCATTGGAATATACAAGCCAAGTTATATAATGAAAATTTCCCACTAGCTATATGGTGGTGACAAAACAAGAGACTCTCAATCATGAAGATCATGGTGCTTAATATGCACAAGTGTGGAAAAGTGGTAGCATTGTCCCTTCTCTCTTTTTCTCTCATATAATTTTTTTGGTGGGCTCTTTGGCCTCCTTTTTTACTCACATGGGACAATGCTCCATCAATGATGATAATCACACTTTCAACTCAAAACTTAGAGCAACGATGACTCTATATGGAATGCCTTCGGTAGTGTACCGTGGCAATGATCTAGCATGGCATAGACATTAATGGAAACATCATGCTAGCTATCTTATGATCACACAATGGCAATGTAGACGTGGTGGCACATGTCATGGTGGTAGTTGCATGGCAATATATCTTGGAATGACTTTGAAAAATCCATAGTAGGTAGGTATGGTGGCTGTTTTGAGGGTGGCTAATGGTGGGTTTTGTGCACCGGCGAAAGTTGCACGGCACTAAGAAGATAGTGATGGTGGAAGGTGAAAGTGCATCTAAACCATGGACTCAACATTAGTCATGAAGAACTCATATACTTGTTGCAAAAGTTTTATTAGTAATCGAAACAAAGCATTCAACGCATACTCCTAGGGGAAGGGTTGGTAGGTATAAACCATCGCGCGATCCCGACCACCACGCAAAGGATGACAATCAAAAGACTAATCATGCTCATACTTCATCACATAGCGGTTCACCATACGTGCATGCTACGGGAATCACTAACTTCAACACAAGTATTTCTAGATCCACAACACCTTACTAGCATGACTTCAATATTACCAAAACCACAACTCAAAACTAATTGAGATGAATCAAACTTCTCTAACTATTCAATACACATGAAGGTGGAAGTTTTCGTATCCCTTTGGATAACTACCCCTTTTGAGACTACTTTCAAAGAATAGATCAACTACCAAGCCACGCATCGCTGTGCTCTAAAAGATATAAGTGAAGCACATAGAGCAAAAGTATCTAGCTCAAAAGATATAAGTGAAGCACATGTGAGCTGAATTGTCTACCAAAGGATATAAGTGGAGCTCGACAAAATCACGGTGAGTGCATGTCGCTCTCTCTAGGTGTGCAGCAAGGATGATTGTGACACAACAAAAAATAAAATATTCCTACGATACAAGACGGTCCAAGCAAAACACATAACATGTGGTGAATAAAAATATAGCCCCAAGTAATGTTACCGATGGATCGAAGATGAAAGAGGGGATGCCTTCCCGGGGCATCCCCAAGCTTAGGCTTTTACGGAATCCTTGAATCAACCTGGGGTGCCTTGGGAATCCCCAAGCTTGAGCTCTTGACACTCTCTATCTCTTTGTCTATAAGAACTTCACCCAAAACTTGAAAACTTCACAACACGAAACTTAAACAGAAACTCGTGATATTATTAGTATAAGAAAGCAAATCACCACTTCCTTAGGTACTGTAGCAAACTTAAATTCTACTTACGTTGGTGTTGGGTTGTTGTATTTTCACTTTTCCATGTCTAGTACCCTCCGATACTATCCATAGTTTCATCAAAATAAGCAACCAACTCAACAAAACAGAATCTGTTAACAGCAGACTAGTCTGTAGCAATTTGTATACTTCGTATACTTATGATACTTCAAAAAATCTGAACAATTACGACAGTCCGAAAAAATTACATAGAAATCAGCAGCAAAAATAATCAACTCAAAAGATCTTACAGAATAAAAAAGAAAATTCTTTTCGTGAGCAGAAAGTTTCTGTCTTTTTCCAGCATGATCAAACAATCATCACGAAGACTAATCATAACGGTTTTTCTTGGCACAAACACAAATAGAAACACAAAAGACACAATCATAACAGATTTATGATGGTGTGGAAAAAATAAAACAGGAAGCAAAAAGCAAATAAAAATCTATTCATTGGGTTGCCTCCCAACAAGCGCTATCGTTTAACGCTCTTAGCTAGGCATTGATTTCAATGATGCTCACATAAAAGGTAAGGACTGAAACACAACGAGAGCATCATGGAGCAAATGGCTAGCACATTTGAGTCTAACCCACTTCCTATGCATAGGGATTTTGTGATCAAACAATTTATTGGAGCAAGAATCAACTAGCATAGGAAGGCAAAACAAGCATAGCTTCAAAAATTTCAACATATGGAGAGGAAGCTTGATACTATTGCAATAAGTAGAAGCATATGATCCTCTCTCATAGTAATTTTCAGTAGCATCATGAATGAATTAAACAATATAACCAACACCTAAGGCTTTCTTTTCATGATCTACAAGCATAGGAATTTTCCTACTCTCCACATAAGGAAATCTATTCTCAAGAATAGTAGTGGGAGTATCGTAAAAGACTTGAGCACTACAAATTGTGTCCACAATGAAAAAGCAAGGTTTAGCAAAGGGGTTCTTGAGAGTACGACAAGTTTTTCATCCCTCTTCTTTAAAGCATAAGTATCCTCACAATAATCATCATAGATAGGGGGCATGCTTTCATCAAAATGATTTTGATCATTCAAAGTGGAAGAACTAAAAAGATCATCTTCATCAAATATAGCATCCCCAAGCTTGTGGCTTTGCATATCATTAGCATCATGGGTATTCAAAGAATTCATGCTAAGAACATTGCAATCATGCTCATCATTCACATATTCTATGCCAAGCATTCTATGTAATTCTTCTTTCAGCACTTGAGCAGAATTTTCCTTCCCATCATGCTCATGAAAGACATTGAAAAGATGGAGCATATGAGGCATCCTTAATTCCATTTTTTTGTAGTTTTCTAGCGAAAGAACAAGAAACAAAAAGATTTGATTGCAAGATCTAAAGATATACCTTCAAGCGCTAACCTCCCCGGCAACGGCGCCAGAAAAGAGCTTGATGTCTACTACACAACCTTCTCCTTGTAGACGTTGTTGGGCCTCCAAGTGCACAGGGTTGTAGGACAGTAGCAATTTTCCCTCAAGTAGGTGACCTAAGGTTTATCAATCCGCAGGAGGCGTAGGATGAAGATGGTCTCTCTCAAGCAACCCTGCAACCAAATAACAAAGAGTCTCTTGTGTCCCCAACACAACTAATACAATGGTAAGTTGTATAGGTGCACTAGTTCGGCGAAGAGATGGTGATACAAGTGCAATAAGGATGGTAGATATAGGTTTTTGTAATCTGAAATTACAAAAACAGCAAGGTAACAAATGGTAAAAGTGAGCACGAATGGTATTGCAATGCGTGGAAACAAGGCCTAGGGTTCATACTTTCACTAGTGAAGTTCTCTCAACAATGATAACATAATTGGATCATATAACTAGCCCTCAACATGCAACAAAGAGTCACTCCAAAGTCACTAATAGCGGGGAACAAAAGAAGAGATTATTGTCGGGTACGAAACCACCACAAAGTTATTCTTTCTGATCGACCTATTCAAGAGTCCGTAGTAAAATAACACGAAGCTATTCTTTCTGTTCGATCCATCATAGAGTTCGTACTAGAATAACACCTTAAGATACTTATCAACCAAGACCCTAATGTCACCTAGATACTCCATTGTCACCTCAAGTATCCGTGGGTATGATTATACGATATGCATCACACAATCTCAGAATCATCTATTCAACCAACACATAGAACTTCAAAGAGTGCCCCAAAGTTTCTACCGGAGAGTCAAAACGTGTGCCAACCCCTATGCATAGGTTCCCAATGTCACGAACCCGCAAGTTGATCACCAAAACATACATCGAGTACTCACATGAATCAAGCGTGTGTTAACCCACATGCATAGGTTCCAAATGTCACAAACCCGCAAGTTGATCACATCAGATAGACACGTGCAAGACATACATCAAGTGTTCTCAAAGACTCAATCCGATAAGATAACTCCAAAGGGGAAACTCAATTCATTACAAGAGGGAGAGGGGGAAGAACATCATAAGATCCAACTATAGTAGCAAAGCCCATGGTACATCGAGATCAAGACATCTCAAGAACACGAGCGAGAGAGAGAGATCAAACACATAGCTACTGGTACATACCCTCAGCCCCGAGGGAGAACTACTCCCTCCTCGTCATGGAGATCGCCGGGATGATGAAGATGGCCACTGGAGATGGATTCCCCCTCCGGCAGGGTGCCGGAACGGGCTCAAGACTGGTTTTTGGTGGCTACAAAGGCTTGCGGCAGCGGAACTCTCGATCTAGGTTTCTTTTTGGGGGGTTCTGAATTTATAGGAATTTATGGCGGTGGAATTATGTCGGTTGGGCCCACGAGGAGGTCACAAGCCTGCCCTGCGCCACCTAGGGGGGTGGTGGCGGCGTCAGGGCTTGTGACTCCCTCATGGCTCTTCTGGCCTTCTTCCAAAGCTTCGGGGGTCTCTTTTGGTCCAAAAAAATCATCGCAAAGTTTCATTACATTTGGACTCCGTCTGAAAATGGGCCAAAAACACGGAAAAAACAGAAAGTGGCACTTGGCACTGAGTTAATAGGTTAGTACCAAAAAAGATATAAAATAGCATATTCATGCATACAAAACATCCAAAGTTGACAAGATATTAGCATGGAACCATCAAAAATTATAGATACGTTGGAGACGTATCAGTTCTTAAGAGGCTCTTCAAGCCATGACCCCAAGGATGATGGAAGTGAGAAGAAGCCCAAGTATCCGGTCCCTCGAGTCGCAGAAGTTCGAGCGTGCGAATGGCCAAGCGATGTGTTCTTACGCGACGCCGGACTTTATGAGGACTTTTATCACTTGGTGGAGAACGCAGGCCTTACGGCCTTCGTTGAAGATAAGTGTCTGCAATACCTCCTCCTCACTAATATCTTCGTACAAAGCTTTAACTTCTATCCGAGGAAGAATCCTCCTATGTTTGAGTTCAAAATTTATGATATCCCCCAGCGCATGTCACTCCAGGATTTTTGCAATGTTTGCAAATTGCCTCTTGTTGGGGATATTCATGAACCTCGTCCACGGGACTTGGAGGCTTTCATCGATACAATTGTTGTAGGAGAGGAGAGAGGAGTGTCTTGTGCTAGAGCTGCTAGCATACATTTTCCCGTGCTTTGGTACTTCTCACTATTTGTCGGAAAATGTTTGATTGGCCGTGGGAAAGCTGGGTCCCTTAGCTCCCCAGATCTTGCGGTCTTGCGCGAAGCCCTTTATAACGATAAAACTTATAGCTTGGGCGCTATAGTAGCTCAACGGTTGAACACGAACCGTTCTAAAGGTGTTGTCTATGGAGGTATCTATGCTACTCGTCTTGCTAGACACTTTGAGATACCTATTAGACTGGACGAGGAAGAAGAGATTCTTCTTCCCGAGAGATATCTAGATTATGATAACATGGTTCGCCATGACTTTCTTGATAGAGATATAAATAGAAGGATGATTTATAACCTGGTATTTAGTCACGGTACTCGTGAGACTATTACTTTGCCTGCTCCTTCTTTGTTCAATCTTCATGCAGGCAGGTACATTATTATGCCCTCAGACATCTACGCATATTGGGGCTTGGCCCAACCACAGGTGCCCGTGCCCGAGCCGCCAGTCGAGTACCAGACGCCAGTTTATCAGTGGGAGCCAAAGGAGCTCACACAGCAGTGGCATCCTCAGTTCACTCTGGAGTACCCCGGAGCTGGTTATTTCCCTCCTTGGGAGTAGACCAACTTAGGCTAAAAGCCTAAGCTTGGGGGAGTACGTGTTTCTCACCGACTTTACATTCTTGCTTATGCTTTCACTTTGTTCGTCGGTGTTCACACTTTGCCACTATATCATCCATGCTAGTTTATTTTCTTTTTCTCGTTTTATTTTCGTGTGTCTGTCTAGTTGAGAAAACCCAAAAATATTTTCTTTTTCTTCTTTTGCTTGTTGGGAGCTTTCCCGTGTAAATAGTTTTCTTTTTCTTTGGGTCAAGGTAGAAGACCATGGTTACAATGTTTAGTGGCTCTCGCATGCATACATGTTTAGCTGTCATAGGGCCATATTACTTTGTATTCTCCTTTGTGTTTGCTTGCAGATTCCAGCTTAGTCCAATGCACGAGCACTCTTATTATTGTTCACATTGTTCGGTCGTGCAAGTGAAAGGCAATAATGATGATATATGATGAAGTGACTGAGCCTGGAAAAGCTGGTATGAACTCGATCTATTTTGTTTTTGTAAATATGACTAGCTCACTGTTCCTAGTTCAGCTTTGTTCTGAGAGAAACATGTTTGCAATGACAACTTAGAGATCATAGTTGCTGATGCCTGATACGTCCATTTTGCATCATGTTTTCATGTTGATATTTATCGCTTCTTTGGCTATTATTTCACTTCACGGTACAATACTTATGCCTTTTCTCTCTTATTATGCAAGGTTTACATGAAGAGGGAGAATGTCGGCAAGTGGAATTCTGGCTTGAAAGTGGAGCAAAGTTGAGATACCTATTCTGCGCAACTCCAAACGCCGTAAAAATCAACGAGGATTTTTCCAGATTTATAAAAAATATTGGGCCGAAGAAGTGCCAGAGGGGCGCCAGGGGTTGTCCACAAGCCTGCACGGCGCGGCCACCCCTCAGGCCGCGCCATGAGGGCTTGTGGGCAGCCTGCTGGCCTACTTGCCCCCCTCTTCTGCTATATGAAGGGTTTCGTATGGAAAAAAAATCAAGGAGGAGCTTCTTCGTGGTTTCGCCGCCGCCACGAGGTGGAACTTGAGCAGAACCAATCTAGAGGTCCGGCAGGACGATCCTGCCGGGGAAACTTCCCTCCCAGAGGGGGAAATCGTCGCCATCGTCATCACCAACACTCCTCTCATCAGAGGGGACTCGTCACCATCAACATCTTCATCAGGACCATCTCATCTCCAAACCCTAGTTCATCACTTGTAACCAATCTCCGTCTCGCGACTCCGATTGGTACTTGTAAGGTTGCTAGTAGTGTTGATTACTCTTTGTAGTTGATGCTAGTTGGATTATTTGGTGGAAGAGTTTATGTTCAGATCCTTGATGCTACTCATTACCTGTATGGTCATGAATATGATTATGCTTTGTGAGTAGTTACTTTTGTTCCTGAGGACATGGGATAAGTCATGCTAATAGTAGTCATGTGAATTTGGTATTCCTTCGATATTTTGATGTGTTGTATGTTGTTTTTTCTCTAGTGGTGTTATGTGAACATCGACTACATAACACTTCACCATTATTTGGGCCTAGAGGAAGGCATTGGGAAGTAGTAAGTAGATGATGGGTTGCTAGAGTGACAGAAGCTTAAACCCTAGTTTATGTGTTGCTTCGTAAGGGGCTGATTTGGATCCACTAGTTTAATGTTATGGTTAGACTTTGTCTTAATTCTTCTTTCGTAGTTGCGGATGCTTGAGAGAGGGGTTAATCATAAGTGGGATGCTTGTCCAAGTAAGGACAGTACCCAAGCGCCGGTCCACCCACATATCAAACTATCAAAGTAACGAACGCGAATCATATGAACATGATGAAACTAGCATGACAGAAATTCCCGTGTGTCCTCGGGAGTGTTTTTCCTCCTATAAGACTTTGTCCAGGCTTGTCCCTTGCTACAAAAGGGATTGGGACACTTTTCTGCACTGTTGCTACTTTTGTTACTTGTTGCTTGCTACGAATCATCTCACCACACAATCACTTGTTACCAATAATTTCAGTGCTTGCAGATATTTCCTTGCTGAAAACCACTTGTCAGATCCTTCTGATCCTCGTTGGGTTTGACACTCTTACTTATCGAAAGGACTATGATTGATCCCCTATACTTTTGGGTCATCAAGACTCTTTTCTGGCGCCGTTGCCGGCGAGTGAAGCGCCTTTGGTAAGTGGAACTTGGTAAGGAAACATTCATATAGTGTGCTGAAAATTTATTGTCACTTGTCACTATGGATACTAATCCTTTGAGTGGCTTGTTCGGGGTATCTTCACCTCGAACAGAAGCACGAATAGTTGCTCCTCAACCTGCTGCACCTACTGAAAATATTTGCTTTGAATTTCCTTCGGGTATGCTTGAGAAACTGCTGGCTAATCCTTTTATAGGAGATGGAACATCACATCCAGACTTGCATCTAATCTATGTAGATGAAGTTTGTGGTTTATTTAAGCTTGCAGGTTTGCCCGAGGATGAGGTCAAGAAGAAGGTCTTTCCTTTACCTTTTAAGGACAAGGCGTTGACTTGGTATAGACTATGTGATAATGCTGGATCATGGAACTACAATCGGTTGAAATTGGAATTTCATCAAAAGTTTTATCCTATGCATTTAGTACATCGTGATCGGAATTATATTTATAATTTTTGGCCTCGTGATAGAGAAATCATCACTCAAGCTTGGGGGAGGCTTAAATCAATGCTATATTCATGTCCCAATCATGAGCTCTCGAGAGAAATTATCATTCAGAACTTCTATGCTCGGCTTTCTCATGATGATCGCACCATGCTTGACACTTCTTGTACCGGTTCTTTTATGAAGAGAGATATTGACTTCAAATGGAATTTATTGGAGAGAATTAAACGCAACTCTGAAGATTGGGAGCTTGAGGAAGGTAAGGAGTCAGGTATGAATTTCACGTTTGATTGTGTTAAATACTTTGTTGAGACAAATACCTTTAGTGATTTTAGCGCTAAGTATGGACTTGACTCTGAGATAGTAGCTTCATTGTGTGAATCCTTTGCTGCTCATATTGATCTCACCAAAGGGAAGTGGTTTAAATACCATCCTCCTTTAGAATTCAATGTAGTTAAACCCACTCCAGTTGAAGAGAAACTCATTGCCTATAATGATCATGTTATTCCCAGTGCTTACATTGAGAAACCACCTTTCCCTGTTAGGATAAAGGATCATTCTAAAGCTTCAACTGTGATACGTAGATGCTATATTAGAACACCTACACCCCCTGAGCAAATTAGAGTTGAACCTAGCATTGCTATTATCAAAGATCTTCTGTCCGACGATGATGAGCGACATAATATTCACTTCTGTGAAGATGCTGCTAGAATTGCTAAACCTCATGTTAAAGACAAACATAGGCCTGTTGTTGGCATGCCTGTGGTTTCTGTTAAGATAGGAGATCATTGTTATCATGGCTTATGTGACGTGGGTGCTAGTGTTAGTGTAATACCTCAATCCTTATACGATGAAATCAAAGATGAGATTGCACCTGTTGAGATAGAGCCTATTGATGTCACTATTCAGCTTGCCAATAGAGATACTATCTGCCCTGTGGGAATTGTTAGGGATGTTGAAGTCTTGTGTGGTAAAACGAAGTATCCTACTGATTTCCTCGTTCTTGCTACCGCACAAGATAGCTTTTGTGCCATCATATTTGGTTGACCTTTTCTCAATACTGTCAATGCTCATATTGGTTGTGAGAAGCAAACTGTCACTGTTGGCTTTGAAGGGGTGTCACATGAGTTCAATTTCTCTAAGTTTGGTAGACAACCTCATGAAAAGGTGTTGCCTAGTAGGGATGAAACTATTGCCTTAGCTTCTATTGACATGCCTCCTACTGATCTCTTAGAGCAATACTTGCTTGAGCATGAAAATGGTATGCATATGGATGAAAGGGATGAGATAGATAGAGTTGTCTTAGAACAATATCTTATCCTTAAGAATAACTTGCCTGTTGAACTGCTTGGGGATCCACCCCCACCAAAGGGTGATCCTGTGTTCGAGCTTAAACAGTTGCCTGATACTCTTAAGTATGCTTATCTTGATGAAAAGAGATATATCCTGTTATTATTAGTGCTAGCCTCTCAGAGCATGAAGAAAATAAGTTACTAAAAACTCCGAGGAAGCACCGTGCTGCTATTGGATATACTCTTGATGATCTTAAGGGCATTAGTCCTACCCTATGCCAGCACAAGATTAAAATTGATCTTGATTTCGAACCAGTTGTTGATCACCAAAGGAGATTAAATCCTAAGATGAAAGAAGTAGTGAGAAAAGAAATACTAAAGCTCCTGGAAGCAGGTATCATTTATCATGTTGCTCACAACGATTGGGTGAGTCCGGTGCATTGCGTCCCTAAGAAGGGAGGCATTACCGTTGTCCCTAATGATAAGGATGAATTGATCCCACAGAGGATTATTACTGGCTATAGGATGGTGATCGTTTTTAGAAAATTGAATAAAGCCACTACGAAAGATCATTACCCTTTGCCTTTTATCGACCAAATGCTAGAAAGACTGTCTAAACACACGCACTTCTGCTTTCTAGACGGTTATTCTGGTTTCTCCCAAATACCAGTTGCACAATCTGATCAGGAGAAAACCACTTTCACCTGC
The DNA here is from genome assembly GCF_904849725.1 of Hordeum vulgare subsp. vulgare. Lineage (NCBI taxonomy): Eukaryota > Viridiplantae > Streptophyta > Magnoliopsida > Poales > Poaceae > Hordeum > Hordeum vulgare. The sequence continues at coordinate 618,500,482 of NC_058519.1, read as the reverse complement.
CCTTTCGGTACCTTTGCTTATAGACGTATGCCTTTTGGCTTATGTAATGCACCTACCACCTTTCAAAGATGTATGATGGCTATATTCTCTGACTTTTGTGAAAAGATTGTTGAGGTTTTCAAGGACGACTTCTCCGTTTACGGGTCTTCCTTTGATGATTGCCTCAGCAACCTTGATCGAGTCTTGCAGAGATGCAAAGACACCAATCTTGTTTGGAATTGGGAGAAGTGCCACTTTATGGTTAATGAAGGCATCATCTTAGGACATAAAATTTCTGAAAGAGGTATTGAAGTCGATAAGGCTAAGGTTGATGCAATCGAGAAAATGCCATACCCCACAGATATCAAAGGGATAAGAAGTTTCCTTGATCATGTTGGTTTCTATAGAAGGTTCATTAAAGACTTCTCTAAGATTTCTAGGCCTCTTACCAATCTCTTGCAAAAGGATATTCCTTTTGTCTTTGACGAGGATTGTGAGGAAGCCTTCGAAACACTTAAGAGGGCTTTGATAACTGCACCTATTGTTCAACCACCTGATTGGAACTTACCTTTTGAAATCATGTGTGATGCTAGCGATTATGTTGTTGGTGGTGTCCTAGGGCACAGAGTTGATAAGAAGTTGAATGTCATTCACTACGCTAGTAAAAATCTAGACAATGCCTAGAGAAACTATGCTACTACGGAGAAGGAGTTTTTAGCAGTCGTGTTTGCATGTGAAAAGTTTAGGTCGTTCATAGTTGATTCCAAAGTCACTATTCACACCGATCACGCTGCTATTAAGTACCTCATGGAGAAGAAAGACGCTAAATCTAGACTTATCAGATGGGTTCTCTTGCTACAAGAATTTGATTTGCACGTTGTCGATAGAAAGGGTGTTGATAACGCAGTAGCAGATAACTTGTCTAGGTTGGAGAACGTTCTTGATGACCCACAACCTATTGATGATAGATTTCCCGATGAGCAACTGAATGTCATCAATGCTTCATGTAGTACACCGTTGTATGCTGATTATGCGAACTATATCGTTGCCAAATACATACCACCTAGTTTCACGTACCAACAAAAGAAGAAATTCTTCTTTGACTTGAGACATTACTTTTGGGATGATCCTCACCTTTATAAGGAAGGAGTAGATGGTGTTTTTAGACGTTGTGTACCTGAACATGAACAGGGACAGATCCTACAGAAGTGTCACTCCGAGGCCTACGGAGGACACCATGCGGGAGATAGTGTTGGAAATATGCCCTAGAGGCAATAATAAAATGGTTATTATTATATTTCCTTGTTCATGATAATCGTCTATTGTTCATGCTATAATTGTATTAACAGGAAACAGTAATACATGTGTGAATAAATAGATCACAATGTGTCCCTAGCAAGCCTCTAGTTGGCTAGCTCGTTAGTCAATAGATGATCATGGTTTCCTGTTCATGGGCATTAGATGTCATTGATAAAGGGATCACATCATTGGAGAATGATGTGATGGACAGGACCCAATCCTAAGCATAGCACTAGATCGTATTGTTCGTATGGTAAAGCTTTTCTAATGTCATGTGTCATTCCTTCGACCGTGATACTGTGCAACTCCCAGATACCGTAGGAGTGCTTTGGGTGTATCAAACGTCACAACGTAACTGGGTGACTATAAAGGTGCACTACGGGTACCTCTGAAGGTGTCTATTGGGTTGGTACGAATCGAGATCGGGATTTGTCACTCCGCGTGACGAAGAGGTATCTCTGGGCCCACTCGGTAGAACATCATCATGAGCTCAATGTGACTAAGGAGTTAGTCACACGATGACGTGCTACGGAACGAGTAAAGAGACTTACCGGTAACGAGATTGAACAAGGTATAGGTATACCGACGATCGAATCTCGGGCAAGTTCTATACTAACAGACAAAGGGAATTGTATACGGGATTGATTGAATCCTTGACATCGTGGTTCATCCGATGAGATCATCGTGGAGCAAGTGGGAGCCACCATGGGTATCCAGACCCCGCTGATGGTTATTGGACGGAGAGGTGTCTCGGTCATGTCTGCGTGTCTCCCGAACCCGTAGGGTCTACACACTTAAGGTTCGATGACGCTAGGGTTATAGGGAATTGTTATACGAGGTTATAGAAAGTTGTTCGGAGTCCCGGATGAGATCCCGGACATCACGAGGAGCTCCGGAATGGTCCGGAGGTAAAGATTGATATATAGGACGGATGGTTTTGGACACCGGAAGTGTTTCAGACATCGTCGGTAATGTACCGGGACCACCGGAAGTGGCCCCGGGGGTCCACCGGAAGGGGGCCACCACCCCGGGAGGCTAGATGGGCCAAGTGCGGGAGGGAACCAGCACCTAGGTGGGCTGGTGCGCCCCCCCACACTCAGCCCATGGCGCAAGAAGAGGGGAGAGGGGGGAAACCCTAGCGCAGGTGGGCCTAAGGCCCACCAGAAGGGTGCGCCACCCGTCCTCCCCTCCTGGCCGCCGCACCTCCTCCCATCTAGGGCTGTTGCCCCTCCCAGGAGAGGGAAACCCTCAAGGGGGCGGAGCCCCTCCCTCCCCCTATATATAGTGGGCACTTTGGGTTGTTGGAGAACCCAATCTTCCTCTCCCTCGGCGCAGCCCTGCTCTTCCTTCTCCTCCTCTCTGCCGGTGCTTGGCGAAGCCCTGCCGGGAGACTTCGTCTCTCCATCGACACCATGCCGTCGTGCTGCAGGAGATCTTCCCCAACCTCTCCCTCCTCCTTGCTGGATCAAGGTGCGGGAGACGTCACCGGGCTGCACGTGTGTTGAACGCGGAGGTGCCGTAGTTCGGCACTAGATCGGAATCACACCGCGATGTGAATCGCCGCGAGTATGACTCCATCAACAGCGTTCTAGCAACGCTTCCGCTTAGTGATCTTCAAAGGTATGAAGATGCACTCACCCCTCTCTCGTTGCTGGTCTCTCCATAGGAAGATCTGAATATGCGTAGGAAATGTTTTGAATTTATGCTACGTTACCCTACAGTGGCATCCGAGCCAGGTTTTCTATGCGTAGATTTTATGCACGAGTAGAACACAAAAGGTTGTGGGCGATGATTTGTCAATTGCTTGCCGCTAGTAGTCTTATTCTTTTCTGGCGGTATTGTGGGATGAAGCGGCCCAGACCGACCTTACACGTACGCTTACGTGAGACTGGTTCCATCGACAGACATGCACACCGTGCATAAAGGTGGCTAGCGGGTGTCTGTCTCTCCTACTCTAGTCGGATTGGATTTGATGAAAAGGGTCCTTATGAAGGGTAAATAGCTTTGGCATATCATCGTTGTGGCTGTCACGTAGGTAAGAAAGCGTTCTTGCTAGAAACCCAATTCAGCCACGTAAAACTTGCAACAACAATTAGAGGACGTTTAACTTGTTTTTGCAGGGTTTGACATGTGATGTGATATGGCCAAAGTTGTGATGTTGCATGTATGATGTATGAGATGATCATGTTATTGTAATAGGTTTCACGACTTGCATGTCGATGAGTATGACAACCGGCAGGAGCCATAGGAGTTGTCTTAATTTATTGTATGAGATGCAACGCCATGTGCTTACTACTTTTACTTCATTGCTAACGGTTAGCTATAGTAGTAGTGGTAGTAGTAGTTGGCGTGGCGACTTCACGGAGACACGATGATGGAGATCATGATGATGGAGATCATGGTGTCATGCCGGTGACAATGATGATCATGTGATGCCTGAAGATGGAGATCGAAAGAGCAAAGATGATAATGGCCATATCATGTCACTATATGATTGCATTGTGATGTTTATCATGTTTTTCATCGTATTGCTTAGAACGACGGTAGCATAATAAGATGATCCCTCTTAAATTTTTGAGAACGTATTCCCCTAAGTGTGCACCGTTGCAGACCCGTTGACTAAACCTCTTCCACGAGCAAAACATAATCAACACCATAATGCTATGGGTGTTCGATACATCACAATGTAACTAGATTATTGACTCTAGTGCAAATGGGAGACTGTTGGAAATATGCCCTAGAGGCAATAATAAAATGGTTATTATCATATTTCCTTGTTCATGATAATCGTCTATTGTTCATGCTATAATTGTACTAACAGGAAACAGTAATACATTTGTGAATAAATAGATCACAATGTGTCCCTAGCAAGCCTTTAGGTGGCTAGCTCGTTAGTCAATAGATGATCATGGTTTCCTGGTCATGGGCATTAGATGTCATTGATAATGGGATCACATCATTGGAGAATGATGTGATGGACAGGACCCAATCCTAAGCATAGCACTAGATCGTATTGTTCGTATGCTAAAGCTTTTCTAATGTCAAGTGTCTTTTCGTTCGACCATGAGATTGTGCAACTCTCGGATACCGTAGGAGTGCTTTGGGTGTATCAAACGTCACAACGTAAATGGGTGACTATAAAGGTGCACTACGGGTACCTCTGAAAGTGTCTGTTGGGTTGGTATGAATCGAGATCGGGATTTGTCACTCCGCGTGACGGACAGGTATCTCTGGGCCCACTCGGTAGAACATCATCATGAGCTCAATGTGACTAAGGAGTTAGTCACACGATGACGTGCTACGGAACGAGTAAAGAGACTTACCGGTAACGAGATTGAACAAGGTATAGGTATACCGACGATCGAATCTCGGGCAAGTTATATACCAACAGACAAAGGGAATTGTATACGGGATTGATTGAATCCTTGACATCATGGTTAATCCGATGAGATCATCGTGGAGCAAGTGGGAGCCACCATGGGTATCCAGACCCCGCTGATGGTTATTGGCCGGAGAGGTGTCTCGGTCATGTCTGCCTGTCTCCCGAACCCGTAGGGTCTACACACTTAAGGTTCGATGACGCTAGGGTTATAGGGAGTTATTATACGAGGTTATCGAAAGTTGTTCGGAGTCCCGGATGATATCCCGGACGTCACGAGGAGCTCCGGAATGGTCCGGAGGTAAAGATTGATATATAGGATGGATGGTTTTGGACACCGGAAGTGTTTCGGGCGTCGCCGGTAATGTACCGGGACCACCGGAAGTGGCCCCGGGGGTCCACCGGAAGGGGGCCACCACCCCGGGAAGTTAGATGGGCCAAGTGAGGGAGGGAACCAGCCCCTAGGTGGGCTGGTGTGCCCCCCACACTCAGCCCATGGCGCAAGAAGAGGGGAGAGGGGGGAAACCCTAGCGCAGGTGGGCCTAAGGCCCGCCAGAAGGGTGCGCCACCCCTCCTCCCCTCCTGGCCGCCGCACCTCCTCCCATCTAGGGCTGCCGCTCCTCCCAGGAGAGGGAAACCCTCAAGGGGGTGCAGCCCCTCCCTCCCCCTATATATAGTTGGCACTTTGGGCTGTTGGAGAACCCAATCTTCCTCTCCCTCGGCGCAGCCCTGCTCTTCCTTCTCCTCCTCTCTGCCGGTGCTTGGCGAAGCCCTGCCGGGAGACCTCGTCTCTCCATCGACACCACGCTGTCGTGCTGCCGGAGATCTTCCCCAACCTCTCCCTCCTCCTTGCTGGATCAAGGTGCGGGAGACGTCACCGGGCTGCACGTGTGTTGAACGTGGAGGTGCCGTGGTTCGGCACTAGATCGGAATCACACCGCGATCTGAATCGCCGCAAGTACGACTCCATCAACTACGTTCTAGCAACGCTTCCGCTTAGAGATCTTCAAAGGTATGAAGATGCACTCACCCCTCTCTCATTGCTGGTCTCTCCATAGGAAGATCTGAATATGCGTAGGAATTTTTTTTAATTTATACTACGTTACCCTACAGATAGAACTGCACACAAGGTATTGCAATCAGGTTTCTATTGGCCCACTCTCTTCAAGGATGCCCGTAAGTTTGTCTTGTCTTGTGTAGAATGTCAAAGAATAGGTAATATTAGCAAACGTCAGGAAATTCCTATGAACTATTTACTTGTCATTGAACCATTTGATGTCTAGGGCTTTGATTATATGGGACCTTTTCCAAAATCCAACGGGTATACTCACATCTTAGTTGCTGTTGGTTACGTCACTAAGTGGGTAGAAGCTATCCCCACTAGTAGTGCTGATCACAACACCTCTATGAGTATGCTGAAAGAAGTTATCTTCCCTAGATTTGGAGTCCCTAGATATCTAATGACCGACGGTGGTTCACACTTCATCCTTGGTGTTTTCCGTAAAACGCTTGCTAAGTACGATGTCAACCATAGAATTGCGTCTCCTATCACCCTCAGTCCAGTGGTCAAGTAGAGCTAAGTAATAGAGAGATTAAACTGATTCTGCAAAAGACTGTTAACAGGTCTAGAAAGAATTGGTCTAAGAAGCTCGATGATGCACTGTGGGCTTATAGAACTGCCTATAAGCATGTCATTTACCTCTTGAGCTAGAGCATAAAGCTTATTGGGCAATCAAAGAGCTCAACTTTGATTTCAAACTTGCCGGTGAGAAGAGGTTATTTGATATTAGCTCGCTTGATGAGTGGAGAACTCAGGCATATGAGAATGCCAAGCTGTTCAAAGAGAAGGTTAAGAGGTGGCATGATAAGAGGATACAAAAGCGTGAGTTCAATGCAGGTGATTATGTCTTGCTATATAACTCTCGTTTAAGATTCTTTGCAGGCAAGCTTCTCTCTAATTGGGAAAGTCCCTATGTTGTCGAGGAAGTATATCGTTCCGGTGCTATCAAGATCAACAACACGGAAGGTAATTGTCCGAGAGTGGTAAATGGGCAGAGAATCAAGAATTATATCTGAGGTACTCCCATAAATGTTGAAAGCAATATTATCAATACCATAACTCCAGAAGAATACCTAAGGGATATTTATCAGCCTGTTTCAGACTCCGAAAACGAAGAGGTATGTAATTTGGTAAGAAAAGAGAGTCGAAAACTTTTCCAGTTGAAATTTTTCTCTGTTTTGGAATATTTGAAAAAATACAAAAATTGGAAGTAGTCCGGAAAGTGCGCGAGGAGGCGACAAGCATGCACGGCGCGGGCCCACCCCTGGCCGCGCCGTGAGAGCTTGTGGCCACCTCGTGCGCCTCCCGGACTCCGTTTTCGTGCACGGTACTCCTTCTGGTCTGAAAAAAATCATTATATATACTTCTGTTTGGTTTGGCCCCTGCATCACGCAGATCTCTTCTGTTTTTCGTTTCGAGCCTGTTTTCTGCCGCAGATTTAGAGCAAGATGTCGTCCCAGGAATCTGTGGGGGAGAACAATCTCCGTCAAATCTATGGAGAAGTTCATGCTGATCTGAAAAGGATGGAGGTCATGGAGGCTAAGGAAAGGCTACCTAAAGAAACCAAGGGCAAAGCTAACGAGAAGGATCAGGCATGGGACGAAGTGCAATCTGTGCTCAACAAGGAAGAAGTTGAAGAAGTGGATTTCCTCCAATCCTACCTCCACCTACTGTCTCCATCTTTGATTAAACTCTTGAGGTTTTGTGAAACAACTCGTGCTCGCAATACTTGCTCACTCGTGAAGTTGTTTTGCTGGAAAAACATATCGCAGATCTCCAAGGTATAAATCAAAGATTAATTGCCCTCTTGGAGTCAAAGATTGCAACAACTCCTCCACCTTCACCACCAAAGGAAGACAACTGAGCATTGGTATGGGCAATCCCCTTGGCTTGTGCCAATCTTGGGGGAGTTGCCCCGGTATCGTATCACCATCACATCTTTTGCCTTTACCTTTGTTTTAGTTTTCCTTTTAACTTTCTCTTTCTCTAGTACATTAAAAGTCTTAGTGTTTTAGTCTTGAGTTTTGCTTTGGGTCACCCCGATGTATTCGAGATCGTCAGCCATATAATAAAGAGTGTCTTAGTTGAAGGGATTTGCCTCTTGCCATGATCAAAAGAGTGAGAATAGAACAAAAGCATGAAAGATCATGTAATGATCTTATGAGAAGTGATGGCTTCACATATAAAAATAATGAGGATTGAAACTTGTTGAGGGTAGGCAAACATAAACCTTGGTCATGCTTGCAATTAATAGGAAGTGATAAAGAACGAGAGGTTCACATATAAATATATCATCTCTGACACCATCTACGATTGTGAACACTCACTAAACTATTGCATGCCTAGAAGTAGATGTTGGACAAGGAAGACAACATAATGAATTGTGTTTTCTTGGTTCCGAACAATGTTATATGATTAGAGATCCTTTAGCATGTGACGATTGCTTCCACCTCATAAAGCCAAAACTCCCGCACCAAGTAGAGATACTACTTGTGCATCCATAAACCTTCAAACCAGTTTTGCCATGTGAGTCCACCATACCTACCTATGGATTGAATAAGATCCCCCAAGTAAGTTGTCATCGGTGCAAGCAATAAAAATTGCTCTCTAATATGTATGATCTATTAGTGTGTGGAAAATAAGCTTTGTCCGAACCTGTGATGAGGAAGACATAAAAGCGACAGACTGCATAATAAAGTTCTTTATCACAGGAGGCAATATAAAGTGACGTTCCTCCACACTAAGAGGACACGCATCCAAACCTCAAAAGCGCATGACAACCTCTGCTTCCCTCTGCGAAGGGCCTATCTTGTACCTTTACTTTTTGCCCTTGAAAGAGTCATGGTGATCTTCACCAATTCCTTGTTTCGCCTTTATCTTGGCCAATGTCATATGCTTGGGAAAGATCTATATTCATATGTCAACTTGGAGGTAGGCATTCATGAATTATTATTGTTGACATTACCCTTGTGGTAAACAGTTGGGAGGCAAAACTGTAAGCCCCTATCTTTCTCTGTGTCCAGCTGGAACTTTGATCTCATGAGTACCACGTGAGTTGTAGCAATCGTAGAGAACGAAAGAATGATTGAGTATGTGGATTTTCTTTACAAGCTCTTATTTGACTCTTTCTGATGTTGTGATAAATTCCAATTGCTTCAATGACTAAAGGCTATCGGTTGTTACTTCTCGGTAAGGTTCTTGATCCATGCTTTACTTTGTGAAGGAATTATCACTTTAGCATGAGACATTATATGTTGGTATTGCTGTTCCGATCTTGATCATGAAGCATGCATGTTCGTATCTTGTTTTGTCAACACCTCTCTCCCTAAACATGTGGACATATTTATTGAGCTAGGCTTTCGCCTGAGGACAAGCGAGGTCTAAGCTTGGGGGAGTTGATACGTCCATTTTGCATCATGTTTTCATGTTGATATTTATCGCTTCTTTGGCTGTTATTTCACTTCATGGTACAATACTTATGCCTTTTCTCTCTTATTTTGCAAGGTTTACATGAAGAGGGAGAATGCCGGCAACTGGAATTCTGGCCTGAAAGTGGAGCAAAGTTGAGATACCTATTCTGCGCAACTCCAAACGCCGTAAAAATCCACGAGGATTTTTTCCGGATTACTAGGCCGAAGAAGTGCCAGAGGGGCGCCAGGGGTTGGCCACAAGCCTGCACGGTGCGGCCACCCCCCAGGCCGCCCCATCAGGGCTTGTGGGCAGCCTGCTGCCCCACTTGCCCCCCTCTTCTGCTATATGAAGGGTTTCGTCTGGAAAAAAAAATCAAGGAGGAGCTTTTTCGTGGTTTCGCCGCCGCCACGAGGCGGAACTTGAGCAGAACCAATCTAGAGCTCCGGCAGGACGATCCTGCCGGGGAAACTTCCCTCTCGGAGGGGGTATCATCGCCATCGTCATCACCAACACTCCTCTCATTGGAGGGGACTCGTCACCATCAACATCTTCACCAGCACCATCTCATCTCCAAACCCTAGTTCATCGCTTGTAACCAATCTCCGTCTCGCGACTCCGATTGGTACTTGTAACGTTGCTAGTAGTGTTGATTACTCTTTGTAGTTGATGTTAGTTGGATTATTTGGTGGAAGAGTTTATGTTCAGATCCTTGATGCTACTCATTACCTCTCTGGTCATGAATATGACTATGCTTTGTGAGTAGTTACTTTTGTTCCTGAGGACATGGGATAAGTCATGCTAATAGTAGTCATGTGAATTTGGTATTCGTTCGATATTTTGATGTGTTGTATGTTGTTTTTCCTCTAGTGGTGTTATGTGAATGTCGAATACATAACACTTCACCATTATTTGGGCCTAGAGGAAGGCATTGGGAAGTAGTAAGTAGATGATGGGTTGCTAGAGTGACAGAAGCTTAAACCCTAGTTTATGCGTTGCTTCGTAAGGGTATGATTTGGATCCACTAGTTTAATGCTATGGTTAGACTTTGTCTTAATTATTCTTTCGTAGTTGCGGATGCTTGCGAGAGGGGTTAATCATAAGTGGGATGCTTGTCCAAGTAAGGGTAGTACCCAAGCGCCGGTCCACCCAGATATCAAACTATCAAAGTAACGAACACAAATCATATGAACATGATGAAACTAGCAAGACAGAAATTCCCGTGTGTCCTCGGGAGTGTTTTTCCTCCTATAAGACTTTGTCTAGGTTTGTCCCTTGCTACAAAAGGGATTGGGCCACTTTGCTGCACCGTTGCTACTTTTGTTACTTGTTGCTTGCTATGAATCATCTCACCACACAATCACTTGTTACTGATAATTTCAGTGCTTGCAGATATTTTCTTGCTGGAAACCACTTGTCAAATCCTTCTGCTCCTCGTTGGATTCGACGCTCTTACTTATCGAAAGGACTACGATTGATCCCCTATACTTGTGGGTCATCAATGCCATGCTTAATTAGCTAGGAGCTTTTAATGGTTTGTCTTGGTTGCCAACATGAATTTTGAGATGACTATGATGTAATATGATACGATGGTATCACCCTTTGAATGATTCAAGTGGCTTGACTTGGCGCATGTTCACGCATGTAGTTGTAACAAAATCAACATAGCCTCTATGATATTCATGTTCATGGTGATTTATGTCCTACTCATGCTTGCATTCAATGGTAGTTAATCTCAATGCATTTTGATGACTGTTGTTGCTCTCTAGTTGGTCGCTTCCCAACCTTTGGCTAGCCTTCACTTGTACTAAGCGGGAATACTGCTTGTGCATCCACTCCCATAAACCCAAAGTTGTTCCAGATGAGTCCACCATACCTACCTATGTGCGGTATCTACCTGCCGTTCCAAGTAAATTTGCATGTGCCACTCTCTAAACCTTCAAGAAATAATCTGTTTGCATGCCCGAACCGCTCATGTGGTGACAGGGGGCTATTAGTATCTTCCATGCTAGGCGTGTTATCCTTGATATGTGTTTATTCACTATCATCCACGAGAAAGGGGTCGGTAATTGGAATTCCCAGTTCCATGCTCAAATCGAAAAGATAATTGCAAACAAAACTCCCCCAGGATTGATGTTGGTATGGAAGGTACCCGAGAATTCGGCTAGCCGTGGAGTGTGATTGATTGGTGATGGGGGAGTCAAAACTTTACTTTTATGTTTGGGAACCGCCTATAGCATGTGTAGCGTGGAAGATGATGAAAACTCTTAGTCATTGCGTTGACAATGAAAGCATGCCACCCAAAATTATTATCTCTGTTTTCAAAGCTTGAGCTCTGGCACCTCTGCTAATCAATGCTTCCCTCTATGAAGGGCCTGTCTATTTATGTTCCTGTTGAGTCATCCTCCTCTTACAAAATCACCAATTAGAGAGCACCTCTGTCATTTTTATGCTTTGCTTTTAACTGTGTTGAGTTTGACTGTGACTGGATCTTCTTTGCCATGAATTACTATGTTTAGTCAGCCCTTGGTCTTTGAAGGTGCTCTGCATTTATGTTTGCTGGTCACAGAAAGAGCTAGCGAGATACCATCTATTCGTACTGCTTCATGATTGTTTTGATTGAAGTGTTGACGTTTGAGACTTATTCTTATTTGCTCACTAGTTGATTATGACATTGATATGAGTTTACCGTGAGACCTAGATGTCATTTGCTTATGTGGTTTGCTTGTGATCTTGCTGAAATTCTGGATATGAGTTAGACATAGTTGCAACAACAAGATCAAACAGAGTTCGTCAAAGTTTTTCTTTTGTCTCTTTCAGTTTGTCAACTGAATTGCTTGAGGACAAGCAAGGCTTTAAGCTTGGGAGAGTTGATACGCCTCCGTCGTATCTACTTTTCTGAACTCTTTTGCCCTTGTTTTGGACTCTAATTTGCATGATTTGAATGGAACTAACCCGGACTAACGTTGTTTTTAGCAGAATTGCCATGGTGTTGTTTTTGTGCAGAAATAAAATTTCTCGGAATGACCTGAAAATTTACGGAGAATTTTTCTCGAATTAATGAAAAATACTGGCGCAAGAATCAACCGGAGGGGTGGAGCTGTGAGCCCACAAGCCCACCAGGCGCGGGCCCCCTTGGCTGTGCCTGGCAGGCTTGTGGGGCCCACGTTGCTCCACCACCTCCAATCTCAGCTCTATTTAGTCTGTCTCGCCCGGAAAAAAATCAAGGAGAAGAGTTCATCGCGTTTTACGATACAGAGGTGCCGCCACCTCCTGTTCTTCATCTGGATGGCAGATCTGGAGTCCGTTCTGGGCTCCGGAGAGGGGAAATCGTCGCCATCGTCATCATCAACCTTCCTTCATCGCCAATTCCATGATGCTCTTCACCGTTCGTGAGTAATGTCATCGTAGGCTTGCTGGACGGTGATTGGTTGGATGAGATCTATCATGTAATCGAGTTAGTTTTGACGGGGATTGATCCCTAGTATCCACTATGTTCTGAGATTGATGTTGCTACTACTTTGCCATGCTTAATGCTTGCCACTAGGGCCCGAGTGCCATGATTTCAGATCTGAACCTATTATGTTGTCGCCAATATATGTGTGTTCTTGATCCTATCTTGCAAGTTGTAGTCACCTACTATGTGTTATGACCGGGCAACCCCGGAGTGACAATAGTCGGAACCACTCCCGGAGATGACCATAGTATGAGGAGTTCATGTATTCACCAAGTGTTAATGCGTTGGTCCGGTTCTTTATTAAAAGGAGAACCTTAATATCCCGTAGTTTCCATTAGGACCCCGCTGCCACAGGAGGGATGGACAATAGATGTCATGCAAGTTGTTTTCCCTAAGCACGTATGAGTACATACGGAATACATGCCTACATTAGATTGACGAACGGGAGCTAGTTACATATCTCTCCGTGTTATAGATGTTACATGATGAATAACATTCGGCATAATGATCCATCACCGATCCAATGCCTACGAGTCTTTTACTACTGGTCCTTGCTACGTTACTTTGCCGCTACTGTTGTCACTGCTGCTGCTGTTACTTTGCTGCTACTGCTGTTACTTTGCTGCTACTGGTTACTGTTGCTACTGCTGCTATCACGCTACTTTGCTACTGATACTTTCCTGCAGATACTAAGTCTTTCAGGTGTGGTTGAATTGACAACTCAACTGCTAATACTTGAGAATATTCTTTCACTTCCCCTTTAATCGAATCAATAAATTTGGGTTGAATACTCTACCCTCGAAAATTGTTGCGATCTCCTATACTTGTGGGTTATCAAGCCCCACCCAAAGTGTAAACTCAAAGCAACGGACAACTGCATTAACGAACTATGCGTAAGGTAAACAATCCTTGCAACCATGGTCATAGGCACCGTTGTTTTCTCCCTGGTGGCAACAAGCACATCCCCTAGTCTCATGTTTCTGTCACTCAAGCTGGACATCGAGGGGCATGAACCAACAATCATGCATAACGCTCCCTCTTGGAGTTACAATCTACTACTCGGCCAAAGCAATAAAAAGTAACGGAGAACATGCATGAATCACTAAGGAACATAATATAAAAGGATAATCAAATATATAACTCATAACAATCTTAACATAATCTCATAATCCATCGGATCCCAACAAACCAAGCATAGCAATAGCAAGAGAATTACATAGATGCCTTGATCATGTAGGGCACCTCACAAGGACTAACCATTGAAGCACAAGATTGGAGAGAAGACATCACATAACTACCGGTCATGGACTTATGGTCCAATGAGGACTACTCACGGCACGTCCGGGAAGCGTCCATGGTGGTGGAGAAGCTCCCCGAGGTCAATCCTCCCTCCAGCAGGGTGCCGGGAAGAGGTCTCCTGACGCTCCCGATCTCGGAAGCGCTACGGCGGCGGAACTATGGAGAAATTCGCGATTCCAGAAAGTCTGCGAGGGTTTCCTCTCGGGACTCTAAATATAGACCAACGGAGGCACCGAAGGAGGTGGGACCAACCCAGGCGACCTCCTGGCGCGGCCTAGGGCCTGGCCGCGCCAGCAGGCTGCGTGGGAGGCCCCTGGCCCCCCTCTGGCCCATCTTCGGTGATCCGGATGCTTCTGTTTCGCTGATTTTTTATATATTTTTTCGGGAATTTTACGAGCTTCGAAAAATTGGGTAAAAGCCCCTGCAAAATAGACATCAGCAGACACAAACTGGCACTAGGTGCACTGAGTTAGTAGGTTAGTCTAAATATGTGTAAAATGATATAAAAGTGTCGCAAAACATATAACAATATCACCCAAAATATCATGGAACAAGCAGAAATTATAGATACGTTTGGGACGTATCAGCAAGCCGCGATGGGGAAGAACCACAACAGCTCAGAGATTGGAACTCGATGGCATGAGGAAGATGATGTTCTGGTGTGTACCTCTGGAGAGGAGCGACCTCTCTATTGTAGGCATGGGAGAAAGAGGTGAACATGCAACGACGGGAGGCGAAGCAAAAGAGGGAGACGAAATGAAGAAAGCAGCAGCCAAAGGGTGCAACTTTTGTATTCAATCTCCATTACATCAAAACCTTTCAGCTCCTGAGTGATCTTTCGTATACCAGTTGTGCGTGGCAAAAATTTAGACATTGGCTTGGATCATTCCCGCAACTCGTGTCGTGATGAAGCGTGGCGTGGCGTGGCGGGCGGTGGAGGAGGAGCGCGTGTTAGAGCATATTTCTCCATATGTGGTTTTGGTAATTGAAGAGAATCCCTATGGACTAATGGTTGCCTTGAGTTATGTTCGAAGGATTTGTCCATAGGCACTTCTTGAAGTCCATCTGTTGGTTTCAAGGAATTTATATGATGACCAAAGTGGTATTCAAGGTTTTATCCAAAGATTGGTCATAAAGACACAAGGTTGATCAAGATTAAGTGAAAGACTAAATCAAGTTAATCAACACACAAAGCGTACAAGATTTACCGAGAGGGGTCAAGTTATCCCATGGTATGGCAAGCATTGTCCATTACATTTTGTGTACTAACCCATGGTCTTCGTGAGAGTTCTATGTGGGGTTAGGTGTGTTTCCATGGGCTCGCGTTAAGAGGAAGATCTCATTCATCCCATGGAAGATTGCGGTGTACAAGTTCAAATGGAGCATCACGAAGAGATCATGCTTGAAGCTTGTCGTCCATTGTGGTGGCAGTGGACTTGTGAAGATGTGCTCAAGAGTGGCTCACCCATAGTGGAGTATGTGGGAGCAATTTACAAGTCTTCTTCGAGCCGGTGCAATCAATAAAGGTGGTCCATCTTGAGGACGACAACATCATCATCATCTAGCTCAAGTGGATGATGCGCAAGGCAAAGGTTTGTCCTTGATAGGTTTTCTGTTTTTTTGGTCTCAGTGTGTTAGTTGGGAGACCAGATTATAGGACAGATTGTCGTCCTATCAAGGGGGGCTCTCAAGTGAGTAGCTTGATTGTATCTTTCATTGAGAGCTCAAACAATTGCGTTCTTGACATCATCATATTTCTTGATCCTTGGTTTGTTTTTCTCTATGTGAGTTCTTGAGCTTATGGCCATCTTCATGACAAGCTCGAGTTCATCGAAAATGGAGTTCATGTGCATCTTCTATGATGTTTTCGATCTTGGAGTTTTTGTCGGTGCTTCATTCATAGAGGTTTCACATCTCTATATCATTGGAATTTTCATAACTGCATGTTCTTAAGATAACCAGACGATGTTTGGATAGTGCTTGTCATGTGCTATCCAACAAGCTTGAGTTTGCTCAATTCAGAGCTCGTATGCGGAAGTTGTGGCAGTTCCGCGCGGGTTTTCTCTCTCAAGCGGAAGTACCGTTGGGGTTGAGCGGTAATACCGCTCTCGCGGTACTGACGCCTCTAGGTCCAGCCTCACTTCCTCTTGTATTTTTCTTGTGGCATCTTTGATGTTTTTTCTAGTTTGAGAGAAAGTACCGCTTGGGAAGGAGTGGTAGTACCGCTCCAGCGGTACTGCCACCCTCCCCTTCCGTTCTCACTTCCGCTTAGTTTTTGTGTGTGGTATCTCCAGCGGTAGTACCGCTAGGTCATACGATAGTACCTCTCCGGCGGCACTACCGCCCCGAGATCTCTGTCGTTTGCATGTTTTTCCTTGAAACTTCCATTCCAGCGGAAGTACCGCTCACCTGAGCGGTACTACCGCTTGTGCACAAGCTCAGTGCATAACGGTTGGATTTCGAGGGGCCTATTTAAGGGGGTCTTCTTCCCCAATGGTCTCTGTCACTCGAGCTCGTGTTCTTTCCCCATTGTTGACCTTCTTCGAGCTTTCTAATCTCAATTCCTCCAATGTTTCTTGCTAGTTCTTGAGGGAAAAGAGAGAGGAGATCCAGATCCACATTTCCACCGATCACTTTATCCTCTATGTGAGGGAACCCCTTGGATCTTGATCTTGGAGTTCATTGTGAGCTTGATAACCCACAAGTATAGGGGATCGCAACCGTTTTCTAGGGTAGAGTATTCAACCCAAATTTATTGATTCGACTCAAGGGGAAGCCAAAGAATATTCTCAAGTATTAGCAGTTGAGTTGTCAATTCAACCACACCTGAAAGACTTAGTATCTGCAGCAAAGTAACAGTAGCAAGGTAGTATGATAGCAGCAGTAGCAATAGTAATCAGTAGCAGCAGAGTAAAGGCAGTAGCATCAAAGTAACATAGCAAGGACCAGTAGTAAAAGACTCGTAGGCATTGGATCGGTGATGGATGATTATGCCGGATGCTATTCATCATGCAACAGTTATAACACGGATATATAAGTAACTAGCTCCAGTTCGTCGATCTAATGTAGGCATGTATTCCGTATGTAGTCATACGTGCTTAGGGAAAAGAACTTGCATGACATTTATTGTCCATCCCTCCCGTGGCAGCGGGGTCCTAATGGAAACTACGGGATATTAAGGTTCTCCTTTTAATAAAGAACCGGACCAACGCATTAACACTTGGTGATAAATGAACTCCTCATACTATGGTCATCTCCGGGAGTGGTTCCGACTATTGTCACTCCGGGGTTGCCCGGTCATAACACATAGTAGGTGACTACAACTTGCAAGATAGGATCAAGAACACACATATATTGGCGACAACATAATAGGTTCAGATATGAAATCATGGCATTCGGGCCCTAGTGACAAGCATTAAGCATGGCAAAGTAGTAGCAACATCAATCTCACAACATAGTGGATACTAGGGATCAATCCCCGTCAAAACTAACTCCATTACATGATAGATATCATCCAACCCATCACCGTCCAGCAAGCCTACGATGATATTACTCATGAACGGTGAAGAGCATCATGGAATTGGCGATGAAGGAAGGTTGATGATGATGATGGCGACGATTTCCCCTCTCCGGAGCCCAAAACGGACTCCATATCTGCCCTCCAGATGAAGAACAGGAGGTGGCGGCGCCTCTGTATTGTAAAACACGATGAATTCTTCTCCTTGATTTTTTTTCCGGGCGAGACGGACTAAATAGAGCTGTATTTGGAGGTGGTGGAGCGTCATGGGCTCCACAAGCCTGCTAGGCGCGGCCGGGGGGCCGCGCCTGGTGGGCTTGTGGGCTCACGACTCCACTTCCTCCGCTGATTCTGCGCCGGTATTTTTCATAAATTCCAGAAAAATTCTCCGTAAATTTTCAGGTCATTCCGAGAACTTTTATTTCTGCGCAAAAACAACACCATGGCAATTCTGCTGAAAACAGCGTTAGTCCGGGTTAGTTCCATTCAAATCATGCAAATTAGAGTCCAAACAAAGGGCAAAAGAGTTCGGAAAAGTAGATACGACGGAGATGTATCAACTCCCCCAAGCTTAAAGCCTTGCTTGTCCTCAAGCAATTCAGTTAACAAACTGAAAGAGACAAAAGAAAAACTTTTACGAACTTTGTTTGATCTTGTTGTTGCAACTATGTCTAACTCATAACCAGAATTTCAGCAAGATCATAAGCAAACCACAAAAGCAAATAACATCTTGGTCTCACAGTAAACTCATATCAATGGCATAATCAACTAGCGAGAAAATAATAATAAGTTTCAAACGTCAACACTTCAATCAAAACAATCATGAAGTAGTACGAATAGATGGTATCCCGCTAGCTCTTTCTGAGACTGCAAAACATAAATGCAGAGCACCTTCAAAGACCAAGGGCTGACTAAGCATTGTAATTCATGGCAAAGAAGATCCAGTCACAGTCATACTCAACACAGTTAAAAGAAAAGCATAAAAATGACAGAGGTGCTCTCTAATTGGTGCTTTTATAAGAAGAGGATGACTCAATAGGAAAATAAATAGATAGACCCTTCGCAGAGGGAAGCATTGATTAGCAGAGGTGCCAGAGCTCAAGCTTTGAAAACAGAGATAATAATTTTGGGTGGCACGCTTTCATTGTCAACGCAATGACTAAGAGTTCTCACCATCTTCCACGCTACACATGCTATAGGCGGTTCCCAAACAGAAAAGTAAAGTTTTGACTCCCCCACCACCGATCAATCACACTCCACGACTAGCCGAATACTCGGGTGTCGTCCATACCAACATCAATCCTGGGGGGAGTTTTGTTTGCAATTATATTTTCGATTTGAGCATGGAACTGGGAATTCCAATTACCGACCCCTTTCACGTGAATGATAGTGAATAAACACATATCGAGGATAACACGCCTAGCATGGAAGATACTGATAGCCCCCTGTCACCACATGAGCGGTTCGGGCATGCAAAACAGATTATTTCTTGAAGGTTTAGAGAGTGTGATAACCCACAAGTATAGGGGATCAATCGTAGTCCTTTCGATAAGTAAGAGTGTCGAACCCAACAAGGAGCACAAGGCTCTGATAAACGGTTTTCAGCAAGGTAATAACTGCAAGCACTGAAAGTAGCGGTAACAAGTGATGGTGTAGTGAGGTGAAAGGTAGCAGGTGAAAAGTAACAAGTAACAAGTAATAGCAACGGTGCAGCAAAGTGGCCCAATCCCTTTTGTAGCAAGGTACAAGCGTGAACAAAGTCTTATAGGAAGTAAAGCGCTCTCGAGGACACATGGGAAATCTGTCAAGCTAATTGTCATCATGTTCACATGGTTCGCGTTCGTTACTTTGATAGTTTGATATGTGGGTGGACCGGCGCTTGGGTACTGCCCTTACTTGGAAAAGCATCCCACTTATGATTAACCCCTCCCGCAAGCATCCACAACTACAAAAGAAGAATTAAGACAACGTCTAACCATAGCATTAAACTAGTGGATCCAAATCATCCCCTTATGAAGCAACGCATAGACTCGGGTTTAAGCTTCTGTCACTCTAGCAACACATCATCTACTTACTACTCCCCAATGCCTTCCTCTAGGCCCAAATATGGTGAAGTGTTATGTAGTCGATGTTCACATAACTCCACTATAGGAAAAGACAACATACAACATATCAAATTACTGAACGAATACCAAATTCACATGACTATTTATAGCAAGACTTATCCCATGTCCTCAGGAACAAAAGTAACTACTCACAAAGCATGGATATATTCATGACCAGGAAAGTAATGAATATCATAATGGATCTGAACATATAATCTTCCACCAAGTAAACCAACTAGCATCAACTACAAAGAGTAATCAACACTACTAGCAACCTTACGGTACCAATCGGCGTCGCGAGACGGCGATTGGTTACAAGAGATAGACTAGGGTTTGGATAAGAGATGGTGCTGATGAAGATGTTGATGGAGATGACTCCCCTCCGATGAGAGGAGTGTTGGTGATGACGATGGCAACGATTTCCCCCTCCGGGAGGGAAGTTTCCCCAGCGGTATCGTCCTGCCAGAGCTCTAGATTGGTTCTGCTCAAGTTCCGCCTCATGGCCGCGGCGCCTCCTCGAAAAATCTCCGCCCTGATTTTTTCCGAACGAAATCCTTGCTATAGCAGAAGAGGGGGGCCAGTGGGCCACCAGGGTGCCCACAAGCCCTATAGCTGCGGCCAGGGGGGCAGGCCACGGCTACCAGACTTGTGGGCCCCTGGCAGCTCCCCTCTGGCACTTCTTTCGCCCAGTATTTTTTTATATAATCCCAAAAAAATCCACGTTGATTTTAAGGGCATTTGGAGTTGCGCAGAATAGAGGACTTAGACTTGCTCCTTTTCCAGTCCAGAATTCCAGCTGCCGGTATTCTCCCTCTTCAAATAAACCTTGTAAAATAAGAGAGAAAAGGCATAAGTATGGTACCACAAAGTATAATAACAGTCCATAAAGCGATAAATATCAACATGAAAGCATGATGCAAAATGGACGTATCAACTTCCCCAAGCTTAAACCTCGCTTGTCCTCAAGCGAAAACCAAGATCCATAAACATGTCCACATGTTTAGGGATGAAGGTGTCGATAAAACATAATACAGACAAGAGGGCATCATGATCACGCATAGAATAACAATACATCATAAAGATTCTTATGGGAAAGTAACAATTCCTTCACAAAGCAAAGTATGAATCAAAAACCTTACCGAGAAGTAGCCAACAACAGTCCATAGTCACTGAAGCAATTTCAATTTATCATAACATCAGAAAGAGTCAAATAAGAGCTTGTAAAGACAATCCACATACTCAATCATCTCTTTTGTTTTCCACAATTGTTACAACTCACGTGGTACTCATGGTATCAAAGTTTCAGTTGGACACAGAGAAAGATAGGGCTTATAATTTTGCCTCCCAACCATTTACCTCAAGGGTAAAGTCAACAATAATAAAGCATAAGCACTCATCTCCAAGTTGATATATGAATATAGATCTTTCCCTAGCATATGATGTTCACCAAGATGAAGACGGAATAGGGAATTGGTGTTGATCACCATGACTTTCACAAGGACAAAAGTAAAGGTACAAGATAGGCCCTTCCCAGAGGGAAGCATAGGTTGTCATGCGCTTTTAAGCTTTGGATATACGACCTCTTAGTGTAAAGGAACGTCACTTTATATTGCCCCCTGTGCTAAAGAACTTTATTATGCAGTCTGTCGCTTTTATGTCTTCCTCATCACAGGTTCGTACAAAGCTTATTTTCCACACACTAGTAAATCATACATACTTTAGATAGCAACTTTTTATTGCTTGCACCGATGACAACTTACTTGAAGGATCTTACGCAATCCATAGGTAGGTATGGTGGACTCTCATGGCAAAACTGGGTTGAAGGTTTATGGATGCACAAGTAGTATTTATACGTAGTACGGAAGCTTTGGCTAATATGAGGTGGAAGCAATCATCACATGCTAAGGGATCTCTAGACATATAACATTGTTTGGAATCAAGCAAACACAATTCATTATGTAGTCTTCCTTGTCCAACATCTACTTCTAAGCATGTCATAGTTTGGTGAGTGCTCACAATTATAGAAAGTGACTAAGATGATATATTTATATGTGAACCTGTCTTTCGTTATTACTTCTTATTAATTGCAACAATGACTGGGGTCTATGTTGGTCTATTCTCAACAAGTTTCAATCATCATACTTGTTATATGTGACGCTATCACTTTCCATAAGATCATCTCATGATCTTTCATGCTATCGTTCTTTTCATACTTTTGATCACGGCACAAAACAAAGCCCTTGACTAAGATACTCTTTATTTGTAGCGACCCGACTCAAGACGAGTCAAGCCTCTGGTGTTTCTGTACCATCCCAAGATTATGCTGGTACACACTCAGTACATCAATGTATATATCAAGAGTTCAATCACACAGCTTTATTAATCGAAATCTCATATCGAGTACTTTATTACAATAAAGTGGCTGAAGGCCATCTCATGAGATATCTAACGAAGACTAGCGGAAGCATCAGGTAGACGAGTCCATCCGACTCCAGGGCATGTCGCTGAGCGTAGATCGTAGCCTCACTCCTGGTCGGAAAAGTACTCTGCAACATGATACGTTGCAGCCGTGTAGGTCAGCATATGGAATATGCCGGCAAGTCATCAAAGAGAGGGGTAAAAAATTAATAATCAACTATCTCTATATTTTGTCTGAAAACCGAAAGGGTACCTAGCTTCTAATCTACATCGTTGGTACTAGATCTAACGGCTCACAGGGGGTGGGGGTGCTCACCGGCGTGGGAGTTCTCCGGCGAGGGCTTGACGGCGGCGGCGACTCGGGTGTGGACGTGGGTGGCGCTCCAGGGGGTCTCCGGCGGTGCCGGAAGCTCCAGTCGATGCGGACGAGGACGGCGGGCGCGTTGGTGGCGCGAGGAGAGGTCGGGGATGTCGGAGAGGAGTGGGGCCGTGGCAATGGCGCGGTGGCTGTGGCAAACTTTGGCGAGGTCTGGCGGCGAGCTCACGGCACGGCGAGGGTGTCTTGGGGTTGGAACGGGTCGAGGAGGGGTAGGGGAGCTTTTATAGGGGGAGATGAGTGCTCGGGAGGGAAGGGGCAGGGAGATCGAGGAGGATTGGGCGGCGGTCCGGCGAGGGAAGGAAGGAGCTCGGCTCGGGGGAAGGAAGGAGCTCGGGGAGATCGGGTTGGCGCTGGGGCCCACGGGTCAGTGAGAGGAGAGAGGGGCGCAGGGGATCGGCCACCCGATCCTGAAAGGATTCGGATCCGGCGAGTGGGATTTGGCCCACAGGGCCTATCTGGCGCCGGTGCGAAGAGAGAAAAAAAACAAAATGTTTCCTTTTTCCTATTTAACTAAAAACAGAAAGTAAATAATACAAAAAAGGAATAAAATAAAATCTAAATATAGGGGTATTATATACCAAAATTTTCAGAAAAAAAATCTCTACACGTTTAACATTTTTCCAAGGCAAAAATAAAAACTTTAAAAAATGTTTTTTTTCAGAAAAACCCCTTATGCTATATTTTCTTTTTGCAATTATTTTCACAATAAAACTTTGGTTTCCTTGGCTCAAAATATTTCA
The DNA here is from genome assembly GCF_904849725.1 of Hordeum vulgare subsp. vulgare. Lineage (NCBI taxonomy): Eukaryota > Viridiplantae > Streptophyta > Magnoliopsida > Poales > Poaceae > Hordeum > Hordeum vulgare. The sequence goes on along the minus strand of NC_058519.1, from coordinate 618,477,442 downwards.
CAAATGCCTCACATTTTGGAGGGTCATTTTCCTCCGCTCTCTCTTGCGTGCAAGAAATTATTTCCCGACATTTCTCGTGTGAAGAGAAAAAAAAAGAAATGCAAAAGCAAAAGTCGAAAGAATTCAAATGTAAACTTTATTTCAATCAATATGCATAGATGCTTAGCTACAATGTAAAACATTCCAAATTAGGGAATTTGGGATGTTACAAGCCTACCCACCTTAAGATGAATCTCGCCCTCGAGATTCGGGTTGGCTAGAAAATAGGTGCGGGTGGTCTCGACGAAGGTCCTCTTCTCGTTCCCAGGTGGCTTCTTCCTCGGTGTGGTGGCTCCACAACACCTTGCAGAACTTGATGATCTTGCTGCGGGTAACTCTGTTGGCAGTCTCGAGAATCCTGACGGGTTTCTCCTCATACGTCAGATCACTGTCAAGCTGTATGGCCTCTAGGGGCACTGTATCTCTCAACGGAACATCAACCATCTCAGCGTGGCATTTCTTCAACTGGGAAACATGGAAGACATCATGGACTCCGGACAATCCTTCCGGCAGTTCTAGTTTATATGCATCTTCGCCTCTACATTCAAGAATTTTGTAGGGGCCAATGAATCGGGGTGCTAACTTTCCTTTCACACCAAATCTCTTGATTCCTCGGAGTGGAGACACCCGAAGATATGCTCGGTCTCCCACTTTGTATGTTACTTCCTTGCGTTTGCTGTCAGCATAAATTTTCTGCCTGGACTGAGCTATCTTGAGTCGGTCACGAATTAGCTTGACCTTCTCTTCAGAATCTCGGATAAGGTCGGGACCAAAAAGTTGTCGGTCTCCAACTCCATCCCACATCAACGGTGTTCTGCACCTCCTTCCGTATAGAGCTTCGAAAGGGGCCATCTTCAGACTGGTCTGGTAGCTGTTGTTGTATGAGAACTCGGCATAAGGCAAATTGTCATCCCAACTAGACCCATAGTCTAGTGCGCAAGCTCTCAACATGTCCTCCAGAATCTGATTGACTCTCTCGGTCTGTCCATCTGTCTGTGGCTGAAAAGTTGTACTGAACTCCAATCTCGTTCCCAAGGTTTCATGCAGTTGGTGCCAAAATTTTGATGTGAACCGAGTCCCTCTATCTGACACAATACTCTTCGTTACTCCGTGCAGACATATGATCCTGGTCATATATATCTTGGCCAGCTTGGCACTCGTGTAAGTAGTCTTCACAGGAATGAAGTGAGCTACTTTGGTCAAACGATCGACCACAACCCAAATAGAATCATAGCCAGAACGGGTCCTGGGTAATCCTGTGATGAAGTCCATACCAAGATTTTCCCATTTCCACTCGGGTATCGGCAGAGGTTGGAGCAAACCTGCTAGCTTCTGATGCTCGGCTTTTACTCGCTGACAAACATCGCATATTGCTACGAACTCGGCAATGTCTTTCTTCATTCCTGTCCACCAAAAACTTTCTTTCAGATCCGAATACATCTTGGTGCTGTCGGGGTGTATCGAGTACGGGGAATCATGGGCCTCCTGAAGTATCAACTTCCTGAGTTCGGATCATTGGGCACATAAATGCGGTCCTCAAACCATAAAGTTCCGTGTTCATCCTCACGAAAACCTTTAGCCTTCCCGTCTTCCATTTTCTGCTTAATCTCAGCTATCTCCTTGTCTGTTTTCTGTGCCTCGCGGATCTTTTCGGTCAAAGTGGACTGAATTTCTAGTGTGGCAACACATCCTCTTGGAACTATTTCCAATTTGAGCTCTCGGAGATCATCGGCTAACTCCAGGGGTAATCCTCCTGCTATGAGTGTGTTCACATAACTCTTGCGGCTCAACGCATCGGCTACAACATTTGCCTTGCCTGGGTGATAATGCAATCTCATGTCATAGTCCTTGATCAATTCTAGCCATCTCCTCTGTCTGAGATTCAACTCCTTCTGCGTGAAGATATATTTCAAGCTCTTGTGGTCAGTGTAAACATCACAACTATTTCCGATCAGGAAATGTCTCCAGGTCTTAAGAGCGTGCACTACGGCTGCTAGTTCCAAGTCATGCGTGGCATAATTCAACTCATGGGGTCTGAGCTGTCTGGATGCATAGGCTACAACTTTGCCTTCTTGCATGAGCACTCCTCCGAGTCCTGGACGAGAAGCGTCATAGTAAACCTGGAAATCCTTCTGAGTGTTCGGCAATATCAGCATTGGGGCTGTAACCAGACGTTTCTTTAACTCTTGAAAACTGGTTTCACATTCCTCAGTCCAAACATACTTGGACTCCTTCTTCAACAACTCTGTCATGGGCTTGGCGATCTTTGAGAAATTCTCAATGAACCTCCGGTAATATCCGGCAAGTCCGAGAAAACTGCGGATCTGCTTGACTGAAGTGGGTGCTACCCATTCGGTGACTGTTGCGACCTTGGCAGGGTCCACTGCTATTCCTTCTCCTGAGACGACGTGTCCGAGGAATCCGACTTCCTTCAACCAAAACTCACATTTGCTAAACTTTGCATATAGCTTATGCTCTCGAAGTTTCTCCAGAACTAGACGCAGATGTTCCTTGTGTTCCTCCTCGTTCTTGGAGAATATCAGTATGTCATCGATGAAGACCACGACAAACTTGTCCAAGTATTCCATAAATACCTTGTTCATCAGATTCATAAAATATGCCGGAGCATTAGTCAGTCCAAATGACATGACCGTGTACTCATACAAGCCGTACCGAGTGGTGAAGGCTATCTTGGGTATATCCTGTTCACGAATCTTCAACTGATGATACCCGGATCGAAGATCGATCTTGGAGAATATTCGGGCTCCAACTAACTGGTCAAAAAGATCATTGATCATCGGCAAGGGGTACTTGTTCTTGATGGTCACCTCGTTCAATGCACGATAATCGACAACCATTCTCAAGGACTTATCCTTCTTTTCAACCAAGAGCACTGGGGCTCCCCAAGGTGAAGAACTTGGGCGAATATACCCTTTGTCCAATAACTCCTTAATTTGTTTCTTGATTTCTACCAAGTCATTTGCGGGCATCCGATAGGGTCTCTTGGATATCGGGGTTGTTCCGGGTAATAGCTCGATCAGGAACTCAATCTCTCTATCAGGTGGCATGCCCGGCAATTCCTTCGGAAATACATCTGGGTATTCCTGTACGATCGGTACTTCCTCCTGGACTACTCCCGTGAGAGAGTTTACTCGTTTACTCCGTGTCGGACGCTGAGACACGTACTTAATCCACTTTTGCTCGGGGGTGGTGAGCAAAATAGACTTAAGGGCACAATCAATATTCTCTTCATACTTGGCCAACCAATCCATGCCTAGGATTACATCCAATCCCTGGGACTCTAATACGATGAGGTCGGTCGGAAAATTATGGTTCCCGATGTTGAGACTCAAAGCATGGCATCCTATCCCGGCTGTCATCATGCCTCCTGGGGAACTGATCTTAATAGGCTGGCTGAGGGTTGTAGTTGGCAAACTATACTTTTCCACAACTACCCTTGATATGAATGAATGCGTTGCACCAGAATCAAAAAGTACCAATACTGTACGTGAATTTAGCAAAAACTTACCAACCACAGTATCAGGGTGATCATAGACCTCTTCAACATCAATGTGATTCACCTGAGCTCGAGGAAAAGGATTGGGCTTCTTTGCTGCAGAGTTGCCGTTGCCGTTTCCATTCCCCTGCTTGTTCTGGGGACATTCAGTGGCATAGTGTCCCGTCTTCTGACACTTGAAGCAGGTGATGTGATTCAGATCCTTCTGAGCTGGAGCTGAATGATGCTGAGTGTCAGTACCGCCATTCTTGAAGTTGCTGTTGTTGCGGTGGTTCCCATTTCCTCCATGGTTGTCGCCTCCATGGTTGTGCACTGGGTAGTTATGCTGGACGTGTCCTCCAAACTTACCGGATCCAGTCCCGGTATTCCCTGAATAGGGGGTGTAGCGAGGCTTCTGCTGAGTGTCGGAGTTGAACTTTCCATTCCCATACTTCCGCTTACGGTTCTCCATCTGCTGGTGTTTCCCCTCCAAGATGAGGGCCTTATCTACCAACTCCTGGTAGTTGTTGAAGTTGGCTACAGTCAGCTGAATGCTCAGCTCATCATTGAGTCCCTCCAAGAACTTTTCCTGCTTGGCCGCATCATCGGCCACATCTCCAGGTGCATAACGGGCGAGCATGCTGAATTCATCGACATACTGAGCCACAGAGCGATTTCCCTGGCGTAAGTTGCGAAACTCACGCTTCTTCAGACTCATTGCACCAGCTGAGACATGTGCGGTATGGAAGGCTTGCTTGAACTGCTCCCAAGTGACTCCAGCAATGGGGTATGTGGTGGTGTAGTTCTCCCACCATGCAGCTGCAGGGCCTTCAAGTTGATGCGCGGCAAAGCGCACCTTCTCAGCTTTAGTACAACCAGCAGTGATAAGTTCCCGCTCCATCTTGCGGAGCCAATCATCTGCCACAATGGGCTCAATGCTGCTGGAGAAAGTCGGAGGGTTCAACCTCAGGAAACGGGTGAGATTGTCGGCCTGAGTTGGATGATGGTTGTTGTTATTGTTCTGGTTATGGATGATCAGCTGCATCAGGGTATTCTGTTGCTGAATCAACTGGGTGAGTTCCGGCGGAAAGTTGGAAGTAGGGGCACGTCTTGGAGGCATCTGATGTTTGTAGAGGGGTGAGATTAGCATAGAACAATGGTCTAAGAGTAATTACACTACCCATATGAAATGCAACAAACAAGTATCACACCACACATTTTATTCAATACCATCACAAAGATTCACACAGGGATACAAAATACGATAACCTAAACATCGGCCTAAGCGCTTAACGATAAAATAAATTTGATGGTCTAGTCTAAGTGTCCTCCTCAGAAAAGCATGGTGGTGGGTCCTTCGGTGGAGCTGTCTTCATAGTCCTCGCCATTGCTGATCAAGGGGGCTACGTCACCTTCGGGATGAAGGTTCTCGCCCATGTCCAGTTCCTCCTCCAGGTATGCAACTCGAGTCTTCAGCTTCTCGATCCTCTCCAGAAAGTCCTTCACCTCCAATTCGTGCTCATAGTGGGCTTCCCGGGCTGCTTCTTCGAGTTCGAGTTCGCGGAGCGACAGTTGCTTAATCTTCCTGGCGTCCTTGATCACACGATGCTCCAGAGTCCCGTTGTGCTTCTCCAAGGTCTGGGCATAGGATAGGAGAGCGTCCTTGGTCTTGCTTGAGATGATTTCTCCATCTTCTCTTCTCCAGGATACCGTGAATAGGTCCGGTGAAATAGGGCAGCCTCTGTACACTTCCTTGATACGTCCAAGTGCACAATGGACCACCATGTCCCTTCCGAGAATCCAGTTGGGTGCGATGAACTTGAAATCCACCGGCTCAGTGCGCGGCTCGAATGTCCTTCCGGGAACGTGCACCTCAATCCTGTAGCGTGAATCCTCCGGGTAAGACGAAGTCGGCTTCCCTGTGATAGTCGGCAGAGCAATCCTCAAGTCCTTGGTGATCTATATCAGCTCCTTTCCGAAAGGCATAGTGGCGCCGGGCTGGCAAAACTCCGTGAACTTAACGGGGATGAAGGTGGCCATCTAAAACATTGGAAAATCAGAGAGAAGTCGGAAATGATCAGAAGAGGAAATAGAGGATTTATAGACATAAGAAAATAGTTTTCTTCCTAAGGCTTTTCCATTCCTAGAGGTTACGTCCTACGGTCAGCGTGTGCTCTGAATACCATTTCTGTAGCGACCCGACTCAAGACGAGTCAAGCCTCTGGTGTTTCCGTACCATCCCAAGATTATGCTGGTACACACTCAGTACATCAATGTATATATCAAGAGTTCAATCACACAACTTTATTAATCGGAATCTCATATCGAGTACTTTATTACAATAATGGATTACAATAAAGTGGCTGAAGGCCATCTCATGAGATATCTAACGAAGACTAGCGGAAGCATCAGGTAGACGAGTCCATCCGACTCCAGGGCATGTCGCTGAGCGTAGATCGTAGCCTCACTCCTGGTCGGAAAAGTACTCTGCAACATGATACGTTGCAGCCGTGTAGGTCAGCATATGGAATATGCCGGCAAGTCATCAAAGAGAGGGGTAAAATATTAATAATCAACTATCTCTACATGCATATTTGGCAGGTGGGGCTATAAGTTTTGCATAAAGCCAATTTTCTCCTACAACAAGAGGGGCTGGAAACAAAATATTACTACATTGTTTGTTGTTAACGAGATGGTTCCGCCAACCAATTCTCGTACCCGAGTTGTTGTTAACACCCACATCATTATTAAGTTGTGTCGAGAGTTCAGGGGAATTTCAATGCCTTCGGCTCAAGTTGTCCATGACCGTGGACACGGCTAATTGATTAGGTTTGGGCACTCTGCAGAGTTTTGCACACGTTCCCCACAAGATTTGATCGCCTTCGAGTATGTCCTCGCACTTCAAGGTGTTTGAAGACCGGATGATCAAAACATGGTCTTTCAACGGGTCCCTCTGAATCCCTGTCGGTGCCCATCCATTCCTACCGTTCTTCTACATCTGCTAGCACCGCCTGTCCAGGGTCGCTGCGTTGTCCAACCAAGCCAGAGCCCATAATGACTTGTGGCTGTGCAGGTAAGCCTTGGGTCTTGAAGCCTCCGTCCGTCTCTTCGAGCCTGGGTGAAGCTTTCCGCAAGATGTCATGGCCGTCTCCAGCATCCCGGGTCATCCACTGGTTTCTCCAGGGAGCCGATCGACCGTCCTTCACCCAGAGTTGCATTGCATCACGAGGTCTTGAAAATCTTGTCTTAACCGATCTTGGTTATTTAATCAACCTCGCATCACTCGTGTTATGCACTCAACCGAAATCCCGTCTACTCAAGCATAGCAATATGAAATTTGTCGTCCCGGGGCCAAGTATCGGGGTTGTTGTGTGCCTACCACATGATACTACAACCTATACTAAAATTTCCAAGTACCTAAGCAGCATGCAATTGGGCAAAGAAAGGTGAAACTACCATGCATCGAAAAACATAGGAGATAGTATGATCAAAATGACTTGCCTTGATGATAGTTGTCTTGATCGAGCGCTTCTAAGTAACAAGCTTCGCACTCCGGGTGATCTACCGATACAAACAAAATACACACCATAAGCACTACAATCAATCAACAAGTAAAAAATAACATCACAAGTAATAAGTAGCTATGGCCTAAGTGAAAGAATTCACTACACGTCACTAAGGAAGAAACTTGTTTCTGTTAAAACCCCAAGTCAAAATATTTAAAAAAAATTTAAACTTATACCACAGTAAGATATAATCACTAGGAAGCAGTAGCAAAAAGAATCAAATAAAAATCATTTTTTTAACTCCTGGAATAAGCAAAACAAGGTTTAAACTAAATCTGATCTAATTCAAATTTGAAAATTTCAAACATAGACAAATTATATGCTTTTAACAATTACAGAAAATTTGTGATCTACTGGAAAAAGAATCAACCTCATTGGATCTCTAGATCAAAAGTTATAGGGTAAACAAGATTACAACTTTCTCTGTTTTTGAATTAACAGAAAAAAACAAAGAACTAACTAGTCTCCGGTGAGGGCTTGACGGCGGCGGCGGCTCGGGTGTGGACGTGGGTGGCGCTCCAGGGGGTCTCCGGCGGCGGCGGAAGCTCCAGTCGATGCGGACGAGGACGGCGGGCGCGTTGGTGGCGCGAGGAGAGGTCGGGGATGTTGGGGAGGAGTGGGGCCGTGGCAATGGCGCGGTGGCTGTGGCGAACTTCGGCGAGGTCTGGCGGCGAGCTCACGGCACGGCGAGGGTTTCTCGGGGTTGGAACGGGTCGAGGAGGGGTAGGGGAGCTTTTATAGGGGGAGATGAGTGCTCGGGAGGGAAGGGGCAGGGAGATCGAGGAGGATCCATCGGCGGTCCGGCGAGGGAAGGAAGGAGCTCGGCTCGGGGGAAGGAAGGAGCTCGGGGAGATCGGGTCGGCGCTGGGGCCCACGGGTCAGCGAAATGAGAGAGGGGCGCAAGGGATCGGCCACCCGATCCTGAAAGGATTCGTTTCCGGCGAGTGGGATTTGGCCCACACGGCCTATCTGGCGCCGGTGCGAAGAGAGAAAAAAAAACAAAATGTTTCCTTTTTCCTATTTAACTAAAAACAGAAAGTAAATAATACAAAAAAGGAATAAAATAAAATCTAAATATAGGGGTATTATATACCAAAATTTTCAGAAAAAAAAATCTCTACACGTTTAACATTTTTCCAAGGCAAAAATAAAAAACTTTAAAAAATGTTTTTTTCTTCAGAAAAACCCCTTATGCTATATTTTCTTTTTGCAATTATTTTCACAATAAAACTTTGGTTTCCTTCGCTCAAAATATTTCAGAAATGCCTCACATTTTGGAGGGTCATTTTCCTCCGCTCTCTCTTGCGTGCAAGAAATTATTTCCCGGCATTTCTCGTGTGAAGAGAAAAAAAATAGAAATGCAAAAGCAAAAGTCGAAAGAATTCAAATGCAAACTTTATTTCAATCAATGTGCATAGATGCTTAGCTACAATGTAAAACATTCCAAATTAGGGAATTTGGGATGTTACATTATTATATAGCTCGCAAGCTCGAATACATCGGGGGAGACACAAGGCAAAAGACTCAAACTAAACACTAAAGACTTATTCCACTATGTGAAGAAATAAAAACTGAAAAGGAAAGAACTAAAACAAAGGTAAAAGCAAAAGATATAAAGGTGATACGATACCAGGGCAACTCCCCCAAGCTTGGCACAAGCCAAGGGAGTTGCCCATACCAATGCTTAGTTGTCTTCCTTTGGTGGAGATAGTGGTGGAGTCTTTGCAGAGGTCTTGAGCTTGTTTAATTTCCAGTGGAGCACGAAATTCTGCTCCCTCAGATCGTCGTTTTCTTCTTCAAGCTTCAACACCCTTTGGCATAATTCCTGCTTACTCTCCTGCAGGAAACGAGAAGGGATAAACAAAGTATTATGCTTCTTCCTGGAGTTGGGGAGGCTTGATTTCTTGAACTCCACATGGGTGTTTGCAGGTTGAGGTAGAGGATCCTCCTCCTCGTCAGAGCTTGTTTTCTCCTTCCCCTTTGGTTCATGATCCTCTTCCTCATCTGTGGTCCAACCATAAGGCTCTAAGTCCTCATTAATCCTGGAGTTAGCACGGTCATCGGTCACATAGATCTCTTGTTCTGAATCTTGAGAAGACATCTTGACCTAAATCTGCGGCACACAACAGGATCGAAATGAAAACAGAGGAAAACTGTGCGATACGGAGATCAAAACCCTCAAGCGTATATATAATGATTTTTTTGACCAGAAGGAGTCCTCCGTAAGAAAACGGAGTCCGGGAGGCACACGAGGTGCCCACAAGCCCTGTAGCCGCGGCCAGGAGGGAGGCCGCGGCTACCAAGCTTGTGGCCGCCTCGTGCGCTCTCCGGACTGCTTTTTATTTTTCTATTTTCCATAAATTCCAAAACGGAGAAAATTTCCTACTGGAAAAGTTTTGGAGTCCAATTACTTACCGAAACACATACCTCTTCGTTTTCAGAATCTGAAATAGGCTGATAAACATCCCTTATGTACTCCTCTGGAGTTATGATATTGATGATATTGGTCTCAACATTTATGGGAGTACCAGAGATATAATGCTTGATTCTTTGCCCATTTACCACTCTCGGAAAATTACCTTCCGTGTTATTGATTTTGATGGCACCGGAACGATATACTTCCTCGACAACGTAGGGACCTTCCCATTTAGAGAGAAGCTTGCCTGCGAAGAATCTTAAGCGAGAATTGTATAGCAGGACATAATCACCTACATTGAACTCACGTTTTTGTATTATATTATCGTGCCATCTCTTAACCTTTTCCTTGAACAACTTGGCATTCTCATATGCATGGGCCCTCCATTCATCTAATGAGCTGATATCAAACAACCGCTTCTCACCGGCAAGTTTGAAATCGAAGTTGAGCTCTTTGATTTCCCAATAAACTTTGTGTTCTAGATCAAGAGGTAAATGACAGGCCTTACCGTAAACCATTTTATACGGCGACATGCCCATGGGATTCTGATAAGCAGTCCTATAAGCCCATAGTGCATCGTCAAGTTTGCTAGACCAATTCTTTCGAGATCTATTGACAGTCTTTTGTAAGATCAATTTGATCTCCCTATTACTCAACTCCACTTGACCACTAGACTGAGGATGATAAGGAGATGCAACTATATGGCTGACATCATACTTAGCGAGCATCTTGCGGAAAACACCATGAATGAAGTGTGAACCGCCATCAGTCATCAGATATCTAGGGACTCCACATCTTGGGAAAATGACTTCTTTAAGCATCTTAATAGAGGTGTGGTGATCGAAATTTCTAGTGTGGATAGCTTCAACCCACTTAGTGATGTAATCAACAGCAACTAAGATGTGAGTATACCCATTGGAACTCGGTAAGGGTCCCATATAATCAAAGCCCCATACATCAAATGGTTCAATGACAAGTGAATAGTTCATAGGCATTTCCTGACGTTTACTGATGTTCCCTATTCTTTGGCATTTGTCACAAGACAAGACAAACTTACGAGCATCCTTGAAGAGAGTGGGCCAATAGAAACCTGATTGCAATACCTTATGAGCAGTTCTATCTCCAGCATGGTGTCCTCCGTAGGCTTCGGAATGACACTTCTGCAGGATCTGTCCCTGTTCAAGTTCAGGCACACAACGTCTAATAACACCATCTAGTCCTTCCTTATAAAGGTGAGGATCATCCCAAAAGTAGTGTCTCAAATCAAAGAAGAATTTCTTCTTTTGCTGGTAGCTGAAACTGGGTGGTATGTATTTGGCTACGATATAGTTTGCGTAATCAGCATACCACGGTGCACTATGTGAAGTGCGGATGACATTCAATTGCTCATCGGGAAAGCTGTCATCAATAGGTCGTGGGTCATCAAGGACATTCTCTAGCCTGGACAAGTTATCTGCTACAAGGTTATAAGCACCCTTTCGGTCAACAACGTGCAAATGAAATTCCTATAGCAGGAGAACCCATCTGATTAGCCTAGGCTTAGCATCCTTCTTCTCCATAAGGTACTTAATAGCAGCATGATCAGAGTGAATAATGACTTTGGAGTCAACTATATAAGATCTGATTTTTTCACATGCAAACACGACTGCTAAAAATTCCTTCTCCGTAGTGGCATAGTTTGTTTGGGCACTGTCTAGAGTTTTACTAGCGTAGTGAATGACATTCAACTTCTTGTCAACTCTTTGTCCTAGAACAGCACCAACAGCATAATCGCTAGCATCGCACATGATTTCAAAGGGCAAGTTCCAATCAGGTGGTTGAACAATAGGTGCCATTATCAAGGCCTTCTTAAGTATTTCGAAAGCTTCCTCACAATCCTCATAAAAAACAAAAGGAACATCCTTCTGCAAGAGGTTGGTAAGAGGCCTAGAAATCTTAGAGAAGTCTTTAGTGAACCTTCTATAGAAACCAGCATGACCTAGGAAACTTCGTATACCTCTGATATCTGTGGGGCAAGGCATTTTCTCAATTGCATCAACCTTAGCCTTATCAACTTAAATGCATTTCTTGGAGATTTTGTGTCCTAAGACGATGCCTTCATTAACCATGAAGTGGCACTTCTCCCAGTTCATGACGAGGTTGGTATCTTTGCATCTCTGTAAGACTCGATCAAGGTTGCTGAGGCAATCGTCAAAGGAAGAACCGTAAACGGAGAAATCATCCATGAAAACCTCAACAATCTTTTCACAAAAGTCAGAGAATATTGCCATCATAAATCTTTGAAAGGTGGCACGTGCATTGCATAAGCCAAAAGGCATACGTCTATAAGCAAAGGTACCAAAGGGGTAGGTGAAAGTGGTTTTCTCCTGATCAGATTGTGCAACAGGTATTTGCGAGAAACCTGAATAACCGTCTAGAAAGCAGAAGTGTGTGTGTTTAGATAGCCTTTCTAGCATTTTGTCGATAAACGGCAAAGGATAATGGTCTTTCTTGGTTGCCTTGTTCAGTTTCCGGAAGTCTATCACCATCCTATAGCCAGTAATAATCCTCTGTGGGATTAGTTCATTCTTATCATTAGGAACGACGGTGATACCTCCCTTCTTAGGTACGCAATGTACTGGACTTACCCAATCACTATGAGCAACAGGATAAATGATTCCTGCTTCCAGAAGCTTTAATATTTCTTTTCTCACGACCTCTTTCATCCTAGGATTTAACCTCCGTTGATGATCAGCGACTGGCTTAGAATCAGGATCGGTTTTAATCTTGTGCTGACATAGAGTGGGACTAATACCCTTAAGATCATCAACAGTATATCCAATAGCAGTACGGTGCTTCCTCAAAGTTTTTAATAACTTCTCCTCTTCGTGATTCGAGAGGTGAGCACTAATAATAACAGGATATATCTCCTTCTCATCAAGATAGGCATAATTAAGTGTATCTGGTAACTGTTTTAGCTCGAACACAGGATCACCCTTTGGTGGGGGAGGATCACCAAGAAGTTCAACACGCAGATTATTCTTAAGAATAGGATATTGTTCTAAAACAATTTTATCTATCTCATCTCTTTCATCCATATGCATATCATTTTCATGCTCAAGCAGATATTGCTCTAAAGGATCCATAGGAGGCACGGAAATAGAGGCAAGAGCAATGATTTCATCCCTACCAGACGACTCTTTTTCATGGGGTTGTCTTTCAAACTTGGAGAAGTTAAATTCATGAGACACACCCTCGAAACTAAAAGTGACAGTCTGTTTAATGCAATCAATATGAGCATTGACAGTGTTGAGAAAGGGTCTACCAAATATGATGGGACAAAAGCTATCTTGTGCAGTAGCAAGGATGAGGAAATCAGTAGGATACTTTGTCTTACCACACAGGACTTCTACATCTCTCACAATTCTCACAAGGCAGATAGTGTCTCTATTAGCTAGCGTAATAGTGACATCAATGGGTTCTAACTCAGCAGGTGCAATCTCATCTTTGATTACATCATATAGGGACCGGGGTATTGCACTAACACTAGCACCCATATCACATAAACCATGATAACAGTGATCTCCTATCTTGACAGAAACAACAGGCAGGCAAACTACAGGTCCGTATTTGTCTTTCGCGTGAGGTTTAGCAATTCTAGCGGAGTCCTCACAGAATTTGATAACATGCCCGTTTATGTCTTCGGCTAAGAGATCGTTGATAATAGAAACACTAGGTTCAACTCTAATTTCCTCAAGGGGTGCAAGTGGTCTAATGTAACCCCTACGTATCACAGTTGGAGCTTTAGAATAATCCTTTTTCCTAGCAGGGTAAGGTGGTTTCTCAGTGTAGGCACAAGGAACAATAGGATCGTTATAGGTAATTACTTTATATTCAACTAGATTGGGTTTAACTATATTGACTTCTATGGGAGGACGATACTTAAACCACTTCTCTTTGGGAAGATCAATATGAGCAGCAAAATATTCACATAGAGAAGCTACTATCTCAGAGTCAAGTCCATACTTAGCGCTAAAATCTCTAGAAGTGTTTGTTTCAACAAAAGATTTAACGCAATCAAACTGGAAATTCATACTTGACTCCTTACCTTCTTCAAGCTCCCAATCTTCAGAGTTACATTTGATTCTTTCCAATAAATTCCACTTGTGGTCAATATCCTTCTTCATAAAAGAACCGGTACAAGAAGTGTCAAGCATGGTACGATCTTCATGGGAAAGCCGAGCATAAAAGTTTTGAGTGGTCATTTCTCTCGAGAGCTCATGATTGGGGCATGAATATAGCATTGATTTAAGCCTCCTCCAAGCTTGAGCTATGCTTTCCCTGTCACGAGGCCAAAAGTTATAAATATAATTCCGATCACGATGTACTAAATGCATAGGATAAAACTTTTGATGAAATTCCAATTTTAACCGATTGTAGTCCCATGATCCAGTATCATCACATAGCCTGTACCATGTCAACGCCTTATCCTTCAAAGATAAAGGAAAGACTTTCTTCTTTACCTCATCCTCGGGCAAACCTGGAAGCTTAAATAAACCACAAACTTCATCTACATAGATTAGATGCAAGTCTGGATGTGATGATCCATCTCCTGTAAAACGATTAGCCAGCAGTTTCCCAAGCATACCCGAAGGAATTTCATAAAAGATATTTTCAGTAGGTACCTTAGGTTGAGGAGCAACTCCTCGTGCTTCCGTTCGTGGTGAAGATACCCTGAACAAATTCCTCAAAGGAATAGTTTCCATAGTGACAAGTGACAATAAATTTCAGCACAGTATATAAATGTTTTCTTACCAAATTCCACTTACCAAAGGCGCTTCACTCCCTGGCAAAGGCGCCAGAAAAGAGTCTTGATGACCCACAAGTATAGGGGATCAATCGTAGTCCATTCGATAAGTAAGAGTGTCGAACCCAACGAGGAGCAGAAGGCTCTGATAAACGGTTTTCATCAAGGTAATAACTGCAAGCACTGAAAGTAGCGGTAACAAGTGATGGTCCAGTGAGGTGAAACGTAGCAGGTGAAAAGTAACAAGTAACAAGTAGTAGCAACGGTGCAGCAAAGTGGCCCAATCCCTTTTGTAGCAAGGGACAAGCCTGAACAAAGTCTTATAGCAAGTAAAGCGCTCCCGACGACACATGGGAAATCTGTCAAGCTAATTTTCATCATGTTCACATGGTTCGCGTTCGTTACTTTGATAGTTTGATATGTGGGTGGACCGGCGCTTGGGTACTGCCCTTACTTGTACAAGCATCCCACTTATGATTAATCCCTCAAGCAAGCATCCACAACTACAAAAGAAGAATTAAGACAACGTCTAACCATAGCATTAAACTAGTGGATCCAAATCAGCCCCTTACGAAGCAATGCATAGACTGCGGTTTAAGCTTCTGTCACTCTAGCAACCCATCATCTACTTACTACTCCCCAATGCCTTCCTCTAGGCCCAAATATGGTGAAGTGTTATGTAGTCGACGTTCACATAACACCACTAGAGGAAAAGACAACATACAACATATCAAAATACCGAACGAATACAAAATTCACATGACTATTAATAGCAAGACTTATCCCATGTCCTCAGGAACAAAAGTAACTACTCACAAAGCATGGATATATTCATGACCAGAGAAGTAATGAATATCATAATGGATCTGAACATATAATCTTCCACCAAGTACACCAACTAGCATCAACTACAAAGAGTAATCAACACTACTAGCAACCTTACGGGTACCAATCGGCATCGCGAGACGGCGATTGGTTACAAGAGATAGACTAGGGTTTGGATAGGAGATGGTGCTGTCGAAGATGTTGATGGAGATGACTCCCCTCCGACGAGAGGAGTGTTGATGATGACGATGGCGACGATTTCCCCCTCCGGGAGGGAAGTTTCCCCAGCAGGATCGTCCTGCCAGAGCTCTAGATTGGCTCTGTTCAAGTTCCGCCTCGTGGCGGCGGCGCCTCCTCGAAAAAGCTCCGCCCTGATTTTTTTTCCAGACGAAACCCTTCATATAGCAGAAGAGGGGGGCCAGTGGGCCACCAGGGTGCCCACAAGCCCTGTAGCCGCGGCCAGGGGGGCAGGCCGCGGCTAACAGGCTTGTGGGCCCCTCGCAGCTCCCCTCTAGCACTTCTTTCGCCCAGTATTTTTTATATAATCCCAAAAAATTCCATGTTGATTTTTAGGGCATTTGGAGTTGCGCAGAATAGAGGACTCAGACTTGCTCCTTTTCCAGTCCAGAATTCCAGCTGTCGGTATTCTCCCTCTTCAAATAAACCTTGCAAAATAAGAGAGAAAAGGCATAAGTATGGTACCACAAAGTATAATAAAAGTCCATAAAGCGATAAATATCAACATGGAAGCATGATGCAAAATGGACGTATCAGAGTGGCACATGCAAATTTACTTGGAACGGCAGGTAGATACCGCATATAGGTAGGTATGGTGGACTCATATGGAACAACTTTGGGTTTATGGAAGTGGATGCACAAGCAGTATTCCCGCTTAGTACAAGTGAAGACTAGCAAAAGACTGGGAAGCGACCAACTAGAGAGCGACAATAGTCATCAAAATGCATTGAGATTAACCAACATTGAGTGCAAGCATGAGTAGGACATAAATCACCATGAACATGAATATCATATAGGCTATGTTGATTTTGTTTCAACTACATGCGTAAACATGCGCCAAATCAAGCCACTTGAATCATTCAAAGGAGGATACCATCCTATCATACTACATCACAGTCATCTCAAAATTCATGTTGGCATCCAAGGCAAACCATTATAAGCTCCTAGCTAAGTAAGCATGGTATCAGCAACTATGATCTCTAAGTTGTCATTGCAAACATGTTTCTCTCACAACAAAGCTGAATCAGGAACGATGAGCTAGTCATATTTACAAAAACAAAATAGATCGAGTTCATACCAGCTTTTCCAGGCTTAGTCACTTCATCATATATCGTCATTATTGCCTTTAACTTGCACAACCGAATGATGTGAACAATAATAAGCGTGCTCGTGCATTGGACTAAAGCTGGAATCTGCAGGCAAACACAAAGGAGAAGACAAGGTAATATGGCTCTGTAACAGATAAGCAGATATGCATGCGAGAGCCACTAAACATTGTAACCATGGTCTTCTACCTTGACCCAAAGAAAAAGAAAACTATTTACACGGGAAAGCTCCCAACAAGCAAAAGAAGAAAAAGAAAATCTTTTTGGGTTTTCTCAAACTAGACAGACACACGAAAAGAAAACTCAAAAAAGAAAATAAACTAGCATGGATGATGCAGTGGCAAAGTGTGAACACCGACGAACAAACTGAAAGCATAAGCAAGAATGTAAAGTCGGTGAGAAACACGTACTCCCCCAAGCTTAGGCTTTTGGCCTAAGTTGGTCTACTCCCATGGATGGTCCGGGCGATACCCAAAATCATAATGGGGGTTATACGGGAGCGTTGCAGCCACTGCCTAAATAGCTGCCTCACAGAGACGAGCAGCCTTTGCCTCCCTCTCATACTCCTCTGCCTCTCCTTTGGTTATGTAATATCTCCGTTTTACCTGAAAGTCAAAGAAGGCAGGAGCAGGAAGGGTAATATGGAAAACATGTTGCCGGTTAAATATCAAACAGTATAGGAGGGATTCATCATCCCTCTCAAGGAACTGATAGCGTGTCAAAGCGGTGCGATCAAGGAAAGCTGTATGGAGCAGGGGATCTCCTTCGCGGATACGTACTCCAAGAAAATTTTCTATGCGGGTGGCATACATCCCACCAAAGAAATCCCCTTCATTAGCATTATTATTCAGCCTCCTTGCTATAATAGCTCCCATGTTGAAACTTTTATCACCCCTTACTACGCTCTTAAGAATACTAAGGTCGGGTGCGCAGAGGTGACAATGCTCAATCTTGCCATTAATGCATCTGCCTGTGAAGAGGGCAAAGTAATGCAAGGCAGGAAAATGAATGCTCCCCATGGTAGCCTGCGTAATATCTCTAGTTTCTCCAACAGTTATATGAGAGAAAAAATCTCTAACCGAAGATTTAGGAGGATCATTGAGACTACCCCAAATAGGTATCTTGCAAATTCTATTGAAATCCTCTAAATCCATGGTATACGATTTGCCATAGAGATCAAACAGTACAGATGTATCACGGCCAACTGAAAATTTGAATCTACGAACAAAAGAGGCACTGAGAGCAACATACTGTTCACATTTATCGGAGATGAATTCTTCGAGTCTGACGTTGTGAACAAGCGTATCAACCTCGTCTTTGAAACCTACCTCAATCATGAATTGATCAGAAGGCCACTCACATGGTTGTACCTGTGTGTTCCTCGATTGGTAAGGATCGGGCTCCCGAATCGCAAGACGGGGACCTCTCTTGCTTGAGGAACCACCATGGTAGTTTCTCCTAAACATCTTCCTTTTCTGAAATTTTCAGTGACCCAAAGGAAAAGTGAACAAGGCTCAACTAAACTTGTAGCAACTACTCCCACAAGTGCCTAGATGCCATATTACGCATCAAAACTACTAGGGACCAGCTAAAATTAGCATGCAAAGCTCAAGAACAGGGTCACCAAGGCAGCAAAAATATGCGAAGTATAAGTCACTAGAGCAAAAACTAATTCGGCCAATGGAGGAGTCACTTACCAAGGAGTAGTTTCCCCCAAAACAGTTCGGAGAATGGTGCTTTGAGCAAGGAGATCGAAAATCCCACCAAGAAGAGCAAGAACACGGGTTTGAGCTGCGAAACGATTTTTTCTGGAGGTAGGAGAAGCATATGGGAGCTAGAATGAGTGGAGGGGGTGCACGTGGGCCCCACAAGCCAGGTAGGCGTGGCCAGGGGGGTGCCCACGCCTCCAGGGCTTGTGGCCCACTGGTGCAGCCCCCAGACTAGCTCTTCGTCTTAGTATTTTTCAAAAATTCCAGAAAAAATCATACTTGATTTTCACGGCATTCAGAGAGATTTTATTTTCGGGGTACTTTTCCACGGGATGCTAAAACAGAAAACAGGGAAAACTAAACTAAATCTATCATTTTTCTTCTAAGCAACCGAAGGTGAAAGCTTGGAATAGAGGTTTGTGACTCCTTGATTCATCCATCTCATGGTCATCGAAAGAAATCTGTCAATGAGGTTGATCAAGTCTCCTTGACAAACTTTTCGAATCGCAAAAGAAAATGGAGAATTTTCGAATAGCCACTAGGTTACCTCAATGGGGATGTGCATATCCCCAACAAGCAAATCATACTTCATCTTAACAGGAGGAATAGGGCATTCAAAGCTCCCAATAAGAATCGATGAAGTTTTTTCGATAGCATTGATGCAATGTACTCGATATTGTTTCTTTGGAAAGTGCACCGTATGCTCATTACCGTTGACATGGAAAGTGACATTGCCTTTGTTGCAATCTATAACAGCCCCTGTAGTGTTTAAAAAGGGTCTTCCGAGGATGACCGCCATGGCATCGTCCTCGGGAATATCCAGAATAACAAAGTCCATTAAGATAGTAACGTTAGCAACCACAACAGGCACATCCTCGCAAATGCATATAGGGAAAGCAGTTGATTTGTCGGCCATTTGCAGAGAGATTTTAGTGGGTGTCAACTTATCCAGTTCAAGTCTACGATAAAGAGAGAGAGGCATGACACTAACACCGGCTCCAAGATCGCATAAAGCAGTTCTAACGTAGTTGCCTTTAATGGAGCAAGGTATAGTGGGCACTCCAGGATCACCTAGTTTCTTAGGATTTCCACCCTTGAAGGTATAATTAGAAAGCATGGTGGAAATCTCAACCTCAGGTATCCTCCTCTTATTAGTCACATTATCCTTCATGTACTTAGCATATGGAGACATTTTGAGCATATCTGTCAAACGCATTTGCGGAAAGACAGGTCTAATCATTTCAACAAATCGCTCAAAATCCTCATCATCCTTTTTCTTGGATGGTTTGGGAGGAAAGGGCATGGGTTTCTGAACCCATGGTTCCCTTTCTTTACCATGCTTCCTAGCAGTGAAGTCATTCTTATCGTATCTCTTATTCTTAGGTTGTGGGTTATCAAGATCAACAGGCTCAATCTCCAAATCCTTATCGTTGCTAGGTTGAGCATCATCATGAACATCACTATCGATATTGTCATTTGGCTCATGTTCATCACCAGATTGTGTTTCGGCATCAGAGGCAGAGACATTGTTTGGACTCTCAGGTGTAGCAGCAACAGGGTTGCTAGCGTGCAAGTTCCTATCATCTTTCTTCTTCTTCCTAGGATGACTAGGTGCATCAGTGCTAACTCCTTGAGAATCTTGTTCAATTCTCTTCGGATGACCCTCAGGATACAAAGGTTCCTGGGTCATTCTACCTCCTCTAGTGACGACTCTGACAGAACTGTCATTCAACTCATTGACAAGTCATTCTAAGCTTTAAGTACTTGTTCTACCTGAGTAGTAACCATAGAGGCATGTTTACTCAACAATTTAAGATCATTGACGTTTCTGTCCACACAAGCACTTAAATGACTAAGCATACGAGCATTATGTTCCAATTGTCTGCTAACATAAGCATTGAAACTCTGTTGTTTGGCAACAAAGTTATCAAATTCATCCAAGCATAAGCTAGCAGGTTTATCAAAAGGAATATCACTCTCATCGAATCTACGCAGAGAATTTACTTCTACTACCTGTATCGGGTTATCAAGACCATGGATCTCTTTGATAGGTGGTAGATTTTTTGACATCTTCAGATTTAATGCCTTTCTCTTTCATATATTTCTTAGCTTCTTGCATATCTTCGGGACCGAGGAATAGAATACCTCTTTTCTTCGGAGTTGGCTTAGGAGGTGGTTCGGGAATAGTCCAAGCATTCTCATTGCACAAGATGTTATTCACTAAAATCGCAGCTTGTTCTACGGTTCGTTCCCTAAAAACACAACCAGCACAACTATCTAGGTGGTCTCTAGAAGCATCGGTAAGTCTATTATATAAGATATCAAGTATTTCATTCTCCTCAAGAGGGTGATCAAGCAAAGCATTCAGTAGCTGGACGAGCCTCCCCCAAGCTTGTGGGAGACTCTCTTCTTCAATTTGTGCAAAGTTGTATATTTCGTGCAAGGCAGCTTGCTTCTTATGGGCAGGGAAATATTTTTCATAGAAGTAGTAGACCATATCCTGGGGGCTACGCACACAACCAGGAGCAAGAGAAGTGAACCAGGTTTTGATCTGCAATCTCTGGCGTTAGCTAGATGAATGCTTATGACAACAAACCTTCTCGTGCAACGGCACCAGAAGAATGCTGAAAGGACTCCCCAGTAATGAGACTAGAAGAATGTTGTTGACGGCCCACCAACGCGTGGGTTCGCAACAGCTTTCGAGGGTAGAGTATTCGACCCAATTTGTTGATCACCTAAAGGAGGTGAGAGAATACTCTCGAGTATTAGCAGCTGAATTTGTCAGATTCAACAACACCTAAAAGATTAGCATCTACAAGCAAAGTAGTAACAACAAAGTAGCGAGTAACGGCAGTGTAATGAGCAATAGCAGTGGCAAGGAACAGCAGTAGTGACAGCAGTAGCAAGTAGCAACAGAGCAAGCGACAGTAATAGCAACAGTAGCAGCAGAGCAACACAAGTAACAGCAGTAGCAACGGTAGTAGCAGCAGCAGAGCAAGACAAGTAACAGCAGTATCAGTAGGACAAACTCGTAGGCAATGGGTCGGTGATTTGTTTGGATGATATTCATCATGCAACAGCTATAACACGGAGAGATATGTGGCTAGCTCCCGTTCGTCAATGTGATGTAGGCATGCATTATGTGTGTCGTCATACGTGCTTAGGGAAAAGAACTTGCATGACATCTATTGTCCATCCCTCCCGTGGCAGCGGGGTCCAAAAGGAAACTACGGGATATTAAGGTTCTCCTTTAAATAAAGAACCGGACCAACGCATTAGCACTTGGTGAACACATGAACTCCTCAAACTATGGTCATCATCGGGAGTGGTTCCGGTTATTGTCACTCCGGGGTTGTCGGATCATAACACATAGTAGGTAACTATAACTTGCAAGATCGGATCTAAAGCACACATATATTGGTGACAACATAATAATTTCAGATCTGAAATCATGGCACTCGGGCCCTAGCGACAAGCATTAAGCATGGCAAAGTAGTAGCAACATCAATCTCAGAACATAATGGATACTAGGGGTCAATCCCCATCAAAACTAACTCTATTACATGATAGATCTCATCCTACTCATCACCGCCCAGTGAGCCTACGAATAGATTACTCACGAACGACGAAGAGCTTCATGGAATTGGAGAGGGAAGAAGGTTGATGATGACGATGGCGACGATTTCCCCTCTCCGGGGCCCAAGACGGACTCCAGATCTGCCCTCCAGATGAAGAACAGGTGATGGCGGCGCCTCCGTCTCGAAAACGCGACGAAAACTTCTCTTTTTATTTTTTCTGCGACGAAAGGCAACTTATAGAGCTGGAGTTGGGGGTGGCAGGTGCCTGTGGGCCCCACAAGCCTGACCACCGCCACCAGGGGGGTGGTGGCGGAGCAGGGGCTTGTGGCCCACTGGCCCACCCCCTGAGGTGGAACTTGGCGCAGATATTTTTGATATTTTCCAAAACTGCTCCCCGTAAATTTTAAGGACGTTTGGAGAACTTTGATTTTTCCACAAAAATAACACCAAGGCAATTCTGCTGAAAACAGCGTCAGTCCAGGTTAGTTCCATTCAAATCATGCAAATTAGAGTCCAAAACAAGGGCAGAAGAGTTTGGAAAAGTAGATACGATGGAGACGTATCAGGTCTTAGCATCATCCTTTAGCGAGAAAGGAAACAGCTTGAGGATATAGTAGTGGCGGATCTTTTCCTCACTAGTGAATAGGGTGACTATATCGTGCAGTTTGGTAAGATGGGCTACAACCTTTTCAGACTCATAACCGTGAAAAGGATCATATTCGACCAGAGTGATTAACTCGGGGTCGATAGAGAATTCATAATCCTTATCAGTCACAAAGATAGGCGAAGTAGCAAACTTCGGGTCGTATTTCATCCTAGCGTTCAGAGATTTTTCTTTCCACTTGCGCAGTAAATTCTCAACATCATAGCTATCCTTACACGCAAGAAAATCCTCAGCTATCTCTCCCTCCATAACAAAACGCTCACGCATATCAGGCAATTCATATCTAGGAGGGCTAGTTCTAGCAGGCAAAATAGCAGGTTCTACTTCAATAGTATCAGCAGTTTCAGAAGCATCATCGCATCTAGCAGCAACTCTAGCAATTTGTGCATCAAGGAATGCACCTAGTGACAAAGAAGTATCAAGCATAGCATCATCAGTCAAAGCAGTATCAAGCATAACATAATAATAAGCATCATGGGCAGCTGAAGTAGCATCATCAAGCACATGCGACATATCAAGATTTCTAGCAGGAGGTGGTGTCGCAAACTTACTCATAACTGAAGGTGAATCAAGTGCAGAGCTAGATGGCAGTTCCCTACCTGTCCTCGTAGTTGAGGGCAAGACTTTAGTTCTTGGATCTTTCGGATTCCTCATAGTGACCAGCAGACGTAAATCCCAAGTGACTTAAAGAATATAGTTGTGCTTCCCCGGCAACAGCGCCAGAAAATAGTCTTGATAACCCACAAGTATAGGGTATCGCAACAGTTTTCGAGGGTAGAGTATTCAACCCAAATTTATTGATTCGACTCAAGGGGAAGCCAAAGAATATTCTCAAGTATTAGCAGTTGAGTTGTCAATTCAACCACACCTGAAAGACTTAGTATCTGCAGCAAAGTATAAGTAGCAAGGTAGTATCATAGCAGCAGTAGCAACAGTAACCAGTAGCAGCAGAGTAATGGCAGTAGCAGCAAAGTAATGTAGCAAGGACCAGTAGTATAAGACTCATAGGCATTGGATCGGTGATGGATGATTATGTCGGATGCTATTCATCATGCAACAGTTATAACACAGAGAGATAAGTAACTAGCTCCAGTTCGTCGATCTAATGTAGGCATGTATTCCGTATGTAGTCATACGTGCTTAGGGAAAGAACTTGCATGACATCTATTGTCCATCCCTCCCGTGGCAGCGGGGTCCTAATGGAAACTACGGGATATTAAGGTTCTCCTTTTAATAAAGAACCGGACCAATGCATTAACACTTGGTGAATACATGAACTCCTCATACTATGGTCATCTCCGGGAGTGGTTCCGGCTATTGTCACTCCGGGGTTGCCGGGTCATAACACATAGTAGGTGACTACAACTTGCAAGATAGGATCAAGAACACACATATATTGGCGACAACATAATAGGTTCAGATCTGAAATCATGGCACTTGGGCCCTAGTGACAAGCATTAAGCATAGCAAAGTAGTAGCAACATCAATCTCAGAACATAGTAGATACTAGGGATCAATCCCCGTCAAAACTAACTCGATTACATGATAGATCTCATCCAACCCATCACCGTCCAGCAAGCCTACGATGAGATTACTCACGAACTGTGAAGAGCATCATGGAATTGGCGATGAAGGAAGGTTGATGATGACGATGGCGACGATTTCCCCTCTCCGGAGCCCAAAACGGACTCCAGATCTGCCCTCCAGATGAAGAACAGGAGGTGGTGGCGCCTCCGTATCGTAAAACGCGATGAACTCTTCTCCTTGATTTTTTTCCGGGCGAGACGGACTAAATAGAGCTGGATTTGGAGGCAGTGGAGCGTCGTGGGCTCCACAAGCCTGCCAGGCGCGGCCAGGGGGGCCGCGCCTGGTGGGCTTGTGGGCTAACGGCTCCACTTCCTCCGCTGGTTCTTGCGCCAGTATTTTTCATAAATTCCTGAAAAATTCTCCATAAATTTTCAGGTCATTCCGAGAACTTTTATTTCTGCGCAAAAACAACACCATGGCAATTCTGCTGAAAACAACGTTAGTCCGGGTTAGTTCCATTTAAATCATGCAAATTAGAGTCCAAAACAAGGGCAAAAGAGTTCGGAAAAGTATATACGACAGAGACGTATCAGAGCTCCTTGTTCTTCCTCTCATATTCCTCCATAGCTTTTGTTGTTCTGGAGGGATTTGAGTGTGAGGGACTTGACCACTTCGTGTGTTCTTGCCATTGCATTAGTTATATGAGTTTGAGTTCTCCACAGTTATACATGGAAGTGAAGTTTGAGAAGCTTATTACTCTTGGGTGCTTACCCAAGAGAAGCTTATTACTGTTGGGTGCTTACCCTAGAGCTTGTTCTTGTTAGGTGCTTTGGCGTCCTAAAAGCTTGGTGGTGCCTCAAAGCTCAATCATTGTGGTGTAGAGCTCCGGGCAAGCGTCGGGGTCTCCAACTAAGTTGTGTAGATTTCCATGAGCATTTGAGGTCATCACAGAGCCACAGTCCATTGTGGTGAAGCTTCATGGTGTTGTTGGGAGCCTCCAATTAAGTTGTGGAGATTTCCCCAGCCATGTTTGTACGGGTTCGGTGACCATCCTCAAGGGTCCCTTAGTGGAATCACGACATATTGCATTGTGTGAGGACGTGAGGAGATTACGGTGGCCCTAGTGGCTTCTTGGGGAGCATTGTGCATCCACACCGCTCCAAATGGAGATTAGCATCCGCAAGGGTGAGAACTTCGTGATACATCGTCGTCTCTGCGTGCCTTGGTTATCTCTTACCCAAGCCCTTTACTTATGCACTTTACTTTGTGATAGCCATATTATTTTTTGTTATATATCTTGCTATCACTTATTTGTTTATCTTGCTTAGCATAAGTTGTTGGAGCACATAGGTGAACCTAGTTGTTTAAAGTTTTGTGCTTGCCTAATTAAACGTTAGTTTTATTCCACATTTGTTCAAGCCTAAATCGTAATTATATTAAAGCGTGTATTCACCCCCCCCCTCTAGGTGACATCCACGTCCTTTCAACGCGCGTGTATGTCTCTCTTGTTCTCATGCTCATACATGTGAGGAAACATCCTCCCCTATAAGGAGGTCCAACTCCTATCAAACTAGCAATGTGGGACTAAACTTTAGTCCCACCTCTTGCCTTGCACGAATGGGCTAAGTTGGCCTCTAGGATTTATTAAGAATTCTGAAAATGGTTATTGGGCTGGCCCATATAGATCAAATTCCAGGACACATGTCAAACAATTAGTTCTTTGATGATACTTCAGTCCTTTGCGTCTCTCTTTACACACTCCTCCCATGTCAAGTTCAGTCTATCCCAGCCTCTTTTGATGTTATCAACACGCTTTGGTCGTCCGCTATGCACTGGAGCTTTTGGAGGCTTGCGCTGAATATGCCCAAATCATCTCAGACGATGTTGGACAAGCTTCTCTTTAATCGGTGCCACCCAAACTCTATCTTGTATATCATCATTCCAGATTGGGTCATTTTTTGTGTGGCCACACATCCATCTCAACATGCGCATCTTCACCACACCTAACTTCTTCACATGTCGTCTTTTAGTCGGTCAACACTTAACGCCATACAACATGGCGGACTGAACCGTCGTCCTATAGAACTTGCCTTTTAACTTTTGTGGCACTCTTTTGCCACATATAATGTCAGAAGCTTGGCGCCACTTCATCCATCTGGCTTTGATTCAATGGTTCACATCTTCATCAATATCTTCATTCTTCTGCAGCATTGACCCTAAATATCAAAATGTGTCATTCTGAAGGACCACCTCTCCATCAAGGCTAACCTCCTCCGCATCGTGCCTAGTAAACATCACCTCGTGTATTCGGTTTCAGTTCTATTAGGTCTAAAACCTTTCGATTCCAAGGTTTGTCTCAATAGCTCTAACTTCCTATTGACCCGAGTCCGACTATCATCGACTAGAACCACATCATCCGCAAAGAGCATACATCATGGGATATCTCCTTGTATATCCCTTGTGATCTCATCCATCACCAAGGCAAAAATATCAGGGCTCAAGGATGGCCCTGATGCAGTCCTATTTTAATCAGGAAGTCATTAGTGTCGCGATCACTTGTTCGAACACTTGTCACAACATTATCGTGCATGTCCTTTATGGGGGTAATTTACTTTGCTGGGACTTTGTGTTTCTCCAAGGCCCACCACATGAAATTATATGGTATCTTATCATAGGCTTTATCCAAGTCAATGGACACCATATGCAGGTCCTTCTTTTGCTCTATGTATCTCCTCGTAAGTTGACATACCAAGAAAATGACTTTCATGGTCGACCTCCTAGGCATGGAACCAAACTGATTTTTGGTCACGCTTGTCATTCTTCTTAAGCGATGCTCAATGACTCTATCTCTCTCATAGCTTCATTGTATGGCCCATCAGTTTAGTTTCACGGTAATTAGTATAACTTTGAACATACCCTTGTTATTGAAGATTGGTACTAATGTACTCCATCTTCATTCTTCTGGCATCTTATTTGCCCGAAAAATAAGGTTGAAAAGCTTAATTAGCCATACCATCGCTATGTCCCCGAGGCCTCTCCACACATCAATGGGGATACAAGCAGGGCCCATCGCCTTGCCTCCTTTCATCCTTTTTAAAGCCTCCTTGACTTCCGACTCTTGAATTTGCCGCACAACGTGCCTTCTAGTATCATCAAAGGAGTCGTCCAGTTCAACGGTAGATCTCTCATTCTTCCCATTGAACAATTTTTTGAAGTACTCCCGTTATCTATACTTAATCTCCTCGTCCTTCACTAGAAGTTGGTCTGCTCCATCCTTAATGCATTTGACTTGGTTAACATCCCTTATTTTCTTCTCCCGGATCTTGGCCATCTTATAGATGTCCCTTTCGCCTTTCTTGAGCATCTAATTGCTGATAGAGGTCCTCATACACTCTACCCCTTGCTTCACTCACAACTTGATTTATGTACTTCTTTGCCATCATGTATTTCTCTATGTTGTCCGCACTCCTATCCAGGTATAGGCGTCTGAAACAATCTTTCTTCTCCTTAATAGCCTTATGGATATCATCGTTTCACCACCAGGTATCTTTAGCTCCGCTTCTACTTTCCTTGGACACTCCAAACTCCTGTGATGCAACCTTATGAATGCAAGTCACAATCTTCATCCACATATTGTATGCATCACCTCCTTCCTCCCAAGGGCCCTCCTTAATGACTCTCTTCTTGAATGCGTGAGTTACCTCCCCCTTTGAGCTTCCACCATTAAGTTCTAACGACTTTGGCATGCTTATTTCGATGGACACGAATCCTAAAAAGAAGTCAACAACCACAAGCAATCTTTCAAGAGATATATAAACAAACTTACTTTACTCATATGTGTAATCTATCATTAAAAAAATACACTACTTTTTTGTAGAAGGCACAAAAACAAAGACAAAAATGCGACTTCATCTTAAATTAATCTTGTTTTTAGTTATTTTTCTAACCTACTACGGTCATTTAAAATTCTCTGATGTTGCATCTCTCACCGTATTGTTGCTATCTTTTCTAATCGTAAATCATGCAGCGGTCATAGAGAACACTAACGTCATTTCACACCGAGCATCTCTAGCAGACCCCGTATAATGCACCAACCCGCAAAATAACCGCCAAAATACGGGTCTGCACGGAAAATGTTGCTCCATCACACCCCGCAAACATGTCCGACCCGTAAACTTTTTTGAGGGGCGCGGCAAAATCCCCTCCCCGGCCCTCGAAAACACAGGTTTCCGCCTCGCCTATATGGTGCCCTGTATCCCAGAAAAGCGGTTGGCGGGAGGGACGCTTCAGCCCGCGCCCTTTCTCCACCCCCTTCCGTCGCTGCCCCGCCATTGGTTTCGCCCGTCCGCCGCCGGCGATTTCGGCCAAATCTGCGTACTGAATCATGTCGCGGGGGCGCCCCTGCCCTCTTCCGCCGAGCCACTGTACTATCTTCACTCTTTGGAAAATTTATTCAAGCTTGCGAAGCCAATTGTCGATATTTTACTCAAAGCAAAAAATGTGGCGGGCTTGAAGGGATTTAGTGCATATAAAAAACTCGGCAGCTATGCGGGTAATTGCATACGCGTTCCGGCTGACTATGCCGATGAGTACCTTCGCATTGGGGAAGAAGATAGTACAATTAAGTCACTGCGTAGGTTTGCCAAAGTGATCGTACGTGTCTTTGGTCCTGAATATCTTTGGGCACCGATCGAGGAAGACACAAAAAATTTGATGGCATTTAATGAAAGAAGAGGTTGTCATGACATGCTAGGAAGCATAGATTGTATGTATTGGACTTGGAAAAATTGCTCAAAGGCATGACAGCGAATGTATTATGGCAAGTCTCATGATGCAACAATTGTGCTAGAGATTGTAGCTTCACATGATTTATGGATTTGGCATTGCTTTTTTGGTATGACGGGTACTCTCAATGATATCAATGTGTTGCGACGGTCTCATTTGTTTGCTAGGCTTGCTAGTGATGATGCTCCAGCTTGTAAGTACACTATCAATGGATATGAATACACAAAAGGGTACTATCTTACATATGGTATATACCTTCCTGAGTAATTATTGTATTTTGGATGATTATTGTATTGTAATATTAATATTTTACTTCTATTGCATATTAGTAATTCTAATTTACGGGGTCTTCGGTTTGCGGGTTGACACGATGGAGCCCGAGCAGATCCCGCATTACCGATCCATAAAAAAACATCTTCTACGAATATCTTTTTTTACGGGTCCGATTCGTGGGGTCTGACTCTATCCGTGCTTGCGCCGGCCCGCAAAATTCTTTTTTCGTGAACTATAAACGACTTTGCGGGTTGTCTTTATACGGGGTCGGCTAGAGATGCTCTAAGGTTACGTGATCATGCTAATACGGGTTAAAGAAGGGCATCATACTCATACACACGTCAAACTGCCGAACTATAGAGAAACACGCCATTAGCACACTGTAAATTTATTTGCATAGACATGGAACTAATCACGACACAACGACCAATATTAGTAAATATCATTGACTTTTGCAAGGTTTCACTGCAACATTTCCGTTCATGATACAAGGGGACAACTGGCATCCTGAATATGCAGATCCTTCTCAACAACGGACACGGAAATGAACGGACTGAAGACGCAGATTTATGTTCATAATAAACACTATAAATCACTGAGCTGCTGTCACGAGTACACGGATGTAGTAGGAGAGTTGAAACCGGGTTTGCCGCCAATTGCTGGTAACGCCAAGGCAAATGCACCTTCGGACCAGTGTGTATGCACATACAGAGAACCTTCGGAAATTGCACTTGCACCGAGGCTGCAGATATGGGAGAGCCTGCGTCAGTCGTCTGCGGTATGTTGCTTGCATCCCCTGGGACCAAAATGCTGCGACGTCTTGAGGACGACCTTCCGGCACAGTGCACAGAAGTGCCGTTGGCATGCCCAGCAGTAGAGATGGTTGTTGTTTCCGATCTGCACCAAGTTACCAAAGCAAATACAGGGATGAGATCTATGAATTCACATCGGCAAAGAAAAATCTACGAACTCACTAAGTATGTGACCTAGCACCATGCTGATTTAATTGCTAGATACGACTCATAGAAGTTATTTGCAACTGAATTGGAATTAAACAGTTTAAGTAAATACTCAGGACTAGAGGTTAAAACTTCTTTTTAAGAAAAAAGTGACCAGA
Source organism: Hordeum vulgare subsp. vulgare (assembly GCF_904849725.1). Classification (NCBI taxonomy): domain Eukaryota; kingdom Viridiplantae; phylum Streptophyta; class Magnoliopsida; order Poales; family Poaceae; genus Hordeum; species Hordeum vulgare. Next base: position 618,447,318 of record NC_058519.1, on the reverse strand, counting down.
AGTAGTTGTGCATGATATACCACATTTTGGTTTCTTGACGCAAAAGATAGGCAATTGCAACATTCCCATTATTACTAGAGATGCTGGTCCTCAGATACCTTTACAAATAAAGGATTTTGAGTTTTTGACAGTACCTTTGGAATTGGATTGCGGCAAGTGGGACATGGGTAACCATATTCTCCTTCGTAGATTTCAGCCTGCGCTTGCGCAACTACTTGGCGTTGCTGCCTTTGATTCATTTGCATTTCCCATCTATCAACTTCCTCCTGATCAAATACCACACAATCACCCCTGGAGGCAACAACATGATTATTTGTCAAGTCACAGCTATGCCAATGAACAAAATTAGATATTACTGAAAAAGAACTTACTTGAAATGATCGTATCCACTGATTGCAGCATTACACTGGTAGCAGAAGAACCGCCCGCAGTTCCAACAGGTCATCTTATTGCATCCTTCTATCTTAGATATAGCCATCTTGCATCGTGGACACTGTTTTGCATCCTTCAAAATTTCCTTGATGCTACGTACTTCATCCATAACCTTCTGGATATCTCCCTTCACTTGCCCAGACTTTTGACGTCTCTGTGTGAAATAAAAGTTAGCATTCCCGACAAAATGGCCCCAGATATAAGCATATATGACTTTCTCCGGGAAGAATGGCGTCATTGTTACTGAAGTTGGTCAAAATGTAAATTCTTTTCAACGTAATCATCCAGTGGATGGATAAAAGAAAAACACATGTACATTAATACTTGCAGACACCTAGCCATGAAGTGCAGTAACTGTTTTTCTTTAAAGGTCAAAAGAGATTCAGATCACGATAAAATATGTTGGCAACTCAGACAATCATACTTATCTATCAAGCCTACAAGTAGAACACCAGGTAACCTCTTAGATTCAGGACTCATATCCATATCGGAAAGCAATCACTCTAGAAACTTTCCATGCGAGTCACTAGTAGATACGACATCCCCAGATCCTTAACTGCACCCGAGGCCTATTTGCTTCTGATAGCCACCATACATGCCTTACCACAGTCGCCAATCTCCATCCTACCAGGTCTCACCATTGGCTAGGATGTAGTAAATCAGTAATTTCTTGGCATGAACTTGTATCTCGTCGTTCGTTGGAATGGTGCTAACCTATATTCCTAGAATGGAAACCAATGATTTAAGAACAGAAGAGACAGGATTAAAGACTCAGCTCAGGGTAAAACATCTACTTCATCATGTATTGCTCAAATCAAAACCTCGTTGTATGCCAGGATCCAAGAGGTACTGATTCTAGAAGCTTCTAGTAAATTACATGCCAGTATCTATTGAGAACCTTGCTGCTAGTGTTAGTAAACATTTTCTATAAGTTCACGCTCAGGGACTGCAGGACATGATTTGCCAATCTTGCCCTACTGAACCATATTTGGATATGATTAAACACATTGCAAAACAGGTAGAGGTGTGCGTGAGATTTTGGGGGGGGGGGGGGGGGGGGGGGTACCACTGTACTACCCCCTCCGTTCCTAAATGTAATGTGTATTATTCTGTGCATGGTAAACAAGTCATAGGTTAAAAAGTTGAATTTGAGACAATAGTACCCCTAACTGATTCGGCTATAAAAAACCTAATTCAGTAATACATACCATGATCCATGCATGGCATTCACATCTCCAATAATTCCGGATGGCCATATGGCATGCAACATGGAAAAAATAAATCGGAAAGATATTCCAGGTTATTAACTACCAAAAGGAAGCAGAACTGGAACTCCACGTAATAGTCCGAAGGCAGTGATAGAGGCAGAAATGGAAATCCCATGGGAAATTTGAAATACACCTTACAATATGGAATTTTGGTAAAAAAATACACCTTATATAAGGAACGGAGGGAGTATTTGCTAAATGTATGTATGTGAGATACAGTCCACCTACCTCCAAAATAATAAGTTTTTCTTCTGGAGATAAACATTCCACCCCAACATGACGGCGCTCTCTACAAAGTGTGCAGAAGCTGAATAAACAACTTGAACACACAGCTTCATCACCTGCATCTTCCAAGCAAGCAGTTTGACATCTCGGACAATAAACTACATCAGCCATGGCGTCAAGAGTTCTCTGAAGAAGCAATCCTTCCCAACGTTCAAACTCGTCCTCCCCCAGAAGCCTTTTCAATATATTGGGAGGAACAACACCTTCACATTTTGTATCAGGACACAGCAACTTCACTACAGTTCCTTCCTTGACATGCATTTTGCAGTATGTTTGCATGCATTTCTGGCAAAAGAAATGGTGGCATGGAAGTTTGATGAAATCGACACCTGATGAGATAACATATTAGACTCAGAAATATGGCCGCCCTTAATTCAAATAACATGGACTAACAAAAATGTAAATGGAGAACATCCAAGCTGGAGGTGATGCATCACAAAGACCTCAGTATCATGATTCTAAAGTTTACAATCTTACAAACAAGACAATTTCACACAGAACAAGGACAAATTGCTATCTCAAATGCGAACCTCTAACATGGCATCTACATAACTATGTTACGGTTACCCTATCTAGTCATTTTCTTGTCAGAAAAAAAAGGAATATTTTGGGAACCAAACGAATAGTAATATCTAACCAAGAGAAGTTCCAAGGTGGCAATATAAAACAATTGTGGCAAGTAGAACACATCATAAGACTCGTACAGCACTAGTGCAAACGGTTACTTGAAAATGGAAGAAAGAGTTACCAGGAAGCTCGCTGAAACAAATCATGCAGTCATGGATACCATGCAAAAAGGCTTCGTGACGCTTATCATCGTTGTATCTAATAATCCTTGGAATAGTCAAATCAGGTGGAGCGTCATCTGGACAAGCACGGTTATCCCCGCCGTCTTCAACACACGTTAGATCACCCTTGCTTAAAACTATCTCATTATCAAACCCTAAGTAAGAAAGGGAAGAGCTTTGGAGCCATTGCACCCATTGATATACTACTTCCATGCCCAATTGCTCTTCCCAGATCATATCCAGCATGTGACATAATGATGAAAGCATCACTTTGTCCAGCCATTCAGTGGATAGAGTGAAAAAGGGAGGCTGATGACTTGGGTATGACGAAGGCAGGAGACATGTCAGCAGGATAGGCGGTAAATGCTCAACTCTAAACTTGTAAACAAGATCATCAGAGGCACCTTCATCATGCGCTCCCTTATAATTTAGTGTTCCAGCACCAAAACTGAGCCTTGCCGATACATCTGTGCCATCTGGGATCTCAATATGCACGTGAACCTGTAATTACAACAACAGATGAAACACTCGCCCTTATAGGTAAGAATATGACCTGACAATTGGTCGTGAGGGGTGTACCTGGAAAGACCGCTGGCCTTCCTCTCTATTCAACATGACTACGGTGTCGCCAAAAATTGCTTCCAGGGCACATATCTGAGCATTGGATTTAGATTCGATCAGACTTAAAGAAGCGATAACTGCACGTCCAAATAGAAACTAAGATAACGACAAAATAAGAGTTAACGGCATCTGAAGACTCCCTCTCAATGGTGCTATTGGACAACTAGTACACCTGGGCAATTGAATGTGCACAACACAGTCTTAATTTCTCCGGTTCATTTCCTATGAATGGCACGAACCATGAACCCATGATCCTCACCCGATTGTAGAAATTTAACAACGAAATTGACCAGGCATGACTTTTAAACTACATGGCTCTCGGTGTGTGTGCACCACATGATCCTTTGGCAGCCACTCCACATAGAGATGGCAAACAATATAAACTTCACTAGGGTGTCATGTCTATGATAGAAGCTGATCACTGCATTTATTTATTTATTTATTTCTAAGGCAATGAAGCTATTCAGTGATGCTTCCATGTACTGAGCAGCCAAGACAATTCACGAGTCGCAAAGAGAGGGGGAGATTAAGCCGTCACCTCGTCCTCCTGCCTCTGATCGTTGGCGCGCACCTCCTCCTCAGTCAACTCCACCTCCTCCCGACCAATCCCCACCAGCTCCCGCAGCCTCCTCAAGGCCCCCTCCGCCCGGCCCCCACCCGCTGCGGCGCTCCCAGACCCAGACCCAGACGACGAAGCCTCCACCGGCGGCTGAGACGGCGGCGCCGGCGCGGGGGCCTCGGGCTGGGGAGGAGGCGGCGGCGGCGGCGTCTCGACCGGAGGATCCTCCTCGGCGGCCGCGGAGACGTCGAGGCGCTCCAGGGCCTCTGCGGCAGCGGCCGCCGAGGCGTCGTAGGGGTACTCGTGGGCGGGGTTAGGGTCTGCGGCGGCGGCGGACTTCCCGTGGGGCCTCTGCGCCTGGCCGCGGCTGCCCTTGGGCTTCCACGACTTGCGAGGAGGCATCGCCGTCGAGCCCCTTGGCGGCGGTGGGTGCCGGCGTCGGGCTAGGTCGCGTAGGTCGGGGGCAGAAGCGGGAGAGGGGTCTGAGTTTCGCGGCGGCGCGGCCCGGAATTTGACGGCGGTGGGGGTGGGGGCGCCGGCCGCGGGCCGGCACGAATCTCGGGGCGGGCGATTAAAGCAGCTGGACTATCTGGAGCTGGGCCGCTGGACACCGAGGGGTATGTTTGAGGCGTATTTCGCTCGATGGAAAATGTGGAAGGCGTATTTTCACTTCTTTTTTTTGGTTCCTCTTTCGTTTTTTATTTCGTTTTTGACGGGCAGCAGTGACCGGACATGGTTCACTGTTCGATGCAATCGTTGGTCAACGGGAAGCGGACACGTCCGCCTCTGCCATGACGTAGAGTAGCTGACAAGTTTGCTGCAGTTCACACTTGGTGTTCGGGTATTTCGGTTATTTCAGTCCGAGTAGTTCGGTTTATAGTTAATTTAGGTACTTAAAAATAGGAACCGGAACTTTTTCTGTCAAAAAATACTCGAATTCAAATTATCCAAAATTTTGTTTCAGGTAATTCGGGTATCCAAAAACCCCGAAATACTCGAAGGACACATCAAGTTTTAATATGAATAATTTTGATAGTATGAATAATTTTAGATAATATGGGTATTTTAGTTACTATGAGTAACATGACAGTCTAATAATATGATGAATAATTTGGGTAGTATGAATAATTCAGATAGTATGAGTATTTCGGGTTTTCTAGACTGGAATCCGAACCCTAACCCGAAAACCTAATAACCAAGAAATAAGAACCGAACCCTAAACCGACACCCGAATTACCCGACAATTCGGGTAAATTCGGCTTGGTTCAGGATCGGGCAATGGGTTAGGGCACCCAAATGCCCAGGGTGAGCAAGCCGTTGACTGTTGAAAGCAAATGTTGTATGATTTCAGTTTCATTGTTTAATACTCCCTTCGTTCCGAAATAAGTGACTCAAAAATGAGTCTGTTTTGTACTAAAATTAGTACAAAAGTGAGTCATTTTTGAACCGCTTATTTTGAGACGGAGGGAGTATTTACTAAAGGAGTGTGGTGATTGGCTCTTGTGCTTTCCTGGCAGACTTTGGCTTGCTGCTTAACTGATGACATTTCTCAAATAGTAGAATTTGGCTTGTCCTAGGTTTGTTTTAAAAATAGATGTATCTAAATATTAAAATTTGACTAGATACATTCATATCTAGATAAATCTAAGACAAAAAATTTGAGACGAAGAAAGTATTTAAAAACGGGAAGTATAATACTGAAAAAGAGTACAAATAAGGCATCATGCATGAGTCCGAGATACTCAATGATGTTGTGCGCATGAAAAAGCCACACAGTATGTGTGCTAAACAACTTTTGAATGGGAAGCTATCTCTGATTTACAAAGTACCCCCTCCCTCCCTCCTCCTCCTCTTCAAAATAAATGTTGTTAATTTAATACTTACTCCGTAAACTAATATAAAAACATTTAAAATACTATTTTAACAATTTAAATGCTTTTATATTAGATACAGAGAGAGTATAACTTTACATTGAATCAACGCCATTTATTTTAGGACAAAGAGAATACATAATTAAAAAAACAATGACCGGTCCTTAGAAAATGATGGTTCAGGAGAAGTGACAACTCCAACAGACATTTATTTCATGAATGATACCTTTGAAATGAGGCCAAAACATCTCTTCCTGCGGTCTTGCCTAACGAAGAAAGGTCTAGGCGTCTATTATGATATCCTAACATGCACAAACTGGATACTTCTGTGAATTTTCAATGAAGCATTTTTAGTTGATAATGAAAATATTTTTTTATTTTTTAAATATAGTATAAACGAAAACGCTAATACATACGCGCATACACTCGCCTAAGAACATTAGCTAATGGTTAAGATGCTTGTTAGAGAGGATGATTCCACAAGAACACAGCTAATGACTCATTTGATGTCACATCTCTAGTATATCCAATCTATAATGCAGCAATAGGACATTGTGCATCCGGGCTCATCATAAACAACTCAGAACATCTCTCTATTTTCTAGTTATTTTCCTTTTTGCTCTTATCTTTTATGCAAACACATGAATATTTTATAAAATATAAGATCATTTATTTGATACATGTGAACTTATTATTTACATGCATGATACATTAATATCTATGCTACATTTCATACCATGAATGACTTTTTGAAACATATGAATAATTGTTTCACATATAGAAACATCCTTTTTAATGCATGCCCAGATCTTTTCAAATGTAGGAAAACTATAATTGGTATGCCTTAGCAACACATAATATATTTCCTATTTTAAACCAACTGGTATTTTTTAGAAAGCAAATATAAATTTCATTAATATATAGGAGAAAATAAAAAAATGTACCCATTAGTGTGTAGTGGGTTGCTCCCATTATGTCAGGTAAACAACACACTATTTAAGCCAATTTATCAATCTAAGAATTCAATAAAGTTTTTTGTTTGGGGGGAATGAACTATCGAGGTGACAAAAAAGGCTCTGTGACGCCATTTATGCCATGCCCATAAACTGATGGAGAAGGATGATGATCCTGATCTGATCTGGGGTATTCGGTCTCCATTCCCCTTTCATGTATGAAAAAGGATACCCTCGATCCGATTAGATCAGATCGGGAGCAACCATGAGTAGTCTATCAAAGGAGTTCGCTCCTCGAGAAGATGATAAATGGTTTTATGGCTAAATGGATCATATATCAGCAAGATTCGGGCAATGTGCGCAAGGTACCACCCAGACAGATCGTAGTGTATCCATATATCCTCGAGAAAGATGTATCATGACATCCTCAAGAAAGTGTGGGGTTGGAGCGGTTACTGCCATACCAGCTCGTTATCATGTCCTTCTATCTAGATTATCTCAAGGAGTATCACAAAGCACAATGGCATAAACTACATCACCACAGCTGGTGGTGGAAACTCAAAGCCCGAGAATTGGTCGACGAGTTTGATTGCACGAGTCAAACACCCTTCCGGTTACACAACATGATACAAGGATAATCTGGATTCAGGAGTGAAAATATAAGATGGTTCGTCTTATTCTTGCACAAATTTGATGGTGTATCTTTCTGATATGTTACCAAATGGCTTGGCCGATCCATGGGTCAATGTATTGTTCATATTATATGGAAAGGGAGATGAATAAAGAAGTTCCATTATCCTTTTCAATGCCAGTTATGTAAATATTTTTCTTGGTTGAGTTGAAACGTGAAATACACAAGAAAATCCCCTTTATGTTTACTTGGAAGGCAGTTTTCATTACATGCCGAGAGCATCCTAAGAGGTTAGAAACACTCCCCTAATAAATGGTTCTCGACACTCTCCCGATAATTTAGGGGGGTGTATGTGGGGTGCTTTATCAGAACCCCAATAATCTCATATTCAGTACTTAATATGAGCTACAATGCTCATTTGCTAATGTGATGCCCCTCTCTCTCGTGGGTGGCATGGAGGACTCGAGCAGCGACAACATGATGGGTATTTACGTAAGCGGTGTCGACGCTGCAGACTTCCTCGGCGGCGAGCTGACCTGGTACTTATTGGGAGAATTAGTACCGAGAGGTGTCAAATTGTATAATATACTAGTCGAGTTGGGTATTTTTATTGGAAGCTCTCAATATGTTTTTCTCACAAAGGGGGTCTGCTCGAGCAATTTTTTTGTATGCCAACCCCCAATATAAAAAATATTAGGGAAGCATAGTATCTCTGAAAGGACATGGATGTCGCCTAGAGGGGGGTGAATAGGCGCTTTGAAATAATTACGGTTTAGGCTTGAACAAATGCGAAATAAAACTAACGTTTGATTTGTCAAGAACAAAACCTAAAATAACTAGGCTCACCTATGTGCATCAACAACTTATGGTAAACAAGATAAACAACTAAGTGATAGCAAGATATATAACAAAAAACAATATGGCTATCACAAAGTAAAGTGCATAAGTAAAGGGCTCGGGTAAGAGATAACCGAGGCACACGGAGGCGACGATGTATCCCGAAGTTCACATCCTTGCGGATTCTAATCTCCATTTTGAGCGGTGTGGAGGCACAATGCTCCCAAAGATGCCACTAAGGCCACCATAATCTCCTCACGCCCTCGCACAATGTAAGATGCCGTGATTCCACTAAGGGACCCTTGAGGGTGGTCACCGAACCCGTACAAACAAGTTTGGGACAATATCAATAACTTAATTGAAGGCTCCCAACGACACCATGAAGCTTCACCACAATGGACTGTGGCTTCATGATGACCTCAAATGCTCGGGGCAATCTCCACAACTTAATTGGAGACATCGACGCTTGCCCGGAGCTATACACCACAATGATTAAGCTCTGAGGCACCACCAAGCTTCTAGGACGACAAAGCATCCACGAAGAAAAATCTCCAGGGTACCAAGTACCAAAGGGTAATAAGCTTCTCAACTTTTTCACTTCCACGTATCACCATGGAGAACTCAAACCGATGCACCAAATGCAATGGCAAAAACACACGAAGTGGTCAAGTCCGTCACACTCAAATCCCTCCACAACAATAAAAACTATGGAGGAATATGAGAGGAAGAACAAGGAGCTCACAAAGAACTCCAAAGTCAAGATCCAAGGGGTTTCCCTCACATAGAGGAGAAAAGTGATTGGTGAAAATGTGGATCTAAATCTCCTCTCTCTTTTCCCTCAAGAACTAGCAATAATCGTTGGATGGATTGAGAGTTAGCAAACTCTAAGAAGGTCAACAATGGGGTAAGAACACGAGCTCTACGGATAGATAACCATTGGGGAAGAAGACCCTCTTTTACAGGCCTCCCCAAATCGAACCGTTATGCACTCAACCTGTGCACAAGCGGTAGTACCGCTCAGGCGAGCGGTACTTCCACTAGAACAGAAGTTTCAAGGAAAATCGTGCAAATGGCAAAGATCTCGGGGCGGTAGTGCCGCCAGAGCGGTACTACCGTTCGCCCTAGCGGTACTATCGCTCCCCCCAAGCTGTACTACCGCTCAAAATGGAAAAAGACCCCAAAGATGCTAGAAGAAAAATATAAGCGGAAGAGAAGCCGACAAGGGAGGGCGGCAGTACCGCCAGAGCGGTACTACCACTCTGCCTGAGCGGTACTTCCGCTTGAGAGAGAAAACATGTCGTTAATTGCCATAACTTTCGCATACGAGCTCTGAATTGAGCAAACTCGAGCTTGTTGGATTCAGGACGACAAGAGCTATCCAAAAATTCCAATGCTATAGATATGTGAAACCTTTATGAATGAAGAACCGGTAAAGCCTCCAACATCGAAAACATCATAGAAGATGCACATGAACTCCGTTTTCGATGAACTCGAGCTTGTCATAAAGATGACCATAAGATCTAAAATCACAAAGAGAAACACCAAACAAAAACCAGGAAATATGATGCAAGGATGCAAATGGTTTGAGCTCTCAATGAACGATACGATCAAGCTACTCACTTGAGGTTTCCCCTTGACAGTACGACAATCTATCCTAAAATAGAAAAACCCATCAAGGTCAAACCTATACCTTACACCTAGTCCACTTGAGTTAGATGATGATGATCTTGACTTCCTCAAGATAGACCATCTTTCTTGATTGCGTTGGCTTGATGAAGACTAGTTGATTGCTCCCCCATACTCACTATGGGTGAGCCATTCTTCAGCACATCTTCACAAGTTCATTGCCACCATAATGGACATCAATCTTCAAGCATGATATCTTCGTGATGCTTAATTTGAACTTGCACACTGCAATATTCCATGGGTTGAATGAGATCTTTATCTTGACGCAAGCCCATGGAAACACATCTAACCCCACATAGAACTCTCACAAAGAACAAGGGTTAGTACACAAAAGCGTAATGGACAATGCTTATCATACCATGTGATCACTTGATCCCTCTCGGTACATCTTGTACGATTTGTATGTTGATCAACTTGATTTAATCTTTTTCTTAGTCTTGATCAACCTTGTGACTTTTTGACCATTCTTTGAATAATACCTTGAATACCACATTGGTTATCATATAAACTCTTTGAAATCAACAGATGGACTTCAAGAAGTGCCTATGGACAAATCCTTCGAATATAATTTAAGGTAACAATTAGTCCATAGGTATTGTCATCAATTACCAAAACCACATATGATGAAATATGTTGTAACAATCTTAAAGATGCTTTTTAGGGATTGTTTTTGTACATCTGTTTTTTGTCAAGTGGCTTGATTTTGTATACTTAGAGAGTATTTTTAGCCATACTTTAACTTCATGCAGGCCAATCTAGAAAAAAAATTGTGAAGGGAAGTATAGTTAGTTTCACAAGACAAGTGGCCTGTGCATCACTGATTCACATGACATCACGTTTATGGTGAGACATGTCTTGGTTCTTTTCTGGACCCCTTGTGTGACCTAGTGTAAACAACAACAACAATGTTTTGTGTGTTTTCGCACACCAAAGCAACCCTGTTTATGCAAAGTTGTAGAGATCATGTCGTTTGCGTGACAACGCCGACGCTTGTTGTCTTTGTCGGCCGCAAGACATAAAGGAGCTTCTTTCGGCCAACATAACTCACGGAAAGGAATGGCGGCTCTTATATCTTACTCGACTCTCGAGCGTATGGTTGGCCAAGCCCAGTCGTGTTAGGTTTGTTTTTTTGTTCTTTTCCCTTTTTACTCTTTTTTTACATTTCAAAAGTTTTAAATTATATATTTCAAAAATACCTTATTTAAAACATTCATCACACATTAAAAAAATGTTTGCCTAAAATGTTTATTGCAACTTTATAAATGTTGATAGTGAAAAAATGTAAGTGACATTTTAACAAAATGTTAACTCGTTTAACAAAAATAACAAAAACAGTACCATTTAAAAACGATGTATGTGAAATTTTCAAAAATGTCAACACATTTTAAAAATATATTCTTGATATTTTGGAAAAAATTATACAATGTAAAACATGTACCCTTAGTTTTCAAAATGTTTAATGGCATTAAAAATATGTTCAGTGTGTATTTTAAATAGTTTAACACTTATTTTTTAAAAATTCAAAACATGTATTTGAAAAAAATGTTCATCATCTATTTAGAAAAATGTTTAGCATGCATAAAAAAGTTCCAAAAGTACATGCAAAATGCATGTTCATAAAAAAAGTAGACATGCTCTGAAAAAGGAAAAAAAAGAAAAGAAAGAAATCCACAGAAACCGATGCAGAAACACTGGAAAACCAGCGAAACAAACTAAAAACAAAAAAAGGAAAACCCAAAGGAAAACCAGAGAAAAAAATGAAAAGAATAACCCAAAAAATGCTGAAACCTGATAGAAAAAAACACAAGAGAAAATCCCGCACAAAAGGTTTGAAAACTGGTTCATATCGATCAACAAAATATTTTAAAAACACACAACTAGGCGAGCCACAAAGGGAGCTCCTGAGGCGACATATAGCTCCGGTGGAGGGTGAGGGATGTGGGCCAGGACCAGGCGATTAGTTCAATTTCACGAGGCCACTACAAGTGGAGGCCCAAATTATAGCTGGCCAAACGGGTCAGGTTAAACAGGCTGGCCCGCAAGCCCGCCGGCACGGCACATCACGGGCCTGACATGGCACGACTTAAACGGGTTCATGCAAGGCACGCAGCCCGTCTCGGACCGTGTTTGGGTCTGAAGGCTGAGCACGAGGGCAAGCACGATACGACCCATTTACATTTTTTATTTATATATTTTTATATGTATACAACGTATAAAATAGTCCAATAGGCCAAATAGGTCAAAATCAGTCAAAAACTACTTAAAAGAGATCTAAAATCGTGTTTAGCTTGTCGACGGGCCGGGCCGTTTAGCTCCCGTGTCGTGCCTGGGCCGGGAGGCTGCGCACACGACCCGCCCCGTTTACGGCCGGGTCGGCCCGTTTGGCCAGGTATGGCCCAAACCCAAGTGATCGTCACGCTGCGCATCCGCGGACATTCTTGGCCGATACCAAAACCCTAGCCGCCGGGGCTCCGTCGCGGCGTCGGCGGACATCGTTGCAAGGAGGCGGAGGCGCAAGGCGAGGGAACTGGATGTGATTCTTGATTCATCTGAGGCCAAACTGAGTCATGTTTCCACCTTAATCTTGCCGACATGATATGTCAAACATGTCGTTGGTATGTTCAACGTATTGAAGTTCTATGTTGATATACTTTCTCGATTAACTGTTAGTATTATTAGTTTATTACTGTACTTATGAATTGGTTCACATTGTCTGTGTTTTTGGCACCGGTCTTTCTTAAATTAAGGATAAGGTCCTTTTGTACTGCTGTTATAATTTGGCGCCTTAAGATTTTAGCATTGCCCCAACTTCATTTTCACAACTTGAAGCTAATGCCTTCAAAATTTGATCCCCTTTGAATATTAATGCCAGCTGAATATGGATGAATATTATGGTCCATTTCATGTACGTATGTCTTAAAGTATCTGCAAATGGGGAAGAAAACAGAGGTAGAGGATATGGAACTGTGCTTGCATTGGTAATCTCCAACTCTTATTTTGAGGCTTCGGTCTGATAAATTATCGTTAGTAGCAAACTGCACTTTAAGAAAAACCACAGTGCTTCCTTGATATTTGAACAATTAACTCTGCTTTTCCCTGCCCTGTTATAATTAGCAAAGCACATAGCCGCTTTTCAAGTACAAACCTCAACTCCACATAGTTTTATGCAGCCCATACTGGTTCTAATCTGCTTCTCGTTCTTGCAGGTTCTTTTTATGCCTTGAGCGCATGCATATACCCTGAATCAGCTTGAATCCAATTTGAGCTTGAAGGAAGCTGATACTTGGCCTGCCGAGGTATGTCCATAAGAATACTGTGTCATGTTTTTATTAGTCCAAAGGGTAAAAACACCCAAATTTTAATTCCTCCAATGTACTCCAAAATTCAGCCTCAAGATGCCCTTGGCCGCGAGAAGGCCGCAACTGATTTGTGCAAGCACTACACTATACCAAAGGATTTTGTCACTCACTGCCGCGTTAGGCTGTTAGCTGTTTCTAAGTGTTTATGGACAATTCGAGGCCTGGAAAGGTAAATCCACCATCTCCTGAGTTGATTGATCATAGGAAATCCGCAGGCAATATTTCAGTTTGCAATTTGTAGGTGGCCACGAGGAGGCGCCAGTTGCCTTGTGCGGAATGGCTCGGACTTCCACCAACCATCTGCATGCAGAGTTGTAGAAACAGCGTGGTCTGCGTGGATCCCTGGAGACCGTTGTTCTGTTGCAATAGGTTAAACTTGCCAAGGTCTAAATGGATAAGTGTGCTGAATAGTTTGTTGTATGAGATACATTTTCTAATACAAAGGCTGGCTTGAAGCTGATGAAACTGCTACTCAAGGATGCGTTTGTATTGGAGACGATGGGTATTATGCCTTCCAAGGATGCTGTGTTGGCTGTGAGTATTTGTTTTCTAGTGCTGGATGTTTTGTTTACCAATTGGGGAGCTCTCATGAGGTTTTTTTTTTAATACAAGAGATAGAATGACTGAGCACCAAAACAAAGTTTTTGTATCTTCTCTTGTCACTTTCTAGTTCCTGAACTTTACTGTCTTGAATTTCTTGCATCACTATTGTTTGTCTACATTTAGCTTAGCGTCTTAAGCATTTAATTCTTTGAAATGTTTTACACTTTAAATATTGAACACTTTAAAGTGTTTTATACCGAGAATAGCACGGTGGTAAGACCTCCAGGACTGGGACTGCTAACCAGGACTCGAACCTTGGTCCTCACAAAAGAAGGCCCCTTGCTGAGTTTGTTACATGTGTGATTGTGCGTGTTAGGTTGTCGATTACGCCGCAGTGGCGGGTGGAGCCGTCGCCCTCGACGCAAAAAGCAATGCTTTTGGGTTTCTTCCCCCAAAATTTTGTTTAGTGTTTTATACTATATGAACATTGGATTAAGCTAGTTTAGAACAAACAAATAGTGTAATACTTACTGCAAGCTTGTGTATGAGATCATATTCTGGATATGAATATGTGATGTAAATGATTGCCCTAGGCTCAATATATTCTGCTGAAGGTAGATTGCAAAGTTCCATTCACGTGGGAATTTAGGGGGTAGCCTGGCCTTTTGTTTTATCATCTAGCCATTTTTAACCCCCGAAACATAAAATCAACCCTTTTCGTCTTGCACTCATTTGACGCACCATTGTTGTGTCCCCAAAATTGCATCCTCTTGAGAACCATCGAAATCATATGCATACTTGACTACGCATGATGGTAAATGGCAACAACATCATATAATTATCCAAGAAATATAAGAAGTAATACAGTGAATAACAAGATACAAAAAACTTGCTCTGAACTTATTTTACACTGGGGGTTAGGGGGGGGGGGGGTGTGTGTGGTGCTTTGTCCTTACGCTGTTTCTTCACGAGCTTGCTCAGCACTTTTCTGTGCCTTGACATACTCTGTGATTGCCTCAGCGAGGTTAGCTAGTGCACCGGTACTGGCAAAGGATGCGTTGTCTGTCTTCTCATCATCAACTTCATATTCGATGCTTGACCTTATTGTAGATGTTTTTTTGGTTTGCCCTATAATCTCAATTCTTATCAAATATTTCTGAAATCCATGATCCAGAAGGCCTCCTTCTACTACTATGACCTCCTTGACATAGTTTTCATGGTCAATCTTGATGAACTTTTCCTTTTGATATTCTAATGGAGCAATCCCTAGCAACACGAACCACCAAAATCGAAATCACTGAAGCTGATGCATATAGTACGAAGCCAAAAAAAGGCATAACTGAAGTGCATGTGTTCAGGTTCTAACCATGAGAAAAGGTGAGATGCAAAACTGTCCCGACACCGCCATCTCCTTCAACAAGCTCGACCTTTCTGAAGATACCGGGAAGCAATTGAGGGACTACCTGGCTAATACGAAGACCTCGATACATCTCCCATACCTCCGCTGCGGGGAGGCCTGTCTCAAACTCATGGCAAAGGCTACCTTTCATTGCTTCCGTGAGCTCTGGGTGGAATGCCAAAGATTGCACGGTGAGTTCTAGCTTCTCGGTACACAGACTTATAGGTCATTACATTCTTAGAATATGTGGCTGACAGATTGAGGGGACACCCCCAGAACATGACAAGTCTGAATAGACAATCCGCTGTTTATATGCTATAGTTAACGATAAGGTGCCAGGCCTGCCAGGTTGCCATCAATTTGAGTTACATCTTATCTTTATTTGGCTTGACTGGTCATAACAACAAAATGCCTATGCATGAACATCTTTTTCAAGGAAAGGCAGCAGCAGCGCTGCTTTAATTGTTTATATGATGTAACCAGCCATAAGGTGCCATGTCACCATCAATCTAAGGCTGGTCGTAAGAGCATCTCCAACAGTCTGTATGTTCAATCGTTGCTATAAGTGTCCGCATCATCAACCAACAACACATCATACAAGCTCTTCAATAGAGTGTATGTTAATTGTATGCAAAATAACTAAGTGGGTTCATTAAATGTTGAAGAAATAACCATGTTTGCCTCGGAGCTTGTGCATGAACCGTTGCTTCAAGTTCATACGGTTTCATTCTCTCTCTTCTTTTATTATGTGACATGTCATCAAAACCATCTATGTGGCAATTTTACCAACGATAATCATACGATCATTGGAGATGCCCTAAGGCTGGCCATAGTGGGGGTATCATAGCTAGTAACATAGTCTTGGGACTAGCAAACATGGTGATGTGGCAAGTAATTAAAGAAGAGAGAGATGATTAGAGTAACATAGGTAAATACCGTAACATGTTAAATGCTATGCTACTATGTGTCATGCATGTCAATAAATGAGATCACCTATGATACTAGTTTATGTTACTATACACTATGAAGGTAGTATCATACAATAATAACATATGCATGATACTACTATATGTTACTCTCCACTATGAGCAGACTAATGGGAGTATCATAAGTAGTATCATGCATGCCAACTAGACATATTTGATGAGGTGTCATGAAATTAAATGAAGAAAGAGAGGATTGAGTATCATATTATGATACCATATCATATTAAATGTTGTGCTACTACTTCCTCCGTTTTAGTTTATAAGGCCGGCACGTGTATCTAGGTCGTTAATTTGACCAACTTAACGAAAAACATATATTACAAAAAATATATCATTAGAAACTTTAGATGTTATATTTTCTAATGATATAATTTTTATGTTAAATAATATATTTTATATAAGTTAAATTGACGACCTAGGTATACGTGCATGCCTTATAAACTGTGACGGAGGGAATATGTGTCATGCATGACAATAAATGAACTGTTATATGATACTAACGCATGATATTATGCATTAATACAGGTGTATGATACTTCCCATTCCAATCAGCCTAAGTTACATCTTGTCCTCGTTCGGTTTAACTCGCCTTAAAAACAAAATGCCCAGAGTTGTTGCAGCCAAAGCTCAATACTAGTGGTGTATTTGGCCTAAACCGCCTCCTTCCCAGCTTTTTCCATAAGCCACCTCTCACACGGGAGATCGCATCTAACCCTCCCACGTCGCTCCCGTGGGCGACGGGGAGGGCTCCCCAGCCACCACCTCCAGCAGCCTCCTCTCCCTCCCTCCTTCCTCGCCGCCGCCTAAGGACGCGGCCGGGCAAAGCCTGGCCGGCGCTGCCGATCCGGTCGGCGGCGGGGATTTCCCTTCTCCTCGTTCGATGTCGTGCGGCGCGGGACGGCGGCTTCGGCGATGGCGTCATGCGGATCCAAAGCACGGCGGCCCAGCAGCTCCCGACGGCGACGCATGGCGGCGTGGGTGGAGATTGGCTGGGCGTGGCGTGCCGGTCGGCTGGACGTGGCTAGAAGATGAAGGTGGAGCTAGGCGTGGCCGGTGGCGGTGGCAGCGACGACGTTCAGCCCGGATCCGGTCTTGGCGGTGGTGACGGCGACGGCTAACCCGGATCCGACCATGGTGGTGGCGGTGTCCCCTCCGCCAGGGATGACGGGCCAGGTGGTGGGTCTTTGTGGCGGCACCAGTGACGGTGGATCTTGGGATCTCGTGACCGGGCTCGTCGCATGATTCGATACTGGCTGCGAGTCGGGGAGACATAGTTGTCGGTGAAAACCGAGCCGACGGCGGACGATGGCGGCGTTCTGCACCGTTACCTTGATGAAGGCTTCATCCTGTAACTACTGTCGATCCACTTGTGCTGCTCCAGGGGAAACCCTAGGATCTGGTTTTCCAGATCGGACGATGACGACATTGCGGTGTCGTTCCTCTCTAGGGAGCATCGTTTGTGGAGCAGCGCTGGAAGACAGAGGCAGGAGGTGGAGCGTCTTCGTCCTGCACGGAGCTTCAGTGGTGATGTCAGGTCATGCTTGGCTGACAGGTGCTACGCTTTGTCATGCCTGTTCGGCAGGTGCTACGCACGACAGATCTTACGAGTCTTCGCGTCTGGATGGATGAGCGCAGGGAGGTCGATCCACTCGTGCTGCTCCAGGGGAAACCCTAGGATCTGTTTTTCCAGATCGAACGATGGCGGCATTGCGGTGTCGTTCCTCTCTAGGGAGCATCGTTTGTGGAGAAGCGCTGGAAGATAGAGGCAGGAGGTGGAGCGTCTTCGTCTTGCACGGAGCTTCGGTGGTGATGTCAGGTCATGCCTGACCGACAGGTGCTACGCTTTGTCATGCCTGTTCGGCAGGTGCTACGCACGACATATCTTACAGAGTCTTCGCGTCTCGATGGATGAGCGCAGGAAGGTGGCACCGTTGGGCGCCGTGGTGACGTCGACGGATGGCCGAATTGGCATGTATGATGCGGATTTCTCTCCTGAAGATGGGTCAGCGGTTCGATGATGATGGCGGCTTCTAAAACGTGTGTGTGTGTGGTGTACGCTTTACGTCTGCTGCACCGGCTGTTAGTTCCGATACGTTATGTGGATGGATCGGTGACGACACCGGTTTTAGATATGGGGAGTGAGAGCACTCCACATTATCGTGTTTTGTAGGTGTGAGTGGGGGCTTCGGGTGGCTTGATGTATGTTCTTGTCAGATCTTTGTTGAATAAATAATAAAGATGACTGCATGCATCGATTGATGCAGAAGCCGGGGTTCTTAACCTCCTTTTCCAAAAAAAAAAACAAAATGCCCTTGACTGAGACTCTTTTCCTAGTATGTGATGATACATCATGAAATTTAAGGTAAATTATATCATCAAAAAGGGTTACCCCAGCTTCATTTACGAAACCAAGTTAAAGTACATGGACCGCACAATATCTGTGTATCACTATGGGTGGCGTTCATATGCTCAAACATACTATCCTATTATGCTTCATCATTAGTCTGATCTGGCTCTCAATTTCGCACATAATATTTGTGCAAGCAAAATAACGTGGAATCAGACATTTATCTGTCAGTATAGACACACTTTGCGCTGAGCTATTGCAAGAATGAATTGCTCTGAGCAATCTTCTGCTACTTGACGCATCGTGCAAAATTTTCAGCAGTAGCCGCCAAAGGTGCAGTACTGACCATAGCTTCAAGTTTGGGGCGCCCTCACCTCACTTATCTCGTACTTTCGAAACAGACTTTCACCCCGCTTTATATATAAAGTAAATATTTCAGCATCCGGACAATCACAACCCAACAAAATGCAGAAACATAAAATTGTTGGGGCCGCAACACAGTCACGCCCAAGAAAAAGAAAAAGGTACAAACAATGCCATCATAGGGGCAAGCTAAGAAGCAGGCGAACGGACGGAGAGCCGCCGGGCGGACGTCAGCAGCACGTCCAGATATCGCTGAAGCCGGTCTCGGTCTCAAGTCCTAGCGAGCGGATGCCAGTGCTGCAAGAAGGCAAGGAATTTGAAGAACAAGTGAGATGCGCGCCGCTGAAACATGCGCTCAATCACCGTTTTGTTGTGAGTAGTCCAAAGAGTCCACATCATAGCTGCGAAGACCAGCCAAAATAGTCGGCGCTTACGTCCAACCTGGGTGGCCCTTACCTGCAGAAACTCTGCAAGGTCATGAGCCTCCCGCTCCGGTCCCAGCGCCTCACGCACAAAGCACGGAGCACCAAAGGGCCTGTGCCGCTACGCAGGAGAAAAGAATGCGAGTTCCTGTCTCCGGGACATGGCACAGGGGACAGGAGCCGTTACCCGGACCATGGCGTTTCAGCACCTCGGTCCCCGAAGGCAGACGGCCGCGGAGAAGCTGCCAAACGAAAATC
The DNA here is from genome assembly GCF_904849725.1 of Hordeum vulgare subsp. vulgare. NCBI lineage: Eukaryota > Viridiplantae > Streptophyta > Magnoliopsida > Poales > Poaceae > Hordeum > Hordeum vulgare. The sequence goes on along the minus strand of NC_058519.1, from coordinate 618,427,710 downwards.
TTGATCTTCAGGGGCAGTGGTGCCTTCCAAAGTGGGGATAACCATGGAAGGACCGGCACCCGGCAGAGCGCCAGATAAGTCGAGCTAACGGAGAATTCTCCCGAAGGAGAGAGACTCCAAGAGACACTGTCATTGACCGACGAGTCCGGGAGAGGAACCACTGCCTTCAAGGCCTCCCAATCCTGGACCTCGGCCGGCCCGAGGGAGCGGCGGAACGCAAAATGCCATCCGCCTCCAAAGCAGCCGCAGAGATGGGTCGTCGCAAATAGCAAAGAGCCTCGGAAACCGCAAGCGCAGCGGTTCCCCATCAAGCCAGGGGTTCAACCAAAACTGGGTCCTAGACCCATTGCCCACCGAAAACCGCAGACCCAACCTAATCTCGTCCTTGATGCCCTGGATAGATTTCCAAAATTGCGACCCAGTCGAGTGCGAGCAGGCCAAGAGGGGTCTACCCCGCAAGTACTTGGCCTCAATCAGTTGTAGCTACAAACCCCCATCTCCCTGAAGGATCCGCCACGCACAACGAAGCATGATGGCAACGTTCATGCGGCGAGACGCAAGGATGCCCAAGCCCCCTCGGTCCTTCGGCAGGCAGATATCGGCCCACTTCATCATGTGGTATTTGGGTCGACCATCCCCTGCCTGCCAGAAGAACCTAGCCAGCTCCTTGTCAAAGGTGCTATGCACACCTTCGGGCAAGATGTACATCTCCATCATGTACATGGGGAGGCTCGCAAGGTTAGAGCTAATGAGGACGGTCTTGCTGCCCTTCGACGTGAACCTGCCGCACCAGGGCTCCGCACGGGACGCTACTCGTCCCACAAGCGGATCAAACCCGCTAACCAAGATCCTGGACTCAGCCGGGGGCATCCCCAAATACGAAATGGGAAGGGAAGCCAACTTGCAATTAAGGTTGTCCGCGATCCTGTGCTGCTCAACCTCGGAATAGCCAAGGACCACAACCTCACTCTTATCAAAGTTAATCTTAAGTCCAGACATTTCCTCGAAGCAGAGCAGAAGGAACATAAAATTAACAATGTTTGAGTCGGAGTCCGCGACCATGATCATGGTGTCGTCCGCATACTAGAGGTGGGAAACACCACCGCCCGACATGAGGTGGCCAACCACCCCTGGATATGGCCGGCTAGCTTGGCCTTATCCAGGATGCCGGCTAGGGCGTCGACAGCGATGTTAAAAAACAAGGGGATACAGGGTCCCCTTGCTTTACCCCTGGAAGCCTGGAAAAAGGGTCCCACTTCGCCGTTGATGTTGATTGTCGTGTTATCAGATCTAACGAGTTGCATGATCCAGGAACACCACCTTTCGTCAAATCCGCGTCGCTGCATCACCAATCTCAAAAAGGACCAATCAAAACGGTCATACGCCTTCTGGAAGAACTGGATCTTTTTCCAATGACCTCGAACCTGATCAAAATAGAGGAACCTGACCTGAGCTTCAGAATGTCACGGTCGTTCGTGTCTGCTTCCTTGCCCAGGAATCCCTAGCAAACAGCAAGCAGTTACTTGGCCAGTATACTCATTCGCAGCATCATCTCTGGTCTCTGGCCAGTCATGTTTGCAGCTTGCAGTGTTAAACTTTGGCGGAGTAGAAATGACAGAGTTTTCAGCAGAATACAGACTCCCACTGCATTGATCAAAGCCAGGATCTGCGACAACCTCAGCCCTCAGGTTGTAGACCTGCCGTCGAAGGAAGGATTCAGAAAAGACCACGCTTCTCGCGGGGGTCAACAAATTTACGGTCGTATAGGGCATATTTTCCAGTTTTCAGTCCAGCCTTCGGCCAGTTCTTTTGTGGTTTCTATTCTGCTCTTGTCCGTTTAGTTCTTCGTTCCATCTTTTGGCTGTTCCCAGACCCCCAGTCTGTGCCCCTCTTTGTACTTCCCACCCGCTGCGGCTTTTCTGAATATTACGTAGGGAACTCTACCTTCTTTAAAAAACAATATATTAAGTGTTTTATACTGAAATATCGCTGTTGTTTTTTGAATAAATACACAGAGTCAAGTCAGTTTAGAAAAAAAGAAAATTGAATACTTCATGCAAACTCGTATGTGAGATCATATTTTGGAATTTTGGATGTGAATATTGATGTACATAACTAGATTAGGCCCAAGATTTCTTGCTGAAGGTTGATTGTGTAATTCCATTCAGATGGGAACTTTGGTAATCTGGCCTTCTGGCAAAAGGGTAATCTGGCCTTCTGAACTTTGGTAATCAACCCTTTTTGCATCGCACTCATTTGATGCACCATTATTGCGTCCCCAAAACTGCATCCTGTTGAGAACCATCGAAATCATAGACAAAAGTTGACTACACATGACTGTAAACTGCAACAAAATCATATAATCATCCAATAAATATACAGTGAATAACAAGTCCCAGAACTACAAACAGCAATACAGCGAATAACAAGCTATAAAGAAAGTTGCTCTGAACTTATTTTACACTGTGGAGATGCTTTGTTCTTACAACGTTTCTTCATGAGCTTGCTCAGCGCTTTTCTGTGACTTGATATACTTTGTGATGGCCTCAGCAATATGAGCTACACCACTGGTACTGACGAAGGATGCGTTATCTGTCTTGTCGTCATCAATTTCATATTCAATGGTTGATCTTATTGTAGATGTCTCGTCTGTTTGCCCTATAATCTCAAATCGTACCAAACATTTCTGAAATCCATGATCCAGAACGCCTCCTTCTACTACCAGTGCCTCTTTGACATAGTTTTCATTGTCAATCTTGATGAACTTCTCTTTTTGATATTCGAATCCAGGAATTCCTAGCAACATCAATCACCAAAATGAAATTACCTGAAGCTGAAGCATATATTATGAAAGCCAAAAAAGGGCATAACTGAATTGTATGCGTTGAGGTTCTAACCAGGGGAGTAGGTGAGATGTAAAACTGTTCCGACTCCGCCATCTCCATCGACAAGCTCAACCTTTTTGAGCATATCGGGAAGCAATTCAGGGACTAACTGGCCGATACGGAGGCCTCCATAGATCTCCCATACCTCGGCCGCGGGGAGGCCTGTCTCAAAGTCATGGCAGAGGCTCCCTTTCATTGCTTCTGTGAGTTCTGTGTGGCTTGCCAAAGATCGAACAGTGAGTTCTAGCCTCTCGCCACATAGATTATTTCCGTGTAGAACGTAAGTCATCGCAGTTGTTGGAATATGTGGCTGACAGGCTGAGATGTGTCACCACCAGAACATTACAATTCTGAATAGACAATTTACGTTAAAAGAAATCTGGTGTTTATATGATATGGTCAACCAGAAGGTGCCATGTTGCCATCAATCTGAGTTGTATCTTGTCTTTATTTGGCTTAACTGGCCATAACCGCAAAATGCATATGCATGAGAATCTTTTCCAAAATTCCAAGTATGTAATGATACATAATGAAAATTATGGAACTACTTTTTCAATCAAACCTTCATTAACGAGAAAAAGTTAGGGTACATTTTTTTCGAGAAAAGGAGCATCAGGGCTCGCAATTTCATTTTCATGAAACTGATAAAGGTAAGGTACATGGACCACGAAATAACTATATATCAACTATGTGATATAAATATATGATCAAACATACTATCCTAATATGTTCGATCATTGGTCATTTATTTTTTCAGGGAAAACACACAACGTGGAATAATCAGACATTATTTCTCTCGAAGCATTGATGAAGTTTGCTCTGAGCTGTTGCAAGAATTAATTGCTCTGAGCGGTCTTCTGCTCCTTGAGGTATGCTTCAAATTTCTCAGCAGTTGCAGCCAGAGGTCCGGTGCTGACCATAGCTTCAAGATGGGGGTGGGTTGCCTCATCTATCTCGTACACAATTGTCGATCTTACCAAAGAAGAACTGGGTCCTTTGGCGATGATCTCGAACCTGACCATGTAATAGAGGAACCCGAGCTTCAGAATGTCTCCCTCGATCGTCTGTGCTTCCTTGATGTAGTTCTCATTGTCAACCTTGATGAATTTCTCCTTGTATGTCTCCAGGCCAGGGATCCCTAGGAAAAGCAGCAAACAGTTACTTTGCCCATTGATGTCGTCAGGCAGGATTCAACTAAGAGGTGGTTTCAGGATGTCTCTCTCACCTGGAGCAAATGTGAGCTGCAAGATGGTGCCGACATCGCCGTCGCCGCTCACGAGCTCTATCTTGGAGAGCACCTGCGGGAGAAGTTCGGGCAGCAGCTCCGCCGCACGGAGCGTGCCGTAGAGTCCCCATAGCTCGGCGGCGGGCGCATCGGCCTCGTACTCGTGAACCTTGTTCCTCCTCATCCCCATGGACTTGTGGACTGTGTGTGACAAGGGAAGTGTCTGTCAACCAACAAGAACAAGCTGAAGCAGTTGAGTGTGTGTGTGTGTGACTGTGCGTACAACTACTGATCGACTGTATATATAGGCAGGTCAAGGGTATGATAATAACCCGGCACGGTTTCTCTCTAAGTCTTCGCTCGGAATCTCGAAGGTGGAGATGCTACGGCGACGACGAGGCGGACGCTTTTGGCTGGAGTTATCCTGGCATTGTTTTGCCACGAGTAAAGTATTGGGTGGTTTCCCTTCAACTTCAAAGGCCTGAACTTCAAGGCTTGAAGGCCAATAAAGTATTTGCGTGTTTTGCAGGCCTGAAGTGTACTATATTATGCATTTCGGCCTGCCTGGACCAGTGGACAAAGCGATTCTCCTGCAAGCCCTTTTCTTTTTATTATTTTTGGAGAATTGATTCCCCTATAAGCACTTGGTTCTTGCTAACATGTCTGATTGCGTCGATAATTTGTTTACTGCTGCTTTGTTATCATGGAAGCCAATCATTTGTACGTCACTGTGATCCTCATGTGCTGGCCGGCTGCCGTTTAGGTGATTTAATTAATTAGCCTGTGAAAACCAGTCTCAGCCACAGTACCATAATATGCTGTGTAGGCTGGACTCGCAGTATAAAAATGCGAAAAACATTTGGTTGATTCGCCGCGGCGATCTGGGGCGTTCTTTCTCATTGATTCTTGAAAGATTTGAACCAAGGGTAAGGCGGTATAGTGTTTGAGGCACTGCCCTTAATTGGTCCATCACGAATGCCTGGCGCCGAAAGCAAATTCCCTTGCCTACTCTACTCCGTTCCTGATAAGTGATAACATATACTCCCTCCGTTTTAAAATATAAGACCTTTTAGAGATTCCACTAGAAGACTACATACGGAGCAAAATAAGTGAATATATATTTTAAAATATGTTTATATACATCCGTATGTGGTTCATAGTGCAATCTCTAAAAAGTCTTATATTTAGGAACGGAAGGCGTATATGGTAGCAGCATGATCTCCATGGTCTTAAAATTGAGCATCTCCCAGAGGCAAGAGGTGCCATGCCCTCCAAGGCCGCAGAGGTAACATGGTGCGCCGCGGCCGGTGAGGAAGATAGCGCCAGCGGCCACGGACCACTAGGAGAGGATCCTTGCTGCGCCCTATATTGCTATGTTTTTCTGTTTTTTGTTTGGAGGGATTTATCCCTGATTTCTTTACGTGAAATCATATACATCATGTTCTTACGAAAACAATTCTGGAAATCATCCGTTTCAACACTGGGACCATGTGTACGAGGATCTCCTTTTGGGGAGATCAAAGTTTCATTTCACCTACAATTAGTACATGAACAATATGTAAAATTACGTGAACATTCTTTTCAAAGACACAAACAGTTTTGAAAACTACTCCCTTAGTTTCTAAATATAAGTCTTTTTAGATATTTCAATATGGGGCCTTACTATGTAGGGGCGCCGCATCCGTGCGCTCCAGTGCGGCGGCTGCTACTAACCCGTTACACGCGTTTATTAATAGAAAAATGACCCGCTAAATACTCTAGCGTCAGCATAAAAGTAGTACTCGTGACTGCTATGTCTGATTTTTCGTTATAAATTATAATGGCTGAAAGTAGTACTCATGCATGCATGCAGAAGAGAAAAACCGTAAAGTGCATGCATACAAGTGATGGCAGACTCGCACTAGAATGCATGCATTCAAAGCACCGCAAAAGGCAAAAAAGAAATAACACTATTCGTCATATGGACCAGCTCTACTTGACATATTGTCCAATTTAAAAAATATTTAATTGCCAAATTACAAGTAATTAGTGGTCAGTTATTATGTAATTAGCTCCCTGGTTACAAGTACTTAATTGACATACTAAACATACTTAGTCACCACATTACAATTACTTAGTTGTCCAATTACAGAAGGTGATTGCCGGCCTTATAGGTACTTAGTTGTCGTATTACCGATGCTTAATCACCAGAATATAAGTACTTAATTGCTAAAAAAATACTTAGTTGTCAGATTATACATATTTAGTTGTCAGATTTGTATGAACTTATTTGCCAGATATACAAAGTACTTAGTTGCTAAGAAAGTTAACTTGCCACATTACAGGTACTCGGTTTTCAAACTTAAAATAACTTAGTTGCCAGATTAAATGTACTTATTTCTAATAATAAAAATGATTTTAGTTGCCAGTTATTTTTTTACGAGGGCATATAGTTGTCGGATCATAAGCACTTGTTGCCAAATTTTATAAAAATAATATTTTGTCTGTCAATTCCAAAATACTTGTTGTAGATTTAAACCTTTTTACTCCCCTGGACTGAAAGTCGTTTAGTACACTAACGCAACACTCCCAGCCCCAGCACATGGTTGATTGTACTGTTGCATGTAACACACTGTCACATCTACTATAACAGTAAAATATAGTGGTGTTGACTATATGACACCCTGTAGCATTTGGGCTAGGAGCGCATGATGATAGGTGCAGAGGAAAGTGATTCTGTTATAACTAGTCGTGCATGCGGGCTGACAAAAAAAGTACAACTCTGTTATTTTCTATATTATGCAAGTGGACGCGCGAGTAGCAAGCCAAGAATTAGGCTGGTGGGAATCGCAGCACGCCGCCGCATGAGAAGGACGAGCTGCGCACGCCTCCCGTTAGATTTTTCCTTCAATATGAACCACATACAGATGTATATAGATGTATTTTAGAGTGTAGATACATTTATTTTACTCTATATATTAGAATATCTACACTTATTTAAATTTCATGAACAATTTTCAGAATAAACTAATATTTTCTAAAAGTACATATTTTTTATTTCAAATCGAAGAATATATTTTGTAATACAAGAATATATTTACTTATTTTATTATTTAAACAAATTTTATTTTTTATCAAAAAAATTACTAGGACCTGAATATCTGGCGTATGGCAGCTAGGGGCGCAGGGGTGAGTGAATAATTCGTTCAGTGGGAGAAGCACCCCCAACGAATGTTTTTGACGAATAGGCGTTTTCCAGGGCTCCAAGGCCAATAACCATTTACTGAATAGAACCCTTAAAATGTTTTAAAATGATTTTAAGTATATAAGAATTTCATAAAATTTTCCATCTCATTTTATTAATCGTCTTCAAAATAAAAATGCCGTGATATGTAGTTTGTTTGTCATCATAACATAAAATCACACAAAGAAATTTGGCATAATCCAAATTATAAAATTGTTATGCCATTAAAAATAAATTACCATGGTATAGAGAAAACATTGCCATGCTAAGAAAGGTACCAAATTAGAAATTTCATACAAATACAATAAACATCTTTTAAGTGAAAATAAAATATTTGTCATGTTAAAAGTTCTTAATTGTCGTGTAATCATCGAAAAAAAATCACGGGATGTATTTTAGGTGTAAAATAAGTTGTCATGGTATATTTAAAAAAACAAATACTTGCCATGGTAAGTTCAATAAAAATGTTGTGGTATCTACAGCACAATTGTCATGGTGTTTAAATAAATTTGTCATGGTAGCCATAAGTAAAGTGCCATGGTCAATACAAACAAATTTGCCATGGTCAATAAAATAAAATTTCCATGAGAACAATTATTGAAATGTAGTATGAAACTTAAAGTTGCCATGGCAAAACATCAGAAAGTTTACCATGACTAGTTTATAGCTAATAAAACAAGTAAATTTTCCATGCAATAAGCATACATCGAATACAAATTAAGATTCCTGGGAAAGTTTATCTTTGATAAGTGTTGTATTAATTATTGAAATGCAATACAAAACTTAAGGTGGCTTGGCAAAAAGATCTTATTTTTTTATTGTAACTATATAGATGTAGACTACTTGTCACGATGTTACTATAACATAGCATGCAATTGTTCGTAAAACTTGCCATGGTAGCAACAAGTAAACAATGCCACAGTCAATACAATAAATTTTCTTTGGTCAAAGCAATAAATTTTCCATGACAAAAAGTATTTTAAAAATGCAGTATAAAAACCTAAAAGTGCCCATGGCAAAAATATATATAAGAAATACCATGGCTAGTTTGTACATAAAGCAAATAAATTTTCCATCTAATGAACGTAATACAATTACATCTTTGCCATGTGTTTTTTAGAACATTTTCTGTAATTTTCTATAACTAACATTTTAACACATGGCAAAAACTTTGACAAAGTTTCAATAGAAAATGGCAGAAAATATCTAAACTTTCCATGTTTTTCGGAAAATAATATTTTCTGAATTTTGAAAAGGTTATTTTTAAAATTTCTATGCCATTATATAAAAAATGAAATAATTTTGAGAAGCAGTTTAACTTAAATTACCATGTACCAATGATAACAAATATTTTCAGAAAAATTGTCATGTCTGTAGGTACACATGGCAAAACTTGTAGGTAAGCATTAACATCTTGATTGGCTCTAAGGATTTGACATCACACTCCACTCAAGCAAATCAGCACACTGAACATTTTTTCAGACATATATGAAACATCAAATTTTCCATGTTACTAATATTTTCCATGTTTTTTAGAATATTTTCTATTAATTTTTCCATGGGCAAGTACTGACAATTTCAGGAATCTGCCATGTTTTTGGTACTTTATAGAATCACATATAGAACAATTTCCGACATTTAATAGATAGTGTTACCGTCAAGAATCATGACCAGTTTCAGTGTAGCTATGTTTGGTTTGGGTCCAAATTAATTGGTGTCGCGGTACAGTGAAGAAGTCCAAATCATTCATCCCATAACGAACACATGATCCAGGGTAGAGGATACAATCATTAGAAGTTTCCTCAAGATGGCTTCATCGGCGGCGGTGGCAAGGCTCAAGGCCATGAGCGCTCCTGCTCCGCCACACTCACCCATAGAAGCTGAGCAACGATTTGACTCTGGGGCTCAGATGAGCCTGTGCATAAACAGTAATGTAATTTAAGGTACAAAAAAGTTCGAAATTTCAAGAAAAAAATATTGTGATGCAAGATGCTCCTATGTATGAACTCAGTAAATATGTTTTGTGAAGTTTGGACATTCGAATAACTCGTGGCAAAAAAGATAAATTTCAGATGTCCGAGAAACTTTTGAAGATCACACTGTTTATCTCTGATTTTGTCTTTTTTGCTGCGAGCTCCTCAAATGTTCAAACTTCACAAAAAATACACGGAGTTCACGCAGATGAGCATTTTCCCCGATATTTTTTTAAAAAAATTATAAACTTTTTTGTATCATCAATTATGTTACTGTTCACTGGGCTCATCTGAGCTCGGGGTGTGGGTTGCCCTTAGAGCCCTCAGCCAACGTGCCTGCCTCAAGGCCGCTTGTCCCTTGCATAACACCGTGCCTGTGAGCAATAAATCATGACGATCGTAGCGGCCAAGAAACGAAACGAGCACGTGTGTACCGTGGACCCTGGCATCAAAATCATTATGCAGGGAGTATTTTTTGTAAAGGTCATTCCTACCTCCTCAGGTTACGACAAACAGCGTATTACATGTGCGTCATTTGTAGCAATTTGGAAGATTTTTTTTTCATAAATCTGTTTATTTTGAATCTTTTATTTCTTAAACTCTGCGTCCCAATCTTAAACTGTTTTTGCCATTGGATTCATCGTGTGAAGATCTTCAAAACTAAATACCATGTTAGTAGGTTTCGACGATTTTTTTCATAAAAAACAAAAAATCCGAACCGGGAGAACAATTCTTTCTTCGTTTCTGAAGAGGCACAATTGTTCCTCTCGCGGAAGGAATTATGTGCCTCCACGAGAAGTGAATCAGTGCCTCTCACGAAAAAAATGCTTTTTTTTCGAGAGACACGACCAAAGTTGTCAGAATCGCGATTCTAAATCAGATCGGAGCTCCGTTGGTAAGATAATGAGTCATAGAATTATAACTACCAGGATTGTAGAAACTTAAATTCTATCAGCAAAATCGTAGAATCGGAGGGGATAGTTTGTGAAGACTTGAGTCGCGATTCTAATAACTTTGGAAACGACTGTTTCTCTCGCCGAAACAAATCCATGCCTCCATGAGATGTAAATTTATGCCTCTCATCGAAGAAAAAAAGTATTGTGGCTCTCCCGAAAAAATGCATTTTTTCCTGAGAGGCACAATTATGTCTCTCGCGGAAGCAAATTCATGCTTCCACGAAAAATAAATCTATGCCTCTCATGGAAAGAGTAAAACACGTTTTTTTCTTTTACGAAATGCACGATGACGTCTTCTCGCGGAAGCAAATCCGTGACTCCATGAGAAGTTAATTTGTGCCTCAAGGAAAAAAGAAAACACATTTTTTCCTTTTACGAAATGCACGACAAAGTCCGCTCCGGAAGCAAATCCAAGTTAATTTGTGCCTCTCATGGAAAGAAGAAAACTCATTTTTTTTCTTTTACGAAAGGCACGACCATGTCTTTCGCGGAATTAAATCTGCACCTCCATAAAAAGTAAATTTGTGCCTCTCATAGAGGAAGCAAATCCCTATCTCTGTGAGAAGCAATTCCGTGCCTTCACGAGAAGTAAACCTGTGTCTCTCACGAAAGAATTTTTTTTTTCCGTTAAAAAATATTAATACAGGGGAAACCGAAAAGTCATAAAAAGGAAAAAATCATCTAAAAGCTAAAAACACGTATAAAAAATAAAAATAAAAAACTAAATTAGAAGAAAATGCCCAGAGCATGGCACATCGCGGAGGCCGAAAGCGCAAAGCGGCATGCTCTTAGACCACAAAAAAAACCTTTGTGGAGGCTATTGAAGGAGTTCTCGTTGATTATTTTTTAGAAACTCTAGTTGATTAGTTGCTCTCCCTTGGCATTTTTTCGATGGTAGGCTTTTGTTTTGCTGGGTTTTATTTTGCTATCTCATGTACGCACATGGGCTGGGCCTGAGGGGAGATTCACGTTGCGTTACACCAGCCAACGGGACACAGGGGGTGAGAATGGAGTAATTAATTAGGATGTGAGTAGGCCTTAGTTGACTTAGACTTAACCAAGTCTCAGTCAAATGATATAGTATGTAAAAGAAAAAAGAAAAAAATGAAAAGAAATTGTTTACACAAATCTTCATGTAAGATCAAGTATGGACTAAGACGTAACAAATTCTTAGTCGACTAAGACTTAGCAAAACTGAATTAATCATGTGCTTAGCCGATCTACTTAATCGCCATTAAAGTGGAGACATAGCCAGCTCAAAAGAAAGTGGAGACATATTCGTTGGGTTTCTAGCCCCCCGCCCCCCTTGGAATCATCCTTGGCAACGGGGGCGCGTGCTTTTGCATCAACGGAGGATGCAGCTCGCGTTGATGGGTGGTCGCCGACAGGGAGGGTGTTGACAGTGAGCTTGTCGTGCCGTGCTGCAGACGGTTGTGTGGACGGCGGATAGAGGAAAAGCTTCTATGAATTGAAGAGGAAAAGAACATCTAGTGGACATAACCGAAGGGGTGAGGACTTGCATTCAAGTTACATAACTGTATGTACTTCCTTCGTTTCAAAATTCTTGTCTTAGGTTTGTCTAGAAATAGATGTATCAAAATACTAAAGCGTAACTAGATACATTCATATGTAGACAAATATTCCCTCCGTTCCTAAATATAAGACCTTTTAGAGATTGTACTATAAACTACATACGGATGTACATAGACATATTTTAAAGTATAGATTCACTCATTTTGCTTCGTATGTAGTCTCCTAGTGAAATCTCTAAAAGGTCTTATATTTTGAAACGGAGGGAGTAGAAGACAAAAAAATTAAGATGGAGGGAGTATATGCTAGTCAAACTGTGTTAAAAAAGTTTCATGCCTAAACTCAACCCCCACCGCACAAGTCAACAAACAAACGAGATATTACAACATATGCTGTGTCTTCCTCCGGTATACGCTGTCGGCATGGCCGTCGGGTCTCAGCTTCCTCTGTTCGCACGAGGCTCGATCGTCTCACGCACTTCTGCCATGTGGAGCTGGTCGTAGAAGACGAGAGAGGGTTGGCTCAGGTTGAGCGGTCATAAGGTATTACAGATTTTCGACACCAATGAACAGACGACCATGTCAGATAACTAGTAGACGCCACCACGTCCAAGTACGCGCGCACGGCTCGGCTACTCAGCTGCCTCAAACATCCTCTTCTAGTGGATCAGGTGGCGGTCTGAACCTGAACGCGCGCTAAGGCAACGTGGTTTTCCACGGGAAGAAATGGCTGGTGAGCCACGATCCGGACTCCCGACTCCCGACTCTGAAATATAGTCATGACTCATGAGCACTCAGATTCAGACGCAACACAGGAGCTACCAAGAGCCACGGTGCCGTACGTCCATACTCCAGAAACATATATAGGTCATGTTTCATCGAACGCATGCCTAACTTTTGGCACCGGTTTTCCACGAGTATTTTAGTTGGGCTCTTCACCGAATTCACGACCCAAATCATCTGGCGAAACCTCAACCAAGCCGCCAGCAGGATTAGTTAAGAAAATAGTGCTATAGTATAGTAGTAGGATGATGATCGTAGTCTTGCATCGAGAGACCAAAACATGGACGTAATTTGGAACATTATTCAGCAGTGAGATCACTGTGTCGATCAGCACTCCAAGGAAGGAACCGAGGAAGGTTCTCCTTGGAGATAGCCCCGGCCCGGCTACCTACGTCCCCCAAAATTAAGGATGTAGCTAGCGTGCTTAACCCGATCCTGAATTACAGGTGCTACACTACATAGAGCGATCTCATAACGAATTTTCTATACAGCAGCCTGCCACTTGTTGAGAGTGATCGCTTTTATTCCTGTTGCCTGCCTCGAGACATGCAGGGCATGCAGGATATATCTGATCTTACGTGGCCAGATCTGAGGACAACTGCCCTCTTTGACTTGTATCGATCGTAGTACGTACACACGCCTTTTGTTTACAGTATCCGACACACACAAACTGTTTAACACTAGTGGTCACGACAGCAGAATGGAAGGAAAATTCGTAGCTTCCGCGGCACCTCTCGCGCGTGCCCTGTCAATCTGTCATGGAGTACGACCACCGAATGGCTGTGCCCTCTACCCGTCTATATATACCTGACCAAGGGAAGACACGAACATAGCTTGTGAGTTCTCCTGATTTGGACAACATATCCATCACAACGATCAGAGCAACTAGGCAACTAGCTAGGAGAGCTTGTGTTGTATCGAGGAAACCGATCTGATGGGGAGGTCGCCGTGCTGCTGCCACGACGCCAGCGTGAAGAAAGGGCCGTGGACGGAGGAGGAGGACAAGGCGCTGGTGGAGTACATCCAGAAGCGCGGTGGGAACGTCGGTAGCTGGCGCGGCCTGCCCAAGGCCGCCGGGCTGAACCGCTGCGGCAAGAGCTGCCGCCTCCGCTGGACCAACTACCTCCGCCCCGACATCAAGCGCGGCAACTTCTCCGACGAGGAGGAGCGCCTCATCATCTCCCTCCACGCCGGCCTCGGCAACAAGTACGTACCCTGTCCACGTCCAAAATATAACTACTCCACGCACCACCACCACCACTCGCGCAACAGCTTAGCCGCCATGACTCTTCTGTTGCCTTTGAGATACAGTAATTGTGTTAGTCTTGAAGTTACACTGACATGCATGGATAAATTTTTCTTGGGCATTAGGTGGTCGACGATCGCGACGCACCTGGAGGGCCGGACGGACAACGAGATCAAGAACTACTGGAACACGCACATCCGGAAGAAGCTCATGCGCATGGGCGTCGACCCCGTCACGCACCAGCAGCTGCCACCCGACCAGACCAGCCACCACCTCAACGGCACCGCCGCCGCTCTCCTCCCGGAGGCGCTCCATTGGGCGGCAGCTGCCGCGAGCCTCGGAAGCCTGGACACCGGCGCCCTCATGCAGGCGCTGCTTCTGCAGCAGCTCCTTCAGGTTATCGGCTCCAACAACGACACCACTGGCCTCATCAACAACCTAGCTGCCGCAAAAGCAATGCAGAACTCAAGCGGTGGTATCGTTCCGAACATCCTGCTCCAGGACCAGATTAACTACCTACAGCCGGGTTACCTCTGCAACACCCCCAATTTTCCAGAGCAGCATGTGATGCAGCAGAAGATGACCAATGACACGTCTCCGGGAATGAGCTCCTTCACTGCAGCTGAAATGGCTGATCAGCTCTGCAACACTGCAGCTTCATTTGCATCGCATGATGTTGCACCCGCGGGTGACTGGTCACCCGCGCGGGAGTTCGCTGGCTTGCTGGAGCCTATGATGGACCTGCCCGATCTATGCTCTCTGGAGAGTGATTCTTTCTGGAAGGACATACTGGATGACAGCTACCGTTTGTAGGTTCCTCTTTCAGGCTGAAACAAATCTGTTGTGTATGAAAGTTTTGTACAGTGTTAGATCCATCGTAGAGGTTTAGATGAGATGATAAAACACACATTGATTTGCTTGTGTTCATTGCGCTTCTTCCAATAGATTTTCAGTGAAGTTGAAGGTGGTCAGTTACTGATTTAATGTGACCCGTGCTCCTTAACAGTTAAGATGTTGCCACTAGGATGATAGACAACTGAAACACCTTGTCGCAATGACCGTGGTGTTTATTAGATAGAATTTGGTTACGGTTGAACTTAACAATGGATACTTCAATGGAATGTTATACTGGTTTACACAGCCCATGTTAGCTAATACACAAATGAACCTAAGGTGTCGTCAAAACCTGAGTAGATTTCGTTTTAAAAAAAATCAAGCAACCGGCAGGGACAGTACCTTTTCATAAGAAGAAAATGAGGATGTATGTAGATATGTGACAATTTTTTTGAAGAGAACTAGCCGAAACCACCCTATGTTTTTTTTGCGGGAGTGAACCCTATGATTTCAATAATGTATTTGCCTTCCTTACAATTTCTTGTAAATACGTTTGTACCGAATGGTTTTAAGCGGTGATTTAGATTAAATAGCTATTGTAAATACCATTGCCACCTTTTGCAAAGACTTATTTCTGGATTTAAATTGGTTCATAATGGTTTTTTCCTGCCGTAATTTCCTAAAAACAGTTCCACTAAGAACCATATATTTTCTACGAACTTAATTGACGATTTTGAAGTCTTTAGCGCAATATCATATATTTTCTACCTACTTAACTGTCGATTTTGAAGCCTTTAGCCCTTAGCGCATCTGGTTGAACATGCACTAAATCTTTTTGGAAACATAATAATTAATTAATTGTGCTAAATCCATTCACTCAAAAATAATGTGCTAAATCCATTGTAGTGACTTTACAAAAAAAATTAAAAATCCTTCAGTTGCTTTGCCACAAATATAGATTCATTTTGTTAAATTATTTGCACCCTAGCGGAAAAAGTTGATCTACAAAAACAATTAATGAACATCAACATATGTTAAAGTCCTAGTCGATGTAATAGGAAAGCTCAAGATATTAATTAAGGGTGGTCTAATGATCTATTAGACTTGCATTTTATGGACGTAAGACCATCCAATAGATTATAGATACATTGTCCTGTTTCTCTCTGTTACCTTATTAGTTGGGCTAGGAAGTTGTTTGTGTAGTGTTGAAAGTTGAGGGAGCTTGGACATCAAAAGAAATGTGATGGAGCTAGCTCAAGCACCTTGAGATCGGCCCACGGCCTTCTAGAGCCGAGACAGATGTCTGCACGAAGGGTTTTACCTCCAATCATGTAACATCGTCGATTAAATCTAATGACTAGATGTGCTACGCATAAAGAAATGATGACTTGGCGCTCTAGCTGATCGACCCCTGCAAGAGCAGCGAAAGGGTCGTTTATAGTTAGCAGTTGGGTAGGTTAAAGGCTTGCCCGATGTTTGAAGCCATTG
The DNA here is from genome assembly GCF_904849725.1 of Hordeum vulgare subsp. vulgare. Lineage (NCBI taxonomy): Eukaryota > Viridiplantae > Streptophyta > Magnoliopsida > Poales > Poaceae > Hordeum > Hordeum vulgare. The sequence goes on along the minus strand of NC_058519.1, from coordinate 618,411,568 downwards.
ACTTGTGCCAACAACAAAACAAGGAAACAGCCGATTAATCTGTGAGTGATCAATGATCATCGTTGGTTTATTCTGACCATAGACCTCCAGGCCTTGTTCGGTTGACAGGGATTTAAGAGTGGTTTGACACAGATTGAGATGGATATAATCTTCTACAAGTCAAAATCCATTTCAATCCCTTCAATCCTTTTGAGAAGAGGTGTAACCGAACAAGGCTTTAAGGATATCATTTGTGTCATTTCAATGGATAATGAGTGGTAGGATTTTTTAAGTAGAAGGTAAAAAGAACTCTCTTGACATTCGCTGCTCGTGCCAAGCTAGTCAGCCGAAAAAGGATTTTCCTCGCGCTTTGTATTACAAAGCAAACAACCGATACAACCAACGATAGGTGCTGGGATAGAAGCAGCACAGTCACACAAAAAAGGGAAAAGACAAAAGAAATAAATGCCGACAACGGCGGATCGACAAAAACGAAGAAGCTTCGCGACCATTGCGCCCACCAAAGAACTCCCACCAAGCTCCAAGGCTCTGAAGCACCGGTACCAATCAACACCTTCAAGAAGGACCGCGACGATGACGACGCTGCTGTCAAGGGTTTTCCTCGGTATATGACGAGGCGAGAAGAAGAATAGCCCCCGACGCCCTTCAGGAAGGTCTGACGGTACCCACAGGCGCCACCGCATCGGTGTCGGCCAGGCCGATAGGGGTTTCCCCCGATCCTGACATTCATCTCGGATGCGTCGGAGCGTGCCACCAAACCTCGCGCCAAGCTAGTTGAGGATATTGTTTCCTTTGAGTAATTTCTGCTGAGAGTATCGTTGTTGATTCACTTGGTAACTCCTAACAACATCGATGCTGATTTTCTGCTTACCCATGACGAAAGCATTAAGCACATATTCCCTTTGTTTTTAAATATTTATAGTTAAGAAAAACTAGTCTGATTTTTTTCAACTACAAATATTTAGAGACAAAGGAGTATATACGAGCTGCTAAATGCCTGTGAACGTGCGCGGGTAACAGTGGGTGAAGCTAACCCTGCCTCGATGAACCAGTCATCAGGCCGGGCAAACAAACAGTAGCTAGCCCTTATGGATCAGTTGGTGCACAAAGGGAAACGTATTTGACTGCCGTTTGTCCAGTGAGATCGGCATGCACCCTGAGAAAACGCACGTCGCCCTACGTGAAGGGTGAAGCGACAAGATATCTCAGTTACTACGTCCGCATGCACGCCGCGTTTACCGAAGCGACGACGCCGACGTGCCAACCAAACCACTATGCAGCAGCTAGGCTACATCTTTGGACATTTTTTTATGGTAAAAAATTTCAGACATAAAAATAGCCAAAATCTTTGGACATTTACGTTGTGTACCGGCTACCGGACGTAGTCTCGATCGGTGGCTCCCTTGCACGGGGAAATGTTATGCGTGCCATGCATTTTCCATGTGAAAAAGATCATCGGTGAAGACTTGTGCTCGACGAAGACTGATGATGTGCTTTTGATTTTTAACCCTGGAGGATCTGGCAGCCGCTACCGGCCGGAGATAAACACGGGCAGTGTTTGGGGATATATAAGACAAGCAGTGCTAACAGTCGAAGACGCTCTTCTTCTTCCAAGAACACCTCGGCTTCTACTTGTGCTTAGACTTTCTGCGTGGTCAAATACGAGATAAGAACGGTCAAAAAGAAAAAAGGATGTGGCTAGATCTCAGTCTTATTCCTTAAACTCCTCAAGCCAGGGAGATGAAGAATTTTTGAACTATTGGCTTGAGTAATTGTGTTGTCAATTTTTTTTTTCCAAAGCTATGACTACAAGAGTCTCTCCTCTTTGTGACAGCAAGCTCATATCTACAAACCAAATTGCTTTTAGCAAAGGGAGATTCTCCTTGAAGGTGTTGTGATGGCTCATGAGTCCTGAAGTTATTCATGAGGTCCATAGATCTAGTTCGGGGGGATTGATTTTGAAATTAAATTATGAAAAAGCTTATGATAGAGTCAATTGGGACTTTCTCAAAGAGATGCTCCTTTCTAATGGTTTTGCGGAAAAATGGATTGGCTTGGTGTTTAGGACATTGTACGAGACCTTTCAGGTCAGGATTAATGATACTAATGGGCCATTTTTTATTGTGTGTGTGTGTGTGTTGGGGGGGGGGGGGGGGAGGAGGTCTCAAGCAAGGTGATCCTCACTCACCACTGCTTTTTAACTTAATGGCTGATGTGTTTACCAAAATGTTGTCTAAGGCTGCTGGTCATGGTCTGATTGTTGGTCTGCTTTCTCATGTTATTTCTGGAGGTGTGATTAGTTTACAATATGCTGATGACAACATTTTGTTCCTTCAAGATTTTTAAGCCTTTAGCGCAATATCATTTATTTTCTACCAATTTAATTGGAGATTTTGAAGCCTTTAGCCCTTAGAGCATCTGGTTGGACAACCGCTAAATTTGTTTGGACACTTAATTAATAATTAGCTGTGCTAAATCCATTCACTAAAAAAACATTATATTAAATCCATTGTAGTGATTTTACACAAAGATAAAACACGTTTCAGCATGTTGCTTTGCCACAAATATTAGATTCCTTTTGTTAAAATATTTGCACCTTAGTGGAAAAATGATCTACAAAAACAATTAATGGACAGGAACATATGTAGAGGACGACATTTAGACAATTTTACAGTCCAATCGATGTTACAGGAAAGCTCGAGATATTAATTAAGAAGGACCTAATGATTTGATAGACTTGCATTTTATGGACGTAACACCATCCCGCAGATGCATTGTCCTGTTTCTGTCTGATACCTTATTAATTAGATGGGGTAGGAAGTTATTTGTGCAGTGTTGAAAGGTGATGGAGCTTGGACTTGGACTTCGAATGTAATGTGATGGAGCTAGCTCAATCACCTTGAGACCGACGCGCGGCCTTCTAGAGCCGAGACGGAAGTCTACACGAAGGGTTTTACCTCCGATCATGGAATAGTATCGATTAAATCTAGTGACTAGCTAGATGTGGCAAGCATAAAGAAGTGATGACTTAGGGCCTGTTTGGAGGCCCTCCGCTCCGCAACTTCACTCCCAAAGTTGATGAAGCAACGGTTAAAAATCACGGAGCGGAAAAAGAATGTCCCACGGATTCTTAGATTTCATGAAGCTGGAGTATCGCAGAATAACTCCTTATCGATGACTTGGCGCTCTAGCTGATCGATCCCCTAAGAGCAGCGAAAGGGTCGTTTATAGTTAGCAGTTAGGTAGGTTAAAGGCTTTCCCGGTGTTTGAAGCCATTGACTTGTGCCAACAAAATAAGGAAACTAACGAAGGATCGAGGTGAGTGATCAATGATCAACGTTAGGTTATTCTGATCTTGGACCTTTAGGGAAGTCCTTTGCGTCATTTCAATGGATAATGACTAGTAGCATTTTTTAAGTAGAAGGTAAAACGAACTCTGTTGACATTTCTGCTCGTGCCAAGCCAAGCTACTAGTTGAGGATGTTGTTTCATTTGTGTTCTTGGAGCTGAATAAGAAGCGGAGTGGCACAATTGGACTCGGTACACGTTTTTTTAGCGTGAATATGAGCGGACTCACACGATTCTGAGCCGCTTGTCATATTGAGTAATTCTGGCCAACGAAGTAAAAGGTGAATCTAAACCAACCATCAGGAAACCACATACGAACTGCTAAATGCTTGTGAACGTGGGCAATTGAGGAAGATTCTACGCGAAGCTAACCCTGCCTCGCTGAACCAATCATCAGGCCGGGCAAACAAACAGGAGCAAGCTAGCTGATGGATCAGTTGGTGCACAAAGGGAAACGTATTTGACTGCCGTTTGTCCAGAGGGATCGGCATGCATGCACCCTGAGGAAACGCAGGCCGCCCTAAGTGAAGCGACGAGAGAGTATTTCATCAGTTACGTCCGCAAGCACGCCGCGTTTACCGAAGCCTCGACGCCGACGTGCCAACCAAACCACTATGCAGCAGCTAGGCTACATCTTTGGCCATTTTTTTATGGTAACATTTTTCAGTCATAAAAATAGCCAAAACCTTTGGATATTTACGATGTGTACCGGCTGCCGGAGGTAGTCTCGATCGGTGGCTCCCTTGCACAGGGAAATGTCATGCGTGCGATGCATTTTCCATGTGAAAAAGGTCACCGGCGAAGACCTATGCTCGACGAAGACTCTGATGGTGTGCGTTTGTTTTTTAACCTGTAGGATCTTGCAGCCGCTACCTGCCGGAGAGAAACGCCGGCAGTGTTTGGGGATATATAAGACAAGCAATGCTGACAGTCGAAGGCGCTCTTCTTCTTCCAAGTTCCAAGAACACCTCGGCTTTTGCTTGTGCTTAGACTTTCTGCGTGGTCAAATACGAGATAAGAACGGTCAAAAAGAAAAAGGATGTGGCTAGATCTCAGTCGATTGAGAGTTAATCAAGTCTTAGTCAAATAATATAGTTCCTTCGTCTCATAATATAAGAACGTTTTTAATTAAATTAATATTTAAAACATTTTTATATTATGGAACAAAGAGAGTAGTATATAAGAAAAAAAACTAAAGAAAGAATTATATGAATCTTCATGCAAGATTAGATGAATATAGCATTCAAGTCAATTGAGACTTAGCAAAACTGGACGGAAAAGGTACACAACCAGGACCCCGTATGCATACGGCCCGCCCCTCTTCCATATCCACCAGAAGAAAAAGGGAATGTGTAAAAATATGATGTGTCATTGGTTCTTTAAAAAAAAAAATTCCTTGATTCTTAACTGATTTAACATAATGTTTATTTTTTTTGCGGGAAAACTCATTTTTTTTCTTCTTTCATTATATTTGCAAAAACTAGCACACCTTAATAAGGATAAGTCGTATAGAACATGATGCATGACCATTGAAGAAAACATAGGAAAACTCAACTTGTTAGTCTTAACCATGATATAGAACTTGGACATTCATTTAAGCTCTTCAAATTTGAAAGCATGTGAGTATCGAGCCTACCACGTTGAACCAGTCAATATGTTTGTCGATACTAGAAATTTGTATGTTACGTATTCATATTAGTGTGTGATCATGGTTCAAACTATATATAAGATCTGTATGTAAAATGTACTTTTCAATATTATTATACATCAGCTTTTTCTGCCTCAAATAGATGAGCACATGTAGTTATTTTGTAAAGGAGTACATTATTTCCCTTCATTGGGTTTTGTATTTGCAAAATTCTAAATTTTAAAAAAGCATTGTTGGATTCATAAAGGTAAGAGTTTAGTTAAGGTTAGAAAGACCTAGTGGTTGTGCCTTATTAAAGTAATGGCATTCACTGGTCTAACATACCTGGTATCTTTTTCTTTTCGATGATTTTTTGCCTATTAACATCATTGCTAAGTCTTGGATTTTTTAAAATATTTTGCGTAGATATCTTACATTATTGTATTATAACTTGTTTTCAAACATTATTTTGCTAGATAATAATTAGGGTATGACACATGACGTATATTTTGTTGGATAGTTCTAAGATAAATATTTCTATTTATAAATAATAAAACCTCATCGAGAGTATTTATTTGTTTTCCATAGGGTTATGAGTTTCCCTATTTCGAATTAAAGGGCCAAAAAATAAACCATAAATCTGTTGATCTCGTAGTACATCACAAATTCATAATTTATACCTCATATAGAAGGAGATGATGTTCTTCTGGAAGCGTGACCACGAGAAGAAGGAGGGAGTGAAGGTGGATGAGGCAGGGCCTTCATCGGTGGTGAAGGTGGAGTTCGACAACAAGGGTCTCGGCATTGACAGAGACACCATTGAGTGTGAGAGTGGTGGTAGCAAGAGTGACGAGTCCGACGATGAGATGTTGGGACAACCTGTAGGGTGTACGTAGGAGTCGATCGTAGTAGTGTTTAGGGTGATATACTAGTTTGGATGTCCATTGGATCCGCCCTCGTTAGGACCCAGATGGGGCCCGCAGGGCACAGATCTGGGTCGGGGACGTGCCGTCGGCCACCCCGCACCACCACGTCGCCCTGCCGCCAAGGAGTAGCGGCACCACCTCACCCGCCGTCAGCCACCGTCGTCGGGTCACCGGACCGCACCCACCACCGCCGTCCCCTGCCCCAGGAAGGAGGAATGCGCTCGGGGGGAAGGAGGGCCCACCGTCGCCGACGCCACCCAGACCAGTGCCGGGGGCGCCCGTCGGCGACGACCGGGGGGGGGAGGGGGAGGGAGACGGGGGAGGAGGACGCCTGCAGGAGAGGAGCTCGAGTGCCGCCCCGGCCACCTCCCGGGGAGGCGGCACGAGGGCGGATCCAGGAAGGGGAGGAGGGGGACGGGGGCGGGGAAGCTTGACCGGTGGACGGGAGGAGGACGGAACCCTAGCGATCGCCTGTCGCGGGAGCAGAGCCCGGCTATCTCTCAGAAGGTCACCGAAACCTAGCGCCAACCTCCTGCTCCTCCCAACTCCCTCCCCCTCCCAACCCTAGCCGCCCCACTCCCTCTCCCTCCCTTCCTCGCTGTCGCGTGAGGCGGCCGCTGGACAAGCCTGGGGCGCCAAGGATCGTGGCGGCGGGGCCTTGGCTGCCGTGCCTCTGCGTGGGGAATTCTGGATCTGGAGTGGCGGCTCCATGGACGAGGCACGACAAGCTAGCAGCTGTGCGGGTGGTGGATCTAGCGTTCGGGCCACGCGGGCGGCGGGATCCAGTGCTCGTTGGCGGCCGGCGACGGTTTCTGCGGTGGTCGGTGTGCGCGATCTGGCGCATCCCCTCCTCCCATGTTCGGCGTGCGGGCTAGCCTGGTCGGGCCACACTTCCTTGGGTCGCCGGTTCTGTACAGGAGGCGCTTCTGGTGACGGGGATCTAGTTCGGACGAAATCTAGCCGGCCATGGCCGGCCGCGTCGACGGTGACGCCTGAGGACGCCGTTCCTCTCCTTGGAGGCGTCGGTATGGACTGATCCCCTCACCTCCCCTTCCCCTAGGTCTACCGGGCGAAAGCCCTAACTTTGTTGGGCGGCGGCGGCGCTCACAACGTTGTTTCCTTCTTGAAGGCGTCGTTTTGGGAACCTTGGGCTAGGTGGCGCTTGTGTGGTGGGCGACGGTGGTGGTGCGGTCCTATGCTAGCATGGATCTACGTCCGCTGCTTGGAGATGGACTCGCGTAGGTGGAGGTCGTCGTTTGGCGTCATGGTGGCGTCGATGGCGGAGGCACCTGTCAAGGCTGATACCTCAATCGGCTCTGAAAATGAACCGGTGGAAGATGATGGCGGCGACACATGTGAGTGCGTCAGACCGGTTTGTGCCTCTGACCCGGTATATGGCTCGGTCGGGGCCTCCGGCTTTAGATGTTAGGCTTAGGTGAGAGGTCTGGGTATTTGGCTTACCTTGCACCCCTTCATCATATGGATAAGAGTAGCGAAAAATGTTATCAAGATGGCGGATTCAGACATATTATTGTATTACTTTGTAAGGTCCTCGGAAATAATCAATAAAATGGTCGTATGCATCTCCGAGATGCAAAGACCGGGGGTCATCCTTTTTTTCTAAAATAAAATAAAATAGTAAGATGCCACTTTAGGGCAGTTGTTCAAGACGCGGAGTTTGGCGTGTCCTAAAAAGCATTCTTTTTGTTCCCTATATTTTACTCCAAGCAATTTTTACAACATATGTGAGATGTGTGTCCTTCCATGATATACAGTTTCGACATGACTATCTGCCTCACCTTCCCCTGGCCATTTGCCGCACGCACAACCCGTTGCTGCTCTCCGCTGATGTACGTTCTCGTGGCTAACCATGGCGACGTGGAGCCGGCGGTCGTCAATCAATGAACAAAGACGACCATGGCAGATGACTATATGCCGCCATGGTCCGGTATGTGTGCACGGCTCAGCTGCTCAACCCGGCAAAATCGACAAATTTGATCCCTCTGTCTAAAAAAAATCACAAACTGAACTACGTTCAAAAATATTTTGTCCGGATGACCCTTTTGTGTGGCGTCCGACGCTAAGGCGTCACACTACACTGTGTGACGCTTTAGACGTAGGCGCTACACTTCCGGCCATGCTGGCACCGCAGACTCCACCTTCAACAGTGTGACGCCTAAACTTTAGGCGTTGCACTTGCAGTCCAGTCCAGCAAAGATGGCAGCAGCACCTTTGCAAAAGATCGTGGAGCCGCTTGTTCTTTGCCCAATCTACAGGCATAGAGCTCATGTGATATGAAAAAGAAAGAAGGGTCGTGGTATGTATGCCCTGCTGCCTTCTCAGTCCCGGCTCTCTAGGCTGCATAGAAAACAGCTGCATCTTGGAAACTAGCATGATGCCGTCGGTTCGAGCTGCCCCGCGTCGCCGTCGCCATGGCCAGGTCGGCCGTGAACTTTCCATCGGCCAGCTCGTCCCGTCCTCCCCGTCTGGTCCCGAAGCTCCGCTGCACCTCGCCAGTGCCGTTTTCGCCGAGAATGTGAGACGAGGTCGATGTCCCCGTTGTCCCCGTCATCCCCGTCGGCTCGGGCAGGTGGGAGATGCAAGCGCCCGCGTCGTCGTCGACAGCATCCTCGGCCTATGTCAAGCGTGTCCTCCAGCCCCCTCTATGAGCGTCGTATCCCTCTCACCCTCTCTCTGCCGATTGCCGATCAACATCGCTAGCTCTACCCTCTGCTTGCTGCCATGGCGCGTAGCTGCAAGATCAGGCGCATAGATGCACGCGCCAAGGACACACGCGCATCGCCCCGAGCAGCGCCGCACACTCTCACCCGCGTCGCCCCGTGCATCGCCCCGTGTCTCATGGCTCATCGTGGCCGCGCCGTCAAGAGAGAAAGAGAGAGAGTTAGTTTTTGCTACACCATCGCTCATGGATGAGAAAGAGCATGCATGCATGCAGAGGATGGATCAACAAGTCATTTCTGCACGGTGTCATCGAACATCTCCTACGGCTTTGGCGACGCGACGCATGCAGAGGCAGCCGGTGGTGACTGCACGGCGAGAGGTGTCCGGAACAATCAAGCCCATCCTGGCCCGTGCATGGCTCTGCGTCATGGGCGGATCGCAAGGGAGCAGGGCATGCGTCGAACCTCATGTACTGCACACGCGAGTTCGGGCGCCAGCGTGGGTGTGGCGCCTAAGCGCTAGGCATCACACTTCCGTAAGTGCAACGCCTGAGGCTTAGGCGTCACCCTGTTGAAGGTGGGGTCTGCGATGCCAGCGTGGCAGGAAGTGTGACGTCTATGTCTAAGACGTCAAACAGTGTAATATGATATCTATGTGTCCGACGCCACACAAAAGGATCATTCAGGTGAAATCTTTTCGAAGTAGTCCGGTTTGTGATTTTTTTGAATCGAGGGATCAAATTTGTCGATTTTGCCACTCAACCCAGCTAGTTGCCAGGCGGGCAGATACAGGCTCTCATTCACGGGCTCTTCTAGCGGATCCGCCAATCCCCTAACCATGGCAGTGTGGAGCCAGGCGGGCAGATGGATGCTCTCATTCATTCACGAGAATTTCTAGTGGATCAGGTGGCGGTCTGAACGGGAAGGCAACGTGTGGTTTTCCATGGGAATAAATGGCCGGTGAACCATGGTCTCAAGTCCCGTGGAAGAACGCTCGTCAAATGGTCATGAGCACACAGATTCAGAAGCACCCTCTATGACTCTTTGTAACCGGATTTGACATCTTGTAAACGTTGCTCCATTCTTAATGAATCAATACGTAACCGGATTTGACATCTTGTATATTACGTAAAGCTCTCGTGTGTTCCAGAAAAGAAAAAAAAGAGATTCAGAAGCACCAGTGGAGCTACAAGCGCCACGGTGCCGTACGTTTGCTCGATAAACATCCGTCATGTTTCATCCAACGCAGGCCTGACTAACCATTGGGAGCGGTTATTTCATGGGTATTTTCTAATGGGATTCTTCACCAATTCACGACCCAAGTCATCTGCCAAAATCTCAATCATGCCGCCACTATGATTAGTTAAGAAATACTCCCTTCGTTTTTAAATATAAGTCTTTTTAGAGGTTCCACTAGAAAACTACATACGGATGTATGTAGACATATTTTAAAGTATAGATTCACTCATTTTGTTCTGTATGTAGTCCCCTAATGAAATCTCTAAAATAACTTATATTTAAGAACGGAGGGAGTACTACCGTATACAGTTGTAGTATAAGAATTGCAGTCTTGGATTTTTAATTTTATTTTGCGACAAAGTTTTGCATTATTCGGCAGGGAGATCACTGTGTCCATCAGCACTCAGAGGAAGGAACCGGGAAAGGTTCCTCCTTGAAGGAAAGTCCCGGGCTGGTTACCTCATTCGTGCGTGGCACTAGCCCTAGCTACGCGTACTTTCACCAGATCCTGAATTAGGTGCAAGCTACACTACACAGACTGACCTCATAACACATTTTCTATGCTGCAGCATGCCACTTGTTGATGAGGATCACCTTAGAGCATATACAACCGGAACTTGTAAATTCGATTCCTCAAACGTTTTCACACACGACCAGTTAATGACCGGATGTGTCTATTTTAAACCCTTATTTTTTTCGTCTGCGCAGCCGCACCTCTCATATTTTTTTCTCATATGTCTGGTCCCTTGCACGTGATTGGTGAAGAAGAAAAGAGGAAGAGAAAATAATGAATAAAGAAAGAGAAAAGGTGGTCCGGGATGGGGTCATGTCCTACATGGCGGATTGACCGGACGTGCCCGGACACGTGTGTGAGCCCTCATATCGTCCTCATATTTGAGAGGGATATGAAGAATGTCGGTCAGTCCATGCGTTTGAGATGGGTATGAAGGGTCTGACTGAATTGTTTTCTGTGACCTGTCAGTGATCGGGCAACCGGTTGCCCGAACGTTTGAGGCGGGTTTCAGTGGTCCGGATGTAGATGCTCTTAGAGCATCTCAAGCATACCTCATATATCGTCGATCCTCAAAAGTCGTTTACAATTCGCGAAAAAGCGGTTTTATGGGTCGGCGTGGGCGACGGCCGAGCAGACCCCACAAACTGGACCCGTAAAAAAGGATATTTCAATATTGAAATATTGAAATATCCTTTTTTACGGGTCCAGTTTGTGGGGTCTGTTCGGCCGTCGCCCGCCGTCGACCCATAAATCAGTAATGTGCATTTCAATTTCGAGCATGAAAACATTTTTTTTTTTTGCTCCTTTATTTTCTTCAAATGTATTTAATACATAATAATTCATCAAATCTTTGCTAAAATAGCAAGATTAAAGAAAACAAGAATCACAATTAACCATTTTAGAAGATATCCAACTTTCATAATTGCTCTCATTAGTTGGACCAACATCTTCTCCATGCATTCATTGTTGATCTACAGATTCTTGATCTTACATTCTTCATTCTTCGGCTTTGATTCTAAAGAATTAGACGTTGCTTCCCCTCTAATTTCTTTTCTAATTGCACATGCACCCGTATCATTTGCCTCAATTATACTAAGGAATGCACGAACATCTATTAAGTTTCTTTCTATCAATAAATCGATGTATTCTTCTTCCCAATACCAAAATGAGCATCCATCTTCCTACACACATGAACATTTTCATAAGCTACTGAAATTGAACCAAATAAGTTGAAAAAGCCGAACGGAAACAAGAACATACCCCGTTGTTATTGCATTTGACCCATCTGAGGTGTTGTCGCGTGCTAGATGTTAGCTGCAACACTGTCTCTGTGCAGTCGTTGCATTGTATGAGCGGCATCGGCAAGCCGGAGAGCCGCTGTGCGAGCATCGAGCCCGGTCGACAGTCGGCCGAGTCCTTGCCGGCAGACCGACGACGGCGACTAGAGGACGGACCAGTACCTGAACGCGACGCTCGCGCTTTGCCAGAGCTGTGCGAGGTGATCCCCGACCAATCTGTGGCTTGGCGCAACCGCTGGTGGCCGGAAATGCCAGATCCGACAGACACGACAAACAATCGCCGATCTGCAACTTTTCAGTCGGTCGAGGCAGCAAGAAAGGGTAGAGATCAATCCCGGGCGTGTGGCGGCCCGCCGGCGTGATCCGGGCAACTGGTATGGCTGGAATCGTAGGCGGCAACCCGGTGAAGGTGGGTGGGGGAAAAGCACGGGCTGAAATGTCCGACCCGCCAACCGCTCCCGCTATATACAGGGCACTGACGGGGCGAGGGGGAGAACCTGCGTTTTCGCGGGTTGGGGTGGAAATTTTTCCGTGCGCCGCAAAAATATTTACGGATCCGACGTGTTTAAAGGGGTCTAATGAGACAACTTTTTTTCCTTATGAATCTATATTTTAACGATTATTTTATGGATGGGTGAGGAGGTGTGAGATGCTCTTAGTCCTCCTTGTTGCCTCGTGACATGCAGCGGCAGCAGCGCATGAATGTACAGAGCCACAGAGGAAGCAACGTGTGTGAACTGAAGCATGCAGAATATGTCTGATCTTACGTGGCCAGATCTCCGGAGCAACCGCCCTCTTTGACTTACATCGTACGCACGCCTTTCGTTTAGAGTATCCGACATACGCAAACTGTTCAACACTAGTGGCCACGAGAGCAAAATGGAAGGAAAATTCGCAGCTTCCACTGCACCTCTCGCGCGTGCCCCGTCAACCTGTCATGGACTACGACCACCCAATGGCTGCGTCCTCTCCTCCTCTATATATACCTGACCAACGGAAGAGTACACGAACAGATTCAGAGTTCTGACTTGACTTCTGTCCACTTCTGAGTTCTGAGTTCTGACGTCTGAGGAACAACCTAGCAGAGCGTGCATCCGCGAATTGATCTGATGGGGAGATCGCCGTGCTGCTGCCGCGACGCGAGCGTGAAGAAAGGGCCGTGGACGGAGGAGGAGGACAAGACTTTGGTGGAGTACATCCAGAAGCGCGGCGGGAACGTCGGCCGCTGGCGCGGCCTGCCCAAGGCCGCCGGGCTCAACCGCTGCGGCAAGAGCTGCCGCCTCCGGTGGACCAACTACCTCCGCCCCGACATCAAGCGCGGCAACTTCTCCGACGACGAGGAGCGCCTCATCATCACCCTCCACGCCGGCCTCGGCAACAAGTACGTTGTTCACGTCAAGTTCAACTACTCCACTCACATAGCTTAGCCGCCATGCCCCATGCATGCACGATGCACCGTCAGTTTCCTCCAGCTAGACCTTTTGCCATAGTTGTTAGTAATGAAGTGACCCTGATTGGATAAATTATTGTTGTACGTTAGGTGGTCGACGATCGCAACACACCTGGAAGGCCGGACAGACAACGAGATCAAGAACTACTGGAACACGCACATCCGCAAGAAGCTCATGCGCATGGGCGTCGACCCCGTCACCCACCAGCAGCTGCCACCTGCTGAACAGAGCCACGACCACCTTCCCGAGGCGCTCCTCTGGGCGGCGGCGGTCGCCAGCCTGGGCGGCCTGGACACTGGCGCTCTCATGCAGGCGCAGCTTCTGCAGCAGCTCCTCCGGACAATCGGCTCCAACAACAGCACCACCGGCCTCATAGCCAACCTGGCTGCAGCAAACACAATGCTGAACTCAAGCAGCAGCATCGTTCCGAACCAGATGGACTACCTGCAGCCGGATTATCTCTGCAACACCCCCAGTTTTGCAGAGCAGCACGTGGTGCAGCAGCAGCAGCTGACCAATGATACGTCTCCGGGAACGAGCTCCTTTGCAGCAGCTGAACCGGCTGACCAGCTCTGCAACACTGCCGCATCATATGATGTTGCACCCGCCGGCGATTGGTCGCCGGCGCAGGAGTTCGGCGGCTTGCTGGAGCCCATGATGGAGCTGCCCGGGCTGTGCTCTCTGGAGGGTGACTCTTTCTGGGAGGACATACTAGAGGAGAGCTACCGTTTGTAGCTTCCTCCTTCCGGCAGAAACAAATGTGTTGTGTATGACAGTTTTGTACAGAGTTAGATCCATCAGAACGGTGTACTGCAACATGCATTGATTTGTTTGTGTGTTCATTGTAGTTTTTCCGGTAGATTTGCCAGTGAATTTGAAGGTTGTCAATTGCTGATTTGATGTGACTGTGCTACACTTTCCTTATCAGTTAACATGTTGCCACTCGGCACAAATCGCGAGGACCATCTAAGTGAAATGAGATTCCTGATAACCGAAACACTTCCGTCGCAATAACCGGGGTGCTTATTTGATATAGGTCCAGTTCTTTTGGCCGATTCTTCCATAATCTTGAGAATCGATCATTCATCCAGCTTCTTCCAAAATCTTGAATTCATCTTTTTTTTTACAATCCTAACTAGTTAGAATGTGAACAACTAGGATTGTAAAGAACACACGGATACAAGATTCTGGAAGAAGCTGGATGAAGGGTCGATTCTCAAGATTATGGGAGGTGTGCTATGACAAGTTGTGGCAACTTTTTTACTTTGGGGATTATTTCATAGCTCTCTTTGAGCTTGTGTTGGATCGCAAACTATTTGATTGATTTATTTAATAAAGGGACCGTATGCATCTTTCGAATGTAGAGACAGGAGGCATTCCTCCTTTTCTTAAAAAACTTATTGCGCTTGGAACTCGGAAGAGGAAAAGCTAACCCCAACCCTGCCCTAACAAAATGCAACAATTTTGTTAAAATTGGTCAGTCCACATTCCACATGTCATCGCCATAATACATTGGTATGTGAGCCAGTTCTATAAAGTCAAAGGCAAACTAAAAATCTGTTAAATCTGATGCTGTGACACACAAAAGACACGCTTCAACCTGAAAAATGTGTTTCAAAATAAAAAGAATTAATTGTGCTAAATCTGATGCGGTGTCACAAAAAACATTCTTTGCTTTGTCACAAATATTATATTCTATCTGTTAAACATGTTTGTACGTATGTAGGTCCGGATTTGTACGGCGTACATGTAGTGTCTACCTCTTCTCTGTATTTATCTCTTTCTTGGGAGACAAGACACCGGTCGCACCCCTTGTACCTATATATGTGCCCGTTGCACGATCAATGAGAATTATCGATGCACAATTCCTTCTCTCCAAAACTAACATGGTATCATTCACCGTCTCTATCCTACCCTAGCTTCCGTAACCCTAGCCTAGCGGCCGCCTCGGGCCGCCGCCGCCGTCGCCATCTGTAGCCGCCGCCGCCGCCCCACACCGCCGCCACCTACCCTAGCCGCCACCTCAGACCGCTGCCGCCGCCGCCCCACGCGGCCGTCATCTACCCTAGCCGCCACCTCGGGCCGTTGCCGCCGCCATCTGCTGCCGCCGCCGCCGCCCCACGCCGCCGCCATCTACTCTAGCCGCCGCCTTGGGTCGCTGCCGTCGCCGTCCCACGCCGCCGCCATCTCCCCTAGCCGTCGCGCTCCTCCCTACGCACCGCCGCTCCTCGCTCCTCTGCAGCGCCACCATCATGTCCATCGCCTCGTCCCACACCAACCCCTTCGCCGGCCCTGATCCCGCCGCCATCCGCGACATCAACATCAAGGACCGCGTCCCCGTCATCCTCGACACCACCAATTCCACGTACTACACGTGGAAGACCTACTTCTCGCTTCTCTTTTAGAAGAAGAACCTTGTGGATCACATCGACGGCACGCTCGACTCGCGCGCCATCGGAGACGATCCCGAGTGGACCGCGATCGAAGCGACGCTCATCCGGTGGTTCTTCACCACCATCTCCAAGGACCTGTTCTACACGGTCGTGAGTGATGGTGATGATGCTCGCACCGTGTGGGGAAAGCTCACGGACTCTTCACCGACAGCAAGCTTCAGCGTCGTGTTTTCCTGCAGCAGGAATTCTTTTCCTGTCATCAGGATGACCAGTCCATCGAAGATTACTGTCGCCGTCTCAAACAACTTTTCGATGAGCTCCGCGACATTGGCGCCAAGGTCGACAATGATCTCCTTCTCAGCACGCTCACCGCTGGCCTCAACGAGGACTTCGGCAACGCCGCCGGTAACCTCACCTTGATGTCGGATCCCTCCTTCCCCAAGTTCGTCGTTTCCTGCAGTTGGAGGAACGCCGGATGAAAGGCGTGAAGAAGAGGGTGCAGCACCAGGTGCTCGCAGCTAGCACCACCCGCGGCACACCGCAGCATCCCGCCCCTCCCGCGCCACGCCAATAGTCGCCTCACCCACCGCCGGGGTTCTACCCTGCGGCCCCCGCTCTCCCCACTGCTCCCCAACAGCAACATGGTGGTGGGCGGCGCGGCAACCGCCGTGGCGGCGGCCTGAAGCAGCAGCAACAGCAGCAAAACCTGCGCCGGTTCCGCATCCGGGGGGATGCCTCGTCAGCATCACCCTTCTCCGCCCTGGACCTACGGCACGAACCCATAGAAGGGCGTTGTACACGCATACTCCATGCCGGTGCCGTGGGCCCCTACTCTGAGCCTCCTCGGGCCACCTCCGCCGAGCCATCAGGCCTACCTCGTCGGGCCAGGCGCCGCCCTGCTGCCGCGCCATAGCCGGCCCTCCCTGCATCGCCGGCTCCAGGGGCCTACGACGCCCCCGCGGCACCATACGACGGGTTCTACCCGCCCGAGGTGCCGCCCCATGGGATCCCTCCCTCCTCGCCGCTCTACACTCGGCACCGACGCCTGGTAACTATGGTGGTGGCGGCGACTGGTACATGGACTCGGGGGGCCACTCCTCATATGACATCTCATCCCGGTAACCTCATATCTGCTACTTTTGTCTCCACCCCCACTCGCATCATCGTCGGCAACGTCGCTTCTTTACCCATTACACATGTCGATCATACGTCTTTCCCTTCTACTTCCACTCCCATTAGCATGTCTAACGTCTTGGTTTCTCCTGACTTAGTCTCAAACCTTTGTTTTGTTCGTTGTCTTGCTCGTGAAAATCCACTTACTGTCGAATTTGACGCTGTTGGTTTTCTGTGAAGGACGCCCGTATCCGGATGGTTCTACACCGATGTGATAGCCCCGACGATCTCTACCCGGTGCATCACTCCACCTCCACCATGGCCACCCGTCCAGCCGTCCTCGCCGGCAGCGTTGACCTCTGGCACGCTCGCCTTGGTCATCCCAACTCCACAGTTTTACGTCAAATTCTTCATAGTTTTGCTTTCTCCTATAATAAGGTTGACAATCATTCTTGTGAGGCATGTCGTCTCGGCAAGCATGTTCGTCAGCCCTTTAGTGAGTCAACAACTATTTCCACCTTTTTGTTTCAGTTATTGCGTAGTGATGTTTGGACATCCCCTGTTGCTAGCAACACTGGTTATCTATATTATTTAGTGATATTGGATTATTTCTCTCATTACATGTGGACATTTCCCCTCCGTCGTAAATCCGACGCACCCGCCAGACTTACCGCCTTTTATTCCTATGTCACTACACAATTTGGTCGTCCTATTCTCGCTTTGCAAACTGATAACGGAAAAGAGTTTGACAACACCGCCGTTCGCCACCTCCTTGCTTCTCACGGCACTGTCTTCCGTCTCACTTGTCCCTACACCTCCCAGCAAAACGGTCGCGTCGAGCGCGTCATTCGCACTCTCAATGACCGTGTCCGCACGTTTCTCTTCCACTCCAACGTGCCACCTTGATTCTGGCCGGATGCTCTTGCCACCGCCAGCCTACTACTTAACATCCGCCCGTGTCGTCCTCGCTGGAACTATGCTCCTCATCAACTCCTTTTCGGTGCGGCTCCATCCTATGATGGTCTTCGCATTTTTGGGTGTCTCTGTTATCCTAGCACCGCGTCCAGCACCCCACATAAACTTGCTCCCCGTTCGGTTCCTTGCATCTTTCTTGGTTACCCTCCCAACACCAAAGGTTACCGGTGCTATGACCCAGTGTCCCATCGTGTCTACACCTCACGACACGTTTACTTTGATGAGTTTGTGTTTCCATTCCAGCAGGTCCCGCCATCGCCCGAGCTCACCACGGTGCCCTCCGCGGCCAGGCTCGCCCCTGCCATCATCCTCGGCGAGCCCGCGCCGAGCACCCCCACCGCCCCGGCTGCACCTTCCTCCTCTGGGACTTGGTGGCCCCGGGCTCGGCTGCTCCCCCTAGCGGCACCGCCGGCGCGGTCGTCCTCCTGGACGCCCCAGGTTCCGCCCCCGCTGACGCCACTTCGGCGTCCTTGGAGCTCGGCTCGACATCCACCTCGCCGAGCTCCCCTTCTGGTCGGCCGGCAGCACCTGCGCCCCTCACCGGTGCGGTCACTCGGGCTCGGACTGGGACTTTGCGTCCCAGCACGCGCTACCCCGAGGCTGAGTACGCTTGCACAGCGTCTACCTCGGCGTCCACTACGACTACATCACCACTACCCACCTCTGTTCGCGCAGCCCTTCGGGATCTGAACCGGCTCGCTGCGATGCATGAGGAGTTCGATGCCTTACAGCACAACCGTACATGGCAGCTTGTCCCACGGCCTCCCCATGCCAATGTCATTACCGGCAAGTGGGTATTCCGCCACAAGACTCGCCCTCGCGGTTCTCTCGAGCGCTACAAGGCGCGTTGGGTGGTTCGTGGTTTTTGACAGCGCGTCGGTCTGGACTTCACCGACACCTTCGCCCCGGTTATAAAATCGGGTACCATTCGCACAGTGCTCCAGCTCGCTGCTTCTCGTGCTTGGCCGGTTCATCAACTTGACGTGTCCAATGCATTCTTGCATGGCCACCTCGACGAGCAGGTGTTCTGCCAGCAGACTACTGGTTTCGTCGATGCCACTTCTCCGGACCATGTGTGCATGTTCTCCCGTTCTCTTTATAGGTTGAAGGAAGCTCCTCGGGCTTGGTACCAGTGGATTGCGGCCTACCTTCAGCAACAGGGGTTCCAGTCCACGTGATCTGATACTTCTCTGTTCATTTACCGCCAGGGAACCCCTACTGCGTACCTTCTTCCGTATGTCAATGACATCATCATGACTGCATCATCGCCGGCCCTTCTGCAGCAGATTACAACCCGTCTTGGCACTGAGTTTGCTCTCAAGATTTGGGGGCTCTTCACTTCTTCCTCGGTATCGAGGTTGTCCGCACTGCCTCTGGATTCTTTCTGCATCAACACAAGAACGTTCACGAGCTGTTGGAGCGAGCAGGTATGCTTAACTGTAAGCCCGCTTCTACGCATGTCGACACGAAGGCAAAGGTGTCCGCCGTCGAGGGAACTCCGGCGTCCGACGCCCCCTTCTACCGCTCCATCGTCGGTGCTCTACAGTACCTCACGCTGACGCGGCCGGATCTTCAGTATGCAGTTCAACAGGTGTGTCTTCACATGCATGCCTCACGTGACACCCATTGGTCTTTGGTGCGCCGCATCCTTTAGTACATCCGTGGCACCACGACTATGGGTCTCACCCTGACGGCATCCCCAGACATCAGCCTAGTCGCCTACTCCGACGCCGACTGGGTTGGGTGTCCCGACACCAGGCGCTCTACCTCCGGCTACTGCATCTACCTTGGCCCGTCTCTGATCCCGTGGTCGTCTAAACGACAACCCACGATTTCACGATCGAGCGCCGAGGCGGAGTACCGCGCTGTGGCTAACGCCGTCGCCAAGTGTTCCTGGCTCCGACAGTTGCTCCAGGAGCTGCTATGTGAAGTTCCCAAGGCCACAATTGTCTACTGCGACAACGTCTCCGCGGTCTACCTCTTTGCTAATCATGTTCACCATAGACGGACGAAGCATATAGAGCTTTACATCCACTTCGTTCGGGAGCCCATTGCGCTTGGTCGTGTTCGTGTTTTGCATGTACCCACCGATCAGCAGTTTGCAGATGTGATGACGAAGGGACTTCCTACCTCGACATTCGAGGGTTTCCGGTCCAGTCTTTGTGTCACAAGCAACGCTTCGACTGCGGGGGGTGTTAAACATGTTTGTACATATGTAGGTCCGGGTTTGTACGTCGTACCTGTAGAGTCTATCTCCCCTCTGTATTTATCTCTTTCTTGGGAGACAAGACACCCGTCACATCCCTTGTATCTATATACGTGCCCGTTGCACGATCAATGAGAATTATCGATGCATAATTCCTTCTCTCCAGAATTAACACTATCTGTTAAATTTATGTGTACCCTAGCCCGAGACAATTGATCTACAATTTTGTTCTAGTGAACATCAACATATGTAGAGGAATAAAACTACAAAATGAGCAAATATTACAGTCTCAATCGATGCAACATGAAAGCTCGAGTTATTAATTATGGCTGATCTATCTCTCTATCAGGCTTAGATTTTATGGACGTAACACCATCCAATTGATGCACTGTCCTGTTTCTGTCTGATACCTTATTAGTTGGGGTAGGAAGTTGTTTTTGCAGTGTTGAAAGGTGATGGAGCTAGCTCAAGCACCTTGAGACCGACGCGCGGCCTTCTAGAGCCGATATTGAAGTCTACACAAAGTGTTTACCTCCGATCATATGTAACGACATGGATTAAATCTAATTAGCTAGCCGTGTTAAGTCTACACAAGTGATGGCTTCATCGATGACTTGGCGCTCTAGCTGATCCATACAATTGCAGCAAAAGGCTCGTTTATAGTTAGCAGTTAGGTAGGTTAAAGGCTTGCCCGATGCTTGAAGGCATTGACTTCTCCCAGGAGAAGAAGAAAAGGACGTAGGATTGATGTGATTGAGCAATGATCATTGGGTTATTCTGTCCTTCAACCTTTAAGGAAGTCCTTTGTGTCGTTTCAATGATAATGACTGGCAGCATTTTTTTAAGCAGAAGGCAAAACGAACTGTGCTGACTTTTGCTGCTCGTGCCAAGTAGAGACCATCCTCTCCGTTGGGTTTTTTTAGTGTTGAACAGGAAACAGAGTGGGACATTTTTTTCTTTTTCTTTTTAAAGATGAGTACCGCTTTCGACCTCTGCATCAAAACGATGCATGTAAATATTTTATTATACTAATCAATGGCGGAGACAGCACCCGGCGAGCCGGGGCTGCTGCCCGGACTCCCATGGTGCATGTGCATGGAGCTTTAATTTAAAAAACGATTTTATGAACAGTTTATATGGGCAGAAGCTGATTAGCTTGACATCACGTATAGCTTATCCAGGCTCTAACTTTGAGCCGGCTCCATCACTGATCTTAATGGAGCAAAAGTGTTAAACTCGGCGAAGGCATTTTCCAGCATGAATGGCCGTAAGCTTACACGTAGCGGGACCGAGCCTGTGGCCATATCCTCCTATTATGATCAATGAGGTAAACTGCGAAACGGTGAATCTAAGCCAAATCAAGCTGCGTACTGTATGTGGAATGGTCATATCTTTGGCAGAGAGTTTTGCACACGCACAAAGATGATGGCGTTACATGGTCTGGGTGAAAGATTGATCAAAATGTCACTACGATGGCGACCGTTGATGACGGGAGACATGGGCCATGGTGAAATATGGTTGCTGATTTTTTTATTTACCCCTGCACGAAGCATCCACGAACTGCTAAATGCTTGTGAATGCGGGCAATCAGGGAAGATTCTACGCGAAGCTGCTCCATGACCTCTGCGGAACCCAACCATCTCGACGGAGTAACGCTACACCTATAAAGACTTACGTAAAGATTTTACGTATAAACTGATGTATTAGATTGTGATTGGTAATTGAGAGATGAGGGGCCCTATCCTCATTAAAAATCAAGGAGGAGATAAGAGTTAGTTTGAAAAGTTAAATAAATCTTCGTAAGTTTTTGTATGTCTAGCATTATTGATCTCGACGGTAGCCTTAAAAAAGTGTAACTGATGGATCGGTGTCGCTGATAAAGGGAAACGTATTTGACTGCCGTTCGTCCGGTCACCACCGAATGCACCTTGAAAAAACGCGACGCGCGTCCCACCGGTCAGAGACTCACGCACGCACGGACGCAGGCCAGGCCGCGTTTGCCGAGGCGACGAAGCCGACGTGCCAACCAAACCACTGTGTCTATGCAGCGGCTATGCTACACGTAACACGTACGTACGTACGTAGTCTCGATCGGTGGCTCGGTTGCACAGGGCAATGGTATGCGTGCGACGCATTTTCCATGTGAAAAAGGCCAGGTGAAGACTTGTCCCTGTGACCGCGAGACTCTAATGGTATGCTTTTGAATTTTACCCTCGGGGATATGTGGCAGTCGCTAACCGCCGCAGAGAAACGCCGGGAGAGTTTATAGGGATAAGACTGGCGACGCTGACAGCCGGAGACACCATTCTTCTTCCAAGAAGAAAACCCGCGCGGCAGCTTGTGCTTCGACTTTTTGCCTAGTCAAAGTACGGGGCAAGGACTGTAAAAAAGCACGGAGCCGGCCGGGACGGCGTATCCATACCAGCGTCTTTCATATCCACCAGGAGAAAAAGAGAACGTAATGATGTGTCGTTGATTCTTGTTCAAGGAAATATTCCCTTGATTCTTTAGTATTCCTCCGTCCGAAATTACTTGTCGTACGAATATATAAAAATAGATGTATATAAAACTAAAATACATCTAGATACATCCATTCATATGGCAAGCATTTTCGGATGGAGGGAGTAGTTTATAACAAACCAATGCATATTTCTCTTCTTTCATTGTCTTTGGGAAAATGGCATATTTTTTTTCAAAATGCAACTAAAAAATTTGCATCGTCCATTAATTGAGAAGAAGAAGAAAGCCACCTCCCTCACATCACCGTTTGTGCAACTGTTCAATGGCCGCCTCCCTGACATCACCGTTGCTGCCCTTCAAGCGTTGTTCAACCTTGATTGTGACTTCATGGCAGCGGTGGAGAACGCCATGATCGAGCATGGAGGAGAGGGAGGCCCGGGCCTGGGCTCTCAGGAACACGAGCCGACGGCCACGTCTTGAGTTGCTCCTGCCTAGTGCTACCAAGATGTTCCTTAGGTTTTCATGTTAGCAAATCTATTATGTCTAGTAGGTTCGGTGTCTGTTTGCAGTTGCAGCCTGTTGTAGCTGCCTCTTGCCTTGGCAAGGTGGTGAGAATTAGTAGCTTGTACGCTTGTTTGTTGTGTTGTGCTCCTTGGCAGAGAATTATGGTCATGGCGAGGCCGTGCTTATCTCCATGTGTTTCCCCTATTTGTGATGTTCTAGACCCAGTCAACTATTGTACTGCTGATCAGCTTGCCCATGCCAACAAAGATGTTTGCCCAGTTTATCGATGACAGAAAACAACCTCAAAATTCTGAACTGAAATGTTAGGGGGTTAAATTGCCTGGACCGTCGTACTACGGTTCATGAGACCATTGCCGCTACCCCCTGTCATATTGTTTGTCTACAAGAGTCCAAATTAGAGAACGTTGATACATTCACCGATGTCCACATTGGTGGCCAACGGCTCAAGTGCTTCGCCCAACGCCCGGCCGATGAAACCCGCGGACCGCGGTGGTATCCTTCTCCTGTGGGACACTAGTTTTGTCCAGCTTTCCAATGTGCAATCAGGAGCTTACATCCTCTCGGCCACGGTCGCCTTGTGCTCAAACAACCACGACAGCACCAACACCTCTTTTAAGGTGACTATTGTTTATGGTCCGACTAGGAGCAATCTCAAGGATGCTTTCTTTGACGAGCTTGTCTCCAAAAAACCGTCCGTGGGTACACTATGGCTTGTCACTGGATACTTCAATCAAATTTACCATGCCCTGGACAAGAACCAGGCTAATGTGGACCAAAGCCGCGATTTCTGATTTCCTTCGCAATGAACAATCTATTCTCCACTTTTGAATCAAAACGAGGCTGATTTAGAACCGCGCTGAACTCATGTAACCTCAAAGAGATTCACCTCCAAAATAGGAGATTCACTTGGAGAAATGGTCACATAGACCCCACCTTGAGCAAGCTTGATGGCTTCTTCTGCAATGAGGAGTGGGACTTAGAATTCGGATCACATATTTTGCATGCCTTATCAACCTTCTTGTCTGACCACTGCCCCCTTTTGCTGACAAAGTATGAAGGTCCTAAGCGCACCAAGTGCTTCCGCTTCGAGAACTTCTCGATTGGGATGCCGGGTTTTCACTCGACCGTCCAAGAGGCATGGGATGAGGACCACAGCCATGTCATGCCATATCACATCCTTCATCACAAGCTCAAGAGAACTAGCAATAGGCTAAAGGCTTGGAGCAAAATCCTCTTCTCTCATGCAAAATTTCAATTGCACATGGCCCTGAAGGTCATCCTCCTTCTTGATAAAGCCCAAGAATCTCGCTCCTTGATCCCCGAGGAGTTTGGCCTTCGAAAGAGGCTCAAATGTGGTGTTATTGGGCCGGTCATGCTTGAGAAGACTCGCAAAAAGCAGATTTCCAGGATCACGAGCATCAAAGAGGGCGATGTTAACACCAGATTCTTCCATCTAAGAGTCAACCGTCGGAGGAGAAGAAACTTTATCCACCGCCTAAAGCATAATGTTGGTTGGGTGACTGACCATGATCACAACAGGGCCATTATTCACAGTAACTTTTCATCGACCATCAAGAAGGGTCCCCGACGACAGATAGACATAAACTGGAATTCTATTCTTGTCCTAGATTGTGACCTCTCCGACCTTGGAGCCACTTTCACCATGGAGGAAGCTAGGCAGGTTGTGTTTGACTCCCCAAGTGATAAGGCGTCGGGATCCGACGGGTTCACGGGTGCTTTCTTCAGGGCGTGTTGGGATATCATTAAGGTGGACGTCATGGCCACCATTGAACACTTCTCCAATCTGCATGCGGTGAACTTCCACTGGTTGAACTCTACCAACATTGTGCTAATTCCTAAAAAGGACGGTGCAGAAGACATTTCTGACTTTAGACCTATTAGTCTCATCCACGTCGTGGCCAAGCTGATTGCCAAGATGATGGCTTCCCGCCTCCCGGCCCACATGAATGATATTTTCTCGCACGCCCAAAGTGCCTTCATCAAGAAAAGAAGCATTCACGACAACTTCACCTTCGTCCGCAACCTTACCAGAAGGTTCCACCTAAGAAAAAGCCCATGCCGCTCTTTATGTTAGACATCAAAAAGGCCTTTGACTCGGTCCGACGGGATTACTTGCTAGATCTCGTGCAGCATCTTGGCTTCCAGACTCGTTTCAGAGGTTGGGTTTCCACACTACTCTCCTCGGCTTCCTTGAGGGTCCTCCTAAATGGCATTGTGGGGAATCCAATCCAGCATGGGAAAGGTCTAAGGCAAGGGGGCCCAATTTCCCCCCTTCTCTTTGTGCCTGCCCTCGACCCGCTACTACACATTCTTGATAAGGCCACGACATAAGGAAATTTGCATCCGCTCAGGGGAAATAGCATAACTCTTTGCGCCTCACTATTTGCGGATGACGCCGCGGTTTTCATGAAGCCCATCTAGGAAGATGTTCAATACTTCGCCTCCACCCTTGACGCTTTTGGAGAGGCCACTGGACTTGTCACTAACTGCAATAAGAGCCTGGTGGCTGCCATTCGTTGTGATAGCTTGGATCTGCAGGACATTTTAAAACACTTTACAGCTAAGCTCAGGCCTTTCCCAATGACATACCTTGGGCTGCCCCTTTCGGTCACGAGCCTTAAGACGATGCACTTCTTGCCGCTTGAAGATAAAATAGCCCACAAGATGGCTCCTTGGATCGGTCAACTCATGGCGGCCCCTGTTAGGACTCTTCTAGTTAAGGCGGTCCTCAGCGCCATAGCCATCTATAGCGCCACTTCGCTTGTCCTCCCAACTGAGGTTATGAAAAGGATTGATGTCCTGAGATGTGCCTTCCTGTGGGCAGGCTGCGACAAGGTCACTGGAGGGAAGTGTAAAATTAACTAGGAGCCTGTCTATCGCCCTAAGGTTATGGGTGGGCTCGGTGTCTTGAACCTCTTAAAGTTTGCCACCGCACTCCGCCTAAGATGGCTCTCGTTCGAGTGGGCCTCGCCGGCAAAACCATGGGTGGGGCTTGGCACCCCCTGTGATGATGCCGACAGGAACCTCTTTGCGGCATCCACGACGGTGAAGGTTTGCAGCGGGAACAAGGCATGCTTCAGTAAATCACCCTGGCTTGAGGGGTTGTGACCTATGGATATTGCGCCTAGAATCTTCAAGATTACCAAGAGAAAGAACTACACGGTTGCTAAGGCTTTATCTGATAACTTCTGGGTTTCCCATATTAAGTTTACTCAGGGTATTTCTGAGAGCCACATCCAAGAGTTCGCCACCCTTTGGGAGAAACTAGAAGGGGTGGTTCTTGACCATGACACGCAGGATACGATCACCTCGAAGTTCATGGATAATGGCAGTTCCTCAATGTCCTCTGATGGGGTTATAGTCCTAGGGTAGGGTCATAGGCCTGCCCTGTAGGTCCTACCCCGGGACTACCCCTCACAGAGGACAAGACCCTTAGTCAACTCCGACTGAATTAAGGAATTCCTATCTTCCAGTCGTTAACATACCTTCGGTCCTCCAGTCGGCGACTAGCATTCGGAGGATATCGAGTCAACCGACTGCATACCACTCGGTACATCGTAACCCCCCTGGAGGGAAACGGTCGTACATTTCCGGGTGCATTTATTAGCATTAAGGGCGTACGTTACCTGTAACGTACGCATTCAATCGCCACTACTCCACCCCTGTACCAGAACCGTTATGGAGGACAGCGTACTCTATATAAGCCATCCTCCCCCACTGGTAAAGGGGTTAGAAATTCATTGTATTCCCTATTCCACTCGACAACAAAGCTCCCTGAGCACTGAGACGTAGGGCTATTACCTCCACCACAGAGGGGCCTGAACTCATACATCCTCGCCGTAGCTAGGACCCTGCCCGTCCTTTTCGTACCCTATACATCTACTGTCAGGCTTATACCCACGACAGTTGGCGCCCATCGTGGGGCAGGTGTCTAAGTGACTTCCGGCGAGTTTGCGACTACTTCCTTTCATCATGTCGTCCGGTGGAGGTTCGAGTATGGGTCACCAGATCTTCTTCGGCGCTCTCTCCTTCATCGTCGACGATTCGGCGTGGCTTCGGGATGCCCCTCTCAACGTCGAGGTGCTTCCCCGTCGCGGGGCTACGCACTTCTGTGCCGGCACTCGCGGCATCCTTCTTCTCCAACAGTCGACTCCGGTGTCGACCTTCACCGCCGCCATGCGCCGCAGCAAGCGGTCCCGCCGTCCGCGGTTCCAGCGTTGGGTGCAGCATGCCCAAGCGCGCCAGAACGCGTCTTCGCAAGTGGCAGTTCTTGAGTCCGTTGTGGTTGCCCCGCCGTCCCAGCACTCGGACTCGGTTCCGACTGAGTTTCCTTCCGAGTATGCAGGTCGCGGGCCTGCAGCAGAAGTACACATGGCCAACTCCCATGAAGATCCCCGTCAAGCTGGCCGAAGCGAGCGGGAGGTCGGTGAAGCATCCGGTGCGCGCCGTCCACCTCGCCGTTCTGCCAGTCGGCACACTCGGCGGAGCAACGTGGAGTTGTTCCGCACGCCTCTCCTCAACTTGGTTGCGGCTGCCAAGATTGCCGATTCCCTCCAGTCGACTGATTCAGAGGCAGGAAGGGGGATCGAGCAGATCCGAGCCCTGTTGCACACGGCGCAGCAGAAGAATTCGGCGGTCTCCCAGTCACACAACCGGATCTATAATAGTTCCGTCCACGCGAATACGCATCGGTCGGTTCACAGCCCTGGTTCCCATCAACGCCACAGGGGAGGTAGCCCTTCCATGATTCATGAAGATCGCCGCCGCTCACGCACCCCTCTGCGGGGTGGGCCCTATGGGTCCCGACATCATGATGATCGGCGTTCAGTCGGCGACGCTTACGACCCAAGACCCGACGCAAGAGGACGTATCGCCCAGCGAAGAGTCGACAGGGGTCGAGCCCACCGCGATGGTCACGATATGGACCGTCCAAGTGGAAGCAGGACCATCGTGTCCGGTCCCGAGTGTTTTAGTCGAGCCATCCGCTCGGCTGACATCCCGCCCAACTTCCGATTGGCAGCGGGAATCGGTAAATTTACGGGAGAGTCCAAGCCAGAAACATGGCTAGACGACTACCGAGTGGCAGTCCAGATCGGAGGAGGGGATGACCACGTCGCCATGAAGCACCTCCCTCTGATTCTCGATGGCTCGGCGCGAGTGTGGCTGAATCAATTAGCCCCCTCGAGCATTTATAGTTGGGCGAATCTGGCCCGAGTGTTCATCCGGACCTTCGAAGGGTCATGCAAGCGCCCTGCGGGCCTCGTGGAGCTCCAGCACTGTGTCCAGAAGCCGAATGAGCCCCTGCGCGACTTCATCCAGCGCTGGACGACTCTCTACCACACGGTGGAGAACGTCACCGAACATCAAGCAGTTTGTTGCCTTCAAGGCAGGCGTGAGGTACAGGGAGCTGTACCTGAAGTTTGGCCGAACAGGCGACATCTCCATGAGCAAGATGATGGAGATAGCAGCTCGCTATGCGAATGGCAAAGAAGAGGACCGTATCCGAAGCGGCAAGCACAAGACGATCGGCGACGGAGAAGGAAGCAACACTCGGAAGCAAAAGCAAAAAAGCTCCATCCACTCCGTAGGCAGAAGCTGCAGTCGTGACCAATGCCAAGTTCAAAGGCAAAGGGAAGGCGCAGTATACCCCCAAGAAGAAGCCATTCAATAATCCCATCCTGGACCAACCATGCCCGGTTCATACGAAAATGGACGAAGAGGGCAACCCCATATATCCCAAGCATACCACTCGGCAGTGCCGACTCCTGATCCAGGGATTCGGCGAAGGACAACCGAGTGAGAAGGTCAGCGAACAGGATGAGGAGGATAAGGAGGATCCGTTCCCCCAAGTCCATGCGACACTCATGATTTTTGCTGACGTCGAAAGCAAGAGTCGACTGAAGCTGGTGAACAGGGAGGTCAACATGGCCGTTCCGACCAGCCCCAAGTTCCTTAAATGGTCTCAGACTGCGATCACCTTTGACCAGTCGGATCATCCAGCGCATGTCCCCACCCCAGGAAGACAGGCTCTGGTCGTCGACCCGCTGGTGGAAGGAGTCCGACTGCGCAAAGTCTTCATGGACGGCGGCAGCGGGTTGAACATCATGTACGCCGACACTCTCAAGGGAATGGGCATTCCGATGTCCAAACTCAACAAGAGCAGTATGCAGTTCCACGGAGTCGTCCCTGGACGAAAGGACAAGTCACTCGGCCAGATCGCGTTGGACGTCGTTTTCGGCTCCGACAAGAACTTTCGCAAGGAGAAGCTCACATTTGAGGTGGTGGATTTCCATAGCGCTTGCCACGCAATTCTGGGCCGCCCAGCATATGTGAGCTTCATGGCCCGTCCATGCTACGTATACTTGAAGCTGAAGATGCCAGGCCCGAAAGGCGTGATCACCATCACGGGCAATCGTCAGCGAGCCGAAGAGTGTCTGCAGCAGGGATCAAGAATCGCCGACCAGCAGATGGCTGTTCTCGAGCTCGACGAGTACAAGAAGACAGTCGACCCTGCCGACCTGATGCGCTCAAAGAAACCAGCTTCTGAGTCCGCATTCCAGTCGGCGGGAGAGACGAAGAAGGTCAGCATCCACCCGACGGACGACTCTGCTGCCCCGACGAACATCTCCACCACCCTCGATCCTAAATAGGAAGCCGAGCTCACCCAATTCCTCCGTGAGAACTGGGACATCTTCGCATGGAAACCCTCTGACATGCCAGGTGTTCCCAGGGAGTTGGCTGAGCACCGACTGCATGTGAATCCCGCCGCTCGGCCCGTCCGAGAGCGCCTGCGCTGGTCGGCCGCACACAAGAGGAAGGCAATCGGGGAAGAGGTGGCCAAGCTGCTGGCCGCCAACTTCATTCGCGAGGTTCACCACTCCGAGTGGCTCGCCAATGTTGTCATGGTGCCCAAGAAGGATAAGTCGCTCCGAATGTGCATCGACTTCAAGCATCTTAATAAGGTCTGCCCGAAGACCATTTTCCGCTCCCCCGCATAGATCAAATTGTCGATTCGACTGCGGGATGCGAGCGTTTGTCATTTCTTGATGCCTACTCGGGCTATCATCAGATCCGTCTGTATGGTCTCGATGAGTTAAAAACAACCTTCATCACCCCATTCGGGTGCTTCTGCTACATCACTATGCCCTTCGGTCTGAAGAATGCAGGAGCTACCTTTATGCGCATGATCCAAAAATGTCTCCTCGACCAGATCGGTCGGAATGTGGAGGCATATATGGATGATATCGTAGTCTAGTCACGCAAAGGTTCCGACCTGCTGACAGACTTGGCAGAAACATTCGCCAACCTTCGTAGATACGATATCAAGCTCAACCTAGCCAAATGTTCATTCGGTGTTCCCACCGGAAAGTTACTCGGTTTCTTCGTTTCCGAACGAGGGATCGACGTCAACCCCGAAAAGATCGGGACCATCGTCCAAATGGAGAGGCCGGTTAGAATACACGATGTTCAACGGCTCACAGGTTGCCTAGCGGCTTTGAGCAGGTTCATCAGTCGACTCGGCGAGAAAGCACTTCCTCTGTACCGACTCATGAAGAAATCAGATACTTTCGAGTGGACAGACGAAGCCCAAGTCGCTTTTGATGACCTCAAAGTCTTACTTTCCACCTAGCCGGTTCTTACTGCTTCGCTCAGTAAAGAGCCCCTTCTTCTGTATATCGCGGCAACGAATCAAGTCGTCAGTACTGTTCTTACAGTCGAACGAGAAGAAGAAGGCAAAGCATACAAAGTTCAGCGGCCAGTGTACTACATCTCCGAAGTCCTAACTCCTTCCAAGCAGAGGTATCCCCACTATCAAAAACTTATCTACGGGATTTACATGACTGCGAAGAAGGTGGCTCATTATTTCCAAGACCACTCGGTGTCTGTCGTTTCTGATGCTCCGTTGTCGGAAATTCTCCACAATCGAGACGCGTCAGGCCGAGTGGCGAAGTGGGCAATGGAGATGTTGTACTGCGATATCAAGTTCGAGGCCAAGAAAGCTATTAAGTCTCAAGCCCTGGCTGACTTATAGCAGAATGGGTAGAACAACAGCAACCGACCCACATCTGCTCGGCTCATTGGACAATGTTCTTTGATGGGTCTAAGATGTTGAATGGTTCCGGCGTTGGTGTTGTGATCATTTCACCAAAGGGCGACAAGCTCAAGTACGTGCTACAGATACACTTCGGTTCCTCCAACAACGAGGCAGAGTATGAAGCTCTCCTCTACGGATTGCGCATGGCCATCTCACTCGGCGTCCGTCGCCTGATGGTCTATGGCGATTCAGATTTGGTGGTCAATCAAGTGACGAAAGAGTGGGACGTCAGGAACCCCACCATGACCACATACTGCAATGCAGTAAGGAAGCTGGAGAAGAAGTTTGAAGGTCTGGAACTCCACCATGTTCCGAGACTGAAGAACCAGGCAGCTGATGAGTTGGCAAAACTCGGATCCACTCGAAGACCAGTCCCGAGTGACGTCTGCCTCGAGCACCTCCACCTTCCCTCGGTCAAAGAAGATCCTTTCACAGAGGAACCAGTACAACCCAAGAGCACAACAGATCCGACTGAAGTCGATGTACCTGTTGTGGTTGATCTGGTTATGGAGATCCTCACTGCCATCCCCGAGTGGACTGTGCCGATCATTGCATATATTCTCAGACAGGAACTACCAGAAGACGAAGCTCAGGCCAGGCAGATAGTCCGCAGGTCGAAGGCATTCACTGTCATTGATGGCCAATTGTACAAGGAGAGTGTTTCAGGCGTTCTTCAACGCTGCATTTCCCCAGAGGAGGGCAGTTGATCCTGGAAGAGATTCACTCGGGAACCTGCGGTCATCACGCCTCTTCGAGAGCAATCGTCGCCAAGGCATTCAGGGCTGGTTTTTTCTGGCTGCAGGCGAATGAGATGGCTAAAGACATGGTCGACCGATGCGAGGGCTGTCAGTTCTACTCCAACAAGTCCCACAAGCCAACTTCTGCATTGAAAACAATCCCGCTTGTGTGGCCGTTTGCAGTTTAGGGATTAGATACAGTCGGTCCATTCAAGACAGGCCAAGGAGGCTACACTCATCTGTTGGTGGCAGTCGACAAGTTCACAAAATGGATAGAAGCCAAGCCCATCAAGAAACTCGATGCCTCAACAGCCGTCAAGTTTGTCAGGGACATCATCTCTAGATTCGGTGTACCTCACAGCATAATCACGGATAACGGGACAAACTTTGATTCGGACAGATTCAAAGGTTTTTGTGCAAGCCAAGGTATCCGAGTGGATTTTGCTTCCGTAGCACATCCTCAATCCAATGGACAAGCAGAGAGGGCGAATGGACTTATTCTTCAGGGTTTAAAGCCCCGACTTTTGCGGGAGGTGGGACATGCCGCTGGCGCTTGGGTCACCGAGTTACCTTCAGTACTTTGGGGTCTTCGCACAACCCCGAACAGATCTACAGGGCGATCGCCGTTCTTCCTCGTTTACGGAGCAGAAGCGGTCCTTCCGAGTGACTTGCTTCATAATGCTCCACGAGTCAAACTCTTCTCCGAAGCTGAAGCAGAACAAGCAAGGCAAGATGGAGTGGACCTTCTAGAGGAGGAGCGCGAGATGGCACTGACTCGCTCAACCATTTATCAACAAGATCTACGGCGTTTTCATGCACGCCACGTCAGGAGTCGCACGTTCCAAGCAGGCGACCTGGTGCTCCGAGTGGATCAGCAAAGACCTCACAAGTTGGCCCCGGCCTGGGAAGGACCCTTTATCATCTCCAAGGTGCTGAACAACGGAGCATACAGACTCTACAACATCGAGAGGGAGACAGACGAGCCACGCGCATGGAATGGAGACCTCTTGAAGCGCTTCTACACGTGATCGTCGACTGAAGCAGTGTAAAGAACTAGTATTGATGGAATAATATAAAACGGATTCAGTTTTTGCAGTCTCAGAATTCTTCTGCAGTCTCACAAAAAAAAACTTAGCTGTGATCAAGAATCACCTAAGTTACAACTTTCTCCGAGTGTGCACTAATCGTCGCACTCGGGGACTTAGCTGTGATCAAGAATCACCTAAGTACTAACTTTCTCCGAGTGTGCACTAATCGTCGCACTCGAGGACTTAGCTGTGATCAAGAATCACCTAAGTAATAACTTCCTCCGAGTGTGCACTAAACGTCGCACTCGGGGACTTAGCTGTGATCAAGAATCACCTAAGTACTCACTTTCTCCGAGTGTGCACTAATCGTCGCACTCGGAGACTTAGCTGTGATCAAGAATCACCTAAGTACTAACTTTCTCCGAGTGTGCACTAATCATCGCACTCGGGGACTTAGCTGTGATCAAGAATCACCTAAGTAATAATTCCTCCGAGTGTGCACTAAACGTCGCACTCGGGGACTTAGCTGTGATCAAGAATCACCTAAGTAATAACTTCCTCCGAGTGTGCACTAAACGTCGCACTCGGGCACTCAGCTGTGATCAAGAATCACCTACGTTGTCATTTTCTCCGAGTGTGCACTAAACGTCACACTCGGGGACTTAGCTGTGATCAAGAATCACCTAAGTCCTAACTTCCTCCGAGTGTACGCTAAGCGTCTCACTCGGAGACTTTGCTGTGATCCAGAGTCACCTAAGTAATCACTTTCCCCGAGTGTGTACTAAACGTCGCACTCGAAACAACATTCAAACACAAGAGTAAACGCTTTGCTTCGGATTCCAAAATTCTTGCAAAGATAGCTAACTCGGTGCGGATCAAGCTTACCCGCACCGATTTAAGAATGTGACGGCCAACAGAAGTGGCCAAAGTACCTTACAGATAAACACTCGGCATACCGAGGATAAAAGTTTTATTACGCGTCAGCTGGGTCGGCGCCAGGACTGGAGGGCTCCACGAAGGTGTCCAAGTCGATTTTGTCGGCGGTGCGGGTAGCACTCTCAAGGAACGTCTCCATGAAGTCTTCGAATCGAAGCTTCTTCGTGTTGGCGACCTTCAGTGTCTTCAGCTTCTCTTCCCGCACCTCCTTGCAATGGACTCGGACCAAGGACAGAGCAACATCTGCACCGCAATGCGCTGCCGATTTCTTCCACGATTGCACTCGGTTCGGAATCTCCTCCAGTCGTGCCATCAAGCTCTCCATCTCCTGCCGCGACTCATCTTCTGGCCAAAGTTCCTTGTCAATTCGGACGACGACCTCTCTCAGTCGACCGATGAAAGGACCCACTTTGCCTACGCGGATATGCGCCCGGAGTAGATCCCGATTGGCGTCCTCGCCGAGTGGCACGTTGTCGCGAATGGACCGCTCCACGTCCACTGTTTCAGCCTTAGCATCAACGCAAAAATCTGCAACAAAAGAGCAAGCATACAATAAACGCCGAGTGTAACGCACACGGTACAAGCACTCAGCATAACATACGACTTACCAGCTAGACGCGTCATCATCTGCCCAGCCCAGTCGGTGACGTACTTCTCCTGAGCTATGCATCGTCTATTCAGGACGGCCATCTGATTCGTGAGAGCAGTCCTCTGTTTCTTCATTTTTTCCACTTCCTCAGTCCACACCTTGTTCGCTTCACGAGCCTCCTCCAAGGACTTCTCTCGTCCTTCCAAAGCATCCTTCATGCCGGCCATGGCGAGCATAGCCGCATCAAGCTCACCAGCGAACTGGTTCCTCTCCGCTCTGAGCGCCTCATAGGTCGTCCCCATTTCACAAGTTTTCTGCCACCAAGCACCAAGGGACAATCAGAAAGTTCAACAGTTAAAGGTCTAAGTTCTTTAGACCCCTGCCGACGCAAGCAGTCGACAGCGGTCTCGAGGACTACACCCAGTGGGTTCACTCAGAGTGACCCCACTAGCATGCAGCTCAAGCAGGCCTGCCCTATTGAGATGCATGTTATAACTTACGCCTACGAGGCCAATACTACCCGACCTGAGTACAACTTACTCTCGGGGACTCTTACAGTAAATGCACTCCGACTGCAACAACTACTCGTACTCGGTCATACTATTTACAGACACAACCAAAGTACAGACAATATGTATAAAGACAACTGTCGGTGCAAGCACTCGACAGAAGTCTCGGGGACTACACCCACTGGGTTCACTCAGAGTGAACCCATTGCAAAAGACAGCTGCTATTCAAGAACACCCAGTGGGTTACAAGAGAAAAGTAAATACTTACTAGACCACTTACTCGGATATCATCTCGCAGCTCCAAGCTCCGCTGGTACAAGGCTGCAACAGAGTCGTAGGCCCTCTTGGCTTCTCCAGCCATCAACTCCGCCTGCACCATACCCCCCTTGGCCGCTCCCACCTGCTCCTCCGGAAGACGCTGGATGCTGAATTCAGCATTCGACGAGCCTGGAATCGTCGGAGGTTCCTGAGGCATCCCAAGGTCCGCCCCAGTCGGCTCCTCATCCACCAGCACTGGTTCAGTCTGTGGCAGCGCCTCAGTCGGCAGCACGTCGGCGGCGAGAGCGGCAGCAGGAGGAGCAGCCTTAAGAACAGGCTCCACAGCTGGGTCGGCTCTCCCCTGGTCGTCCTCGTCCAGGCAAATCGCCCCTGACAGGCCGAATGACGCGAGGTCTCAGAAAAAGAAAGAAGCAGGACCTATGATAGAATTCGAGACGCGATGGTATAAAACACTCGACGTCCCTACAACGCACCTGGCTGGGACGAAACGACGTTGTCTGTGTCCATGGGATCGTCTCCTTGGCGCGCCGGAGAGGTGGCAGAAGTAGCGACCCTGTCGAGTGAAATCCATTCGACCAGTAAACAGAAGTTCACTCGGACGTCAGAAAGAATTGAAAGCTCGATACACTTACGTGGAGGTGACAGGGACAGCAACCCTCATTCGCAACAGAGCCTTCTAAGGCTTAGGCCCACTCGGCTTGGGCGCCTTAGAAGACTGGCCCGCGGGCTCAGCGGCGGCATCCCTGGTCCTCTTGGTGCTTCGAACACTCGGGACCACCGGAGCAGTAGGCAGAGCACTCGAAGACGCGGGAGGAGCCGAGGGGACGGCGGGCTCGTGTCGGCACTTGGTCCGATGCTCTAGTTGCGGAGGTGGCGAGTCCTGCTCCTCGTCTTCTTCCTCTTCCTCGCTGGTCTCCTCCTCCGATTCCCCGCTGTCGAAGACGTACTCGGCGCTCTCCACGCTGCCCTCCTGGCTGCCTTCCTCCTCTTCCTCCGTCGGATTCCCATTCGAGACGGGGGAGAACCAGTTGGTCCACGCCTGCATAAATTTCAGTCGGTAACATCAGACATCACACGGAGATATAGTCAAACGACAGGAATTAAGATAGTTCAGTGCACTCGACAAGTGTCACTCACCTGATTCGGTGGACATGATCCGCGCTGTAAGGCTTCACTCGCCGAGCTCCTTTGGGATTCTCGCGGGGGCCCGTGATTTGGAGCACCCACGAGGTCACCCTCTCCTCAGTCACGCCCACCACGTTGGTCCGAGTGGAGTCTTCGGGCCCCGTGTAATGCCACATGGCATGGTCCCGAGCCTGCAGAGGCTGGATTCGCCGACCAAGGAAGACCTCCAGCAAGTCTATGCCGGTGACCCCCCTCCTGACGACGTCCACGAGTGCCTCAACCAAGGGTTGGATGTCGTTCTTCTCCGCCTTCGAGAGCGCGAGCTGCTTAGGCGGGGCGGGCCGATCTAGACTAAAAGGAGGCAGCCCAGTCGACGCATTCGGACAGGCGATATCCTGGCAGTAGAACCACGTCGACTGCCAGTTCCTAATGGACTCACTTAACTGAAGAACAGGATAACTACTCCGACTCTTTTTTGGAAACCTAAGCCCCCGCAGAGCTGGAGGAGATGCGTCTTATCATCCGACTGGCTAAGTCGTTTGATGGTTTGGGATCTGGCGGAAAAGATGTGTTTGAACAAACCCCAATGAGGAGGGCAGCCGATGAAACACTCGCACAAAACTATAAAGGCAGAAAGATGGGCGATGGCATTCGGAGGAAAATGGTGAAGTTGGGCCCCGAAGTGATTCATGATGCCCTTGAAGAAAAGATGCGGGGGCAAAGAAAAACCTCGGTGGACATGGCTGAGCAGAAGGACGCACTCCCCCTCCCGAGGCGCTGGCTCGACCTCGTTCTCCGCCGACAGCCTCCAGGACTTGTGCACGATCATCCCGTGCTCCACCAGCTGCAGCAGATCCCCCTCCGTCACCGTGGAGGGGAGGAAGTCGCCCTGGATCCATCCCGCCGGCAGCGGCCGCTACCGCCGCTGAGCAGGCGCCGCCGTCTTCCCCTTCTTCTTCCTCGCCTCCATCTTGTTGGTCTGGCCCTTGGTCATGGCGGCGGCTGCGAGCCCTCGGGAGGAAGGAGAAGGGAGGAGTATAGGAGCGCTGGAGGTGGCGAGAAGGGCGGAGCAGGCGAGAGCAAGGGATTCGGCGAGCGTAACGGAGAAGCCTCGCCGTCGAGATTTAAATAGGGTTCTGACTGGGTCGCTGGCAGGTGGCCCCGAAACCTTATCCCCCTGACCCACCGCGGCGATATTAGTGGAGGGGTTGAAGGCGCGAGAATCGAGGCGTCAGGTGCTACTCGAGCGCGTTGGAGTCATCCCCGTTGAGCGCACGAAAACCGAAATTTGAGGATCCCGGAAAATCCGCCGCTGTCAGTTGACCGGTCGCGTCAGAAGATGTCGCCGAAGCACTCGGCTCTCGACAGTCTGTTCCGCGAGTACTTCCACTCGAATCGTCGATCAGAAAAGTAGAAATGGACCAAGGCAAGCAACGCCCAAGCCGAATCTGATCCAGTCGGATTCAACTTCAAACATCGCTTCGTCGTTCCAACCTCAATCCATTCGGGGACTAATGATGGGGTTATAGTCCTAGGGTAGGGTCATAGGCCTGCCCTATAGGTCCTACTGTTGGGGAACGTCGCATGGGAAACAAAAATTTTCCTACGCGCACGAAGACCTATCATGGTGATGTCCATCTACGAGAGGGGATGAGTGATCTACACACCCTTGTAGACCGTACAGCAGAAGCGTTAGAGAACGCGGTTGATGTAGTGGAACGTCCTCACGTCCCACGATCCGCCCCGCGAACAATCCCGCGATCAGTCCCACGATCTATTACCGAACGGACGGCACCTCCGCGTTCAGCACACGTACAGCTCGACGATGATCTCGGCCTTCTTGATCCAGCAAGAGAGACGGAGAGGTAGAAGAGTTCTCCGGCAGCGTGACGGCGCTCCGGAGGTTGGTGATGACCTTGTCTCAGCAGGGCTCCGCCCGAGCTCCGCAGAAACGCGATCTAGAGGAAAAACCGTGGAGGTATGTGGTCGGGCTGCCGTGGAAAAGTCGTCTCAAATCAGCCCTAAAACCTCCGTATATATAGGTGGGAGGGAGGGGGCCTTGCCTTGGGGTCCAAGGACCCTCAAGGGGGTCGGCCGAGCCAAGGGGGAGGACTCTCCCCCCCCCCCCAAACCGAGTTGGACTAGGTTTGGTGGGAGGGAGTCCCCCTTCCTTCCCACCTCCTCCTTTTTTTTCTTTCTCTCTTGATTTTCTTCTCCTTGGCGCATAGGGCACTTGTGGGCTGTCCCACCAGCCCACTAAGGGCCGGTGTGTCTCCCCCAAGGCCTATGAGCTTCCCCGGGGTGGGTTGCCCCCCCCCCCCCCGGTGAACTCCCGGAACCCATTCGTCATTCCCGGTACATTCCCGGTAACTCCGAAAACCTTCCGGTAATCAAATGAGGTCATCCTATATATCAATCTTCATTTCCGGACCATTTCGGAAACCCTCGTGACGTCCGTGATCTCATCCGGGACTCCGAACAACATTCGGTAACCAACCATATAACTCAAATACGTATAAAACAACGTCGAACCTTAAGTGTGCAGACCCTGCGGGTTCGAGAACTATGTAGACATGACCCGAGAGACTCCTCGGTCAATATCCAATAGCGGGACCTGGATGCCCATATTGGATCCTACATATTCTACGAAGATCTTATCGTTTGAACCTCAGTGCCAAGGATTCGTATAATCCCGTATGTCATTCCCTTTATCCTTCGGTATGTTACTTGCCCGAGATTCGATCGTCAGTATCCGCATACCTATTTCAATCTCGTTTACCGGCAAGTCTCTTTAATCGTTCCGTAATACAAGATCCCGCAACTTACACTAAGTTACATTGCTTGCAAGGCTTGTGTGTGATGTTGTATTACCAGGTGGGCCCCGAGATACCTCTCCGTCACACGGAGTGACAAATCCCAGTCTTGATCCATACTAACTCAACTAACACCTTCGGAGATACCTGTAGAGCATCTTTATAGTCACCCAGTTACGTTGCGACGTTTGATACACACAAAGCATTCCTCCGGTGTCAGTGAGTTATATGATCTCATGGTCATAGGAATAAATACTTGACACGCAGAAAACAGTAGCAACAAAATGACACGATCAACATGCTACGTCTATTAGTTTGGGTCTAGTTCATCACGTGATTCTCCTAATGACGTGATCCAGTTATCAAGCAGCAACACCTTGTTCATAATCAGAAGACACTGACTATCATTGATCAACTGGCTAGCCAACTAGAGGCATGCTAGGGACGGTGTTTTGTCTATGTATCCACACATGTAAATGAGTCTTCATTCAATACAATTATAGCATGGATAATAAACTATTATCTTGATACAGGAATTATAATAATAACTATATTTATTATTGCCTCTAGGGCATAATTCCAACACCTACCCCGGGACTACCCCTCACAGAGGACAAGACCCTTAGTCAACTCCGACTGAATTAAGGAATTCCTATCTTCCAGTCGTTAACATACCTTCGGTCCTCCAGTCGGCGACTAGCATTCGGAGGATATCGAGTCAACCGACTGCATACCACTCGGTACATCGTAACCCCCTGGAGGGAAACGGACGTACGTTTCCGGGTGCATTTATTAGCATTAAGGGCGTACGTTACCTGTAACGTACGCATTCAATCGCCACTACTCCACCCCTGTACCAAAACCGTTATGGAGGGCAGCGTACTCTATATAAGCCATCCTCCCCCACTGGTAAAGGGGTTAGAAATTCATTGCATTCCCTATTCCACTCGACAACAAAGCTCCCTGAGCACTGAGATGTAGGGCTATTACCTCCACCGCAGAGGGGCCTGAACTCATACATCCTCGCCGTAGCTAGGACTCTGCCCGTCCTTTTCGTACCCTATACATCTATTGTCAGGCTTATACCCACGACATCCTCCCTCTACAAGATGCAGTTTGAGGGGCGCACCATCACACCGCTTCTTAAGACAGTTTGGAAGGTTTGGGCCACCCCAAAATGTAAGTTCTTTGCTTGGTTAATCATCCACAATAGGGTTTCGACGACAGATAGGCTCCAACGTAGGGGGTGGAAAAGTTGCAGACTGTGCCCTCTTTGCAACGTCCATCTTCTATTCCGATGCTACTTCTCGCTTGCAGTGTGGAACTCGGTCAAAGCAACGCTTGGACTGCCAGAGATGACAACGACAGACTGGAAAACATGGCCACTCTGGAAGACCGGTGAGGCAATCTGGCCCTCGTGCGCACGCCAAATAGAAAAGGACTCGCATCCCTCCTCATGATTGTTTCTTGGAGAGGAATTTCAAGGTATTTCAGAATGTTTCTGCGCCTTCGGCGATCGTTGTGGGCAAGATCCTAGAAGAGGCAATGCTATGGATTTGTGCAGGCACCAAGGTATTAGATGTAATTTTACCTCACAAGTGATTGTTTTATCCCCGCCGCTTTGTGGCTTGGTCTTCGGACCTTGAAAAACTCCTTCTTAATTAATGAAATGGCAAGTCTTTTGCCTTGTTTAAAAAAAAGAGTGAAACCAGGCAAGGCTCTCCCAAGTCGCTCTCCTACGAGCGGGCCGCCACCATCTACCACCTCCCAACGTAACCTACTCCCCTCGCTGCCGCCAGAGTGTGCTCCCAGGCAAAGCCCACACGGCATCGGTGGCGGTGCGGTTGTTCGTTAGTCCCCCTAACACACAGTTAGAGTCGCGTGATTAGCTCGGCTAGGCGGATGCCTAGACTCGGTGCGGTGTTGTTAGGATTTGGAGGTGCTAGGCTTCTCAGTGGTGGAGGCTTGTTGGGGGATGTGCAGGAGCGGCTAAAGTGAGGCAGGCTCGCATGGATATGGTTGCTTGGCACACT
Organism: Hordeum vulgare subsp. vulgare; assembly: GCF_904849725.1. Taxonomy (NCBI): domain Eukaryota; kingdom Viridiplantae; phylum Streptophyta; class Magnoliopsida; order Poales; family Poaceae; genus Hordeum; species Hordeum vulgare. The sequence continues at coordinate 618,370,647 of NC_058519.1, read as the reverse complement.
TCGGCGATGATGGGCTACACACGTGATGGGATCGCATAGAGGTGAAGGACGCGGGTGTCATGGTGGTGCGGGGGTTTGTTGGAGTTGTCGGAGTTAGGTGGGTCAACATGGATCTGGCTACTCCCTATGTAGTGTCTCAACCGAGCTTGTATCTAGACAACATTGTGCGCCAGGGGTGAGGATGTAGGGTGTGGTGTTGGCGTGCTAGTGAGGGATCGTGGTCAGCGTGGCTATCTCGCAGAGATCCATCTAGTGTGGTCCTAAGAGGCGAGGGTGCGAGGGACTACTCTTCTGTTGTGGATCCGATGAGGTGGTGTGCAGCTCTGGCCATCAGTCAAAGGTAACAGTATTTCCGCAAAGGGTTGCACGATGCGGGTATGCCGAATGTGCTCTGGCATGCTGCCCGGGAGCTAGGGGTGGCGACTGATGTGGTGGTGTGCTGCGATTTTGTGGTCATACTGGTCCCATGGCTCAGATGATCAGAGTGTGAGGCAACACCGGATGAAAGCTTTGCCCTTGATTCTTGGTCAATGTTCGAGGTGACGAGTCTTCTTGCAGACGTCATCGAGGCATGGTGCCTGCCTTGTGCGCGTACCACTCCGAGGGAAACCTTTGTTCTCGTCAGGATCATATAATGGTGGTGTTATGCATCCTTCTCCTTATTGGGGGCATCGTTCTTGGAGTGGTCACAGTCTAAAGGGACTAGTGGTTGCATCAGGATGTTGGGGGGTCATTACAGTGGTAGTAACTGGAAGACAGTGGTGATAGTGTCGAGTCTTATGTGGCCACAGCGGTGAGCCTGAGCGATGGCGGGGTCCTGGCAATGGTTGTGGTAGTTAACTCTTCTCTAACGTGTATGTGAGCTATAGTGACAGGCCCGGTGGTGAAGATTATGAGCAACATATGGTTTGTTTGTTGATATTCTGCTGTGCGAACCTTGCATAGTTCTCCTCCGTCTTCATCAGAATCAAACTTGTGATGTCCCCATTGCGGTTGATTATGTTCGGCAAGAAGTTTCATGTAAGTGTGCACGTCCTTTTCGGTGGGGCGTGATCTATGGTCTGAAATCAGAACCACTTACTCACAGGGAACGGATGAGATAATGCTTGCTTCTGGGGGCCTCTTGCTTACAGCCTTGCATGCATACACACCTAGCCATCAACTCAGGCCAAAATATTTGTTTTGCATGTGGATGAAAATAACCTTTTGAGCATCCTCTACAACTAGTTTGGGACAGATCATCGATCGATCGCTTCTCCACGCTCAACTTGCAACGATTTATTTTCTTCCCATGCACAAGTCATGCTTAGGGGGTCGTTGTACTCCTAGCCAGTCAAGGCTCAAACCCCATATTTCATGTTATGTATGTCATTAATACGAATTATTATTTTAGCAGGGGACGTTGTTCATATTGATAGCAAGGCTTCAACGCAATTTTGACATCCTTAAAGCTCAGCGACTGTAGTCTTTAGTAGGTGCTTCATACACGTGAGAAAGTTTTCTTCAACAAAATTTGACAAACGATAGAATGATCGGTTCTATATAGCAAACTCGCAATGTGGCCAGCTCTGAATTTCGGAGCATATGGGCTAGAAGATCACGTTGGCTTACCACATGGTTTACTTGGAAATCACCAATTATATATTGCCTCCATGTCAAAATGTAGTGCATATGCCATGACACGTTAATTGTTGAAATTTGAGAACCGGGGCGGAGGGCGCACCCCGGGAGCTCGCTCTCGCGCTCGCATAGGGATTTACGCCGCCAGTGGCTGATCTCCCTCCTCCGGCCACCTTTGGCCCGGCCATGTACAGATCCGGGACCCTCCCCGCGTCCTCTCTCCATCCATCCCAAATCCCGACGCCGTTTTCACCGGCTCTCTCCCCGCTGTGAAGCTCGAGTCAGGCCCTCCTCCTCTCCCGGTCCCGCTCCCATGTGGTCGAGCCGGGCAGCACTTGGGTTCCCCTGCGGGGCCGAGCAAGCCCTCCTGCCTCCCTCTCCTCTCACCGCCATCGGAGGCGTCGTCGGGCAAAGCCTTGGCGACACGATGGCGGCAGGACCCCTTGGTCGCCGTTCTCGAGTGTGGGGGGTGTTGCTCCGCTGCTCCAGACGATGATGTTGTGGTGCCAGAGACTCCTCCCTTGGCTTGTGGAGCTTCGGTGGTCGCGGTGAGCCGCATATTTGGATGGCGGCGCGGCGACGATGTTTAGGCTGGTGTATTCCCGTGGTCGTGGAGGTGTTGGCCGTCCTGGGCCGCACGGGTGGCAGGGCGGATGCGCATGGTGGAAGGTTCGTGGCTCTGGTCGGCGGTGGGCGGAGCTGCTGCTCCCGACCTGCCTTGCCGGTGGCGGCCGGCTCGACGTCTGGCAAGGTTCTGTGGTGTGTCCTGGCCGACGTGCTGTTGGTTGGGGCTCCTGGTCTCCTTGGGTCTGGGACCTCTATGTGGTGTAGGTTGTTTCTGCCGGTGGTGGGTCTGGCGCTACTCCCTCCCGGAGTCGGCTCGTTGGTGGATGGTGGCGGCGGTTAGGCCACGCTTTGTCATGGATGCACTCTACATTTGTAGTCGATGTGGAGCTGCAGTTGTGGCGGCGCGGAGGGCGCAGTGGTCGGTGGTGTTGGCGTGGACGGTGTGATGGTGGCTGCAAGTTGGTGGTCTTCATCTCCTGGGTGCTGTAGTGGCTCGACCGGCATGCTTTTGGTTTGGGTGTTCATGTCCTGACATTGCATGTGGTCAACGCTCGAGTTGGGTGAGCCCCTTCCCACGGGGCTTGCTGAGGTGGAGGGTGAATGGCTCTGGCAAAAGCCTTGCTTCCGATGGGGATCATCGTCGAAGGGTTCCTTCCTCTCTAGTAGGTTGTGGTTGATCGTACTTTGGCTTTTCGCGGTAAATGTTGGTGTGGCCTGACCTTTCCCCAGGTTTGACAAAGAGTGTTGAGCAATTTCTAGGCGAAAGCTTTACTGGTCGACGTGGGTAGTTGTCGGCGACGACGACGCTTGAGGGCGTCGTGTTCCCTTCTTGAAGGTGTCTTCGAAGAGCTTGTTCACTTCTCTCGAGGTAGCGGACTAGTAGGCGGTGGAGTTTGAGTTGGCCGGTTGCGGCTTGGTCATGGTTTTCGTATAATTATTCCTTAATCAATCAAGAAATTGTGTGATTTTTGGCCTAGTTTTCCATACAAATCGAGTCAACTCTATTCTTTTTTATGTAATTGCAGGAGCACCCTATCCTTTTGAGGAGGTTTCGTAAAAAAATGCGGTGCATATTAGAATTTAGTGGAGTCAAACTTTTAAATGTCTGGTCAAGTTTATAAAAATATAAGAATATTTACAGTATGAAGCATATACAATATGAATATATATTTTACAATGAATATACTCCCTCTGTCCTAAATATAAGTTTTTTAAACTATTTCACTAGGGGTCTACATACGAACTAAAATGATTGAATATACACACTAAAAATATGTGTATATACATCCGTATGTAGTCTATTAGTGAAGCCTTTAAAAAGACTTATATTTAAAAACGAAGGGAGTAGTATACTGATTTGATATTGTAGGTGTTTTTCAGTAAATTGATACTGTAGGTGTCGATAACTTCTTTAGCAAAAAATGGTTGGAATTTATAAAGTTAAGACAACGAAAAATAATACGTATTATTTTTTTAACATTGAAAGAGTACAGTATTCTCTAATTATTATAAGTGGATTCTTCACCAAGTTCGTAGAGGATTAGTTAGAGTAGCTAGTAGTGGTGCCTCCTCTACTGTCGGAACTTGTTAATATGAGCTACCGCGTCCGCGGATAGTTACGCCTCAAACGATGTATTCTATAACAGAATATCTTAAATTTGATATTTTAAATTCATAGAAATCATGCAACTACTACGTCGATGCATTACACATCATCCGACTACTCCATCACTACTAACATGCCATCGGATTATCAAAATTTAGCGTGTTTGGCTATGGTGGAGATCAGTCACGGCTGCCCTTGCCCTTCCCGAAGCCCTTGTCGTTCTTCTTGTCGAAGTACCGGTCGAACACGCGGTATGGATCAAGCCGGATCTGCTCGTCGCCGGAGTTGTCCTCGTCGTCGCTCAACTCCTCCTCCTCCTCCTTCGATGGCAGTCCGGCCATTTCAAAGACTGGCCGATTCTGCTCTCGGGCGAGGGCGCTTGTGTTCCTCCTCTGTCATTTCTTCAAAGTGCGGGCGCGGATAGCTTCCTACTCTACGGTCGATCGCGCCACTGCGTCAGCCGCCGCCATCTCCTGGGCAAGATAGGCCTCGGCGACCCTTATCGTCTCCTTCCCACGACAGACAACCTGTTCCGGTGGGACTCAAAGTCTGCCGGACCGATGATGGGGAAGGGGAGATTTTCTACCCAACGGGACCTCGATGATCCCGCCTGAGAGGAACCGAACGCTCATTGAGCGGACACTATGGAGCCGCGACGGACAGATCATGTTGTCGGTCGGGCGTTGTCCTCGCGGTACTGACGGAATGCAATGCGGACCGCCATTGTCTCCTCCAATCCACGGGGATGACCCCAATCGATGGATCCGGACTGGTCGGAGTCAGATCCGCTGCCCTCCATGTCGAAGAAGGTCGCAGATCGTCGGAGGTGAGCTAAGATGGCGGATGGGAGTTGGGGAAAGTGGAGTGACGTGGCTATGGTTTGGTGAAACGAGCAAATGAGGACGAATATATGTGGGATCGATGCAGACCAATCCTGGCCAAGCGGGTGTGCCCGGGAGCGTCCGGACTGCTCCATGTCCGTCTCATATTTAAACTGGATATGAACAGTGACGATCAACCAAAACGTTTTAAGCCTGTTTGAGAGGTTTAGTTGGATCAAAAATTTATGATCAGTCACTGACCGGACGGCCTGATCTGATGTTTAAGGGGTATAAGGGGTCAATACTCTAACAGGAACCCAACTTGAACAAAGTACCGCAGGCCGCATGCGTACAATTATTAGTGGTATGCAGGTGACAGACCGGATCAGCCTCGATCGGAAGGTTCCCTCCGGCCTATAGCATTCTACCGTGGCACTAAAGCTACCCAAAAATAAGGAACTAGCGTACTTAACCAGGTCTTGAATTACAGGTGCTACACTACATAGACAGGGGTGTTTCTTTTTAGGGACTTTTTGGTGTAGAGACTAAAAAAGTCCCTTTTAGTCCCATGTGAAAGAAACAGGAGGGACTTTTAGGGACTAAAAGGGGGTATTTGGAACTAAAGAAAGAAGTCCCTATGGAAGAGACTTTTTGGGACTTTTTGGCATTTTTTCCAACAGTGCCCCTACTTTTAGCATGTCATTTAATAACTTCTAGTATATTACTAAGGATAACATGGTCTTTTTGCATGTCATTTAATGACCTCTAGTCCATGTTTAGTCATTGAAAAGAAACGGGTAGGGACTAGAGACTTTTTAGTTGGGACTAAAAAAAGTCCTAGAACTTTTTAAAGAAACAGGGCCATAGTCTTCAGAGTGTGGTTAATATTATAGCCAACTGTTGGTTGTAAGATGTGGTCATATCATCTATAATCAACACATACATTCACTTATACAATAAGATTAACTATAAAATTAGTTTTTTTTATCTTCTTCTTATCTTTTTCTTCATATTTATTGCATCTGTCTAGGAAGCCGCATAGAACTAGGCTCTTGCATAAGAGTCCACACCCTTTACTTTTTCATGTCTTTCTCCTTCACATAAGTCAAATTGTTATGTAGACAGGCTTCTAGCCTACTACTACCTCTGTTGTTAAATATAAGTCATTTTAGAGTTTTACTTGGAGACTATATACAGATGTATATAGACATATTTTATAATATAGATTTATTCATTTTATTTCGTATGCAGTCATTAATAAAATTTAAAAAAGAAACTTATATTTAAAAACGGAGGGAGTATTATACTTACTCTCACATACTACTAGTGCGTCTTCTATATACGGCAGCCTGCCACTTGTTGGCTGCCACTTTATAAACTTTTCCTTGTTGCCTGCCTCGCGACATGCGTACACCCAACCAAATGGACGCGTGTGTGAAGTGCAGCATGCAGGAGCATATATCTGGTCTGACGTGGCCAAATCTCCGGAGCAACTACCCTCTTTGACTTGCATCGTACGCACGCCTTTTGTTTACACTACCCGGCGTGCACAAACTGTTCGATACTAATGAATGCCCACGACGAGCAATGCTACAACTACAGGGAGTTTACAAACGTTTACGGACTCTCTAGTGCAGTACGTAAATTTAGCATTTTTGGCCCACGACAGCAGAATGGAACGAAAATTCGCAGCTTCCGCAGCACGTCTCTAGTGCAGTCTGCACCGCGACCTCTATATAAGCCAGCCCGGTCGAGGAAGACCAGAAACATAGTCGCATACTACCTAGCTTGCTTCTGACCACCGCATCCATCACAGCGCCCGAGCCCAGATCGACTCTAGCTTAATTACTAGCAGAGGAGAGGAGTTCGCCGTCGGGAGGAAGAAGAAGAAGATTTGTGATGGGGAGGTCGCCGTGCTGCTGCCACGACGCCGGCGTGAAGAAGGGGCCGTGGACGGAGGAGGAGGATAAGGCGCTGGTGGAGCACATCCAGAAGCGCGGCGGGCACGTCGGCAGCTGGCGCGGCCTGCCCAAGGCCGCCGGGCTCAACCGCTGCGGCAAGAGCTGCCGCCTCCGCTGGACCAACTACCTCCGCCCCGACATCAAGCGCGGCAACTTCTCCGACGACGAGGAGCGCCTCATCATCGCCCTCCACGCCGGCCTCGGCAACAAGTACGTGCCCACTGCCCAGTCCACGTCCAGAATCCAACTGCTCCTCCACACCACACACACCACCACTCGCACAACAGCTTAGCCGCCATGCACTGTCATTTTCTTCACCGTTGGCTTTTGCATAGTTGTTAGTCTTGAAGTGACGCTGACATGCATGGATGATTTTTTTGGTGGACGTTAGGTGGGCGACGATCGCGACGCACCTGGAGGGCCGGACGGACAACGAGATCAAGAACTACTGGAACACGCACATCCGCAAGAAGCTCCTGCGCATGGGCGTCGACCCCGTCACCCACCAGCAGCTGCCACCCGACCACCACCTCGACGGCGCCTCCGCCTCGCTCCTCCCCGAGGCGCTCCTATGGGCGGCGGCCGCGGCAAGACTCGGGGGCCTAGACACCGGCGCACTCAGGCAGGCGCAGCTTCTGCAGCATCTCCTCCATACCATCGGCTCCAACAACGACGCAACTAACCTCATCGCCAACCTAGCTGCAGCAAACTCAGTGCTGAACTCAAGCAGCAGGATCGTTCCAAGCCACCTGCTCCAGGATCAAATGAACATGTTGTCTGGTACGAACTATCTGCAGCCGGGCTACCTCTGTAACACCACCTCCAATTTTACAGAGCAGGACGTGGTGCAGCAGCAGCTGATCAAGGATATGTCTCCTGGAACGAGCACCTTTGAAGCAGCTGGACCAGCTGATCAGCACTGCAACACTACTGCTGCATTCGCAGCGCGTGATGTTGCACCGGCGGTTGACATGCTGCCGGTGCAGGAGTTTGCCGGCTTGATGGAGCCCATGGAACTACAACTACCCAATCTATGCTCACTGGAGAGCGATTCTTTCTGGAAGGACCTACTGGAGGACGGCTACCGTTTGTAGTTCCATTTTCCGGATGAAATAGATGTGTTGTGTATGATAGTTTTGTACATAATCTATAACGCGGTTGAACTTCATGCAACCAGGCCTGATACATGTAGAGATCGGTGTTAGATTCATCATAGAGGTGTAGATGAGATGATACAACATGCATTGATCTGTTTGTGTGTTTATTATGATCCTTGCAATAGATTCAGTTTTTGTCATTGTGGCTGAAGGTTGTCAATTGCTGATTTGAAGTGACTCGTGATGTCAATTAACATATTGCCACTCAGCAACTATAATGAGATTGTAGACAAGTCAAAATGCAAAGACTAGCTATCTTGCACGACAGTGTAAAGAACATACACGCTCCATCACAGTTACTGGTGCTTACTACCCCCTCTGTTCATAAATATAAGTAATTTTAAAATTTTCACTAACGGACTACATGCATATAGATGTATATAGACATATTTTAAAGTATAGATTCATTTATTTTGATCTATATGTAGTATCTAGTGAAATCTCTAAAAAAACTTATATTTAGAAACAGAGGAAGTAGGTGACACTCGGTTAGTGGGGCATTAATGAAAGAGTAGTGGAATGTTATACGCTTTGTTCCTTTTTATAAGATGTATTGGTTTTTTGAAGTTAAACCTTTCTACTTTGATCAAGTTTATAAAAAAAAAAATCTACAGTACCAAATTAATTTAGATTGGTGATGAAATATATATCCAAATTTTTTTAGTAGTATTGTAGATATGCATATATAGTTTTACTATAAACTTGGCCAAAGATAAAAATGTTTAACTTCTTAGAAATATACCTTATAAAAGGGAAGGGGGGGTACTGGTTTTATAGAGACCAGATGAGTGTTGCTATCCACGTACAAATTTCATGAGAGGTTGGGTAAACTTCACTTTAAACCATATATTTATACCAAAATGACACACTCCAGGCCATAATTAGCACACAAAAAAACAAAATGACACACTCCAGGCCATAATTAGCACAAATAAAACCAAAATGACACACTCCAGGTCATAATTAGCACAAATAAAACCAAAATGACACACTCCAAGCCTAACGGTTGAAGTGGCTTTGACATGATGGCTACTCTAAGAGTGACACTGTGCATACAGTTGGGCACGTCGCGTGTAGACCAAAATTGAAGCTTATATGGTAGGATGTGTTTAGTGTAGAGCGGGTAAAGCCTAACCCTTATCCATTCTAGTTGGTTCCACGAGTCTCTAGCATCACTTGTAGCATGCTATTTCAATTCTTACTTACATGGACATGAAAGAACCAAGTGCAACGTTATATCCCTAGCCAACTCGGCCCTAAGAATAGGCAACAATGTTGACGTGGATTAGTCGGGGCAGGCGCCCTCGCCACATTGGATGGTATTAAGTGGACCAGTACTGTCAGGTCTTGTCCAGCCACCCGAATTTGTTTGAAAAATACAGTAGTAAACTTTTTTGCTAAATTTTATTGGAAGTGTCGTAGGAAGTAAAACATGCTTCACCACACCGTTGTGTCACAAATATCCAAATAATTTTGTTGAACTACTCCCTCCATCCCCAAATATGTCGAATATAAATTCAGTTAAGAGGTCAATTAGTTTCCAAGATTGATGGAATATATTGAATAAAATATCAACAACAATAATATTGAATAATCCCGCAAAAGATATTGAATATATATGATGTGAAAATATATTTAATGGTGGATATACTACTATTGATTAGGTGTTGTTTATCTTCTTTTTTTAATCCTGGTTAGACATAGAAAATGTTTCGACTCCATTTATACGCCACCTATTTAGGGACGGAGGGAGTACTTTACTCCCTCACATAAAAGGATCGACCTAAAAATATTATTTTCAGTAAATAATGAATGAACCAACAAAATGAGCAAATATGTTACACTCTCAATCCATATAATATGCACGATTGAGTTCTTAAGGGTGGAAAGGTGCTGTCTCGTACTCCAATTATTGAGGGAGTACCTTACATTATTATGGACGTAACACCCTACACAATGTGATGTTTCTCTTTGGTAGCTATTATTATTGGTTGGGGTAGGAATTTGGCTTTTGCAGGGTTGAAGCTGATGGAGCTCATCAAGGGCCTTGAGACTGACGTACGGCCTTCTAGAGCCGATGCCAAAGTCCACACGAACAGTTTACTGCATCCGAATATGTAACGGCGTCGACTACATCTAATGAGCGATCATCTGTGCTGAGCCTACACGAGTGATGACTTCACCAGCAGCAAAAGGGCCGTTTATAGTTAGAGTTAGGCAGGTGAAAGGGTTGCCCGATGTTTGAAGCCATCGACTTGTCCCAACAGAAGAAGGAAAACACGAAGGATTGATGTGAGTGATCGATGATCATTGGGTCATTCTGACCTTAGACCTTCAAGGAAGTCCATTGTGTCGTTTCAGTGGATAATGACATGTGGATTTCTTTAAGCAGAAGGTGAAACGAACTCTGTTGACTTTTGCTGCCCGTACCAGGTTGAAGCATCCTGTCGTATCCTATCCGTGGGGTTCTTTGTGTTGAAAAAACGGAGTGGAACTGTTGAACTTGGTAGATGCTTTCTTGGTGTGAATGATCGAGATGACAAGCATCGAGACCGACCCAGCTGTATTCAGATTCTAAAGGTGTATCTGGACCAAATCCAGGTGAGTGGTAAACCGACTATATATAGGTGAGTGTTGTTTTTTTCGAAACGGAATATAGGCGAGTATTTGGAATGGCCTTATCTACATGCACCTTCCACAGCACTGTGGAAGATATACATCTTGGTTGGTTTTGCCTGAAAAAACATGCATGGGTGTGTATCTTTACTTCACTATTAAATCAACTTCAATGAAATGACCCGTTTCATCCGTCGCCGTCCGTTTGGGACCGCGTGGATAAAAAGGATGGTCCAACACACCGATCCATTGTCGTAACGCGTCCGCTTCATGTCCGCGTCGATCCATTTCCGGCCCAAATTTGGAAATGAAATGCGTCGGCGTGGAGGCGAAGCGAACGCGCGCGTACCCTCTCGTTGTCCGCCCCAACTACCCACGGCCAACATTATTAATGACGGGCGCCCTCTTCAGGCCCACGCGTCAGCGGTCGCGGTCGACCTTTTCTAATCCGCCCGTGCGGCGGGTTCCGCCTCATCTGCTTTCAGAACCCACCCGTCCACATCTCGCCACCTCGTCGGTGATCAAACCCTAGCACCATGGTTGGCTCCTTTCCAAACAAAGACAAGGCCCTGCTCTACCCCCGCGCCATCTCCCTGCCGGCGTATTCCCGTCGGCCTCGTCGGAGTGTGAACGTCCCGGTGCACCAAGCGCGGTGGCACTGGTAGCACCACGTGCCGCTGCCTTCCTCCCACACCACTGGTATCTGGATCCGGAGAGGATCTCGGTGCCGGCCGTGCCGCGGTCGACGCGGGTGCACATGGAGGAGGTGAGTCGTCGGCGGCGTCTGCTGACGCCGGAGCAGCGGCAAAACCCTGCATACGCGACAGATACCCTCAATTGGGAGCTCTGGTTTGCGGTCGAGCATTGAGGAGCAGCGCTGTCATGGCGTGCGCGACATGCAGCCAGGAGGCCGCCGCCGCCCCCGCCTGTCGTCAGCGACGAGGACGAGGAGGCTGAGGCCGCCTACCTGGCGACCCTGGCAGCTGTGCTCCGCGAGAACAAGGAGGAAGAGCAGCGCAAGACCGACGAGGGGGCGGCGTACCAACAACAACTCGCCGAGGCCATCACGCTGTCGGCCGCCGGCGAGTGTGTCGTGCCACCTCCGCCGAAGCCCGAGCCCACATAGGCGCGGGAGGTCTACCGGTGGATTAGTTGCGTCTGCGAGGTTGTCAGTGCGCTGCCCATCTGGCTGGGCGCGACACCGCAGGAGGAGCAAGCCTACCTCAAGCACCGGAGGACGGAGCACCTGCGGGCGGAGCGCGCCGAAGCCCTTCGGCTGATGGAGCTCGAGAAGGAGGCGGAAGAGGAACGATAGGAGATGGAGAAGGAGGAGTGCGCCCGAGCTGCTGCGCTGCCGTCGCCACCAGCACAGTCCGCGCCGGCGGGACAGACGACGGAGGCGCAGGCAGCTGCGCTCTGGAACACGACGTTCCCCTGGGCCGGCCCTACGCCTATGCTGGTCGACCTCACCGGCCCCGACGACGACGACAACGCCACCGCCTAGGGTTGTCTCGTAGTTTTAGGTTTTTTTAAATTTTAATTAATGTAATGAGGACGCGTGGACTCTCGTCGGCCTTCGCGACCGACTTTTACTGTTTAATTATGCATGTTTATTGTTTTCATAAATACTTTACTTATTTATTTTCACACATGTGCAAAAATAAATCGAATCAGCGTTGACGCATGTCTGAAGAGACTCAAACGGACAAAAAACGAACAAAGTAACCCTCCGTTTGGGTGGGACGATTGGAGTTGCTCTTACAGTCTCGTGGAAAAGGAAAATCTGACGCATCCCGATATGCCTAACAGGAAGTACGTACATAGATTTTGTATACGCAGAAATGATGGCGTTACATTAGAATGATCTCGGTGAAAATTATCAATGGCATGACGACGAGGGGAGACAGAACCGATGGTGAAATGTCGTTGCTGATGTTCTCCTCCTACTTGCCCATGCACGGAACCACATCGGAACTGTTAAATGCTTGTGAACGTGGGCAACCGAGGAAGATTCTACTCCAAGCTACGTTCCCTTGAACCAACAGTCACCTCGCCGGGCAAAACAACAGTAGATTTCCGGGTAAATATATTAAAGCTATACCAGCAGCTGACGGCGATCAGTTGACGCATAAAGGGAAACGTGTTTGACGGTCGAGCATTCCTCTCCCGTCGCCAACGCATGCGCCTTGGAAAACGCGACGCGATCCGCACGTCTCGCCGGCGAGAGATCTCACGGACGGACGTAGTACGTACGTACGCATGCACGCCGCGTTTACCTAAGCGACGACGCCGATGCGCCAACCAAACCACTATGCAGGGGCGGCCTACACACGCATGCATGGACCGGCCGCCGGACGTAGCCCTCGGTTGCACAGGGAAACGTCCAAGAAACCAATGCGTGCGTGCGTTTTCCATGCGGATCGTGGTGAGGTCCTCGGGGAAGAACCGCTACCTGCCGGAGAGAAACGCCGGGAGGGGAGGCGCGCAGGACAGGACAGGACAAGCGGTAGATGGTGACGGTGGGAGACTTTTGCGCGGTCAAGTTCGGGACAGGGACGTCGTATCCATGGATGGAGCCGGAAGGAGGTGAGGGAGGGGGCCTGCTGTGTGCTGTTGTCTGGCTGCTGCTGATCGACTTTGTCCGGGCCGGGTCGTCTGGCTAGCTAGCTTTCCAGCAAATCTACCGCGTAGAGTTGGTCGGGGCCTCCGACGACGGAACACCCAACACGCCTTAGCTCCAGTCCACCCGATAGAAAACAAAACATATGATGTGTGTGGCTCCACGGTGTGATCATCCCTTGATTGTTTCAAGCTCGAGGATGAAGCCCGCACACATTATTCTATGAGTACCTCTCAGAGGCTGAATTGGCAAATCTCTGGGTTGGCCAAGTCGACACCGTGATCCAGGAATATGAAACGACTCATGCCACATCCATGAAATTGTATCTAGGTGGCAACACAGGAAACATAAGAGAATATACATTGTAAATATGACCTCCTAAATATCCGTGTGTTCCCTATTTGTCCGTCCCGCAGCCAGTTTTTTTGTTTCTTCATATATCCGATCACTTGCACGTGATTGATAGAAAGTAAGAGAGAGAAAGAAAAGAAAAAGGTGGTCTGGGATGGGGGTCGTGTGCTATGTGGCGGTTTGACCGGGCGCGTCCAGGTGCGTCCGTAAGCCCTCATATACTCTCTATATTTGAGATGGATATGATGGTTTGTGGACAGCCCGACCGTATAAGGATGATATGAGGGGTTCAGTTGGGTCACTTTTTTCTCTTTTCTATCAAGTCATTGATCGTGCGCGTCCGCAGACGTATGAGGGATCATTTGAAACATCCGATTGTAAATGCTCTAACCATCTCGACGAAGCAGCTTATCTATGTTTTCTTTCTTCCTACTAGGTCACAAGGCAAAGTGACGCGGAAGTATGTGTGTTTGGCAACTGATTGTGATCACTGATAGGTTTCAATGAAATGGTGCAGCTCATCGTGATCGGTGACAGGCTAAACACGATGGCGAACTTACATTCTAAGACCATCACTACAAGCTTGTCTTGCCCTCGTTGCGACATTTTTCTCGAGGATGTGACGCACCTTGTCCTTCTCTGCCCATGTGCGGCTCAGGTCTGGTCACGCCTGGGCCTTCAGGTCTCTGTCGCCATCGACTTCATCTGGGATACCCTGACTTCAATTGGCCTCGACATCAACATTTGGCCTACCGTCGTCCTCTCTATCCTCTGGAAGCTGTGGGACTTCAGGAACGCTCGTGTTTTCCGTAACAAGATGCACTCCCCCCTAGATACTATTAGAAATATCATCTCGGATTTTACGCTTTGGGTCTTTAGATTTAAGGACCCAGTTAGTAGGGAGGCTGTCATGTCTTGGCAGTTGTACCTCTCCTCTCGATGTAATCCTTAATGTAATGTGCAACTCGTCTTCGGGTCTTTGAGTAATATATTCAGGTGGGGACCCTCTCCCCCGGATGATTGTTAAAAAAATCATGGTTTAGAAGAACATTATCGTTTCTTTAAAGCATCTACGGCCGGAGGTTGCAAGTATGAACCCCTCAAACTCCCGCAGACGCGTCCGGGCGCACTCGCGGGAAGTGACCACGCATGCCTCAAATAAACACAGCCGCATCCGGACATCTCATACTAGATTCTCAAATCCATACAAAAACAAGCAAACAAAGAAACCTACGTACTACATAGAAACCTAACTACTACTACTCTTCGGAGATTTCGATGATCTCCATGCCCTCCGGCGGATGCATTGACAGCAGCTAAAGCTCTGCCTCCTCCGGCAGCTGTAGCTCCGCCACCTCCAGCTGCTCCGCTCCAGCCTCCTCTGCCGCTATCTCCGCTCCGAGCTCGTCGAAGAGCGCGTCAGCCTCCACCTGTCTCTGCTGGATGAGCTCCCGGTTGGCCGACACCTCGGCCTCATCCTGGATGGACCCCAGGATGGCATGTTGCTCCGCGTTCTCCTCGGCTTGGACGATGGCGAACTCTGCATCCTCCTCAAAAAACATCTATGAATTGTATCTAGGTGGCACCACAAAAAACATAACCATCTAGATGAAGATTATCTTTGTCTTCTTGCTTCCTACTGGGTCACAAGGCAAAGTGACGCAGAAGTATGTGAATTTGGCAACCAATCATTATCACTGATCAATTTCAGTGAAATGGTGTAACTAAAAGACATTTGATGGCCCAGAACAACATTACCATTTTTTAGGGCGCCCCTATACCTCGCCTTCAACGAGGTGGTAGGAACCCTCGCTGAAGGGGAGACCGAGATGCTCTGGCCCAGGAGCGCTGGAAGCCACTCTATAAACATTTTTGTTGGAAAATGTTGACCATATATTTTAAAAACGTTAAATGTGTATGGAAAAATATGTATCAAAAATTGAACATGTATTAAAAACTGTCAATCAAGCATTTGAATGTTTAGAACTATTTGAAAAATATTGATAAAGCATTTGTAAAATGTTAAATGTGTGTAGAATTACGAAAACATGTTGTAGCCTAAATATAATAAATATATATATTACAAAAAATAACTAAAAAACAAAGTTTTCGAAAAATTGTTGATTTTTTATCATGTATTGAAAAATGTTAATAAAGCATTTGAAAAAATGTTAAATAAGTATATGAAAATTGTTAATCAAGCATTTGGCAAATGCTAAATTGGTATAGAAGACCATGTATTACAAATTGATGGTAATTTTTATCATGTAAATAGAATTGTTTATTAAGTATTTGAAAAAAATGTTGAAAAAGCAAGTGACAAAAGTTAATCAAACATATGCAAATTGTTAAATGTATAAAGAAAAAATGTTGGCCATGTATTAAAAATGATGAAAAAATTGATCATTCAAATCAATATGTTAATGAAGCATTTGAAAAGATAGTGAACAAGTGTCTGAAAAATGTTAACCAAGCATTTGAAAAATGTTAAATGTGTATAGAAACATGTGGACCGTGTACTCAAAAAACGCTAATCTTTTTACTCAAAAACTGTTAATCAAGCATTTACATTAAATATACACAAAAAAGTTGATCATGTACTAAATAATTACTAATCTTGTATATAAAATATTAATCATGCATATGGAAATGTTAAAATTATGTATATAAAAAGTTGAAAATATATTAAAAAGTGTCAAACTTATATTGGAATTATTTAAACATGTATTACGAACATATAATTGACATATAAAAAATGTAGAATGAAAACGAAAAGAACCAAAGAAAATCCAGAAAATGAAAGTGAAAAAGAAACAGAGAAAAAATGGAAAAAATGCAAAGTAACAAATGAAAAAGAATAAAAATCCAAAATTAAAGAAAATATATAGAAGAAAAGCAAAAATGTTTTGCGAAGCTTCTATTTATAAGTATAGATCGTTTTTAGAAACCTTTCAACGTTTATTTTCTTTTGGTCTATATTTGATTCATTAGTTTTCCTTTTTGTGGTGTGTGGGGTCTGTTTTTTTCTGCACTTTTCTCTTTTTCTTCACTTTTTCAAATACGTGTCAACTTCTTATTAATATAAGTTGAACATTTTTTATATACAGGTTGAAAAAAATAGATACACATTGAACATTTTTCAAATATATGTTGAAAGTTTTATTTAAATTTATAATTTATATGTTGAACATATTTATCCTGATGCAGACCAAAAAATAGTATGTATCTGTTGAAAATTATCCAAATATGCATTTGTACATTTTTTTCAAATACATGTTGAAGATTTGTCAAATGCATATCGAACGTTTTTTATATACACGTGGAACATTTTTCAAATACGCATTGAACATTTTTTTTTCTGAATGCATGTGAACATGTGTTAAATGTATATTAAACATTTCTTATGTATACAGTGAACAACTTTTTGTGAGAGAACATTTTTCACGGATGACATGAACATAGTATGTATACCTAAGAGAGTTATCCCGACTAACATATTTATCTTGACATGCTGCCTATGCATACACTATTTTTTTCAGCTTTGATTTATTGATATGTGTGGCCATTCTAATAAACACCGGTCATTTTAGGTTTGACCTTTCTTGGTGGATGGGGCTCATTATTTCAATTTATTTACTTTCATCTTTGTTGCAAACAGGTTTTCGAATAATATAATTATCGGATATCTTCCATGAATGTCATTTTAGCGTAGGAAATAATTCACAATGATAGATCAATCTTGATACAAAAAACCAGTAGTACGTATTTATACAGGGTTGAGCATAGGTTGCTCAACAGTTTATTACAAGCACGCCCATATTCAACATAAAGCGGATATAACCCAGTGGTCATGGGGTAGCACTAATTACTCGTATATATAGGTGGATGTGTCACGGCGGAGTAAAGTGGCACGACTCAATACTACAACATGTCAAGCATCAGAGTGAGGCTTAATAATTTATTCTTGATGGCGGAAGCGGTGAAATAATACAATGGCGGACTCCAATATCGCAAGACTAACTGGAACTCTTCTATGCATCGTACTCGCTATCGTACTCTTCATTCATGAGATATCCTTCATCAAAATCTGGCCAAATCAACAATTCAATGAGTACTTTCAAAGTAGTCCCAAGAACATGTGGATAAAAAAATATAATGAATGCAAACAGAATGTACATGCACAAGTTACTTGAGATGTCGCAATCAGCAAGGTTAATAATTTAACAGTAAGCTAAAGTAAAATAAAGATAGATAAATCGGGTGGTAGTCGTCCCGAAATACCCAAGAAAATAAAATAGACCGATCGAATGTGTGAAGCGACTCCTTGAATGGTTAACAATAAAAGTAAACTGTAACAGTCGGGCGCCTAGGCGACACCATATAAAAGGCTTAATAAAATATATAACTTACCACATTCGGGCGTCTAGACGACACCATGTAAAGAAATTTATAAAATAAATAATTTGCACAGTCGAACGTCTAGGCGACACCACATAAAGGGTATATATAATAATCAACAAGTCATAGTCGGACGTCTAAGCGACACCACAGAAAGGGCGTAAATAACAAATCAACAGGCCACACTCGGACGTATGAGCGACACCATAAAAAGGGCTTATATTCGAGTAGCAACATGCCAGTATCCACGGTACAACCAACCTACATGATACTCAATACAACCAATGTTTCAACATATTAGCCGTAAACATCACACTCATATAATCATAAGTAAGAGCATCTCTAACACACCCCGTATAATGGTCAAACCCGTAAAAAACGACGTGTTTATAGTTTCGATAAGAAAAACGACGCGGAGCAAACTCCATAAAACTTGTTCGACCCGTAAATTTTTTAAGGGGCACGATAAATCCATCCGCGAAGACCTTAAATGTGTAGTTTTAGAGACAGTATACAGTTCAACCCGTAAAACTGGTCAAACCTCGTTGGAGCAAACACGTCGTCGCGGAACTGACTGGAATCTACCTGGAACTCACAGGAATCCGTCGGCACATGTCGAAAGAAGCCGCCGCACGCCGGAATTTTTCGCCGCGGGTCCGTATTGCGGCCAGCTCGACCTCCGCTGTCGAGGCGAGACCATCCCCGGACATGACGGAGCAGGCCATCGGCGGCCCGTATCAGGGCGGGGCGGCACCAGAGAAGAGCGAGGCAGGGGTAGGGGAGCTCGTGCGGCTACGTCGGGGAACGCGCGTGCGGCGGCGGGCAGTGTCAGGCTCAAATTGGGGACGGGCGGGAGCGCCAGGGAGCGCGGGTCAGGGCGGGCGACAAAGGGCTCCTCCACTGCATGCGTGGCTCGAAACGGGCAGCGCTGGGACGAGGTGGGGACGAGGCGGGCACGCTGTGGCCGGAGACGCCTCGCCAGGACGGGAGGAAAAAATAAAAAAATGAGCTAAAGTGGGATGCAGTTTTATTTACGGACTCTGCTCTGTCCGAGGAAATTTCGCACCGTAAAACGGTTTATAGTACCCCTTATACGTGTTTTTAAGCGTCGACTCTTACGGGGCCTGCTAGAGATGCTCTAAGAGTTCTCATAAAGAATATTTGCTCTTCCGAGACCGACACTTGATCTGTCAACCAGTCGTCCTTGACCATGGACGCGGCTACATGAATAGTTTTGACTCTGCACAGGGTGCACTCTTTACCCACAGCCAACGTGTTTCAATAGTCACAAGGAATAACCCCATCTACGATAATTTAGAAGTAAACACACATAACTAGCACACATCCATTTTTACCCAACAAGGCCCAGAATCACCCGGACTACGCTTCCAGGGAAAACCATAAGACGGGGAGGTCGACACCTCGAATAGCATGCGATCAAATTTATACCGCGCTACTAAGGGGTGCCCCCCTCTCGGCCCCAGGCCGGAAACATCCATGCCTCCTGACCGGATGACTGGCATTATTCTAGGGCCCTGGAACCTTTTTCCGGCCCCTGTACTTGGTGTCTACATGGAGATAGGATCACAACCTACTAAACCGTATCCTCCTTCAGAAAGACATGTGGCAGCATGAAAAGTTCTATGCCGATATTGGATTTGTTAAGTTTGTTAAAGTACTCGCATGCTCCGACATGACCAGGCCACAACCTATCATGTTCTGTGTGACTAGGTTGTCAAAGTGTTCTTCATCACGTCACACGTGTTAACTCAACCATGCATGAATTCATATCACATGTCATGGGATCTATTCCTTACGCAACAAGTTTATCAAGCAATCATGCTAGTAGACATGACATCAAATATTGAAACATGCTTGCTTGGGTCGATGAAGTCGGAGGTAGACTCGGTGAGGTGGACGGCGGCGTCTTCTCCTTAGGTATCTACGTCACATGAATACGATATCTACATAAATACCGTGCATGTAGAAAAGTTGTCCAAAAATATTTGTAATTAAATATCATAAAAATTGGACAGGAAAATGAAGTTGTCAGAAAAAGAATCAACTAGAAATCAATTTATGTTTAAAAGTTTTAAGCAAAACGCTCCCAGGGACCTATCTGTGATAAATAGGAAAGTCTCTAGGGTCTAGAATGAGAAAAAAGAAAATGCTTCAGTGGAAATACGCTAGCCAGAGAAGAAGGCGTATCTAGACGAAATATGTTTTTAGAAAAACGATTCAAAAGGAAAAGAACCTGCCTTGCGGAGCCCTCTTGCCAGGTTTGGGATTTGGCACCGGCGACACAGGACTCGCGGTGGTCAGCGACGGCGATGTACACCGGATCTAGAGGAAAGGACGTCGCAGGCGCACTCACGGGGTCCTTTCGCGATGGTGGGTGGTGGAAGGGGTCATCGGCGAGCACCAACGTCGACGGCAACCTCCACTCCAGCGGACGTCGACTTCGGGTGCAGGTGGATCTCGCCGGAGAGACCTACATCCGTCAAATTGGAGCGCCGTTCAGAGCCGCGGCTTCACTAGGAGGCACAACGGGCACAAGAGTGTCGTTGGGAAGCCTGGCGTCGACGAGCCAGCTCACCACCGACGCCCGGGTGCGGCCATACGACCGCGCGGCGCATGGATAGGCTCGGGGAACATGGAGCAAGCGCCAACGCTCGGCACTGGTGAAATTGTAGTCGGATTTGAGCAGTCACTCGTCCAGTGCACGCCAGGTTCTCGATAGAATGGAAACGGCATGGGGAAAACGAGTTTTGAGCTGAAACTTGGAGGGAACTAGGGAAGGATTCTCATTGCTTCTAAAGGCTGCCTAAATTAATTCAGAAATTTTGGGGCTGAAAAAGATGGGTTTCCAACAAAAAAATCAAATCTGGTCCAAATTTCAGTCAAATAGAATTTGAATAATTTGAACTGTAAAACATATTTTTTTCGATAAATAGGTTGAGAGTACCTAGGGTTATCATGGATAGATTACTTGGGGTTAGAAGCTAAAAATACCTATATGTTCCTTTGCAAATTTTTGGGGTCCAAAATGATTACAGAAAAAGCCTTGAGTCATATTAAAATAGATAAAAATAATAAACATATTCAAAACTTTGTGAAACTGTTTTAGATGATGTCTTGAGGACAAAAGAGGTTCATTGGGATGAAAATCTTGAATTTAGGAGAGGAGAGAAATGAGTGCGAATTTTAGAGGGAAAAAATTGAGCATAAACCAATTTGTGATTTTCTAAAAAAAATAAGAAATGAAATTCTCTCAATGAAATTTTTGTCATGTAAGAACGAGATAGAAACTCTTGTCAAACCAGAAGTTATTTCAAGAAATCTCATAAGAAATTTTCTCAAGAATAAAGTTTCTCAAAAGATTCCAAAAGAGTTTTTTTTTTAATTCCAATAACTCTCTTTAAAAATAATATAAACTTCAAAGTTTCAAATTTAAAATTTATGGGTGGTACACATAGGGGTTCTCAACTTGATTCTTCTTGTATGTATGAGGTAGGATACATGTCAAGATAGAATACATTATTTTTAATATTAACAAATTCATACCCCTTCAACGCCATTTTTATAATAATATCATTGATATGTGAAGCATATTTACTTATCGACATGGGATGATCTCAAAGTTAATCTTAAATATAAGTACATATGGACACGGTGAGACCAACCAATTTGATTTGAGCAGATATCTTACTAAATCACCTCTGAGTTAATCCTTTTATGCAGGAGAGAGAAGAAAATGTACCATATTGCAAATATTTTCTTTTTTTTTTCTTCTTCTTCAATGTGCATCCCTCGTGCGAGCTGATGAGCATGCTAAGAGCAACTCTAGCAGACCCCACATAATGCCGGCCAGCAAAACACGTTTGCAGTTCACGCAAAACCCCTTTTGCGGGCCGGCACGGGCTGACATGGATGCACCTCCCAAACGGACCCGTATAAAAGTATATTCACCGAATATGCTTTTATACGGGTCGGCTTTTGCGGGGTCTGTTCGGACACGGCCGCGTCGCCCCGAAAACAGAAAACGCTCAATTCTCGCATTTGACATAAGTTCTCACAAATAAGTTCAAATTCAAACAAACATAACACAGTTTTACGCGCAAATAAAAGTCAAGTTCAGTACGACAAACGCAAAAGAGGGCCTTGCATCATCTTGTTCGATCTTCACTCCGCGCCATCGAGTCCATCTTGAAATTCATCGGCATTGCCACCATATGGAGCAGAGAAGACCATTCTCCTCTTCAAGATCTCTCTCCTTGCCATATCATGCCATGTTTTGGTGAGGTTGTCCATGTCATCGCGGTTCATTGACATGATATTGTTCTCTTCGGCGAGCAACAAAGATTTTATGTCGATCAACTTCCATTTCTTACACTTTTGGAGCAACTCCCAACAATGCTCTAGTTTGAAGAATTTGCCTTCCGAAGTTTCCAT
Source organism: Hordeum vulgare subsp. vulgare (assembly GCF_904849725.1). NCBI lineage: Eukaryota > Viridiplantae > Streptophyta > Magnoliopsida > Poales > Poaceae > Hordeum > Hordeum vulgare. The sequence continues at coordinate 618,348,478 of NC_058519.1, read as the reverse complement.
GTATTTGTATCTATGTTGGGCAATCTTGTCCTACACAATATGAACAAAGTGATGTAATCAATTCTCATGATGCAAATATAATTACGCACAACTTGAACATTGCGTACTTGCTTCAAGCAAGCTGCCCAACGGCTGCACATAGGCTTGATATTCTCCCAACGCCCTTCAAGCGACCGAAATGTGCGTGGAGTCCTATTGGGATACTTTGCCATAATGCGGAAGTATTGATCTTCGATCCTTTGCCAATATCTCTTGACGGTTTGAGAAGTACCCGTGCATACATCAAGAGACACCGCACTCCATGCTTGGATCAAAGCTTGATCTTCCAACATCGTGTAGTTCTTCGATCTTTGGCTATATTGAACGATTGACAAGTCACGAGCTATCGCAACAAATGACGAAAACAAAATGAAATGACCATGACCGAAGATGCATACCTTCCGGCCATTTCGTCGAACACCTCGCTTGCGGGGGGAGCGACACCGTTGAACGGCATCGCCGGGGCATCTCTTTCCGGGATGGAGTGAGAGGATGAAGGAGCATGAATCGTCTTCCTCTTGACGCCCGCGACCTTGGTGACCTTCTCCGCCGCCGGCCGTGATCGCACAACAGCGTTAGCGCCCGGAGCGCGAGACTTCGCGGCGGGGGCTGTCGGATTTCCGCCCGGCACGACCACGTTGCCCTGCCGCTTGCAGGCAGGCGCGGCGCTAGCTTGAGCGACGGCGGGGCCAACATGACCGGCGACGAGATCCGCCCGAGGGGAAGGAGCGTGCGTGACCTCGGCGGTGACGGGGGGCAGCAAGGAGGCGTCCATGGCGGCGAGGGCGAGGGACGGTCGCCGCAACGTGCTGAGATTCGTCTAGTTTTCTAAAAATGTGTGAAATTTTTTTCAAGTCTCAAGAACATTTTTTAAACGTAGAAACATTTTTTAATATCACAATTATTTCTCCAAAATTCCATGAATAATTTTTTCAATTCTACCAAAAAAATCAAAATGAAACGAACATATATTTGAAATCAAACCTTTTCCAAATGTGATGAGCATTTGCTTACAAATTATGCGAGCATTTTATTTACCTTACATGACCATTTTTAACGCATGGTGAAACTTTTTATAATTAAGTAAATTATTGGTTTTAGGGAAACGTTACCTATCTACCGCTCTCATGTCCACCGCCTCCTTTGCTCTACACGTGGCCATGTGGTTGTGAGTTAAATCACAGGGAAGGAAGGAGCAGAGGGACACAAACTCGTGAGTGTGCTACTGAAAGGACCTCGATGACGCCTAGAGGGGGGTGAATAGGCTATTTAAAAACTTCTTCGAATTTGGCTTGAAACTAATGCGGAAATAAACTAAGAGGGTACTAGTCAAGCACAAATCCTAAATGCACTAGGCACTGCAACGTGTATCAACAACACAATCTATCAAGATGGACACAATACAGTTACTAACAAGCACAAGTAAGTTACACAAACTTACTTGAGCTATATCACACGACAAGTAGATGAACAACACAAGATACTAGATCACACTATATCACATGATATATCAAAAGCTGCAAGTATGAACGTGTGGATATAGAGGGTATGCTTGAATGATTAATCTTGTACAAGAAATAGCCAACACAATATAATGAGCACAAACAATATGCAATGTATGTGTGCTCAAGTAACACAAGTAAACCACAAGTAAGGAGTTAGGGTTAAGGATAACCAAGGTCACTCAGACGAAGATGTATCCCGATGTTCACTTCCTTGGAGGGAAGCTAGTCACCGTTAGAGAGGTGGATGTTACCACGAAGGCACACCAACGCCACGAAGGCTCACCCTATTCTCCCTTTGAGATAACACCACGAAGGTGTTTCTCAACCACTAGTGGTAAGCCTTTGAGGTGGCTTCCAAACCCTCACAAACTTTTTCGGGGGGTAATCACACGGATTGATTCCTCTCCGAAGAACTCCTACCGCCTAGGAGTCTCCAACCTCCAAGAGTAACAAGATCACGGGGAATGCTCAAATCTCAAATAGCTTGGGTTGAGAGGAGGAGAGGGAGACGATCTATCTTTTGATTGGAACAACTCTCAAAGGGGCTCACAAATGCTCTTGGGATCTAAGATTTGGTGTGAGCAAATGTGTGTGAGGTAAAAGTGTGTTCTCATGAGGATAAGGTTGTGTTGGGCAACCCTCTCACGAAGTGGGAGGGGCGTATTTATAGTGGGGAGAGAAAAGCAGCCGTTGGGGGCACTTTAGGTCACACAGGGTCCGGACGTCCGACAGTTTTCGGAAGTCCGGGCGTCCGCGAGGGGTCGGATGTCCGACAGGGGTCGGTCGTCCGAGGCATGTAGATATCACTGAAAATACTGTGAATTGAACAGCGACCAGACGTCCGGAGAAGACCGGAAATCCGAGTTATTCGACTCAACTTCTTCTGGTGGGAGGTTCCGGATTTCCGAAAGGGGACGGACGTCCGGGCCTCGGACGTCCGGAGAGAGCCGGAAATCCGAGTTATAGAGCCTATGTTCTTCTGGTGCAGGGCTCCGGATTTCCGAAGCTGGTCGGACGTCCGGCGCTCGGATGTCCAGAGGGAGCCGGAAATCCGATATATAGAACTCAAGTTTCTCTCGTGCATAGTTCCGGATTTCCGAAGCTGGTCGGACGTCCGGGCCTCGGATGTCCGGAGGAGGCCGGATGTCCGGGCCTCGGACGTCCGGAGGAGGCCGGATGTCCGAGGCATTGGTCCTGTTTTCTGATAACAGCAGAGCAGTGGAGATGTGGTAAGAGCAGAACAGTGGATATCTAGTTTGAGCAAGTTCATCACAAAACCTGTGATCCCCTCTTAATAGTGCGGGATCCCTAAAGACTCAAGAATTATAAATGGGGTACCGATGATCCATACTTGAGTGTATACTTTTATTCGCTGATCATCACTCCGCACCACTAACGTCAAAGGAACTGATACCTTTGAGTTAGCCCTTTCACTTGAGCTTGATGTTGTTGTTCCTCCTTGGCTCAAGTTGAAAGCAAGACATGATGAAGTCTTCAAGCAGCTCTCCCATACACAATGTGGAAAGCCTAGCTTATGTATTCATCTTCATTTGTCCACCATGTGAACATCCACAAGAATCAAGCATGTAGTGCTCAGGAATGCTTATCTTGATCTTGTCCTTGTTAGCACATGAGCTTGTCCTTATCAACACATGATCATTAACAATAGTTTCAATGATATATTCGTGCTGATCCACTTGAACTTGCACACCATAATCTTGATGACGATCACCACTTGATGTCATCCTTCATGAGTTGTATGAGATCTTCCTTTTGACGCAAGCCCATGGAAGCACACCTAACCCCCACATAGGAGTCTCACAAAGACCATGGGTTAGTGCACAAACACGTAATGGACAATGCTTACCATACCATGGGATCACTTGATCCCTCTCGGTACATCTTATACGCTTTGTGTGTTGATCATCTTGATTTACTCTTCGTCTGAGATCTTGATCAACCTAGTGTATCTATGACCATTCTTTGGATAATACCTTGAATACCATCTTGGTCATCATATAAACTCCTTGAACCCAACAGATGGACTTCAAGAAGTGCCTATAGACAAATCATATAAATATAACTTAAGGCAACCATTAGTCCATAGGAATTGTCATCAATTACCAAAACCACATATGGAGATATATGCTCTAACAATCTCCCCCATTTTTGTAATTGAAGACAACCACTTCAAGAGAGTTTATATAAGGAAAGAAGCATAACCAAGCGCACACATACAAGGTAATAGTGCATGCGTGAAGACGTAAATGCTTACGCAATAAAAGCAAAACCCTCTAAACATATCCAAAGTAAACTCTCTGAACTTCTCCCCCATAGGCATCGATTGCCAAAATGGACAAAAAGTTCAGAAAGTCAAGATAGTAGGTGGTCCTCCAAAAGGTGTGTTGTGTACTTCTCAGCAAATGAGTGCAGAGAAATACACAAATACAATGGTAAGTAGTTGGAGGAAAACAAACTATGTTGAGGACCCAAAGATTGCAAATAAAAGGATCATATGCCACAAAGACATACAAAAATAGAGGCAAGCAATCAAAAGATTCCTGATGGAACAAACAATCATATGGTCCTTCGAACCACATGAATAGAAGATATTATGATATAAGGCAACAGAGTGTTTTATCAAAAACTAGAGAAGCTCCCCATGATTTGTGCACAAATACGAGATTTTTGTATTTGATACAGGTGCACAAAATGGAATCGTTGCTCCCCCAAAATTAATAAAAACACACAACGAGTGCAAGAAGATAGATGAGACAATAAACATATCGATTGCACAAAACAAATGGTTGAGCAACATGTAAAAGAAGCAACTTAAGAATAGGCTCAGCCAAAGTAATGTGTGTGAGTCATGGCAAAGCACTTGAGAAGACTAAGATAAGGATGAGCATTACTCATCAACATAGTCTTGATGAAATGAGATACAAAGTGCAAGACATATCATTCCCACACACACATACTAGAAAATGGGTTCACAAGCTTACTAATAAACAAAATAAGAACCAACGCTTGTGACAACCCATTGTGAAGATAGAAAGTAAGAACCTTGTTTAGAGGAGAGATACTAATTGAAATGGCAAAACCCTCATCAAGACAAGCATGAGGAAAAATAATCTTCACGGCCAAAGAGTGCATCAAGATGTAGGAAAATAAGATACGCACTCAAAATAAAACTTGTCACGAAGCCACCAAAAGCTGAAAAAGGAAATGCAATGATGATCGTGAAAGAAAAGAGGATATTAATTAGAGATGTAACTTCTCTCATGTGTAAAAGATTCTAAGTAGAAGACAATCATGATGATATATATCCACAAAGAAGGATGTACACACGAAATGGTTACAAGAAGGAACAAACTAGATATCCAAAAGGAAGTCATAAATATATCAATGAGATCTTTTGCTTGGAAACATAGCACATGGCCTAATATTTTCTTATTGTACAATATGAACTTCCAACATACGAACATCAAAGACATCTCAACTAGTAGTAAGATATCATCGTTCGGATGCTTTGAGAAAGCAAACAAGTACTACGAGAACAAAACAAGAGATTCATGCCATGATGCAACCTGGAAAAGAAGAGACAGGTTGGGTCCTTTGCAAGAAAAGAATGCATGAAGTGGATACTTGTTACCGAGACAACATTGGATTGATGTAGTAGATAGTTGTTCTTTGACCATCCTAACTTGGCTCCAATAATCACATGGTCTCAACATCTTCCTTATAGGTGAGCCGAGCATGCAATGCATCTCCAGTTGTTCCTCGAACAATAAAACAAACAAAATGGTGCCCAAACTCATTCGGACCAAAGAGTTAGAAAACTAGCAATACATAGGACAAACTCCACATACATTGTGCATATAGATATGACTTTGAATTTCATGCACACTTTAGCCAATTTATGACAAGGTGGAGTTTCCCCTATATATTGGGTCAAAGAAGGAAAACAAGCAAAATAAGTTGTATATAGTAGCTAGATACGCATGCTCAAGACTCTCAAGAATCAACTCAACACAAAGTTGATAAGTCATCAAAAGACCAGGTATCAAGTGATAATAAGATCCTAAAACAAAAGAACTGTCACTTGAAGGGTATCAATTAAAAGATACCTCAAGGAATGAGATATCCATTGACACATGCCAAATAGAAGGCAACAAGAAACCGATTGAAGGAAAACAACCACGAGATATCTGGTTTCCAAAAGAGAGCTAGGTTCCAACAAACCAAGCCCTCGACAAATTTTCATGATGGCACAAAGCATCATAAAGAGCAAGACTTGCCTCCCATCAACACACACTTGATGGGGATCAAAAGATTTTAAGATGGGTGAATAAAGAGAGTGTTCTAAAGAAAATAGGATAGCTCCCCCAAGGGACGTGCATTATATAAAATTTGCATTTGAATACAAAACGCACACGATGAGATCATCACTTTCTCTATATCTATAAAAACACTAGACATGTTAAAATAGATTCATAAGAGGCAAGGAAGACTAACGAAACACAAAATCCAATGTAAAGATGATTAGCAATTCCTATCACATGATGGGAATACCAATTGTCAAGGACAAGAAGTATTTTCGAAGTGATACTCATTGGTAGATCACAAATATATCCAAAATCATCTTTACCCATAAAACGCAAGCAAATGACACTTGTAGAGCTAACATGCCACCTAGGAACAAGATAATTTACAATATCAACACTAAGTGGCAACACGTCAAATGTACACATTTTCTAGGTTTGTAATATGCACATAGCATATTACTCCCCCATAATGTGATAAACCAACAACATTAACAAGTGGCAAATTAAAACCAACAAGAGATACTTAATGTACCATATAGAATTTGAATTTCTCATGAGTAAGACATACCACATAGAAACTAGATAATCTTGAAGTATCAAAACTAAGTGGTATTCCCCATGTATACACATTTATAGGATTGTGAGGTGTGCAAAGCACATCACTCCCACAACGGGATAATCCATTAATCTCTCACAAGAGCCAACAAAAAAATATATAAACAAGATGCAAAAAGGCTCAATACAAGACTCACATGTACATGATATGCAAACCAACATACCCATACTCGATTACTCAAGATAGGCAAGTTGGAAGCACAACATATACAAACACATGCAAGGTACAAAACCACAACATGCAAAGGGGCGAGCACCTAACAATGTAAACAGTTTAAGTATAAGTTACCGTAAGGAGGCACATTGGATATAAGATAGAAACTCGATAATCCAAATGACTTGGCTTGAGATAATATGAATGATGAAGACCCCTTAATTCTTCATTATGTATCCAAGTCTCTAATGTCCTCCATAGTTACCTATTGATCAAGTTTGAGCTTGTTGGTCCCCAACTACGTTGGGTCCTAAGAGGTTAATCACAATAGGCTTGGCAACCCAAATGGTTCTTTTCTTGACACCATTTTGAGTACCAACAAACTTGGCAAACACATTGTCAACCTTATCCTTCCCAAGGGAATAGATATCATCAATAGTGATTGGGTTGGATAAGTTACCTCTCGTGCAAGACGAAGTGATGTGACCCTTCTCACGACATAAGTAGCAACATCTACCCTTTGTTTTCTTCCCAGTTGATTTCTCACCTTGGGGAGTGTTGGCTTGGGTCTTATTGGGAAGAGGCCTTCCTTCAACTTGTAGCTAAGTGTGTGATTGAGTTTGTGGCCGCTTCCCTTGTTGCTTGTGACTTTGAGACTTCGTCTTCAAAGGGCAAGATCTAACATGGTGCCCTTTAACTTTGCACTTGAAGCAAATGATTTTGGCCGAATTCTTAACTCGTTCTAGGCCACTCTTGTTCTTGTTTGAGTTTACTCCAACATCATTTTTGTCATTCGGAGATGTTTGCTCACACAGGACGTCGTTGAGTGTGGACATCCCTTCATGACACTGTTCCAAGTCTTTCTTCAAAGAAGTGACTTGGGCCTTGAGCTCTTCGATTTTCTCTGCACGGTTAGTACCAATGCAAGTACTAGAGGAAGTGTAAGCTTCAATGTTAGAGCAACAAGGTAAGGAAAGTAATTCATCACACGAGGTAGCAATATTATGAGTAGACGAATTACGAGGACTAGCACATGGAAATACAGTACTTTGACTAGAAGTAGTGCCATTGTCCACGTGAGGCTCACTTGATGTTACCTTGGTGATGATAGCCTCATGAGCTAACCTTTGCACATTATAGGATGTTAGAAGATCGGCACGAGAGCTTGTGAGCATTACATGGTTTTCTTCCAACTTCCCATAATTGCTAGTTAGTAAATCAAGTTTAGCACGTAGCTCAATATTCTCCCTCAACGTTGATACTTCAAATGAGGTAGAGTTATATGTACAAGTATCATCAACAATATGAGAGCAGTAAGTAGCAAATAGAGACTTCTCATGAGTAGATTGAAGCTCCTCATAGATCTTAGAGGTTTTGATGAGCTCTCCCTTGACATTGTTGCATTCAAGGAGAAGGACCTCAAAATCCTTTTTAAGTTTATCATGAGTAACTTCAATCTCTCCTTTTGAAGATCTTAAGTCTCTACATGCTTGATGACTCTTCTCAAGTTCATGTTCAAGTTGTTCACTTTTAGCTTGTTCATGATTAAGTGAATCATTACAATTTTCAAAGTAAGCAAGAACATCTTGGAATCTTTGAAGAGCGTTATTTTTAGCTTTATGAAGAATTTTACTAATCACATAGATATTTTCAGTCAAGTCATCATCATCATCCTCATCGCAAATATCATCGTTATTGCACAGGGAAGATGATATCTCATTATTACCTCTTGCCATGAGGCACATGTGAACTGGAGGAGTTGATGATGATTCTTTTGGTGAATCATATTCTTCATTAGTCAAAAGTAATTCATATGTCTTGATTTCCCCTAAATGATTAGTCATAGAGCAACTAGGGAGAAACAAGATATTTTGATCAAGAGGACACGAGGAAGCAGGCATTTCACCACAGACATTTGTCGAGGGATCTTTAGGTGAAATGCATGACCTATCAGCACAATAATTTACACTATGTGTGGTGCTAGATATGCTCGTGTCCATAGAGGCTATGACATTTTCATTAACATATATTTCTTCACTCACCATGTCATTACCTTGTGAGATTGAAGATGCTGAGGTGTGCAAGCAATCGGATATGGAAGTAGTGGTGGACTCTTTAAGATCGAAAAGAGTGAAGAGCTCATGCACCAACTCCTTCATCATAATACCGTCTTCATCAAGATTGGACTCACCATATATATCTTAAAGTTTAGTCCAAACTTCGTGAGTTGACTTGCAAGTCGAGATAGACTTAAACACTTCAGGACTTATGGTTCGATGAATGGCAAGAAAAGCCTCACAACCAAGATACATCTCATTAGTAGATGAAGATGCATCATCCTTTTTGTCGACAATCCCTACAAGAACAATTCGTAAAGTATTTGGGCCCATGGCCCGAAAGTGATGAAGCATACGAATTCTCCATAGGGTATAATTTGTGCCATCAAAGTCAAAGATGCCATTGTGCACTAATCCAATAGTCGACATCGATACTCTCTAGGTCGTGAAACCTAATTAAAGAAAGACCTAGCTCTGATACCAATTGAAAAGACCTCGATGACGCCTAAAGGGGGGTGAATAGGCTATTTAAAAACTTCTTCGGATTTGGCTTGAAACTAATGCGGAAATAAACTAAGAGGGTACTAGTAAAGCACAAATCCTAAATGCACTAGGCACTGCAACGTGTATCAACAACACGATCTACCAAGATGGACACAATACAATTACTAACAAGCACAAGTAAGTTACACAAACTTACTTGAGCTATATCACACGACAAGTAGGTGAACAACACAAGATACTAGATCACACTATATCACACGATATATCAAAAGCTGCAAGTATGAACGTGTGGATATAGAGGGTATGCTTGAATGATTAATATTGTACAAGAAATAGCCAACACAATATAATGAGCACAAACAATATGCAATGTATGTATGCTCAAGTAACACAAGTAAACCACAAGTAAGGAGTTAGGGTTAAGGATAACCAAGGTCACTCAGACGAAGATGTATCCCGATGTTCACTTCCTTGGAGGGAAGCTAGTCACCGTTAGAGAGGTGGATGTTACCACGAAGGCACACCAACGCCACGAAGGCTCACCCTATTCTCCCTTTGAGATAACACCACGAAGGTGTTTCTCAACCACTAGTGGTAAGCCTTTGAGGTGGCTTCCAAACCCTCACAAACTTTTTCGGGGGGTAATCACACGGATTGATTCCTCTCCGAAGAACTCCTACCGCCTAGGAGTCTCCAACCTCCAAGAGTAACAAGATCACGGGGAATGCTCAAATCTCAAATAGCTTGGGTTGAGAGGAGGAGAGGGAGACGATCTATCTTTTGATTGGAACAACTCTCAAAGGGACTCACAAATGCTCTTGGGATCTAAGATTTGGTGTGAGCAAATGTGTGTGAGGTAAAAGTGTGTTCTCATGAGGATAAGGTTGTGTTGGGCAACCCTCTCACGAAGTGGGAGGGGTGTATTTATAGTGGGGAGAGAAAAGCAGCCGTTGGGGGCACTTTAAGTCACACAGGGTCCGGACGTCCGACAGTTTTCGGAAGTCCGGGCGTCCGCGAGGGGTCGGACGTCCGACAGGGGTCGGTCGTCCGAGGCATGTAGATATCACTGAAAATACTGTGAATTGAACAGCGACCAGACGTCCGGAGAAGACCGGAAATCCGAGTTATTCGACTCAACTTCTTCTGGTGGGAGGTTCCGGATTTCCGAAAGGGGACGGACGTCCGGGCCTCGGACGTCCGGAGAGAGCCGGAAATCTGAGTTATAGAGCCTATGTTCTTCTGGTGCAGGGCTCCGGATTTCCGAAGCTGGTCGGACGTCCGGCGCTCGGATGTCCGGAGGGAGCCGGAAATCCGATATATAGAACTCAAGTTTCTCTCGTGCATAGTTCCGGATTTCCGAAGCTGGTCGGACGTCCGGGCCTCGGATGTCCGGAGGAGGCCGGATGTCCGGGCCTCGGACGTCCGGAGGAGGCCGGATGTCCGAGGCATTGGTCCTGTTTTCTGATAACAGCAGAGCAGTGGAGATGTGGTAAGAGCAGAACAGTGGATATCTAGTTTGAGCAAGTTCATCACAAAACCTGTGATCCCCTCTTAATAGTGCGGGATCCCTAAAGACTCAAGAATTATAAAAGGGGTACCGATGATCCATACTTGAGTGTATACTTTTATTCGCTGATCATCACTCCGCACCACTAACGTCAAAGGAACTGATACCTTTGAGTTAGCCCTTTCACTTGAGCTTGATGTTGTTGTTCCTTCTTGGCTCAAGTTGAAAGCAAGACATGATGAAGTCTTCAAGCAGCTCTCCCATACACAATGTGGAAAGCCTAGCTTATGTATTCATCTTCATTTGTCCACCATGTGAACATCCACAAGAATCAAGCATGTAGTGCTCAGGAATGCTTATCTTGATCTTGTCCTTGTTAGCACATGAGCTTGTCCTTATGAACACATGATCATTAACAATAGTTTCAATGATATATTCGTGCTGATCCACTTGAACTTGCACACCACAATCTTGATGACGATCACCACTTGACATCATCCTTCATGAGTTGTATGAGATCTTCCTTTTGATGCAAGCCCATGGAAGCACACCTAACCCCCACATAGGAGTCTCACAAAGACCATGGGTTAGTGCACAAACACGTAATGGACAATGCTTACCATACCATGGGATCACTTGATCCCTCTCGGTACATCTTATACGCTTTGTGTGTTGATCATCTTTATTTACTCTTCGTCTGAGATCTTGATCAACCTAGTGTATCTATGACCATTCTTTGGATAATACCTTGAATACCATCTTGGTCATCATATAAACTCCTTGAACCCAACAGATGGACTTCAAGAAGTGCCTATGGACAAATCCTATAAATATAACTTAAGGCAACCATTTGTCCATAGGAATTGTCATCAATTACCAAAACCACATATGGAGATATATGCTCTAACAGCTACGTACCGTCGATTGCCGCCGGTACTCGTGAGAATCGACCAGTGCGACGTTTTTTTTCAACAAGGCTCTGTTGCTATAGTGACGTACACAACTACAAGCAGCATATGCTTGTTTTTTTGCAAATGTTTCTGCAACAAGGATCATGTTGCAAAAAATTCTACAACATTAACTTTGTTGTAAGGTTTATGTAACATTGCCTATGTTGCAACGAGAATGACACGTTCCGAGGCGGTAGATCTATTAAAAATATCCGCCAGCCGATGGGTAGCAGCTTGATTTTAACATAAATATTTTTTTTAAATATAAATAAACAAAATCATACTCCCTTCGTTCTTAAATATAAGTCTTTTTATAATTTCCACTAAAAAACTACATACGAATGTATATAGACATATATTAAAGTATAGATTCACTCATTTTGCTTCATATATAGTCTCTTAGTGAAATCTCTTTAAAAACTTAGGGTGTGTTTGGTTTGAGGGATATCCTCTTTGTTGGGGAACGTCGCATGGGAAACAAAAAAAATTCCTACGCGCACGAAGACCTATCATGGTGATGTCCATCTACGAGAGGGGATTTTCGATCTACGTACCCTTGTAGATCGCACAGGAGAAGCGTTAGTGAACGCGGTTGATGTAGTGGAACGTCCTCACGTCCCTCGATCCGCCCCGCGAACCGTCCCACGAACCGTCCCGCGATCCGTCCCACGATCTAGTGCCGAACGGACGGCACCTCCGCGTTCAGCACACGTACAGCTCGACGATGATCTCGGCCTTCTTGATCCAGCAAAAGAGACGGAGAGGTAGATGAGTTCTCCGGCAGCATGACGGCGCTCCGGAGGTTGGTGGTGATCTAATCTCGGCAGGGCTCCGCCTGAGCTCCGCAGAAACGCGATCTAGAGGTAAAACCGTGGAGGTATGTGGTCGGGGTGCCTTGAAAAAGTTGTCTCAAATCAGCCCTAATTGCTCCATATATATAGGAGGAGGGAGGGGAGGCTTGCCTTGAGGCTCAAGGAGCCCCAAGGGCTGCGCCACCAAGGGGAGGAGGAGTCCTCCTCCAATCCTAGTCCAACTAGGATTGGAAAGTGGAGTCCTTCTCTTTTCCCACCTTTCCTTTTTTTTCTTTCTCTTCTTTTGGTTTTTCTTTCTCTTGCACAAGACAGCCTTGGGCTGACCCCACCTACTTGGTGCGCCACCCCCAAGGTCCTTGGGCCCTCTCGGGTGGGTGGTCCCCCCTCCCGGTGAAGATCCGGAACCCATTCGTCATTCCCGGTACATTACCGGTAATGCCCGAAAACCTTCCGGTAACCAAATGAAGTCATCCTATATATCAATCTTCGTTTTCGGACCATTCCGGAAACCCTCGTGACGTCCGTGATCTCATCCGGGACTCCGAACAACATTCAGTAACCAACCATATAACTCAAATACGCATAAAACAACGTCGAACCTTAAGTGTGCAGACCCTGCGGGTTTGAGAACTATGTAGACATGACCCGAGTGACTCCTCGGTCAATATCCAATAGCGGGACCTGGATGCCCATATTGGATCCTACATATTCTACGAAGATCTTATCGTTTGAACCTCAGTGCCAAGGATTCATATAATCCCGTATGTCATTCCCTTTGTCCTTCGGTATGTTACTTGCCCGAGATTCGATCGTCAGTATCTGCATACCTATTTCAATCTCGTTTACCGGCAAGTCTCTTTACTCGTTCCGTAATACAAGATCCCGCAACTTACACTAAGTCACATTGCTTGCAAGGCTTGTATGTTGTATTACCGAGTGGGCCCCGAAATACCTCTCCGTCACACGGAGTGACAAATCCCAGTCTCGATCCATACTAACTCAACGAACACCTTCGGAGATACCTGTAGAGCATCTTTATAGTCACCCAGTTACGTTGCGACGTTTGATACACACAAAGCATTCCTCCGGTGTCAGTGAGTTATATGATCTCATGGTCATAGGAACAAATACTTGACACGCAGAAAACAGTAGCAACAAAATGACACGATCAACATGCTACGTCTATTAGTTTGGGTCTAGTCCATCACATGATTCTCCTAATGATGTGATCCCGTTATCAAGTGACAACACTTGCCTATGGTCAGGAAACCTTGACCATCTTTGATCAACGAGCTAGTCAACTAGAGGCTTACTAGGGATAGTGTTTTGTCTATGTATCCACACATGCACTGTGTTTCCAATCAATACAATTATAGCATGGATAATAAACGATTATCATGAACAAAGAAATATAATAATAACTAATTTATTATTGCCTCTAGGGCATATTTCCAACAGTCTCCCACGTGCACTAGAGTCAATAATCTAGTTCACATCACCATGTGATTCCAACGAATCCAACACCCATATAGTCATGGGGTCTGATCATGTCTTGCTCGTGAGAGCGGTTTTAGTCAACGGTTCTGAAACTTTCAGACCCGTGTGTTCTTTACAAATCTTTATGTCATCTTATAGATGCTGCTACTATGTGCTATTCGGAAATACTCCAAATATCTACTCTACTATACGAATCCGTTTCACTACTCATAGTTATTCGGATTAGTGTCAAAGCTTGCATCGACGTAACCCTTTACGACGAACTCTTTAACCACCTCCATAATCGAGAAAAATTCCTTAGTCCATCAGTTACTAAAGATAAATTTTGACCGCTGCTAGTGATTCAATCATGGATCACTCTCTGTACCTCTCAACAGACTTTGATTCAAGGCACACATCAGGTGCGGTACCCAGCATGGCATACTTCAGATTCTACGGCCAAGGCATAGAAGACGGCCTTCGTCTATTCTCTTTATTCTGCCGGGGTCGTGTTTTGAGTCTTACTCAAATTCACACCTCACAACGCAACCAAGAACTCCTTCTTTGCTGATCCATTTTGAACTCCTTCAAAAACGTGTCAAGGCATGGATCTTGTTGAAACTTCCATTAAGCGCTTTCGATCTATCTCCATAGATCTTTGATGCTCAACGTTCAAGTAGCGCAATCCAGGTACTCCTTTGAAAACTCCTTTCAAACAACCTTGTATGCTTTACAGAAATTCTATATTACTTCTGATCCACAATATGTCAACCACATATACTTATCAGAAATTCTATAGTGCTCCCACTCACTTCTTTGGAAATACAAGTTTCTCATAAACCTTGTACGAACCGAAAATCTTTGATTATCTCATCAAAGTGTATATTCCAACTCCGAGATGCTTGCACCACTCCATTGAAGGATTGCTGGAGCTTGCATACTTGCTAGTATCTTTAGGATCGACAAAACCTCCTGGTTGTATCACATACAATGTTTGCTCAAGGAAACCGTCGAGGAAACAATGTTTTGACATCCTATGTGCAATATTTCATAAATAATGCAACATAATTCTAACAAACTTTTAGCATCGCTACGAGTGAGAAAGTCTCATCATAGTCAACTGTTTGATCTTGTCGGAAACATCTTTGCGACAAGTCGAGCTTTTCTTAATAGTGACTTATCACCATCATCGTGTGTCTTCCTTTTAAAGATCCATCTTTACTCAACAGTCCTATGACCATCAAGTAGTTCTTCCAAAGTCTGCACTTTGTTTTCATACATGGATCCTCTCTCGGATTTCATGGCTTCCATCCATTTGTCGGAATCCGGGCCCACCATTGCTTTCTCCATAACTCGTAGGTTCACTGTTGCTGAACAACATGACCTCCAAGACAGGGTTACCGTACCACTCTGCAGTAGTACGCGACCTTGTCAACCTACGAGGTTTGTAGTAACTTGATTCGATGCTCGATGATCACCATCATCAGCTTTCACTTCAATTGGTGTAGGCGCCACAGGAATAACTTCCTGCGCCCTGCTACACACTGGTTGAAGTGATGGTTCAATAACCTCATCAAGTTCTACCACCCTCCCACTCAATTCCTTCGAGAGAAACCTTTCCTCGAGAAAGGATCCGTTTCTAGAAACAAACACTTTCCTTTCGGATCTGAGATAGGAGATGTACCCAACTGTTTTGGATATCCTATGAAGATGCATTTATCCGCTTTGGGTATGAGCTTATTCGACTAAAACTTTTTCACACAAGTGTCGATGCCCCAAACCTTCAAGAAACGACAGTTTAGATTTCTCTAAACCTCAGTCTATACTGTGTCATCTCAACGGAAATACGCGGTGCCCTATTTAAAGTGAATGCGGTTGTCTCTAATGCATAACCCATAAACGATAGTGGCAATTCGATAAGAGACATCATAACATGCACCATACCAAATAGTGCGTTGCTATGACGTTCAGACACATCATCACACTATGATGTTCCAGGTGGCATGAACTGCGAAACAATTTCCACATTGTCTTAACTGCGTACCAAAACTCGTAACTCACATATTCATTTCTATGATCATATCGTAGACAGTTTATCCTCTTGTTACGACGAACTTCACTCCTGAAACAGAATTGAACCTTTCAATATTTCAGACTTGTGATTCATTAAGTAAATACTCTTGTATCTGCTCAGATCGTCATTGAAGTAAGAACATAATGATATCCACTGCGTGCCTCAGCACCCATTGGACTGCATACATCAAAATGTATCACTTCCAACAAGTTACTATTTTGTTTCATCTCAATGAAAACAAGGCCTTGCTCATGTGGTATGATTTGCATGTCACTAGTGATTCAAAATCAAGTGAGTATAAAGATCCATCAGCATGGAGCCTCTTCATGCAATTTACACCAACATGACTCAAGCGGCAGTGCCACAAGTAAGTGGTACTATCATCATTACCTCGTATCTTTTGCCACCAATATTATGAACATGTGTAACACTACGATCGAGATTCAATAAACCATTGAAGGTGATTTATTCAAGCAAATAGAGTAACCATTATTCTCTTTAAATGAATAATCGTATTGCAGTAAACACGATCCAATCATGTTCATGCTTAACGCAAGTACCAAATAACAATTATTTAGGTTTAACACCAATCCCGATGGTAGATGGAGTGTGCGACGTTTGATCATATCAACCTTGGAATCACTTCCAACACGTATCGTCACCTCGCCTTCAGCTAGTCTCCGTTTATGCCGTAGCTTTCATTTCGTGTTACTAATCACTTAGCAACCGAACCGGTATCCAATACCCTCGTGCTACTAGGAGTACTAGTAAAGTACACATCAACATCATGTATATCAAATATACTTCTTTCGACTTTTGCCACCCTTCTTATCTACCAAGTATCTAGAGTTGCTCCGCCTCAGTGACTGTTCCCCTCATTACAGAAGCACTTAGTCTCGGGTTTGGGTTTAATCTTGGGTCTCTTCATTAGTGCAGCAACTGTTTTGCCGTTTCACGAAGTATCCCTTCTAGCCCTTGCATTTCTTGAAACTTAGTGGTTTTACTAACCATCAACTATTGATGCTCCTTCTTGATTTCTACTTTCGCAGTGTCAAACATCGCGAATCGCTCAAGGATCATTGTATCTATCCTTGATATGTTATAGTTCATCACGAAGCTCTCACAGCTAGGTGGCAGTGACTTTGGAGAACCATCACTATCTCATCTGGAAGATTAACTCCCACTTGATTCAAGCGATTGTCGTACTCAGACAATCTGAGCACACGCTCAACGATTGAGCTTTTCTCCTTTACTTTGTGGACAAAGAATCTTGTCGGAGGTCTCGTACCTCTTAACAAGGGCACAAGCATGAAATCACAATTTCATCTCTTTATAACATCACTTATGTCCCGTGACGTTTCAAAACGTCTTCGGCGCCTTGCTTCTAAGCCATTAAGTATTTTGCACCGAACTATCGTGTAGTCATCAAAAACGTGTATGTCGGATGTTCACAGCATCCACACACGACGCTCGAGGTGCAGCACACCGAGTGGTGCATTAAGGACATAATCCTTCTGCGCAGCAACGAGGACAATCCTGTGCAAAGTTTGCTACTATCAACTTTCAACTAAATTTTCTCTAGGAACATATAAAAATAGTAGAGCTATAGCGCAAGCTACATCGTAATTCGCAAAGACCATTATACTATGTTCATGACAATTAGTTCAATTAATCATATTACTTAAGAACTCCCACTCAAAAAGTACATCTCTCTAGTCATTTGAGTGGTACATGATCCAAATCCACTATCTCAAGTCCGATCATCACGTGAGTCGAGAATAGTTTCAGTGGTAAGCATCTCTATGCTAATCATATCAACTATACAATTCATGCTCGACCTTTGGGTCTCATGTGTTCCGAGGTCATGTTTGCACATGCTAGGCTCGTCAAGCTTAACCCGAGTGTTCCGCGTGTGCAACTGTTTTGCACCCGTTGTATGTGAACGTTGAGTCTATCACACCCGATCATCACGTGGTGTCTCGAAACGAAGAACTGTCGCAACGGTGCACAGTCGGGGAGAACACAATTTCGTCTTGAAATTTTAGTGAGAGATCACCTCATAATGCTACCGTCGTTCTAAGCAAGATAAGGTGCATAAAGGATTAACATCACATGCAATTCATAAGTGACATGATATGGCCATCATCATGTGCTTCTTGATCTCCATCACCAAAGCACCGGCACGATCTTCTTGTCACCGGCGTCACACCATGATCTCCAACATCATGATCTCCATCAACGTGTCGCCATCGGGGTTGTCGTGCTACTCATGCTATTACTACTAAAGCTACGTCCTAGCAATATAGTAAACACATCTGCAAGTACAAATGTTAGTTTAAAGACAACCCTATGGCTCCTGCCGGTTGCCGTACCATCGACGTGCAAGTCGATATTAACTATTACAACATGATCATCTCATACATCCAATATATCACATCACATCGTTGGCCATATCACATCACAAGCATACCCTCCAAAAACAAGTTAGACGTCCTCTAATTGTTGTTGCATGTGTTTACGTGGTGACCATGGGTATCTAGTAGGATCGCATCTTACTTACGCAAACACCACAACAGAGATGTATGAATTGTTATTTAACCTTATACAAGGACCTCCTCGGTCAAATCCGATTCAACTAAAGTTGGAGAAAACCGACACTTGCCAGTCATCTTTGAGCAACGGAGTTACTCGTAGCGATGAAACCAGTCTCTCGTAAGCGTACGAGTAATGTCGGTCCAAGCCGCTTCAATCCAACAATACCACAGAATCAAGAAAAGACTAAGGAGGGCAGCAAAACGCACATCACCGCCCATAAAAACTTTTGTGCTCTACTCGAGAAGACATCTACGCATGAACCTAGCTCTGATACCACTGTTGGGGAACGTCGCATGGAAAACAAAAAATTTCCTACGCGCACGAAGACCTATCATGGTGATGTCCATCTACGAGAGGGGATTTTCGATCTACGTACCCTTGTAGATCGCACAGCAGAGGCGTTAGTGAACGCGGTTGATGTAGTGGAATGTCCTCACGTCCCACGATCCGCCCCGCGAATCGTCCCACGAACCGTCCCGCGATCCGTCCCACGATCTAGTGCCGAACGGACGGCACCTCCGCGTTCAGCACACGTACAGCTCGACGATGATCTCGGCCTTCTTGATCCAGCAAGAGAGACGGAGAGGTAGATGAGTTTTCCGGCAGCGTGACGGCGCTCCGGAGGTTGGTTGTGATCTAATCTCGGCAGGGCTCCGCCTGAGCTCCGCAGAAACGCGATCTAGAGGTAAAACCGTGGAGGTATGTGGTCGGGCTGCCTTGAAAAAGTTGTCTCAAATCAACCCTAATTGCTCCATATATATAGGAGAAGGGAGGGGAGGCTTGCCTTGAGGCTCAAGGAGCCCCAAGGGCTGCGCCACCAAGGGGAGGAGGAGTCCTCCTCCAATCCTAGTCCAACTAGGATTGGAAGGTGGAGTTCTTCTCTTTTCCCACCTTTCCTTTTTTTTTCTTTCTCTTCTTTTGTTTTTTCTTTCTCTTGCGCAAGACAGCCTTGGGCTGACCCCACCTACTTGGTGCACCACCCCCAAGGTCCTTGGGCCCTCCCGGGTGGGTGGTCCCCCCTCCCGGTGAAGATCCGAAACCCATTCGTCATTCCCGGTACATTACCGGTAATGCCCGAAAACCTTCCGGTAACCAAATGAAGTCATCCTATATATCAATCTTCGTTTCCGGACCATTCCAGAAACCCTCGTGATGTCCGTGATCTCATCCGGTACTCCGAACAACATTCGGTAACCAACCATATAACTCAAATACGCATAAAACAACGTCGAACCTTAAGTGTGCAGACCCTGCGGGTTCGAGAACTATGTAGACATGACCCGAGTGACTCCTCGGTCAATATCCAATAGCGGGAACTGGATGCCCATATTGGATCCTACATATTCTACGAAGATCTTATCGTTTGAACCTCAGTGCCAAGGATTCATATAATCCCGTATGTCATTCCCTTTCTCCTTCGGTATGTTACTTGTCCGAGATTCGATCGGCAGTATCCGCATACCTATTTCAATCTCGTTTACCGGCAAGTCTCTTTACTCGTTCCGTAATACAAGATCCCGCAACTTACACTAAGTCACATTGCTTGCAAGGCTTGTGTGTGATGTTGTATTACCGAGTGGGCCCCGAGATACCTCTCCGTCACACGGAGTGACAAATCCCAGTCTCGATCCATACTAACTCAACGAACACCTTCGGAGATACCTGTAGAGCATCTTTATAGTCACTCAGTTACGTTGCGACGTTTGATACACACAAAGCATTCCTCCGGTGTCAGTGAGTTATATGATCTCATGGTCATAGGAACAAATACTTGACACGCAGAAAATAGTAGCAACAAAATGACACGATCAACATGCTACGTCTATTAGTTTGGATCTAGTCCATCATTTGATTCTCCTAATGATGTGATCCCGTTATCAAGTGACAACACTTGCCTATGGTCAGGAAACCTTGACCATCTTTGATCAACGAGCTAGTCAACTAGAGGCTTACTAGGGATAGTGTTTTGTCTATGTATCCACACATGCACTGCGTTTCCAATCAATACAATTATAGCATGGATAATAAACGATTATCATGAACAAAGAAATATAATAATAACTAATTTATTATTGCCTCTATGGCATATTTCCAACACTCTTAGGGATAGGGATAGCCTTTTTTTTCGGTGGCTGCCACCCGGTTGGTTCCGGGGCAAAGAAGGATAGAGGCAACCAGATACCTGGAATATTCCTAAAAAACAGGGATGGCCAGACCCGCAAAAAACGAGCGGGTGGTGGCAACCACCCCGCGCGCGCTTCGTTCTTTCCTCTGCGGCGCGGCGGTAGGAGGCCGGGGCGGCCGGCAGGAGGCGCGGCGCGGCGCGCGGCCGGCAGGAGGGGCGACGCGGCAGGAGGGAGGCGCGGCGCGGCACGGCGCGCGGCCGGCAGGAGCGGCGGCGCGGCAGGAGGCGTGGCGCGGTCGGCAGGAGGGGAGGCGCGACGCGGTCGGCAGGAGGAGAGGCGCGGCACGCGGCCGGGAGGAGGGGAGGCGCGGCGCGCGGCCGGGAGGAGGGCGGCCGGCAGGAGGGGCGGCGCGGCCGGCGCGGCAGGCGACCGGCGCAGCAGGAGGCGCGGCGCGGCGACAGGAGGCCAGCGGGGCCGGCTCGGTTGGATCCCAGGATAACCCCACCCTTCCAACCAAACAAAAAATAGGGCTATCCCCAGCCACTTGGTTGGGGATACCCACAACCACCTAGACTATACCTCCAACTAAACACATCCTTATATTTAGGAACGGGAGGGAGTAAAAGATATAAAGAGGAAAAGGAAAAACCTAACGGATAGTGAAAAGGAAAGAAACGAACCCTCTACTGGGTTAGATGTTTTTATTTGAGACAATCTACTGGGCTGGATAAGTACACCTCACTTATGCGAGCCCAACAGGGCCACGGCCCTCAACGTCGCAACCTTTTGCGTAGCTGCGGTCGGGACCCACGTGTCGGTCGGAGAGTGCGCGACGCCTTAGGCTTAAACGCACTGCCGCCAGTCGAGCTCTTAAACCCTTCTCCCCCTTCTCGCGCCGCCGCCGCCGCAAAACCCTAGCTCCGACGACCCCCGCCGCCGACGCGCGACGCCATGGCTCTGTCGCAGGGGCCCAAGAAGAACTACCGCTGCGACCGCTCGCTGCAGCAGTTCTACACGGGCGGGCCGTTCGCCGTCGGGAGCGCCCCCCGGGGCGAGGGCGAGGGCGACGCCGAGGCGTTCCTCGCGTGCGCCTGTGGCAGCGAGCTGCGCGTGGTGTCTGCCGCTGACGCCTCCTCCATAGGGGAGCCCATCGACGGCGACTCCGAGGCCGTCACGGGGATCGCGCTGTCCCCGGACTCTCGCCTCCTCTTCGCCGCTGGACACAGCAAGCTCATTAGGGTCTGGGACCTCGCGTCGCGCACCTGCATCCGCAGCTGGAAGGTGCTTTTCTGTTCTTCATGTGTTCTGTGGCGCCTCCGCGTGCTGCCTCCTGCCTGAAATGTTGCATCATAATCCTGATGCATATCTCCTCGCCCCCAATTCCATATCAGTGAAAGTGAAACTGATAGGACAGGGTTCCCGGCTCAATACAGGAGAACTGAACTGGAGCATAGTCTAGCAATTTATTGTGCTTGTGGAATTCAGCTTAGTGTATCAATCATATGTGCATGTGAAATTGAGCATGCATCTGCATTTTTCTGTCCATATGAATTCAAATAGGGCGGTGCATTGAATAGATGCTGGATCACCGGTTCGATACTAACGGACATCTTACGAATCAAGAGGTAGTAACACGTCACGGAAGATCATGAAACAGCACTCGACCAACCTATGCTCTTCACCTGAGATATTCACACTAAACTGGTAGTTTGCTCCCGGAACTGCTGAAAGCTGCACTTTCTTGTGAAAATGCATACATAGTTTGTTCCCTTTTTAGACAAGCAACGGAGGGCGATCGCCCGCCTCACTTTTTATTACTAAAAAACTCCCCCGGGGGGAGCAGGGGTGCATGTTACATCATACAGCAAACCCAAGGTCGTAATTGTATGTTCTAGAAAATTTACCTAGCTTATGTTCTTGGAAGTATTACAATAATGTTGCAAGCGTAGGTGCTAGACTCTCAGGGAGCTTCATATCCTGATACTTTGCATTCTATTAATTGACGCTTTGCACCACAGTGTTAGAAGGCATGCATATTTTTCAATATAGCTTTTGCTACATCGTTCATGAAGGGCTGTGCATCAATTCCTTTTTCATAGTGGCGACAGCAGTGACAGAATGGCGGATTTACATATATAAATGTTAACATCTTCCACAGCTATTAAATTTTTGTTTGAGCACATTAGTACTGTCTTGTTTTTGTTCCTCAATATCGACATCTGAGGAATGCTCATTTGTTTTTTGTTATGTCATACAGGGACATGATGGTCCTGTCATGGCCATGTCATGCCATGCTTCTGGTGGCTTGCTTGCAACTGCTGGAGCAGACAAGAAGGTTTGCGTGTGGGATGTGGATGGTGGATTTTGCACACATTTCTTTAGAGGTCATACAGCTGTTGTGACGACCATAATGTTCCACAAAGATCCAAAGCGCCTTCTGGTGAGTATGATATTGGAGATAAATTACCTACATGTGAACAGGATCAATTGAATAACTTTTTTCTTGTTGGTGCAAGTAACTCAATATTAGCACCGCTGAGCTGTTGTTGGTTTTAGTGGTATATTCCTTCTATTTCTCCATGTATTCGCGTATTTACTGCCTCATTATTTTCTCGACGTCTAGTTATTTTCAGGAAGTGATGATGGCACAGTTCGCGTTTGGAACCTTGAAAGCAAAAAATGCATTGCTGTGCTTAACGCACATTTTTCAACAGTGACTTCGTTGGCGTTATCAGAAGATGGGCTAACATTGCTCAGTGCAGGGAGGGATAAGGTATAGCGGAAGGATTGAAATCTGGCTTAAGTTCCTCCTACGTTTATAAAATTTGAAGTTGATTTTTCATATTTCTATGTGTGCTAGCTTATACTTTGATGATGCATGAGTTCCATTGGTTTATCATTGCTAGACACTGGAAAATCTGGGGTTTCAAATTGATTGCAACAGTCATAAAATAGATGATCTTCATGGGGGATGGTGCTAGTTATGATCATGTTTTTTATTTGTCTAGACTAGACACTTTTGCATGGTTAGCATTCCAATATTCATCAGTATATAAATTTTAAGTTTGCAATCATATTTCTGTCCTGAGCTACCAACAATTTGAGTGGCTGAAACGTCTGTAGGTTGTGAATGTGTGGGATCTTCGGAAGTATGCCTCAAAGAAGACAATACCAGCATATGAAATGATAGAAGGTGTTTCCTTCATTGGACCAGGGAGTGGCATCTTGGCTTGTTTGGGTGTCGAAGTGGCAAAGTTGAAGGAAAAAACGGATGGTTATTTTCTTACGGTTGGTGAACGTGGACTTGTGCGCATGTGGTGCTTGGAAAGGTACATTGATTTTGCATATACAGTTCTTAAATACTTCATTCATGTCCATCTAGAATGCATTTCTCAATTGTTTTTCTGGTCATTCCACAGTGCTGTTTGCGTGTTTGAGCAGCAGTTATCTGATGTAACCATCAACTCAGAAAACGAGGAATCTAGAAGGGGCTTTACAGCTACTATTATGTTGCCAGATGATCAAGGAATCCTATGTGTCACTGCTGATCAACAATTTTTGTTCTATTCTTGTACAAGAACTGATGAAGGGACTTTCCAGTTGAACCTATATAAACGTCTAATAGGTTATAATGACGAGATTCTTGATTTGAAGTTTGTTGGGGAAGAGGAAAAATATCTTGCCGTGGCCACTAACTTGGAGCAGGTGGGTGAATAATTTTCTGATACAGTTCTTGTGGACTTTCTGTAACCAATTTCTCACACCATTTCCTCCATTTGCAGGTCCGTGTTTATGACGTTGCATCAATGTCATGTTCTTATGTGCTGGCGGGCCATACTGAAATTGTTGTTTGCCTTGATACTTGTGTCTCTGCTTCTGGGAAGACACTTGTTGTAACTGGGAGCAAAGATAATACTGTAAGTGTGATTTCTTGCCTTGAGAATTGCTTTAACATACACCCTTCGATCCATATTACTTGTCGCTCAACCGGATGTATCTAGACGTATTTCAGTGCTAGATTCATCCATTTGAGCGACAAGTAATATGGATCGGTGGGAGTACAGTTTTTGTGGGTTAACTGCTATTACTCCTTTGTCAGCTTTCCCATTTTGGATAATAACATTTGGTATCTCACAGGTAAGATTGTGGGATATGGAAAAGAGAAGCTGTATTGGTACTGGTAAAGGCCATCTAGGAGCTATTGGTTGTGTTGCTTTCTCAAAGAAGTCGAAGAACTTCTTTGTTAGTGGCAGCAGGTTAGTTTCAAAATCATAACTGTTCCATTTCAGAGCTGAGTGATATTCAATTCCTCAGTGATCAATCGTGACTTTTCTTCTAGACGTATAGTTATCTGTCAGTCACTCAGTCTTGCTAACTATTGAGATACCATGTTTTGGTTTGGTTTTGCATGTCTATGGGCGGGTGGTTGATCTAAGGAAATTGACTGCCTTTTGATTCGAGTTATTGTATGTAGCAGTGTAGGCATTGAACTGCCCAAGTAGTCAACTAGCCATGGCAGTGTATGTAGGCAACTCGAGACCGTCCTGGTGATTAGTTCATAGGTGCTAGCGAACCTCACTAATTTTACTTGTGGATGCAAACATGTCGAAGTGAACCAATGCTCAAGTCCAAATTCTGGAATGAGTGGAACTATTCAACACTTTCAGTCTTTCTTCACCGCAGTTTCTTACAAGAATGACAGTTCCCTTGTCCATTTCCCTCTATCCGTTATTGCTAATGTTCTTCTAAAATAACTCTGCCTTATCATTTAGTGACCGAACCATCAAGGTTTGGACCTGGGATGATACACTCATTGATGCTGGCGGTGAAGTTCCTCTCAAAGCAAAGGCTGGTGTAGCTGCACATGATAAAGATATTAATTCTCTCTCTGTCTCACCTAATGACGGCTTTGTTTGCAGTGGTTCTGAGGTGAGATCGAGTATATGCTAACTTATCTTGAATGCTCTTTTGACTTGCCTCATTGAACTGTCAGATCTCATTACCATGTTTCTGTAGGACCGAACTGCAAGCATATGGAAACTCCCTAACCTAGTGTCCTCTGTTGTCCTTAAAGGGCATAAAAGGGGCATTTGGTCAGTTGAGTTTTCTCCTGTTGAACAGTGTGTCATAACATCATCTGGCGACAAAACTGTCAAAATATGGCATGTTGCTGATGGCTCATGCCTGAAGACATTTGAGGGTCATACGTCAAGTGTTTTGAGAGCTTCATTCCTTTCACGTGGAACTCAGTTTGTTTCTTGTGGTAATAAGAAATAAGCACGTTTAATTATTACTCCCTCCGTCCGGAAATACTTGTTGGAGAAATGAATGTATCTGGACGTATTTTAGTTCTAGATACATACATTTTTATCCGTTTCTCCGATAAGTATTTTCGGACGGAGGGAGTGTTATTTTGGGTGCTGGGCGGTGGAACTGACTCCTTTGTTGTGATGTCCTTACTGTAGGAAGCGATGGTCTAGTGAAGCTATGGACGATAAAAACGAATGAGTGCATTGCTACATATGACAAGCACGATGGGAAGGTATGCTATCTAGCTCTGCTCTATTTATCATCTGTAATCTGCTCAGTAGATCATCCACATTTTATGATATTGTAATAACATACTGCCCCTGTACCTAAATAATTGTAGTTGGGGAGAACTAGTCTAGTTCTCTCCAACTACAATTATTTAGGTATGGAGGGAGTAGTTATGTTGATGTATAGTCTTTATGGGGCATTGGCAGGTAAAACACTATGTTGAACTGCTGTTACCGGCTTTTAAGAGAGTTTAGTAATGAACCTGACTTGTGTTCAGTCAAACAGAAACTGCCAGTGTTCTGTTTCATTAGAGAGCAGTGTGATAATGTGCAGTTTGGCTGTGCGATTCATCAGCCTCGTCATTTGCATCACTTTCTGTTAATTTGCGACTTACTTAGCTTTATTAACCAGTTCATCTGTGGACAAAATGTATGATTTTATGAAAACTTACTAATATCCACCTTACTATCTACTCCCTCCGTTCCTAAATATAAATCCTTTTAGAGATTTCACTATAGGACTACATACAGAGCAAAATTAGTGAATCTATACTCTAAAGTAAGTCTATATACATCCGTATGTAATTTTTTAGTGAAACCTTTAAAAAGACTTATATTTAGGAACGGAGGGAGTAATACAAACTTCGGGAAGTTAGTTCATTGGTAAATTCTGAATACTATTTTTAGGCAATATGTGTATTTTTCCCTTGCTGAATGCTTAGTAAGGATTCCCCAATTGACTGTCACTTATTCAACAGGTTTGGGCACTGGCTGTTGGCAAGAAAACTGAAATGCTTGCTACTGGTGGAACTGATTCTGATCTTAACCTTTGGTATGATTGCACGTTGGAAGATAAGCAGGAGGATTTCCTTAAGAAGGCAAGTGCAATATTCTACTATACTTTCAGGATAAAAAAGCTTTGCATGCGAGATGCGTGTCTTTGTTTAATTTCTGTGGCAAACAACACCAAATACATCTTTTTTCCCCAGAAGAATAAAACAACACTGGAAACATGATCTTTGGTTCTTGTAAATGGATGTAACCTTGAATCCATTAAACACTTGCAGTCAGTAGTTTGTAATTGGATCCTGGCTTCTATCATTTGTTTTATGTATTTACCATATTCTCGAGTCTTGATGGATGCCATTTTTCGTACATGTTTCCTTCTGGGAGTGCCCATGTCTCCTTCGATCTATGTACAATGCTTATCTGCATTCACCACCATTGTTGCAGGAGGAGGAAGTTTTAAGAGGCCAGGAATTGGAAAATGCAGTGTCAGATTCTGACTATACAAGAGCAATACAACTCGCATTTGAGCTTAGAAGACCACGCAGGCTTCTTGAGTTATTCTCACAACTTTGCAGGTACTCATCTTTGATGGAGTTCACTTTGCTCTTATTTTATAATTTGATTGATATATTATTGGCTGTGCAGGAAAGCTGATCCAGAGGACCCTATAGAAAAAGCCCTTGTTGGTCTCCCAAAGGAAGGGCTTCGCGTGCTTCTTGAGTATATACGTGAATGGAATACAAAGCCCAAGTTTTGTCATGTTGCACAGTTTGTGCTTTTTCGGGTGTTGCGGAGCTTGCCTCCCACTGATATCCTGGAGGTATTTATCTTTTGCTTTTTGAAGAGTTGTATTGATGAGTACGTCGATAATCTGTTACAAACTGTTACTCTTTCCTGAGATGTTCCGTTTGCTTGTGCAGATAAAAGGCATCAGTGAGCTCCTCGAGGGCCTCATCCCATATTCGCAAAGGCACTTCAGCAGAGTCGACAGACTTGTACGCAGCACATTTTTGCTGGACTACACGTTGACACGGATGTCTGTCGTAGACCCAGACGTAGACGTGGGCATAACCAAAGATGTTACAAACGACTCGTCAACGGACAATGTTGAGATTGCGCCAGCAGAGCCTGAACAAGAGACCCCGGAGAAGCCGGGCAAGAAGAGAAAATCCAGCAAAACAACCCCATCAAGCAAGAAAAGTAGTAAGAAGGTGAAGGCTTCTTCGAACGCTGTTTCTGTCGAGGCGTAAACAGTTAACACTGACCGGTCCTCTCTTCGCGCCACCAATTTTGTAGCCTGCTGTTGTACCTTCCTGCCGAACCATATTTATCTTGCTTCGCGACAAACACTGTACAGAATGTATTCTTTGCGTAGTCGAAAAGACATGCTTGCTTCAGGCGTGTACGAGTAATCGGCTAAAAATTTCCGATAGAGTTCACAGCCAAGCCTTAGTTCCAGAAATATTTGCAGTCCGTCTTATCCTCTGGGTTGGTTTGCCTTGATTGTTCTCCACGGAGGCAGTACGTGCCCCAGCCATAAAGTCGCTAGCTCCACTTGCGATTGTTGGATCTGCGATCTGGACGCCGTTATAGACGCTTCATTATTCCCGTCGTAGTCATCTGGGGCTTCTTTTTTGTGGCTGAGTGGGGGGAGTGAGGTGGAACAATTGTGTCCCACGTTTTGCAAGTTCTGATAACAATATCCCACATTTGTTGTATAACGTAAAAGCCTATGGGGGAAAAGCATCTTATGTTTGGTTGTCATCGCCTTTCGATTGTCCCAGTCACGAGTTTAATGGCCGGTGAAATGGTGGTGCTTTCAGTTTTGCAGCAGGAGTTGCTGATGCAGCCAAAACAAGGATATTGTTGTGCGAATTTCACAGGACTTGGAGAGAAGCTGCTTCTGATCCTATCAACGTCTGGTATGATTCAGGGATGTGACGTTTAGATATGCCAGGCAACAACCGATGTGTCCTCGCCTGCTTCGTAAACACTCAACGTCACCAGCTTAACCCCAAAGATAGGTTCTTCCACCGGCAATTCGGCATATGCCATCCGGGGCCTTTCACCGGAAAAGAGAGAGCACGTTCCATTCAGGATGCTTGGACGTTATGTCAAGCCCACGACGTAACTTACAAACATGTGCAACTGTTGAGCCTAGTTTGCCCATGCTACGCCGTGTGAAATGAAGACATACCGCAGCGAACCAAGAAACACCACATGCGACATGCCCACGGGAGACGTGGGTTCGTCTCAAATCCAAACTTGTATCTATTTTTTCCATGAAAAGGTAAGAAAACTGAAGTTACAAAACAACACCATGTATCTTGGCATAATGCAAATCACGTGCATTGAAGAAAAGAATCACTTGTGCCATGCGAAAACGGGTCCATGGTCCGTTGCCATGCGAGACATATGTATGGCTCATGTTGCAGGCGGGACTGTCTGTGGGCTTCCCAACGTACACAACCACAATAGTATTTTAACGGTAGAGGATAGCCTTCCAAAATTATAAGGGTTATATAGGCAAAAGTAAAATCTTACTTGGAAAAACGCATCTGGTTTACTGCTAAAAGAAAAAGAAAACGCAAACATAGCTCTGTTTAAAAAGTTGCTACGAGAACTATACATTCTAAAATTATATTGATGCTCTGCAACAATCAAGGCATTTAAAACTAGATTCTGCGTTGAGGGCATTAACGTTTTACTTAAGCATCAAGATTGAAGATAATGCACCAAAGTAACGTTCGAAACCAATGCATTGAGGCAGATTAACATCTCAAAAATGTTGGGGCTCAAACGGCTTCTATATAACTCAAGGGTCAAAGACGTCGACTATACGATTGTGGAATAGGCTTAATATTTTTCTTAGTTGATTTTGAGACTTTGCGAGTAGTAAATTCTTTAGTAATGCAACTAAGTGGAACACTTTAACATCATATATGACTAACACAAACAAGCAACACATACAAGTAAACAACCTAGCAACTTATAGCGCAAAGTAAAGCAAGTGAGCAATATAACCAAAGTGGTGAAGGCAAAGGATTTAGGGATTTCTATTTGTGTGCCCTCAGTTGCTTAGCACTCCTCAGTTTTTGCCCTACCCAACTAACGCCATTCGCTTTTCCTCACCACTACTCGGCCCACACTCAAGTCTGCCCAAAATGAACCGTTTCCGTCGAGGCAATGTGGTTGACCGTTACCTCGCGCATATGATGACGTGTGGGACACTCAGGACCCACCTGTTAGTGTATAATATATTAGTTCAAAAAAAATAAAATATACTGGCGATTGGGACATCGTGGGACCCACATGTTAGTGTCTGATTTATTTCACAATAAAGTGGAATAATATAAAGCCTCCCGCGGGGGTCGAACTCGGGACCACCACTTGATTATGCATCGAGCTAGCCATTTCAACTGTGTGCGTTTATTTACTTATGGGCAGAGCCGAGGCAAGTCGACTTGACATTTCTACGTTACACAAGGGCCCACAATTCAGTGGCACTCCAAACAGTGAACACGACGGTATAAAACACATCATATTAATAAATTCAAGGATTCGGATTAACTTAACAAACACGTTCAGATATTAAGAGAGCAAACTAATTCATTCTCGAAAAGAAAAACGAACTAATATAGTGACATTACACTAACTAATACTATATTATAATGGGAGGGCGACATAAGATGGCCAGCCGACGCCGGCAACAACAACAGATGGACGAATACTTGTGTTCATCATCCGAAAGGACAATGATGTCGTCGTCGTTCCAGTCTTCGTCGTGGTCGGAGGATAGGGTGACGACGTACGGTACCTCGCCTTCCGCCTCGACGACGGTCCCTACACGCAGAGTAGCCACCCTCCTCTGCTCTCGATCTGGGCTTCTTCTTCAGTCGCCCGCCACCTGACAGCCGCTGCCTGCACAGTGGACACAGACGCGGCTAGCACTGCCTGGTCAAGCTGTTGTTGCGCTGTGCGTAGGGCCTCCTTGGCCTGGGTAGTGAGCACGACAACATCGGGTGCAGGTGGCAGTGCGTCTTCCTCAATCACATCTTCCACTTTGTAGATGTTGATGTGCTCCAACATCATCTGGAAGGCCACCTCCTCCTCGATGTCCTCCTCCTTGAGCTCCATGCGGTTACGAGACAGATAAGACGTCTTGGGCTCGAGCTCGAGAGTAGTTGGAGTAGGTCCACGAGTCGGAGTTGGAGCCCACAACCGCTCCAGTGTTGGAGCCACCGCGGGTGCTGGGCACCGGTGCCTTGGGGCAGAGACCTCCACTGTTGGAGCCATCGCTGGTGCTGGGCACCGCCGCCTTGAGGCACCTTGCGGTCTATAGCTGCCTCACCATGGTGGTTGAAATAGCTTTGGATTGCACAGCGTGTCGAAGAACTGGAGTGAAGCATCGGTGGAACGATGCCGCACGGAGCAGGGGAGTTCAATGGAGCAAAGGAGTGGATCGTCGGTGTGCGGAGTTCAACGGATCATTGCCTGTGTCTTTTCACGTTGAATCGAGGTGTATCGATCGGTAAAGCTGCGTCCCGAGGGTGCACTGATTTCCCTAATGTGATGCAACTACGTGTCAGCTTTGCGCATGCAGGGCAGGCTGCTTTGGGTGGCTTCGTGCATGCATGGCAGGCTAAGCCTAGGCCTCTACGACGGCCCATCGGCCAAGCACGCGTCCCACAGTCGCTCTCGTGTGTCCCTGTTGTCCCATGCCACGTGACCACTCATGTCCGTAGTCACGGAGCACCCGCTCGATTCAGCCAATCACACAACATCTCGTGGATCGACCATGGCAAACCCTAGCGCCCGATCTAAACCGTTCCCGAACAGCGATCCAATGGCCCTGGTAGTGCGGGGTTTTGAGAGGGGCTTGAGTGCTAGGGTTGGGCATAACTAATTTTAAAACAATGAAATTTGCGCACATCATAGTTTTATGTTACTAAGTTAATGGAAAAAAATAAGAAACTACCACTACGGATATTTTCATGAAAGTCCTTCATACAACTTAGCTATAACGAACAAGGGTGTATGGTTTTCAAGGGAAGTGAGCTAGGGTTTAGGGTTAACCGTGGCATAGTTTGTCCAAACGAACCCATATTAAGCATGGACCCTATATTTGCACACTAGATGACAATGGAGGACATGGAAAACTTGATTCTTAATTCGAATGTCATTTTTTGCACACAATTTTTAACTACTATTTTATTATGCATCTATATTTATTTTTATTTCTTTCATACATTTTTTAGACTCCTTTAAAATTCTTTTTAACACTCCTTTTTGACAAGATAATATAGAACACAAGATAATATAAACCATAAATAAACTCCAAGAGTTCACATACCACAATACAAAATTATGCAATCTTCCAACACTTCACAACCACATGGACTTTAACAAAAGTAAAACATTAGATGATTAAGATCACGGAGCGCTACTAAACGGAGTCAAAGCCTTCAGGAGGGATGCATGGTGTGCCCTGATCTTGGCATCCTCCCCACTCTTCGATGCATCCTGTGCATGAGACACAAGGTGCTCAAAGAGCCCATCCTTGGGATTTGGCTTAGTGGTATAGTAGGGGCACGAGAACTTATTTCTCTTGTAGTAGGCATTCTTTTCCTGGTCCTTGATCTTCTGGACTTCCTTCCATACGAAGGAGTCGACGTTCCCATCGTCCACGTCATCTCCAGAGTTTTACTGCACATAAAAATGATTTGCATTCATATAGTAAAACAAACATACACAAAAGTCACATTGATCATATAACAAAACAAACAAAATTTCAAGTAGGTTTACCTCGTAGACGTCGTCATCAACAAAGCGAGGATCATACTCGTCCTTCAACCCAATCATGACTATCTTCCTCTTGTTGCACACGCGATCCTCCTCCTGCAATATAAAAGTACATACATTACAATTAATTATAGGAAAGTAACAAAAAAAATATACGTGAAAGTCACATTGATCATAGTATCCGTAATATTAACCTATTTTCATTTTGCATAGGCATGCAGACAGATTTCACAAGAAAACTAACAAAACTAACAAAACTATATGTGGTGGAGAACTTTATACTTAGAGGAAAATTACAAAAAATGAAAAAATTATCTACCTAAACATTTTGATTTTGGTAATGAAGCAAAGCTCCAAACTATGCTGAAAAAGTGTTGTTGAAATAAATTAATACCCTTTAAATTAATGCATTCCTTTTCAATAATAGCCAAATATACACAAGATCAATTCTCAAATTTATGATCAACTGAAGCATGATATAGAAATATATGGCCAAAATGAGTGCAAATGAAGATGACACTAAAAATATAGCCATGTGAATTAGTGAAATCAATTGTAACAATCCAATGCCCAATATTTCTAACTGCTTGATTATATATTTGCTCAGGGGATATCAATTGACATAGCAAGCACAAATCAAATACAAAAACCCTCAAACAAACTAATCTAACCAATTATACTAACGCAGGAATCATAATCTAACTAACTAACCCTATATTCTTAATCTTAGCACTAACTATGAAAGAGAAATGAGAAGAAGTAACTTCTCGACCACCTGCTCGTCGCCGGCCTGCGCACCTTCACACACTGCACCGCTCGACGCCTTCACCTCCAACTCCGACAGGGCCTAGTCGGAGCCTGCGACCTCCTTCTCCACCAGATTCGCCGTAGCAGCTGCAGCTCCAGCGGCTACGGTTGCAACATCTCTCACATCGCCGTGGACACATGCATCTAGCATGGTCCCAACTACGTTCTCCTCCACCACATCTCTGGTCGAAGCGACTGCAACACCATGAGCGTCCTCCATCGGAGCCGGAAACAAGTAGCCGGACGGAGGGAAATGCGGTGGCGGTGGGAAATGTGGTGGGGGTGACGGTTTTCCTGCGGTGAGGGAGGCGATTTGAGGGGAAATGGTGGGGGTGATGCGTCCGGTGGTGGTTCCCCTCCTCTTATACGATGGGACGCTTTTGGACGTTTTCCATCGACACGTGCATGCCCACGACCGTAGTATGGTACACGGGAAAGCGAAACGTCCATGTACAAATACTAGTATACGGTCAACCCACGTCCACAACTCTACGCATGAGTAAATTGACCATCCCACGTCCCACTTGTCATAGGTTGTAACGACTAGGCCCACATGTCATACACGGCCCACATGTCATACGCGACCTCACGTGTTAGTAATTGAGGAGGTAATGGTCAACTGCGTTGACCCGACGACAAGACTTTGCTTGGGCTTTTGTGAGAGTGGGCCAAGTGGGAGAGGGAAAAAGAGAACAATTTAGACTCGTTGGGCACAACTGAGCACAACTAAGCAACCAGTGGCAAAAAAATAGAAAACCCAAGGATTTATTCCAAAGTTCACATTATTGATAAAATGCTACGGCCAATGAATGCCCTCAGTGACAATGAATGTCTCACCCTTCTTCTTCGAGAGCCTCGACCAATGGATGCCCGAGCCCCCTTCACTAATGGTAGTTCTTGGGACGAACTCCAAAACCTTGAAAAATTCCTACGGCCTATTCACAAGATTGAAGGATTTCACGCAAATCCAATCGTCTAGGAGTCTCCACAACTCCAAGAGTAAGAAGATGTGCAGAGGAAAAGAGGGAATCAACTTTTGGCTTCCTCAAAAATTATAGATTGTGATCTCCTATATCTGCCCCTAGATTTCTTGCCATGTGCATGCATCAAAAGGAAGATCTCACATAACCCATGGAGGATGACATCAAGCGATGATCGTCATCAAGGTTACGGTGTGCAAGTTCAAGTAGATAATCACGAAGGGATCATGTTTGAAGCTTGCTGTCCATTCTTGTGATAATGGTCATGTGAAGATGTGCATAAAAGAGGCTGACCCATAGTGGAGTATGGGGGAGAAATTCACTAATCTTCATCAAGCCAACGCAATCAAGAAAGGTGTTCCAACTTGATAAAGTCAAGATCATTATCATCTAGCTCAAGTGGACTATGCACATAGCAAAGGTTTGACCTAGATAGGTTTTCTATTTTACTAGTCTCATGGTGTTAGTGTTGGGGAACGTCGCATGGGAAACAAAAATTTTCCTACGCGCACGAAGACCCATCATGGTGATGTCCATCTACGAGAGGGGATGAGTGATCTACGTACCCTTGTAGATCGTACAGCAGAAGCGTTAGTGAACGCGGTTGATGTAGTGGAACGTCCTCACGTCCCTCGATCCGCCCCGCGAACAATCCCACGATCAGTCCCACGATCTAGTACCGAACGGACGGCACCTCCGCGTTCAGCACACGTACAGCTCGACGATGATCTCGGCCTTCTTGATCCAGCAAGAGAGACGGAGAGGTAGAAGAGTTCTCCGGCAGCGTGACGGCGCTCCGGAGGTTGGTGATGACCTTGTCTCAGCAGGGCTCCGCCCGAGCTCCGCAGAAACGCGATCTAGAGGAAAAACCGTGGAGGTATGTGGTCGGGCTGCCGTGGAAAAGTCGTCTCAAATCAGCCCTAAAACCTCCGTATATATAGGTGGGAGGGAGGGGAGGAGGCAGCCTCAAAACCTAAAGGTTTGGCCGAAATTGGAGGTGGAGGAGTCCTACTCCAATCCTACTTGGAGTAGGATTCCACCTTCCCACTTGGAAACTCTTTCCACCTTGTGTTTTTTCCTTCTCAAACCTTATGGGCCTTAGTGGGAACTTATTCCAGCCCACTAGGGGCTGGTTTATCTCTTCCCATAGCCCATGAGACCCCTTGGGGCGTGACACCCCTCCCGATGGTCCCCGGCACCCCTCCCGGCACTCCCGGTACACTACCGATGAGCCCGAAACTTTTCCGGTAATGCACGAAAACCTTCCGGTAACCAAATGAGGTCATCCTATATATCAATCTTTGTTTCCGGACCATTCCAGAAACCCTCGTGACGTCCGTGATCTCATCCGGGACTCCGAACAACATTCGGTAACCAACCATATAACTCAAATACGCATAAAACAACGTCAAACCTTAAGTGTGCAGACCCTGCGGGTTCGAGAACTATGTAGACATGACCCGAGAGACTCCTCGGTCAATATCCAATAGCGGGACCTGGATGCCCATATTGGATCCTACATATTCTACGAAGATCTTATCGTTTGAACCTCAGTGCCAAGGATTCATATAATCCCGTATGTCATTCCCTTTGTCCTTCGGTATGTTACTTGCCCGAGATTCGATCGTTAGTATCCGCATACCTATTTCAATCTCGTTTACCGGCAAGTCTCTTTACTCGTTCCGTAATACAAGATCCCGCAACTTACATTAAGTTACATTGCTTGCAAGGCTTGTGTGTGATGTTGTATTACCGAGTGGGCCCCGAGATACCTCTCCGTCACACGGAGTGACAAATCCCAGTCTCGATCTATACTAACTCAACGAACACCTTCGGAGATACCTGTAGAGCATCTTTATAGTCACCCAGTTACGTTGCGACGTTTTATACACACAAAGCATTCCTCCGGTGTCCGTGAGTTATATGATCTCATGGTCATAGGAACAAATACTTGACACGCAGAAAACAGTAGCAACAAAATGACACGATCAACATGCTACGTCTATTAGTTTGGGTCTAGTCCATCACATGATTCTCCTAATGATGTGATCCCGTTATCAAGTGACAACACTTGCCTATGGCCAGGAAACCTTGACCATCTTTGATCAACGAGCTAGTCAACTAGAGGCTTACTAGGGACAGTGTTTTGTCTATGTATCCACACAAGTATTGTGTTTCCAATCAATACAATTATAGCATGGATAATAAACGATTATCATGAACTAAGAAATATAATAATAACTAATTTATTATTGCCTCTAGGGCATATTTCCAACAGTTAGTTGGGAGACCAGGTTATAGGATTAATTGTAGTACTACAAGGGGGTCCCTCGAGTGAGTAGCTTCATCATATCGTTCGTAAAGATCTCAAACCATTGCATCCTTGGCATCATATTTCTTGGTTCTTATTTAGATTTTATCTATGCGAGGTTTTAGAGTTTGTGTTCGTCTTCTTGTCAAACTCGAGTTATTCAAAAACAGAGTTTGTATGCATCATCTTTGCGTGTTCCATGTTGGAGATTTTGTTGGTTCATATTTGGGGAAGGTTATCTTCCTTATCATATTCTCATATATCCCACAAGCTTGAGTTTTCTTATTTCGGAGTCCATTTGAAAAAGTTATCATAGTTTCCGTCTTAATTGTAACATATATTTGTTGGGGTTATTTTGGAGCACCCAAGCGGTAGTACTACTATGTCCTACGATAGTACTTATTGTTGGGGTGGGAAACAAAAAATTTCCTACGCACATACAAGATCTATCCATGGTGATGAGCATCTATGAAAGGAGAGATCGGATCCACATACCCTTGTAGATCGCTAAGCAGAAAGCGTTAAGAAACGTGATTGATGTAGTTGAATGTCTTTGCGATCCAAATCACAAGTCATCCCGTGATCCAATCACGATCTAGTGCCGAACGGACGACACCTCCGCGTTCAGCACACGTAAAGCTCGATGACGATCTCCACCTCCTTGATGTAGTAAGCGAGGGCGGAGAGGTATATGAGTTATCCGTTAGCACAATGGCATGGTGGTGATGGTGGTGAACTAATCCGGCAGGCCTTTGCCGAGCTCTACCAAACTAATCTAGAGGAGGAAGACGATCTAGAGAGGAGAGGGCAGCACGTGGCTTCTTACGTGTGTGGCTGCCCTCAAAACCTCCACTATATATAGGAGGAAGGGGTGGGAGGAGGCGCCCTACGGTTTCTCCTAGGGCCTTGGCCGCCGACCAAGAGGTGGAGCCCACCTCCTACAAGGAGGTGGGCGTGGGGGAGGAGTCCTACTCCAACAAGGACTCCTCCCACCCTTCACCCTTTCCTCTTGGGCGCATGGGCCCCTTATGGGGTCGGCTGCCCAGCCCACCAGGGGATGGTGCGCCACCTCTTGGTCCCATGTGCCCCCTCCCCGATGGTGGGTGGTCCCCTCCCTATGGACCCCGGAACCCATTTGTCACTCCCGATACACTACCGAAAATACCCAAAACCTTTCCAGAACCCAAATACCACTTTCCTTTATGAAAATACTTACCTCCGGACCATTCCGGAGCTCGTCATGACGTACAAAATCTCATACTGGACTCCGAACAACCTTCGGTCACCAACATACATAACTCAATAATACTGAAACGTCACTGAACCTTAAGTTTGTAGACCCCGCGGGTTCGAGAACTATGCAGACATGATCGAGACACTCTCCGGTAAATAACCAATAGAAGGATATGGATGCCCATATTGGTTACTACATATTCTGCGAAGATCTTTATCGGTTGAACCTCTATGTCAAGGATTCATTCAATCCCATACGTTGTTCCCTTTGTCCATCGGAATGTTACTTGCCCGAGATTCGATCATCGGTATCTGCATACCTAGTTCAATATTGTTACCGGCAAGTCTCTTTACTCGTTTCGTAATACAAGATCCCGTGGCTAACTCTTTAGTCACATTGTTTGCAAGCTTGTTGTGATGATGTATTACCGAGTGGGCCCTAAGATACCTCTCCGTCATACGGAGTGACAAATCCCAGTCTTGATCCATGCCAACCCAACAGACACCCTCGGAGATACCTTCAGAGCACCTTTATAGCCACCCAGTTACGTTGCGACATTTGATACACACAAGGTATTCCTCCGCTATCAGTGAGTTGCACGATCTCATGGTCATAGAAACAGATACTTGACATGCAGAAAACAATATCAATATCTCACACGATCATATGCTACGTTCATAGTTTGGGTCTTGTCCATCACATCGTTCTCCTAATGATGTGATCTCGTTATAAAATGACAACTCATGTCTATGGCCAGAAAACCTTGATCATATTTGATCAATGAGCTAGTCCTTTAGAGGCTTACTGGGGACAGTATGTTGTCTATATATCCACACATGTATTTGAGTTTCCAGTCAATACAGTTCTAGCATGGATAATAAATGATTATCAGGAACAAGGAAATATAATACTCCCTCCGTTCCTAAATATAAGTCTTTTTAGACATTCCAATAGGGGACTACATACGGAGTAAAATGAGTGAATCCACACCCTAAAATATGTCTATACATCCGTATGTAGTTTAATAGTGGAATCTCTTGAAAGACTTATATTTAGGAACGAAGGGAGTAATAACTACTTTATTGTTGCCTCTAGGGCATATTTACAACACTTATTGGCATATATCCAACAAGATTGACTTTGCTGACTGTTGTTAGGGCTATTTTGTAGCACCCAAGCGGTAGTACCACTTATGCGCTACTTCTAATGTGGACTACCGTTGCTACTGTCGCTTGGGAAATTCCTTTGGTGCATCTTTCTGTTATCTCACATTCCATAGCGGTATTCAATAGCGATAGTGGCATGGTAGTAGCAGGTAGTACCGCTTGCTAATACTACTGCTCATTTTCGAGGGGTGTGCAAGTTTCTGTTTCCTATTCAACATTCCCAGTACTTGGGCGGTAGTTAATTGGTAGTACTACTGTGTGTGATACTTCCACTCTGGCACCACTCTGGTACCGCCGGTTTCTCTGTAGCATGTGACAATTAGCGGTAGTACCGTGATACGTCTCCAATGTATCTATAATTTTTTATTTTTCCATGCTATTATATTATCATCCTAAGATACTTTTTGGTCATAATTCACCGATTTATATTATTTTTGACCACTAACCTATTAACCCAGTGTCCAGTGCTAGTTGTTGTTTTCTACGTGTTTTTTGTTTTTCATGTTTTCAGTATCGAATGAAGTCCAATTGCGATGAAACTTTTTTATTACTTTTACTGGACAAAAAGAAGACCTGGAAGCTTTGGGGGGAGACCTGAAGCCACACGAGGGATGCACAAGCCAATAGGGCGCGACCAGGTGGGTGGTCGCTAAATATATTCCAAAAACCCTAAATATAATCGCCAAACACTTTTTACGCCGCTGCAAGTCTCTGTTCCACGGTGATCCCATATGGAGCTCCGTTCCAGCACCCTGTCAGAGGGGGATCGATCACGGAGGGCATCTTCATCAATCTTGCTTCCCTCATGATGATGTGTGAGTAGTTCACCACAAACCTATGGGTCTGTAATTAGTATCTAGATGGCTATCTCTATCTCTCTCTTGATCTTCAATACAATGATCATCACATCTTTGCTTTGATCTATCCGATGTAATTCTTTTGTATGGTGTGTTTGTTGGGATCCGATTGTGACGCCCTTGATTTGATCGTATAGTAATCAC
Source organism: Hordeum vulgare subsp. vulgare (assembly GCF_904849725.1). Classification (NCBI taxonomy): domain Eukaryota; kingdom Viridiplantae; phylum Streptophyta; class Magnoliopsida; order Poales; family Poaceae; genus Hordeum; species Hordeum vulgare. The sequence goes on along the minus strand of NC_058519.1, from coordinate 618,308,112 downwards.
ACACACAAATGTGTACGACCAATATCAATGACTCACTAACCAATATCACAACACAACTCTAGACACAAATTCAAACATAAATTTATATATTACATGCCATGGACACGAGGGCTTGAATACATTAGTCAGCGAAAGCAATAATACATGCCATGTACACGAGGGCTTGAGTACATACATTAAGTAAAACAAGTTTTGCCTTAAGAAGGCTAGCACGAAAGATACATCAAATTGAAAAGGTAAGGCCTCCTACCGGTGAGCGTCCTAACTACTCCTGGTCGTTAGCGGCCTCCACGTAGCAGTAGGCTCCGTTGGGGTAGCAACTGTCGTCAACGGTAGCATCTGGCTCCTCGGATCCTCCATCTCATCGCGACAATTGGGTAGAAGAACATAGGGGGAAAAGGTAGCAAAAGCGGCTGCGAGTACTTATCCAAAGTACTCGCGAGACTTACATGAGGTCTAAACTACATATGCATTGGTATCAAATGAAAGGGGGAGTATCTATGGAGTAAACTGCAGAATGCCAGAATAAGGGGTGAGCCAAGCTAGTCCTGTTGAAGACTACGCTTCTGGCAGCCATCATCTTGTAGCATGAGAAGAGATCAGATTTTATAGTAACTAGTATAAGCGTATAGAAATAATCCTAACCCGGAGGTCCTCTCCTCGTCTCCCTGAGAGAGAGTGGTCGCCGAATTGTATCTGTCATTTATCTGGGTGTATTTTATGAAGTATCCGGTTTTGGTTGTAAGAGGTTGGAATAGAACTCCAAGTCATCCTTTTACCGTGGACACGGCTATTCGAATATTTAATTCATCCCTATAGCGGTGCACCACATTTCCCAACACGCCTGATCACATCTGGCCGGACACACTTTCCTAGGTCATGACCGGCCTTGGGAGATCAACACATCGTCGTCCCAACTAGATTCAACAGAGAGGCCAACCCACTGAACTAAATCCTATGCATGCAAGGTCTTGGGCCCATCGCCCTTAGCGCTCCTGCACGTTGCGTGTGTAGCCGAGATCAATCCCGACGACCTCCTTTACAAGGCAGGTGCTTACGCGAACCACTCGGGCACGCACCGCTCCAACCTGACATCCGAAGAGCTTCAGCTGATACAACGACACCGAGTACCGAAAACTGTTTTCGCGTGAAGGTTAGTGCATAAAGGTCAATTGAATAACTCATATCAAATACCAAACTTGTTAAGCGTGTTATTATGAAATAACCGCGGACAACGACCAGGGACCAGGCCCACCTCTCTCCTAGGTGGTCTCAACCTACCCTATCGCTCTGCCACAATGATCCATAACGGGGCCATCGTGGTAATGTCCTTTCAGCCCCCAGTCCGTGAATCACTCACGGGTACTCTACGAGCCGACCCAACTTTAGTCATATCAAGTATCATTTATAGTATGTATGTATATATACCGTGATCACCTCCCTTAGGGGATCACAGCCCAATAGCATAGCATAGCATACAGAAAAGAATGTAGGGCCATTGATGGAATACTAGAAAAGCTATACTAGGCATTTAGGATAACAGGTAATAGTATCAACAACAGTAGCAAGGACAGGCTATGCAGCAGTATAGGATCAAACCGATAAGCAGTAATGATAACCCACAAGTGTAGGGGATCGTTTGTAGCCTTTTTCGATAAGTAAGAGTGTCGAACCTGATGTCTACTACGCAACCTTCTCCTTGTAGACGTTGTTGGGTCTCCAAGTGCAGAGGTTTGTAGGACAGTAGCAATTTTCCCTCAAGTGGGTGACCTAAGGTTTATCAATCCGCAGGAGGCGTAGGATGAAGATGGTCTCTCTCAAGCAACCCTGCAACCAAATAACAAAGAGTCTCTTGTGTCCCCAACACACCCAATACAATGGTAAGTTGTATAGGTGCACTAGTTCGGCGAAGAGATGGTGATACAAGTGCAATATGGATGGTAGATATAGGTTTTTGTAATCTGAAATTACAAAAACAGCAAGGTAACTAATAGTAAAAGTGAGCACAAACGGTATTGCAATGCGTGGAAACAAGGCCTAGGGTTCATACTTTCACTAGTGAAGTTCTCTCAACAATGATAACATAATTGTATCATATAACTAGCCCTCAACATGCAACAAAGAGTCACTCCAAAGTCACTAATAGCGGAGGACAAACGATGAGATTATTGTCGGGTAAGAAACCACCACAAAGTTATTCTTTCTGATCGATCTATTCAAGAGTCCGTAGTAAAATAACACGAAGCTATTCTTTCCGTTCAATCTATCCTAGAGTTCGTACTAGAATAACACCTTAAGACACATATCAACTAAGACCCTAATGTCACCTAGATACTCCATTGTCACCTCAACTATCCGTGGGCATGATTATACGATATGCATCACACAATCTCAGAATCATCTATTCAACCAACACATAGAACTTCAAAGAGTGCCCCAAAGTTTCTACCGGAGAGTCAAAACGTGTGCCAATACATATGCATAGGTTCCCGATGTCACGAAACCCGCAAGTTGATCACCAAAACATACATCAAGTACTCACATGAATATCCCATTGTGACCACAGATAGACACGTGCAAGACATACATCAAGTGTTCTTAAAGACTCAATCTGATAAGATAACTTCAAAGGGGAAACTCAATTCATTACAAGAAGGGAGAGGGGAAGAACATCATAGGATCCAACTATAGTAGCAAAGCCCGTGGTACATCGAGATCATGACATCTCAAGAACACGAGAGAGAGAGATCAAACACATAGCTACTGGTACATACCCTCAGCCCCGAGGGAGAACTACTCCCTCCTCGTCATGGAGATCGCCGGGATGATGAAGATGGCCACAAGAGATGGATTCCCCCTCCGGCAGGGTGCCGGAATGGGCTCCCGATTGTTTTTTGGTGGCTACAGAGGCTTGCGGCGGCGAAACTCCCGATCTAGGTCTCTTTTTGGGGGTTTCTATATTTATAGGAATTTATGGCGGTGGAATTACGTCGGTTGGGCCCACGAGGAGGTCACAAGCCTGGTAGGTGCGGCCTAGGGAGGGGGGGGGGGCGGGCCTCCTGAGCTTGTGACTCCCTCGTGGCTCTTCTGGCCTTCTTTCAAAGCTTCGGGGGTCTCTTTTGGTCCAAAAAAATCATCGCGAAAGTTTTATTCCATTTGGACTCCGTTCTGAAAAAGGTCAAAAACTCGGAAAAACAGAAACTGGCACTAGGCACTGAGTTAATAGGTTAGTCCCAAAAAAGATATAAAATAGCATATTCATGCATATAAAGCATCCAAAGTTGACAAGATAATAGCATGGAGCCATCAAAAATTATAGATACGTTGGAGACGTATCAGAACCCAACGAGGAGCTAAAGGTAGAATTAATATTCTCTCAAATTCTATCGACCACTAATACAACTCTACACACGTTAACACTTACTTTACCTAGAACAAGTATGGAACTATTTTTGCAGGAAGGAAACTAGAAGTACTTAGTAGGTGTGATAGATAGGTTTGCAAGAAAATAAAGAGCAAGTAAATAAAATTTAGGGGTTGTTTAGTAGAAAGCTTTTTGTGTTACGCAAGAGAAAGATTATCCATATGCAATTGAATATAACATGATAGATACTTATCATATGCAATGAGGGAGAGGCATACGCTAACACACACTCCGTACTTGGATCATATGCACTTATGATTGGACCTCTAACAAGAATCCACAACTACTAGAAATCATTAAGGTAAAACCAACCATAGCATTAAACATCAAGTCCTCATTACTGCCATACACACACAACTCCCTTACTCGGGTGTAAGTTTCTGTCACTCTCGCCACCCACTATAAGTGAATCATGAACATATTGCAAACCCTCCAGCGTGAATTTTTCATGTGTGTGCCTCATAGAAAGCGCCTTAGGACAACATCATATGAACACACAATTCATATCAATAACATCATATCATAATTAACCTGTAGGACAAAATAAATCTACTCAAACATCATAGGATAGCCGCACACCATTAGATGATAATATATATCATTAAACACCATGTTCAAGTAGATATTATAATTGGGAAGAGAGGTTTACACCACTGCATAGAGGAGGGGAGAGTTCATGGTGATGGCGGCGAAGTTGTTGGTGTAGATCAGTGTCAGGATGGTTGCCCCGACGGTGCTCCGGTGCCACCGGGAGAGAGAGGGAGCGAGCCCCCTCCTTATTACTTTCTTGGACTCCTCCCTAGGTGGGAGGAGGGTTTGCCCTTTCGTCCATGGCCGCCCTCGCACCCGGAGGGCAGCAACCCCTCCGAGATTGGATCTCTCTCTATTTCTCTCCTGTTTTCGCAACCTGTCTTGTGGCCCTTCACCGTTCCTTAAATATCTGGAGATTTGTGACTCCGATCAGGCTGAAATTTCAAGGGGGTTTTATTGGAAAATTATCTTTCTTGCAGCCAAAGGATAGCTCCAACCGACTTAAGGGGTGGGCACAAGCCATAAGGGCATGACCCCCCCCCCTCGCGGGACGTGCCTGATACGTCTCCAACGTATCTATAATTTTTGATGGTTCCATGCTATTATCTTGTCAAACTTTGGATGTTTTGTATGCCTTTTATATCTTTTTTGGGACTAACTTATTAACTCAGTGCCAAGTGCCAGTTCCTGTTTTTCCGTGTTTTTGACCCTTTTCGGAGGAGGATTTTAAACGGTGTCCAAACGAAATAAAACTTCCGAAAAGATGTTTTCCGGAATAGAAGATACGCACGGGACGTGAGAACCAAGGCAGAAGCCACCAGGGGACTCCACAAGCCCCCTAGGCGCGACCAGGGGGGCCCGCGCCTAGCAGGCTTGTGGGCCCCTGTGGCTCGTCTGCCCTACCTCTTCCGCCTATAAATTCCTAAAAATCCAAAACTGCGCGAGATATCCACGAAAATACTTTTCCGCCGCCGCAAGCTTCTGTCTTCGCAAGATCCCATCTGGGGCACGTTTTGGTGCCCTGTCGGAGGGGATTCGAATACGGAGGGCTTCTTCATCAACACCATGACCTCTCCGATGATGCGTGAGTAGTTCACCATAGACCTTCGGGTCCATAGCTAGCAGCTAGATGGCTTCTTCTCTCTCTTGGATCTTCAATACAAAGTTCTCCATGATCTTCATGGAGATCTATCCGATGTAATCTTCTTTTGCGGTGTGTTTGTCGAGATCCAATGAATTGTGGATTTATGATCAGATTATCTATGAATCTTATTTGAGTTTCTTCTGATCTTATATGCATGATTTCATATCCTTGTAATTCTCTTCGAGTTGTGGGTTTTGTTTGGCCAACTTGATCTATGATTCTTGCAATGGAAGAAGTGCTTGGTTTTGGGTTCATACCGTGCGGTGACCTCACCTAGTGACAGAAGGGGTAGCGAGGCACGCATTGTGTTGTTGCCATCAAGGGTAAAAAGATGGGGTTTACATCATTGGTTTGATATTATCCCTCTACATCATGTCATCTTGCTTAAGGCGTTACTCTATTCGTCATGAACTCAATACACTAGATGCATGCTGGATAGCAGTCGATGTGTGGAGTAATAGTAGTAGATGCACACAGTATCGATCTACTTGTCTCGGACGTGATGCCTATATGTATGATCATTGCCTTAGATATCGTCATGACTTTGCGCGGTTCTATCAATTGCTTGAGAGTAATTTGTTCACCCACCGTGATATTTGCTATGTTGAGAGAAGCCTCTAGTGAACACTATGGCCTCCGGGTCTACTTCACACCTTATTTTCAGCCTTTCACTTCTACTTCGTTGCACTTTCCGCCTTCAGATCTCACTTTGCAATCAATCTTGAAGGGATTGACAACCCCTTTATACCGTTGGGTGCACGCTCGTTTGTGTTTGCGCAGGTACTCTGGACACTTGGCTTGATTCTCCTACTGCATTGATACCTTGGTTCCCTAACTGAGGGAAATACTTACTGCTCATGTGCTGCATCACCCTTTCCTCTTCAAGGGAAAAACCAACGCAAGCTCAAGAGGCAGTAGAAGGATTTCTGGCGCCGTTGCCGGGGAGGATCAAGTTCTGGGTGAAGCTCATCCAAGTAAGTGTCGCAAACTCATCTCTTGCATTACTTTTTTGCCTCTCGTTTTCCTCTCCCCCACTTCTGAAAAACAAAAATTTACAAAAATATTTGCCTTTTTCGTTCGCCCTTTTCTCACGCTTGCTTTCTGTTTGCTTGTGTGATTGTTTGCTTGCTGAAGTCACCATGACTGAAAACACCAAACATTGTGACTTCTCGAATACCAATAATAATGATTTTATTAGTACTCCGATTGCTCGTGCCACTAGTGCGGAATCATACGAAATCAATGATGCATTGTTGAATCTTGTTATGAAAGAGCAATTCTCCGGCCTTCCTAGTGAAGATGCCGCATCCCATCTTAATACCTTCATTGAGCTTTGCGATATGCAAAAGAAGAAAGATGTGGATAATGATGTGATTAAATTGAAGCTTTGTGTGTTCTCGTTGCGAGATCGAGCAAAAACTTGGTTTTCATCTTTTCCCAAAAATAGAATTGATTATTGGAACAAGTGCAAATATGCTTATATATCCAAGTATTTTCGGCCGGCTAAGATTATCTCTATCCGTAATGATATCATGAATTTTAAGCAACTTGATCATGAACATGTTGCACAATCTTGGGAGAGAATGAAATTGATGATTAGAAATTGTCCCGCTCATGGCTTGAGTCTTTGGATGATTATACAAATCTTCTACGCTGGTTTGAATTTCGCTTCTAGAAATATCTTGGACTCTGCCTCAGGTGGAACGTTCATGGAAATCACATTAGGAGAAGCCACAAAACTCCTAGACAATATCATGACAAACTACTCTCAGTGGCACACTGAAAGGTCACCTACTAGTAAAAAGGTACACGCTATAGAAGAAATTAACTCGTTGAGTGCTAAGATGGATGAGTTAATGAATTTGGTTGCTAGTAGAAGTGCTCCTTTAGATCCTAATGATATGCCCTTGTCTTCCCTGATTGAGAGTAGTAATGCGAGCTTGGACGTTAATTTTGTTGGTAGGAATAATTTTGGCAACAACAATGCTTTTAGAGGAAACTATGTTCCTAGGCCTTTTCCTAGTAACCCCTCTAATAACTTTGGCAACTCCTACAACAATACTCATGGAAATTACAATAAATTAACCTCTTATCTAGAGAGTAATATCAAAGAGTTTATCAACAATGCAAAAGATTTTCAATGCGTCCATAGAGGAAAAACTACTAAAAGTTGATGATTTGGCTAGGAGCGTTGATAGAATGTCTATTGATATTGATGCTTTGAAAGTTAGATGTGCTCCTCCCAAGATCAATATGGATGAAACTTTGAAAGCTATGCGTGTTCCCATGAGTGAGAGCAAAGAAAGAACCGCCCAAATTCGTGCTAGACATGAATGGCTTAAAAAGGTATGTTCTCGTGATAAGAATCACGAAGATCTTAAAGTGCTTGGTGTGACTCCCATTGAATCCTTGTTTTCTAGTGCCAAACCTAATAATTATGGGGCTTGATATGAATCCACTTTGGTTGAAAAACGCCCCAATGATTCGGAGTCCATCTATCTTGATGCTAAAAGCATTGAAAGTGGAGTAGAAGAAATCAAAAGTTTGAGTAGTAATGAAACTACTACTTTGGATTTCAAGGAATTCAATTATGATAGTTGCTACTTGATTGAATGCATTTTCTTGATGCAATCCATGCTAAACTCTCCACATGCTTATAGCCAAAACAAGGCCTTTACCGATCATATCGTCGATGCTATGATAAAATCTCTTGAAGAGAAACTTGAGTTGGAAGTTTCTATTCCTAGAAAGCTTCATGATGAGTGGGAACCTACTATCAAAATCAAAATCAAAAACTATGAATGCAATGCTTTGTGTGATTTGGGTGCTAGTGTTTCCGTGATTCCAAAGTCTTTATGTGATGTTTTAGGCTTTAATGAGATTGAGGAGTGTTCTCTTAATTTGCATCTTGCGGATTCTACTGTCAAGAAACCCATGGGAAGGATAAATGACGTTCTTATTATTTCAAATAGGAACTATGTACCCGTGGATTTCATTGTGCTTGATATTGATTGCAATCCTACATGCCCTATCATTCTTGGTAGACCTTTCCTAAGGACTATTGGTGCTATCATCTTTATGAAGGAAGGAAATATTAGGTTTCAATTTCCTTTAAAGAAGGGCATGGAGCATTTTCCTAGAAAGAAAATAAGATTGCCTTATGAATCCATGATGAGGGCTACTTATGGTTTGAGTACCAAAGACGACGATACATGATTCTATCGCCTTATGCCTAGCTAAGGGCGTTAAACAATAGCGCTTGTTGGGAGGCAACCCAATGATTTTTTTTCTTTCTGTTTTGTTGCGTCCGCACGATCATAATTCTGTTATGATTGTGTTTTTTGTGTTTCTTTTTGTGTTTGAGCCAAGCAAAACCTTTATGACTAGTTGGGTGATGGTTGTTTGATCCTGCTGGAAAAAGACAGAAACTTTACGCTCACGATTTTTTTTCATTTTTATTCAGAAAGAGATTTTGAGTTGATTCTTTTTGCTTCTGGTTGATATGCCTTTTGCCGAGGCGGTTGTAATTGTTCAGAATTTTTGAGGTAAGAGAAGTATACGAAGTATATAGATTGGTACAGACCGGTCTGTTTTTGACAGATTCTGTTTTTGTTGTGTTGGTTGCTTGTTTTGATGAAACTATGGATAGTATTGGGGGGGTACTAGCCATGGAAAAGTGAGAACACAGTAATCTAGCACCAATATAAATATAAATCAATATTTCTACAGTACATAAGGAGGTGGTAGTTTGTTTTCTTGTGCTAATGATATCACGAGTTTCTGTTTAAGTTTTGTGTTGTGAAGTTTTCAAGTTTTGGGTGATGTTATCATGGACAAAGGGATAAAGAGTGGAAAGAGCTCAAGCTTAGGGATGCCCAAGTCATCCCAAGCCAAATTCAAAGACACCAAAAAGCCTAAGCTTGGGGATGCCCCGAGAAGGCATCCCCTCTTTCGTCTTCAATCCATCGGTAACATTACTTGGAGCTATATTTTTATTCACCACATGATATGTGTTTTGTTTGGAGCGTCTTGTATCGTAGGAGTCTTTTTTTTGTGTCACAATCATCCTTGTTGCACACCTTTTGAGAGAGACATGCACTCATCGAGAATTTGCTAGAATACTCTTTGTGCTTCACTTATATCTTTTGAGCTAGACAATTTTGCTCGATGTGCTTCACTTAGATATTTTAGAGCACGACGGTGCGTAACTTGGTAGTTGGCTTGTGCTATGAAAGTAGTCCCAAAGGTGATAGGTACCCAAAGAGGATACAAACAAAATTCCAACTTCATGTGCATTGAGTAGAAAGAGAAGTTTGATTCCTCTCAATTAATTTTGAGACGTGGATTTGGTAATATTAAGAGTTATGTTAGTAGGGTGTTGTGAATCTAGAAATACTTGTGTTGAAGTTAGTGATTCCCGTAACATGCACGTATGGTGAACCGCTATGTTAAGAAGTCGGAGCATAATTGATCTATTGATTTTCATCCTTTGTGTTGCGGTCGGGATCGCGCGATGTTTACACCTACCAACCCTTCCCCTAGGAGTATGCGTTTAGCACTTTGATTCGATTACTAATAAAAACTTTCTCAATAAGTATGTGAGTTCTTCATGAATAATGTGAGTCCATGGTATAGATGCACTTTCACCTTCCACCATTGCTAGCCTCTCTTGTACCGTGCAATTTTCGCCGGTGAACAAACCCACCATATGCCTTCCTCAAAACAGCCACCATACCTACCCACTATGGCATTTTCATAGCCATTCCGAGATATATTGCCATGCAACTCCCACTGTTCCGTCTCATGACTTGTGTCGTCACTCTCATATTTCCATTGCATGATCGTAAGATAGCTAGCGAGATGTTTCAACGTCATACGCCAAGCTAGATCGTTGCACATCCCGGTACACTGCCGGAGGCATTTCCTATAGAGTCATCATCATTCTAAGCTTTGAGCTGTGAGTAAATAAAAGTGTGATGATCATCATTATTAGAGCATTGTCCCATGTGAGGAAATAAAAAAAAGATGCCAAAGTTCCCCACAAAAAAAGAGAAAAGAGAAAAAGAGAGGCCAAAGAGCCCAAACAAAAGAGAGAGAGAGAGAAAAAGAGAGAAGGGACAATGCTACTATCTTTTCCCACACTTGTGCTTCATATTAGCACCATGTTCTTCATGATTGAGAGCCTCTCGTTTTGTCACACCATATACTAGTGGGAATCTTTATTATATAACTTGGCTTGTATATTCCAATGATGGGCTTCCTCAAAATTGCCCTAGGTCTTCGTTAGCAAGCAAGTTGGATGCACACCCACTAGTTCTCCTTTTGAGCTTTCACATACTTATAGCTCTAGTGCATCCGTTGTACGGCAATCCCTACTCATTCACATTGATATCTATTAATGGGCATCTCCATAGTCCTTTGATACGCCGAGTCAATATGACCATCTCCTCCTTTTTGTCTCACAACTTACACCACACTCTATTCCACCTATCCATGGCTCACGCTCATGTATTGCGTGAGAGTTGAAAAAAGTTTGAGAAAGTAAGAGTGCGAAAACAATTACTTGGCCAATACCGGGGTTGTGCATGATTTAAATTAGTTGTGTGGGGATGATGGAGCATAGCCAGACTATATGATTTTGTAGGGAGAACTTTCTTTGGCCTAGTTATTTCGAAAGTTCATGATTACCTTGCTAGTTTGCCTGAAGTATTATTGTTTTCATGTCAATAGCAAACTATTGTTTTGAATCTCACGGATCTGAACATTCATGTCACATGAAAGAAGTTACAAAGGACAACTATGCTAGGTAGCATTCCACATCAAAAATTCAGTCTTTATCACTTCCCTACTCGAGGACGAGCAGGAGTTAAGCTTGGGGATGCTTGATACGTCTCCAACGTATCTATAATTTCTGATGGTTCCATGCTATTATCTTGTCAAACTTTGGATGTTTTGTATGCCTTTTATATCTTTTTTGGGACTAACTTATTAACTCAGTGCCAAGTGCGAGTTCCTGTTTTTTCCGTGCTTTTGACCCTTTTCAGAGGAGGATTTTAAACAGTGTCCAAACGGAATAAAATTCCGAAAAGATTTTTCCGGAACAGAAGATACGCACGGGACGTGAGAACCAAGGCAGAAGTCACGAGGGGACGCCACAAGCCCCCTAGGCGCGGCAAGGGGGCCCGCGCCTAGCAGGCTTGTGGGCCCCGTGTGGCTCGTCTGCCCTACCTCTTCCGCCTATAAATTCCTGAAAAATCCAAAACTGCGCGAGAGATCCACGAAAATACTTTTCCGCCACCGCAAGCTTCTGTCTCCGCAAGATCCCATCTAGGGCACGTTCTGGTGCCCTGTCGGAGGGGGATTCGGATACGGAGGGCTTCTTCATCAACACCGTGACCTCTCTAATGATGCGTGAGTAGTTCACCATAGACCTTCGGGTCCATAGCTAGTAGCTAGATGGCTTCTTCTCTCTCTTGGATCTTCAATACAAAGTTCTCCATGATCTTCATGGAGATCTATCCGATGTAATCTTCTTTTGCGGCGTGTTTGTCGAGATCCGATGAATTGTGGATTTATGATCAGATTATCTATGAATCTTATTTGAGTTTCTTCTGATCTCTTATATGCATGATTTCATATCCTTGTAATTCTCTTCGAGTTGTGGTTTTTTTTGGCCAACTTGATCTATGATTCTTGCAATGGGAGAAGTGCTTGGTTTTGGGTTCATACCGCGCGGTGACCTCACCCAGTGACAGAAGGGGTAGCGAGGCACACATCGTGTTGTTGCCATCAAGGGTAAAAAGATGAGGTTTACATCATTGGTTTGAGTTTATCCCTCTACATCATGTTATCTTGCTTAAGGCGTTACTCTGTTCGTCATGAACTCAATACACTAGATGCATGTTGGATAGCGGTCGATGTGTGGAGTAATAGTAGTAGATGCAGACAGTATCGGTCTACTTGTCTCGGACGTGATGCCTATATGTATGATCATTGCCTTAGATATCGTGATGACTTTGCGCGGTTCTATCAATTGCTCGAGAGTAATTTGTTCACCCATCGTGATATTTGTTATTTTGAGAGAAGCCTCTAGTGAACACTATGGCCCCCGGGTCTACTTCACACCATATTTTCAGCCTTTCACTTTTACTTCATTGCACTTTCCGCCTTCAGATCTCACTTTGCAATCAATCTTGAAGGGATTGACAACCCTTTATAGCGTTGGGTGCAATCTCGTTTGTGTTTGCGCAGGTACTCTGGACACTTCGCTTGATTCTCCTACTGGATTGATACCTTGGTTCTCAAACTGAGGGAAATACTTACTGCTCTTGTGCTGCATCACCCTTTCCTCTTCAAGGGAAAAACCAACGCAAGCTCAAGAGGCAGCAGTGCCCTATTGGCTTGTGCCTCCCTCGGGCACCATGTTGCGTTGATTACGACTCCAAAAATTCACATATATTCCAAAAAAATATTCGTAAATTTTTATCACATTTGGAGTGCGTTTGATATGCTTGTGCGAAACAAAAAACACATAAAAAACAGGAACTGGTGCTGAGCACTGGGTCAATAGGTTACTGCTTAAAAGTAATATAAATTGGTAAATAATTACTCAAAAAGTATCCTATAATGATAATATAATAGCATGGAACAATAAAAAATTATAGATACGTTGGAGATGTATCAAGCATCCCCAAGCTTAATTCATGCTCGTCCTCGAGTAGGTAAATGATAAAAATAGAATTTTTTTTACATGCTACCCAATATGTAATCTTTTGCATGTATACTCACTAAGAAACGATGAATTAACAAACATTGACATAGTAATACTTATAAGCACAAGCAGCAAAATCATCAATCTTTCAAAGTATATGGTCATCAAAGAATGTTTACCCCCATTCATCTTATTATATTAGGAAGGCATGGCTCCATCTTCACCATATTAATACAAAAGTCAAGCACCACTATGCCCAAGTTAGGCAATTGGATCATACTTCTTCAATATGCATCAACTTTTTATTCTTCACGCAATACATGAGCATGAACCATGGACATATCATATAGGTGGAATAGAATGTGGCGGTAGGTTTCAAAGGGGTAAAGTGGAGAAGAAAGTCTCGCATCAACTCGGCATATCAACGGGCTATGGAGATGCCCAACAATAGATATCAATGCGAGGAGTAGGGGTTGCCATGCAATGGATGCACTAGAGCTATAAGTGTATCAAACCTCGAGTGAAGCTAAGTGGGTGTGCATTAAACTTTCTCGCTCATGAAGACCTCGGGCATTTGAGGACATGATGAAAAATTCCCACTAGCATATGGAAGTGAAAAAACAAGACTCTATATGAAGAACGTGGTGCCACTTTGAGGAACAAGTGTGATAAAGGATAGTAGCAAAGTCCCTTCTATCCCCTTTTGTCTCATTTATTTGTTTTTTATATTATTTTTCATGGTGTGCTTTTTTTTCGCCTCCCCCATTTTTTTTATGGTGGGATCATTTGGCATCCCCCATTTTTATTTCCTCACTTGGACAATGCTCTAATAAATACCATCACACTTTTATTTACTTACAACTCGATATGAAAAACTAATAGGAAAATATGTCTCCATATGAATGCCTCTGGCAGTGTACGAGGAAGTGCAATGATCTAGCATAGCAAAATATATAAAAAAATGGACAAGCCTTGGAAATATCATGTTAGCTATCTTACGATCATGCAAAGCAATATGACAATGGAAGTACAAGTCATATGAATTGAGGGTGGAAGTTGCATGGCAATATATCTCGGAATGGCTATGGAAATGCCATGATCGGTGGTGGCTTTTTTGAGGAAGATCTGAGGCTTATGTGCAATAGAGCATATCATATCACGGGGTTTGGATGCATCGGCGAAAGTTGCACCAATCCTCCGGGTGAGAATGGGCAATGCACGGTATCGAAGAGGCTAGCAAATATGAGGAGGTGAGATTGTGTATGTCCATGGTGTCACATTAGTCTTAAAGAACTCATATACTTATTTCAAAGTTTTATTAGTTTTATCATAAATCAAAGTAATACTCGCATGCCCCAAGGGAGAGGGTTGGGGGGAATTAACCATCCCGTGACTCCAACTCAAAAAACACTAGGATTTGAACGAGGAATAGAAATGCTCACACATCATCACCATGCCCTATTAATTTTTAGATGAACAAGAAGTTTAATACCTCTTAATACCGACACTTCTACGAATCAACAATGATGCACTCACACCCTTTCACATTACCACATCAATATCATTAACGCACAATTTCTCTTTAATGTGCTACATGAAGGTTTTGATTATCACTCCTTGAATACCTATTATTTTTCGACTAGTCTTATAACCCATGCAAATTACCGCCACTATTTATTAACTCTCAAACAAATATAAGTAAAGAACGAGAGTTTAATTCTTTCTACAAAAGACCATGCTCTAATGACTGTAAGTGAATCAAAAGAGCATTCTTCAAATAACGGTTTTCTATATGTAGATAAATATGCATCCAACTTCAAATGATATAAGTGAAGCACATGAAGCATTCTATAAAGCCATACTCAACACATATAAGTGAAGTGCAAAGAGCGTTCTATAAATCAACCTTGGACTTTCTCATACGAGCATGGTACATTTATAAGAGGAAAATAAAAGGCACACTATGCTTCAATAATTTATGCGTATCATGTGAACAAAACAAAAACTGAAACATACCAATAATTGTTGAAGAAGAAAGATGGGATGCCTTCCGAGGCATCCCCAAGCTTAAATGCTTTAGTGTGCTTGAACAATTACTTGGGGTGCCTTGGTCATCCCAAATATTGAGCTCTTGTCTCTCCTTATTCTTCTCATATCGATACCTCCTCGATATTCGAATACTTCATCCACACAAGACTTAACAAAACATTCATTAGAGAGGTCAGTTCATATACTCATCAAATATCATCATGTCCTACCATAACATTATGGCATAATTATAATATAACATTTTACCACTGCATTCTATCACAATTATATGGCTCCCAAGTCAATGGGGTTCAACAAGAATTCAAAACATAAGCACGCAAAGCAGCTATAAGAGCAATCTGTGAAAAACAGAATAGTGTGTAAAGATGCACATGAAATGTATACTTCTATAACTTAGAAAATTCTGAAAATTTAGGAAGTGGTAAATATTTTATATAATATTAATTTTTAAATATTTCAGAAAATTTTGGCATTCCATTAAAATATGAAAAATCAAATGCTATAGACAAAGTTTTTGTTTTTACACAACACATATCAAACAAGCAATTCAAATATCCTAAAGGTAATTCTTGGAAATTTTTATTGAAAAACAAGATTATTCATAACATCTAACAGAGAAAAGAAAAATAAAATGACGCTCCAAGCAAAACAAATATTATGTGATGAATAAAAATATAGCTCCAAGTAAGATATACCGATAGTGTTCAAGACAAAAGAGGGGATGCCTTCCGGGGCATCCCCAAGCTTAGACGCTTGACTCTTTCTTGGATATTACCTTGGGGTACCTTGGGAATCCCCAAGATTAGGTTCTTGTTGATCCTTATTCTCCACATATCGATATCTCACCCAAAACTTGAAAACTTCAATCACACAAAACTTAACAGAAACCTCGTGAGATCCGTTAGTATAATAGGCAAATCATAAACTTAGGGTACTACTTTAAATTGATTTGTATTTCATTATTGCATAATAGGTATTGTTTTCTAACTTCTACATGGCTTATACCCCCGATACAATCCATAGCATCATGAAAACAATCAAACTATGCAAGCAAAAAAACAGAATCTATCTAAAACGGAACAGTCTTTAATAATCTGTAATGAACCTATACTTTTGTTAATCCAAAATTTGTAAAACATTAGGACCTGGGGATTTTTTTACAAAAATACCATGTAAAAAATGCAGCTTAAAAATACGTTCAAGTGAAATCATAGAAATTCTGCACTAGACGTCAATTTTTTGTTTTTTGCATCATATCAATTATACTTATCATACAAATCATCCCAAAGATTTTACTTGGCACACACACTAATTTAAACATAAAACACAACCATTATAGAGGCAATAATCATGTCATCACACCAAGATAGAAATTAAAAAAGTAAAAATTAAGATAACTATTGGGTTGCCTCCCAACAAACGCTATTGTTTTACGGCCCTAGCTAGGCATAATGCATATGATCAAGTGTTGTCGTGTTTGACACCAAGTTCCTCAATAACAATAGGACACTTAAAGATAGGATTCTTTATCAATTTTGTAATGTTGCAACACAATTCGGGGGAGTACCTCTCGGAGTAAAAGTCCCAAATTCATATATATTCCAAAGATCATTAACACCCCTCCTACCAAAAGGAACAAAGATCTCAAAATGATTAGTGTGCATTCCAACTTTATAAACTTGATAAAGAATCAGATCTTTAAGTATCCTATTTTTGTTGAGGAACTTTATGTAAAAGATGACGACACTTGATCATATGCATTATGCCTACCTAGGGGCATAAAACAATAGCGCTTGTTGGGAGGCAACCCAATAGTTATCTTAATTTTTGCTTTTTTATTTCTGTCTTTGTGTGATGACATGATTATTGCCTCTATAATGATTGTGGTTTTATGTTTAAATTAGTTTTTGTGCCAAGTAAATCCTTTGGTATTATTTGTATAATAAGTATAATTGATACTATGAAAAAAAATATAAACTTTAACGTCGAGTGCAGAATTTCTATGATTTTAGTGGAACGTCTTTTTAAGTTTAATTTTTTGTACACTATTTCTGTACAAATTCCCCACGTATTCCTAATGTTTCATAAATTTTGGAGCTACAAAAGTATAGGTTCATTAAAAATTACTACATATTGTTCTGTTTTAGACAGATTCTGTTTTTTGCTTGCATAGTTTGCTTGTTTTGATGATGCTATGGATTGTATCGGAGGGTATAATCCATTGAGAAGTTAGAATACAGTACCTTATGCAATAATTAAATATGAATCATTTTACAACAGTACCTATGTATTTTATATGTTGCTTATACTAACGGATCTCATGGAGTTTTGTTGAGTTCTCTGTGATTGAAGTTTTCAAGTTTTGGGTGTTATCGCGATGGACAATGGAATAAGAAGTGGCAAGAGCCTAATCTTGGGGCTTCCCAAGGCACCCCAAGGTAATATTCTAGAAAGATTAAAATGTCTAAGCTTGGGGATGCCCTAGAAGGCATCCCCTCTTTCGTCTCAATCCATGGGTATGTCACTTGGAGCTACATTTTTATTCGTCACATGATATGAGTTTTGCTTGGAGCATTGTTTGCTTTAGTTTTCCTTTTATTTTTATTTTGCCACAATCATAATTTTATGGACACACCAACTTGATAGAGACACACATTCATCATGATTTGCTAGAATACTCTATGTGCTTCACTTATATCTTTTGACCTAAGAAGTTGCTCTAGTACTTCAGTTATACTTTTTAGCACTATGTTATGTAGAATTTATAGAAATATTTGCACTATAACTCTTCACTAATATTTGTTTGAGAGTTAATAAACAGTAGTGGTAATTTGCGTGCGTCACAAGCCTAGTCCAAAAATAATAGGTATTCAATGAATGATAATCAAAACCATCATGTAGCACATAAACACAAATTGTGGGTTAATGATATTAGTGTGGTAATATGGAAAAGGTGTGAGTTCATCATTGTTGATTTGTAGAATTATAAGTATTAAGAGGTGTTCATTTGTTGTTTGTCTGAATATTAAAAAGGCATGGCGGGGATGTGTGAGCATTTCTATTCTTTGTTGAAATCCTAGTGTTATTTCAAGTCGGAGTCACGCGATGGTTAATGATGCGTCTCAAACGTATCTATAATTTTTGATGGTTTCATGTTGTTATCTTGTCAACTTTGGATGTTTTATATACCTTTTATATCTTTTTTGGGACTAACTTATTAATTCAGTGCCAAGTGCCAGTTCTTGTTTTTCTGTGTTTTTTACTCTTTTCATATCTGATTTTGGAACGGAGTCCAAACGGAATAAAACCCCCGAAATAAATTTTTCCAGAACAGAAGAAGATCGGGGGACTTGAGGGACAAAGCAGGAGGCCCACAGGGAGCCCACAAGCTGTGACGCCACGGCCAGGGGGGCCCGCGGCGACCAGGCTTGTGGCCTCCCTGGTGCTCCCTTGCCCTAGCTCTTTGGCCTATAAATTCCCTAAAATCCCAGAAAAAATCAGGGCGTCCACGAAAACACTTTTCCGCCGCCGCAAGCTTCCGTTTCCGCGAGATCTCATCTGGAGACCCTTCCCGGTGCCGTGCCGGAGGGGACTTTGGAGTTGGAGGGCTTCTACATCAACATCATCGCCTCTCCAATGACTCGTGAGTAGTCCACTTCAGACCTACGGGTCCGTAGTTAGTAGCTAGATGGCTTCTTCTCTCTCTTGGATCTTCAATACAAAGTTCTCCATGATCTTCATGGAGATCTATCCGATGTAATCCTCTTTGGCGGTGTGTTTGTCGAGATCCGATGAATTGTGGATTTGTGATCATATTATCTATGTATTATATTTGAGTCTTTGCTGATTTCTTATATGCATGATTTGATATCCTTGTAAGTCTCTCCGAGTCTTGGGTTTTGTTTGGCCAACTAGATCTATGATTCTTGCAATGGGAGAAGTGCTTGATTTTGGGTTCATACCGTGCGGTGACTTTTCCCAGTGATAGAAGGGGCAGCAAGGCACACATCATGTTGTTGCCATCAAGGGTAACAAGATGGGCTTTCATCATAGATTTGAGATTGTCCATCTACATCATGTCATATTGCTTAAGGCGTTACTCTGTTCTTATGAACTCAATACACCAGATGCATGCTGGATAGTGGTCGACGTGTGGAGTAATAGTAGTAGATGCAGAAAGTATCAGTCTACTTGTTTTGGACGTTATGCCTATAGATGTGATCATTTCCATAGATAACGTCATGACTTTGCGCGGTTCTATCAATTGGTCGATAGTAATTCGTTCACCCACCGTCTACTTGCTTTCATGAGAGAAGCCACTAGTGAACACTACGGCCCCCGGGTCTATGCACAACTATCGTCTCCACTTTTACTTTTACTTTGCTTTGTTTACTTTTTGCTTTCAGTTCTCACTTTGCAAACAATCTATAAGGGATTGACAACCCCTTCATAGCGTTGGGTGCAAGCTCTTTGTGTTTGTGCAGGTACTTGTGACTTGACGTGATCCTCCTATTGGATTGATACCTTGGTTCTCAAACTGAGGGAAATACTTACCGCCGCTGTGCTACATCACCCTTTCCGCTTCAAGGGAACACCAACGCAAGGCTCCAAGGCCGCGGGGGGATCCTTTGCATATTTGCCAAGGAAGTCCCTATAGGCGTAGCCTGTAGCAGAAGGATTCCTGGCGCCGTTGCCAGGGAAGGTCTTTTGTTGCCGTAGCAGAAGTATTTCTGGCGCCGTTGCCGGGGAGAGATCAATTCAAGATCTATCCAAGTAAGTGTCACAAACTCATCTCTTGCATTTACTTTGTTTGCCAGTTGACTCTCGTTTTTCTCTCCCCCACTTCACCAATTTGCCTTTTTCGTTTGCCTTTTTTTCGTTTGTCTTTTCCGTTCGCCCTTTTGTCTCGCTTGCTTTCTGTTCGCTTGTGTGCCATGTGCCTTCAATATGCTTGCATCTTCGCTTGCTGAAAATCTAGTGATATGGATCCTCATCCACTTGCTAATCTCTTTAAGAGATCCAATTATGTTGATCCAATTGCTAGTGAGTTGAGTGCACTTGACTATCTTTATGGAGTTTTGCTTGAGATGCGTGAATCTGAAAATTGTGAGGAAGAAATTTATGAAGTGATTCACGAGGGCTCCTTGGATGAAAAGCATGATTGCAATGGTTTCACTATAAATTCTATTAGTGACAATCATGCTAAAAATATGCAAAACCCTAAGCTTGGGGATGCTAGTTTTGCTATGTCCACTACTTGTTGCAATGATCATGAGTGGGGCGATGATTTTTCTTATGATCTTGAAATTTGTATCAGCCTCATGATGAATATGATGTTTGCAATATTATTGAAAGTGGGTTTGGAGAAGTCATGACTTTAGTTGATGATAATCCCGCTATTTTTGAAGAGCGTCAACTTTGCATGCATGTGGATCATGAAAAGAATATCCTATGGGATAGCTATATTGTTGAATTTGAATATGATCCCACATGTAATTGTTATGAGAGAGGAAAATATTTTGGTAGAAACTTTCATGTTACCAAATCACCTCTCGTTATGTTGAGATTGCTATTGTCTCTTTCTTCTTCCTTGCATATGGCAACTATTGGTTGTCTTGACAATCTGTTTTCCTATAAAATGCCTATGCATAGGAAGTATGTTAGACTTAGATGTGATTTTCACATACTTTATGATGCTCTCGTTGTGCTTCAATTCTTGTCTTTTGTGTGAGCATCATTGATTTATCAATACCTAGCTAAGGGCGTTAAACAATAGCGCTTGTTGGGAGGCAACCCAACAAATCTATCCTTTTTCTTTCTGTTTTGTGTTTTCCACACTTTCATAATTCTGTTATGATTGTGTTTTTTGTGTTTCTTTTGCGTTTGTGCCAACTGAAACCGTTATGATTAGTCTTGGGGATGATCGTTTGGTCATGCTGGAAAGGACAGAAACTTTCTGCTCACGAAAAGAATTTTAATTTTTTTTATGTAAGAGCTTTTGAGTTGATTCTTTTTTATGCTGATTTCTACGCAAATTCTTCAGACTTTCGTAAGTTTTCAGAATTTTGGAAGTACCACAAGTATGCGAAGTATACAGATTGCTACAGACTGGTGTGCTGTTAACAGATTCTGTTTTTGTTGAGTTGGTTGCTTATTTTGATGAAACTATGGATAGTATCGGGGGGTATTAGCCATGGAAGATTGAAAATACAGTAACCCAACATCAACATAAGTAGAATTTAAGTTTGCTACAGTACCTAAGGAAGTGGTGGTTTGCTTTCTTATACAAATGATATCACGAGTTTCTGTTTAAGTTTCGTGTTGTGAAGTTTTCAAGTTTTGGGTGAAGTTCTTATGGACAAAGATATAAAGAGTCGCAAGAGCTCAAGCTTGGGGATTCCCAAGGCACCCCAAGTTGATTAAAGGATGCCGAAAAATCCTAAGCTTGGGGATGCCCCGGGAAGGCATCCCCTCTTTCGTCTTCAATCCATCGGTAACGTTACTTGGGGCTATATTTTTATTCACCACATGTTATGTGTTTTGCTTGGAGCATCTTGCATCGTAGGAGTCTTCTATTTTTGTTGTCTCACAATCTTCCTTGCTGCACACCTAGAGAGAGACATGCACTCACCGTGATTTTGTCGAGCTTCACTTATATCCTTTGGTTAGGCAATTCAGCTCACATGTTGTGACAACCCGAGACCGACGCCCAGAAGATTCCCCCTTTATTTCCGTTTCCGTCGTGTGGCTATTTTATTTTGTTGGTTGCATCATCATTTAGTTTGCATCGTCGCATCATGCATGGCATAATGTCAACTGTGATTAGTCGGTGTTGCTTGTTGCTCCGTGTTGATGCTTGTGAGTGCTTGTGAGTGTGGCGTTGTTCATTGGCGTGACGAGAGTGGGTGCAACAGAGCCGCTTCAAACCCTATTGCACCGAGGACGTAAACCTTCTCCCCTTCTCTCCCCTCTTATTTCGTTTTTGTGGTTTTGCTAAAGTCTTCGTTTAAACCCCTATTTTAAAAGGTTCGTTTTAATAAAAGTTCCTTTTATTGAATGTGGGGGCAACCCTTGGGTTTTATTTTATATTATTTCTCCTTTTGTTTTATTTTTAAACCGTCTCATTTTCTTTTCTCTTTTAAAGAGCTTTTATTTTTATTCTTTAAATAAAAGAGGTCCTATTTTATTCTCTTGGCAAGAGGGGTTTGAATTTTATTCTTTTGCAAACGGGTTTTAATTTTTAATTCCTCAAAAAGGTTTCATTTTATACGTAAAAATGCCCAACCTATTTTTATAGTTGGGGTATATTCTTCAAGGAGCCCAAAAGCATTTTTTTATTTTGTTTAAATCTTTTTATTTTGTGGGTGTTTTCTGTTTTAAATAAAAAAACAAGAGAGGGGATGAGGAGGAGCCCAGCCAGCCTTAGTGCCAGCTGGCCCAAGGCCCGGCTCGGGATCCCCTCCAACCCTAGCGACAGGAGAGGCCCGTCCCGATCCCTCTCCTCTCCCTGCGCAGTCTTCCCGTCCCGATCCCTCTCCTCCTCGGTCCATCTCGTTCTCCCGCAGCCTGCCCGAGCTGCTCTGCTCGTCCTCCCAGCGCCTCCCCGATCTGCCCGATCCCTGTCGGTTTGCTCCCCGCCGCCAGCAGCCACCGCGCTCTCAGCCCCGACCTCGCCTTCGGCCTCGCCGTCGGCCCATGCCCGCCGCCTTCGCTCGCCGCTCCTCCCTCGGCTCGCAGGTGCGCTGCGCCGCGCCGCCTCGCCTGCAGAGCCCCTGCGCCCCGCCGGCTCGCCCCGCCGCCGGAGTTCCCTCCCGAGCTGCGCGAGCCCTCGGTCTTGCCCCCGCGCGCCGCCTCGAGCCGCCGTCGCCTCGTCTCCGGTCGCCGCCCGCCGTTGTGCTCTCCTCGGTGACCGCGCCGCCAGCCCCGAGCCGTAGCCGTTCCCCGCGCTGCCCCGTGCCGTCCTCCGCCACCACGCCGATTCCGGGTCGCCCGAGCCGCCTGTGGCCTTGGCCCCTGCGCCGCCCTGCACGCCCTGGTAGTTGCTAGCTACTGTTGCCGCGAGATGCTGCCGCCTGTGCATGCGCCGTTGCTGATGCCCTATTGCTGTTGCTGCTGGCTGCTGCTGCATGCTGTAGCTACTGCTATGCTGCGCCTGTAGCTGTTGCCTGTCGCTCGCTACTGTTGTAGCTGCTAGCCGAAGTTGTTGTTTGCTGCTTGCCTGCAGTTGCTGGCTACCGTTGCTTGTCGTAGCTGCTTGCTAAATATAGCGGCCTGTTAGGAGCTGATGCTTGCTGCTTGCTGCGAGGTTAGTTGTTGTGTTGCCTGCTTGTCGTTTTGCTGCTGCTGGTAGATGCTGGCTGCTGCTATTTGCCGCTAGCCGCTCATGTTGTTGCTGCGTTTTAATGTGTCGCTGTTGCTAGCTGATGCTTTTGCTGTTAGATGCTAGGCTAGTTGCTAGTTGTTTTTGCTAGTAGTTGTTGTTGCTAGCTGCTTGCTGCTGGCTGAGCTTGCTAGTTGATGTTGCTTATCGCGTAGGCTGCTAGCTATTGCGTATTGCTGTCGCTGGTGGCCGTCGCCGAAGACCGCGTGCACCATCCCCGCCGCCGTGGGTCATCCAAGTTCGCCGCAAGTACCACGTCGTCCTCGACGACCCCGACCATCTTCGGAAAACTAGTTCGACTACCGACGCCGAAGACCGTGAACCACGACGCCGAGAGAACGGCTACCGTCGACGAGACCGTGTACGACTACTTCCACGACGACCACGACCTCCACGACGTCCGCTTCGACCGAACCGCTCTGATGTGCACGCTCCGAAGGTATACCGATGAGACGTGGCCGAGAACCGTATTCATGTGATGTATGAGATGATTATGTTTGCGCCTTATGTTGCCGTTGCACGTGTTCCTCTCGTTGAGCCCCGACACATGGGAACCCGGTAACCGGGATCACCCCATCTGTATTTACCGCTCCCGCACGCGCTCCCTATTTGTTGGCACGATATTTCGATGAGTTGTCATGATAGGAATGTTGTCGTGCCATCGTTTCCGTCTTGCCACCATAGTTCCCCTTTCGCTCGCCGTGGCGACACCTGCTTCTCTCCCTTCTTGTCGTGGTTGAACTTGCATGCATAACACATTCATGGCATATAATCTTGTGTTGCATGTTCTTGTGCCGTAGCTCCGTTCTATGTTTCGCGTGTTTACCGACTAGGATGAATGTAGGAACGTCGCTTCACCCTTGCCTTGTTAACTACAATTTAATATTGTCGTGTAAATAACCGGGAGTGAACCAAATAATTAATCGTGGAGTTTCGTCGATATGTAACCCGTTGCATATCGAGCTTCACTTAATGTGTAGAGTTTGCGTGAGATGAATTGCCATGCCATCCCTTGCATCTTTGAACTGATCATGCATCATATTAGGGTGTGCATCATGTCATGCATTTGCCGTGGTGAATATCTGTGTTGATGTTTGTTTCCGGTTTCCTCCGTCTCGATAGAGTTCCGCAAGCGTGTCGGAATGTGAGGACCCGTTCGACTACGTTGGTTCGCTGACTTCACAGAGTTGTAATTCTTCCAAGCGGGATCTCAGGCAAGATGATCACTTCCCCAGATACCATTACTATCATTGCCATGCTAGTTTATCGCTTCTGTCGTTTATGTCTCGTTTCCTATCACTTGAAAAATATCAGCCTCTCAACAATGCCATGAAACCTTCAACCTGTACGACCTAGCAAACCATTGGTTGGCTATGTTACTGCTTGCTTAACCCTGTTGGTAGCGTTGCTAGTTGTAGGTGCAGATGCTTCCATGTGATAACATGGGTCCCTTGTCATATCACCATATTTAAATGCTATTTATTTTAATGCACCTATATACTTGGTAAAAGGTGGAAGGCTCGGCCTTTTCTAGCCTGGTGTTTTGTTCCACCTTTGCCCCCTTAGTTTCGGCTACCGGTGTTATGTTCCATAAACAAGCGCTCCTAACACGATCGGGGTTGTTATGGGGACCCCCTTGGTAATTCGTTTTAGATTAAAGCTGGTCTGGCAGGGCCCAACTTTGGTACTACATTTGCCTAATAACTAATGAACTGCATAGGGAGTAATTAACCCGAGGGAATTTAATCAACCCCCGGGCCAGTGCTCCTCATGAGTGTTGGTCCAAATTGGCAGACTACGGGGCCACCGCGGGCAACCCGAGGTTTGGTATCTCCTAGTGTGACCCATCCGTCGTGTCCTGAGAACGAGGTACGCCACTCCTATCGGGATCGTCGACACGTCGGGCGGCCTTGCTGGATTAGTTTTACCTTTGACGGAATATCTTGTGCATCAGGATTCCGGTGATGCTTTGGGTAATCTCAGAGTTGAGGTTTTCCACTAGGGAATCCGACGAGATCGCGAGCTTCGTGATTGAGGATTTCTATGCGGCTTGTGGTAATTTGTGATGGACTAGTTGGAGCACCCCTGCAGGGTTAAATCTTTCGAAAAGCCGTGCCCGCGGTTATGTGGCAACGTGGAAACTTTGTTTAACACTGGTTCTACATAACTTGAAGTTAATTAATTAAAATATGCCAACTGTGTGCGTAACCGTGACTGTCTCTTTCGTGAGTTCCTTCTCCGATCGAGGACACGGTGGAGTTATGTCTGACGTAGGTAGGTGTTCAGGATCATTCATTTGATCATCAGTAGACACGTCCGCTACGCGTAGATTCCCCCCCCCCCCTCTTATTTCTTGTACTCGTAAGTTAGCCACCATATATATGCTTAGCCGCTGCTGCAACCTCACCACTTAACCATACCTCACTCATTAAGCTTTGCTAGTCTTGATACCTTTGGAAATGAGATTGCTGAGTCCCCTGTGGCTCACAGTTTACTACAACACCAGTTGCAGGTACAGGTAAAGGTTACTTGACGCGAGCGCGTTGATTGTACATTTGGAGTTGCTTCTTCTTCTTCTTCATCGATCTATGATGGGTTCCAGGACGGCAGCCTGGGATAGCAAGGATGGACGTCGTTTCATTTTCTCGTTTGTTTTCGTCCGTAGTCGGACCCTGCTCTTACTCTTGATGATTATGTAATGTACTGATGTGACTCTGATGTAGCTTGTGGCGAGTGTAAGCAAACTCTTTACATATCTCTTCTTTTCAGTACATGTACTTGTAACGATATCCATTCTTGCGACACGATGAGATGCACTTCTATCCCTGACGAGGCCCTCGTGCCAAATTGAGGATATGGTCGCATCTTGGGCGTGACAAGTTGGTATCAGAGCAAGGACCGACCTAGGAGCCCCCTTGATTGATCGAACTTGGCCGAGTCGAGTCTAGTGAAAAATTACTTTGAGTCTAGTTATATACCGGAGAGTAGGATTCTTTTTTCTCCTCTTCTATGCTCTGGTGAGGAATCTTGACGTAATAATTTACTCTACTTCTCTTCCCACTCAAAAAAATTTAGGATCACGCGGATATTCTTGCGATCTATATGATGCCGATGTGACGGAGTTCTGTCTTGGTGCCGCCTATCTGCTTTAAGTCTCAGGGGAGTTGAGCTCCAGGGGATTCTTGAGCACATCGTTATCATTCAGGTTTCTGAGTATCTAAGAACGAAGGATGTTCGTAATTGCTTCAATACTAGTAGTGGCGAGATAACCCCGATGTCCCCAGTACTGGTGCAGATTGTTCGGGAGTACTGCCATACTTCGTATCGTTGTGATCACGACGGTCTGTTGTAGATGAAGGTCCGAGATTCTGGTTGTGTGTTGACGGATGTGATACAGGTGACGGGTTAGTATAGGAGTTTTGTGATATTACTCCTTGTATCCATGTACCAGATTGCATGACCAGATATTTCGGGAATTCATAGGTCGGAATTCAAGTAGTTGCTTATAGGACAATATTCCAACAAATGCATGATGTTAGGTTGGGGTTCGACATCTAGTGGATTCCTGTCCACGAAAATATCGAACAAAATCTTTCTCATGAGTTTGTTATGGCTAATTGTAAGCCGCATCCTTGTTTTGTTGGAATATGGTAATTTAAGTTGCTTCGATGTCAAGTGGTGTTTCAGATCTTTTCTAAGAGGTGTTCTCATATTTTTATGTGGGAATGCAAATTCTTTTGTTCGTTCAAATTGTCATGTCAATTCCTTTTTAACCGGAGTCATCGTATCAATTCTTTTCAACAGGTGTGTCTATCTTCAAGTAATTCTATCCTTTCCAATTTTGCAAGATCATTCTCTGAATTATTTCCGAAGTTGTCTCATCTGTCTCAAGTTGTCTTTGTTTTTCCCCGCCCTCCCGCCCTATTTCTTCAGTGATTCAATTTTCATCCAAGAGTTTTCTCTTCTTTATGCTTACGTTGTCTGTTTTTTTCTCTCTTACCCGATGATTCATTGTGAAGATTCTCAGGAGCTTCGTGTTCATCTTTATTCAATATTGTTATCTTTTCCAGTGAATTCAGTTTATTTATCCGTGTCTTCATACCCTATTATCCTTGTATTTCTTTTTCATGTTGGAGATTCTTTCAGCCTATCTTGGTTATTCATTCCTCTCTTTTCATCCGGTGCGTTGAAGATATCTCAGAGTTTCTTGTTTCAGATCTTTCATTATTTCGAGGTTCTCAACCTCATCTAGTTCTCTTCATACCGGTGCATTCTATCTTTCTTTTAATCTTTTCAACGGTGGTTTCTTTGAGTGGGCCCATAACCCACAGGTTTTTCCCAGGATCAGTTATAGCTCTTGTAATCTTCCGGAGATCTTTAATTCTTTTCAACTATGACGTAAGTATGATTTTCATCAGTCATATTCCTTCTTCAAGATCGCTTCAAATTTATTTTTGTCATTGGCTCAACCTTTCATTCTTCTTTATTCCGGAATGTCCCAGTTAATTCTTGGTGGTGTTATTCTCATCATTCTCTTCTTTCAAGACCGAAGGAGTGTTTCTCTCGAATCTTGGTCCATTTTCTTGAGATTTATCATTTCAGCTTTGTGTCATCATCTTAATTGTTGTCAGTCATGAGTAATTCCTTTCTGGCTATCCGGTGCATTTCTGAGTTGTTTTAATTCTCGTTCCTCCGAAGGCCATCATTTTAGAAGATTCTTCGTTCTCAGCTTTCAGCTTTCATCCTCAATTCTTCTCCATTGTTGTCTCTTCGTTCGTCTCTCGATTATCCGGTGCCTTGTTCAAGTTTTCTCTCACGTGGCTCATGAGCTCTTCATTCTCATATTTCTCCATTAATTCGTGGTGTTCCCATTCAATTGTGAATTCTTACCGGTGTTTCTTGCAACATTTCTTCTATTTTGTGCTTTATTTATCTCTCTGTCTCTTCAAGACTCTTTCAAGAGAAATAAGTTGTATGCTAAATCCGTTGATTGTCGTCAATTTAACTTGATGAAGGATTAGCTTAACATAATTATTATTCTTGTTTCATCAAATGATTTCAATTCTTCTTCCGGAGTGGCTAATGATATCAATTCTTTTCTCAAGTGTTCTTATCTTTTCTTTTCCAGGGTTCTAAGTTCTATCAAGTTTCTATCTGTGAGGCTTCATCTAAATATTGGCAAGGTCATAATCTTATTCTTTTCTACCTTCATATTTTTGCATCATTCATTTGTATACGGTGGTCCTTCATGGTGGTTCATCAAGATTTCATTCTTTCTTAAGTGTTCTTCAAGATTCTTGTTGGAGAACCTCAAGTATCCTTTCTCTTGCATTTGTATGTGCAATTGTTCTTCCTTTATCCTTTGCGGTGGTATTATAGCATTCTTGTTAGTGTAGGAGTCTCGAAGAGACTTCCATTCAAGTATGAGATAATTAAATCCACCAATTCTATGATCACGAGATATTTTTCAACCCATGATTTCTTCATTGAGCTATCTTGGTTTGGACTTCACCTAAAGCTTTTCCTATGGATTGTGCTATTATGGTGCTTGTCATTAATCCCAGTTCTCAATGCACCCTATTGGTGTAAGAAGTTTTGATTTCTTGTTGCTCCCAAGCTATCCTTGTTTCTTTTAGTGGTTGGTTGTCACCTCATAGATGTTGAGATAATTTTCTTAAGCCCACTACTATCTTGTTATTTTCGTTGTTGGTTTTCCAACTACTACGTCTATTCTTCTGCCCGGAGGCTCCTCAATTCTATTGTGATGATAGTTGTCATTCTTCTCTTTATTCTCTTCTTCCGCTTGAGCTAGTTCCTATTCTCCTGTTCCGGAGGCATTGTGATGTTGCTCTTTTGGGGCTATTATGTTGTTCTGTCAAGATCATGGTGTTCCCTTGCTCTATTTAGTTGTTTGTTATGTATATTGTCTAATTCTCTCTTCTTATCGAATTTTTTGTCCCATTTTCCTACAGAAGTGCTGCCGAAATTTTCCGTGAATTCTTGCTTGTTTATCATATCGTTCCTCTTCTCTTCGCAACCTTCAAGGATTGTTGGTGTCACTCGTTTGTCAAAGAAGCGACTAAGTTTTTACCTCTTGTTCTTCCTCATCCTCTTCCCCTTTCATTCTTGGATCTCGGGGCGAGATCCTCTTGTAGTGTAGGAGAGCTGTGACAGCCCGAGACCGACGCCCAGAAGATTCCCCCTTTATTTCCATTTCCGTCGTGTGGCTATTTTATTTTGTTGGTTGCATCATCATTTAGTTTGCATCATCGCATCATGCATGGCATAATGTCAACTGTGATTTGTCGGTGTTGCTTGTTGCTCCGTGTTGATGCTTGTGAGTGCTTGTGAGTGTGGCATTGTTCGTTGGCGTGACGAGAGTGGGTGCAACAGAGCCGCTTCAAACCCTGTTGCACCGAGGACGTAAACCTTCTCCCCTTCTCTCCCCTCTTATTTCGTTTTTGTGGTTTTGCTAAAGTCTTCGTTTAAACCCCTATTTTAAAAGGTTCGTTTTAATAAAAGTTCCTTTTATTGAATGTGGGGGCAACCCTTGGGTTTTATTTTATATTATTTCTCCTTTTGTTTTATTTTTAAACCGTCTCATTTTATTTTCTCTTTTAAAGAGATTTTATTTTTATTCTTTAAATAAATAGGTCCTATTTTATTCTCTTGTCAAGAGGGGTTTGAATTTTATTCTTTTGCAAACGGGTTTTAATTTTTAATTATTCAAAAAGGTTTCATTTTATTCGTAAAAATGCCCAATCTATTTTTATAGGTGGGGTATATTCTTCAAGGAGCCCAAAAGCATTTTTTTATTTTGTTTAAATCTTTTTATTTTGTGGGTGTTTTTTGTTTTAAATAAAAAAACAAGAGAGGGGATGAGGAGGAGCCCAGCGAGCCTTAGTGCGAGCTGGCCCAAGGCCCAGCTCGGGATCCCCTCCAACCCTAGCGACAGGAGAGGCCCGTCCCGATCCCTCTCCTCTCCCTGCGCAGTCTTCCTGTCCCGATCCCTCTCCTCCTCGGTCCCTCTCGTTCTCCCGCAGCCTGCCCGAGCTGCTCTGCTCGTCCTCCCAGCACCTCCCCGATCTGCCCGATCCCCGTCGGTTTGCTCCCCGCCGCCAGCAGCCACCGCGCTCTCAGCCCCGACCTTGCCTTCGGCCTCTCCGTCGGCCCATGCCCGCCGCCTTCGCTCGCCGCTCCTCCCTTGGCTCGCAGATGCGCTGCACCGCGTCGCCTCACCTGCAAACCCCTGCGCCCCGCCGGCTCGCCCCGCCGCCGGAGTTCCCTCCTGAGCCGCGCGAGCCCTCGGTCTCGCCCCCGCGCGCCGCCTCGAGCTGCCCTAGCCTCGCCTCCGGTCGCCGCCCGCCGGAGGTCCTCCTCCCAGCGCCGCTGTGCTCTCCTCGGCGACCGCACCACCGGCCCCGAGCCACAGTCGTTCCCCGCGCTGCCCCGTGCCGTCCTCCGCCACCACGCCGATTCCGGGTCGCCCGAGCCGCCTGTGGCCTTGGCCCCTGCGCCGCCCTGCACGCCCTGGTAGTTGCTAGCTGTTGTTGCCGTGAGATGCTGCCGCCTGTGCATGCGCCGCTGCTGATGCCCTATTGTTGTTGCTCCTGGCCTGCTGCTGCATGCTGTAGCTGCTGCTATGCTGCGCCTGTAGCTGTTGCCAGTCGCTGGCTGCTGTTGTAGCTGCTAGCCGAAGCTGTTGTTTGTTGCTTGCCTGCAGATGCTGGCTACCGTTGCTTCTCGTAGCTGCTTGCTAGGTGTAGCGGCCTGTTAGGAGCTGATGCTTGCTGCTTGCTGTGAGGTTAGTTGTTGTGTTGCCTGCTTGCCGTTTTGCTGCTGCTGGTAGATGCTGGCTGCTGCTATTTGCCGCTAGCCGCTATGTTGTTGCTGCGTTTTGATGTGTCGCTGTTGCTAGCTGATGCTTTTGCTGTTAGACGCTAGGCTAGTTGCTAGTTGCTTTTGCTAGTAGTTGCTGTTGCTAGCTGCTTACTATGCTGCTTGCTATGTTGCTTGCTGCTGGCTGAGCTTGCTAGTTGATGTTGCTTATCGCGTAGGCTGCTAGCTATTGCGTATTGCTGTCGCTGGTGGCCGTCGCCGAAGACCGCGTGCACCATCCCCGCCGCCGTGGGTCATCGACAAGTTCGCCGCGAGTACCACGTCGTCCTCGACGACCCCGACCATCTTCGGAAAACGAGTTCGACTACCGACGCCGAAGACCGTGAACCACGACGCCGAGAGAACGGCTACCGTCGACGAGACCGTGTACGACTACTTCCACGACGACCACGACCTCCACGACGTCCGCTTCGACCGAACCGCTCTGATGTGCACGCTCCGAAGGTATACCGATGAGACGTGGCCGAGAACCGTATTCATGTGATGTATGAGATGATTATGTTTGCGCCTTATGTTGCCGTTGCACGTGTTCCTCTCGTTGAGCCCCGACACATGGGAACCCGGTAACCGGGATCACCCCATCTGTATTTACCGCTCCCGCACGCGCTCCCTATTTGTTGGCACGATATTTCGATGAGTTGTCATGATAGGAATGTTGTCGTGCCATCGTTTCCGTCTTGCCACCATAGTTCCCCTTTCGCTCGCCGTGGCGACACCTGCTTCTCTCCCTTCTTGTCGTGGTTGAACTTGCATGCATAACACATTCATGGCATATAATCTTGTGTTGCATGTTCTTGTGCCATAGCTCCGTTCTATGTTTCGCGTGTTTACCGACTAGGATGAATGTAGGAACGTCGCTTCACCCTTGCCTTGTTAACTACAATTTAATATTGTCGTGTAAATAACCGGGAGTGAACCAAATAATTAATCGTGGAGTTTCGTCGATATGTAACCCGTTGCATATCGAGCTTCACTTAATGTGTAGAGTTTGCGTGAGATGAATTGCCATGCCATCCCTTGCATCTTTGAACTGATCATGCATCATATTAGGGTGTGCATCATGTCATGCATTTGCCGTGGTGAATATCTGTGTTGATGTTTGTTTCCGGTTTCCTCCGTCTCGATAGAGTTCCGCAAGCGTGTCGGAATGTGAGGACCCGTTCGACTACGTTGGTTCGCTGACTTCACAGAGTTGTAATTCTTCCAAGCGGGATCTCAGGCAAGATGATCACTTCCCCAGATACCATTACTATCATTGCCATGCTAGTTTATCGCTTCTATCGTTTATGTCTCGTTGCCTATCACTTGAAAAATATCAGCCTCTCAACAATGCCATGAAACCTTCAACCTGTACGACCTAGCAAACCACTGATTGGCTATGTTACTGCTTGCTTAACCCTGTTGTTAGCGTTGCTAGTTGTAGGTGCAGATGCTTCCATGTGATAACATGGGTCCCTTGTCATATCACCATATTTAAATGCTATTTATTTTAATGCACCTATATACTTAGTAAAAGGTGGAAGGCTCGGCCTTTTCTAGCCTGGTGTTTTGTTCCACCTTTGCCCCCTTAGTTTCGGCTACCGGTGTTATGTTCCATAAACGAGCGCTCCTAACACGATCGAGGTTGTTATGGGGACCCCCTTGGTAATTCGTTTTAGATTAAAGCTGGTCTGGCAGGGCCCAACTTTGGTACTACATTTGCCTAATAACTAATGAACTGCATAGGGAGTAATTAACCCGAGGAAATTTAATCAACCCCCGGGCTAGTGCTCCTCATGAGTGTTGGTCCAAATTGGCAGACTACGGGGCCACCGCGGGCAACCCGAGGTTTGGTATCTCCTAGTGTGACCCATCCGTCGTGTCCTGAGAACGAGGTACGCCACTCCTATCGGGATCGTCGACACGTCGGGCGGCCTTGCTGGATTAGTTTTACCTTTGACGGAATATCTTGTGCATCAGGATTCCGGTGATGCTTTGGGTAATCTCAGAGTTGAGGTTTTCCACTAGGGAATCCGACGAGATCGCGAGCTTCGTGATTGAGGATTTCTATGCGGCTTGTGGTAATTTGTGATGGACTAGTTGGAGCACCCCTGCAGGGTTAAATCTTTCGGAAAGCCGTGCCCGCGGTTATGTGGCAACGTGGAAACTTTGTTTAACACTGGTTCTAGATAACTTGAAGTTAATTAATTAAAATATGCCAACTGTGTGCGTAACCGTGACTGTCTCTTTCGTGAGTTCCTTCTCCGATCGAGGACACGGTGGGGTTATGTCTGACGTAGGTAGGTGTTCAGGATCATTCATTTGATCATCAGTAGACACGTCCGCTACGCGTAGATTTCCCCCCTCTTATTTCTTGTACTCGTAAGTTAGCCACCATATATATGCTTAGCCGCTGCTGCAACCTCACCACTTAACCATACCTCACCCATTAAGCTTTGCTAGTCTTGATACCTTTGGAAATGAGATTGCTGAGTCCCCTATGGCTCATAGTTTACTACAACACCAGTTGCAGGTACAGGTAAAGGTTACTTGACGCGAGCGCGTTGATTGTACATTTGGAGTTGCTTCTTCTTCTTCTTCTTCTTCATCGATCTAGGATGGGTTCCAAGACGACAGCCTGGGATAGCAAGGATGGACGTCGTTTCATTTTCTCGTTTGTTTTCGTCCGTAGTCAGGCCATGCTCTTACTCTTGATGATTATGTAATGTATTGATGTGACTCTGATGTAGCTTGTGGCGAGTGTAAGCCAACTCTTTACATATCTCTTCTTTTCAGTACATGTACTTGTAACGATATCCATTCTTGCGACACGATGAGATGCGCTTCTATCCCTGACGAGGCCCTCGTGCCAAATTGAGGATATGGTCGCATCTTGGGCGTGACACATGTGTTTCACTTATATCTTTAGAGCTAGTTGATTTTGCTCTATGTGTTTCACTTCTATATTTTAGAGAACGGAAGCGTGCGGCGTGGTAGTTGATCTATGCTATGAAAGTAGTCTCAAAAGGGGTAGTTATCCAAAGGGATATGAAAACTTCCACCTTCATGTGCATTGAATAGTTAGACAAGTTTGATTCATCTCAATTAGTTTTTAGTTGTGGTTGTGGTAAAATTGAAGTTATATTAGTAAGGTGTTGTGGATCTAGAAATACTTGTGCTGAAGTTAGTGATTCTTGTAGCATGCACGTATGGTGAACCGCTATGTGATGAAGTCTGAGCATGATTAGTTTATTGATTGTCATCCTGTGTGTGGCGGTCGGGATCGCGCGATGGTTTATACCTACCAACCCTTCCCCTAGGAGTATGCGTTGAATGCTTTGTTTCGATTACTACTAAAACTTTTGCAACAAGTATATGAGTTCTTCATGACTAATGTTGAGTCCATGGTTTAGATGCACTTTCACCTTCCACCATCACTATCTTCATTAGTGTCGTGCAACTTTCGCCGGTGCATAAAACCCACCATTAGCCTCCCTCAAAACAGCCACCATACCTACCTACTATGGCTTCTTCAAAGCCATTCCGAGATATATTGCCATGCAACTACCACCATTACATGTGCCACAGCTTCTACATTGCCATTGCATGATCACAAGATAGCTAGCATGATGTTTCCATTGATGTCTATGCCATGCTAGATCATTTTCACGGTACACTACCGAAGGCATTCCACATAGAGTCATCATTGCTCTAAGTTTTGAGTTGTAAGTGTGATGATCATCATTGATGGAGCATTGTCCCATGTGAGGAAATAAAAGAGGCCAAAGATGCCCACCAATTTATATATATATATATATATATATATATATATATATATATATATATATATATATAAAGAGGCCAAAGAGCCCACCAAAAAATGAGAGAAAAAGAGAGAAGGGACAATGCTACTATCTCCTTTCCACACTTGTGCTTCATATTAAGCACCATGATCTTCATGATTGAGAGTCTCTTGTTTTGTCACCACCATATAGCTAGTGGGAAATTTTCATTATATAACTTGGCTTGTATATTCCAATGATAGGCTTCCTCGAAATTGCCTTAGGTCTTCGTGAGCAAGCAAGTTGGATGCACACCCACTAGTTTTCTTTAAGAGCTTTCACATACTCTTAGCTCTAGTGCATCATTTGTATGGCGATCCCTACTCATTCACGTTGATATCTATTGATGAGCATCTCCATAGCTCGTTGATATGCCTAGTCAATGTGACCATCTTCTCCTTGTTTGCCTTGCAACCTCCACCACACTCCATCCACTTCTAGTGCTAAAACCATGGCTCACGCTCATGAATTGCGTGAGAGTTGAAAAAGTTTGAGAAAGTAAAGGTGTGAAAACAATGACTTGGCCAATACCGAGGTTTTGCATGATTTAAATTCGTTGTGCAAGGATGATAGAGCATAGCCAGACTATATGATTTTGTAGGGATAACTTTCTTTTGGCCTTGTTATTTTGAAAGTTCATGATTACCTTGCTAGTTTGCTTGAAGTATTATTGTCTCCACGTCAATAGCAAACTATTGTTTTGAATCTAATGGATCTGAACATTCACGTCACATAAGATGAGTTACAAAGGACATCTATGCTAGGTAGCATGAAAGCATCAAAAATTCATTCTTTATCACTTCCCTACTCGAGGACGAGCAGGAGTTAAGCTTGGGGATGCTTGATACGTCTCAAACGTATCTATAACTTTTGATGGTTTCATGTTGTTATCTTGTCAACTTTGGATGTTTTATATACCTTTTATATCTTTTTTGGGACTAACTTATTAATTCAGTGCCAAGTGCGAGTTCCTGTTTTTTCTGTGTTTTTGACTCTTTTCAGATATGATTTTGGAACGGAGTCCAAACGGAACAAAATCCCCAAAATAATTTTTTCCAGAACAAAAGAAGATCGGGGGACTTGAGGGCCAAGGCAGGAGGCCTACTGGGAGCCCACAAGCCCTGATGCCGCGGCCAGGGGGGCCAGCAGTGACCAGGCTTGTGGCCTCCCTGGCGCTCCCCTACCCTAGCTCTTTGGCCTATAAATTCCCTAAAATTCGAGAAAAAATCAGGGCGTCCACGAAAACACTTTTCCGCCGCCGCAAGCTTCCGTTTCCGCGAGATCCCATCTGGAGACCCTTCCCGGTGCCCTGCCGGAGGGGACTTTGGAGTTGGAGGGCTTCTACATCAACATCGTCGCCTCTCCAATGACTCGTGAGTAGTCCAATTCAGACCTACGGGTCCGTAGTTAGTAGCTAGATGGTTTCTTCTCTCTCTTGGATCTTCAATACAAAGTTCTCCATGATCTTCATGGAGATCTATCCGATGTAATCCTCTTTGGCGGTGTGTTTGTCGAGATCCGATGAATTGTGGATTTGTGATCAGATTATCTATGAATTATATTTGAGTCTTTGCTGATTTCTTATATGCATGATTTCATATCCTTGTAATTCTCTTCGAGTTGTGGGTTTTGTCTGGCCAACTAGATCTATGATTCTTGCAATGGGAGAAGTGCTTGGTTTTGGGTTCATACCGTGCGGTGACCTCACCCAGTGACAGAAGGGGTAGCGAGGCACGCATCGTGTTGTTGCCATCAAGGGTAAAAAGATGGAGTTTTCATCATTGGTTTGAGATTATCCCTCTACATCATGTCATCTTGGTTAAGGCGTTACTCTGTTCGTCATGAATTCAATACACTAGATGCATGCTGGATAGCGGTCGATGTGTGGAGTAATAGTAGTAGATGCAGAAAGTATCGGTCTACTTGTCTCGGACGTGATGCCTATATGTATGATCATTGCCTTAGATATCGTCATGACTTTGTGCGGTTCTATCAATTGCTCGACAATAATTTGTTCACCCACCGTGATATTTGCTATTTTGAGAGAAGCCTCTAGTGAACACTATGGCCCCCGGGTCTACTCCACACCATATTTTCAGCCTTACACTTTTTACTTCGTTGCACTTTCCGCCTTAAGATCTCACTTTGCAAACAATCTTGAAGGGATTGACAACCCCTTTGAAGCGTTGGGTGCAAGCTTGTTTGTGTTTGCGCAGGTACTCTAGACTTGACGAGACCCTCCTTCTGGATCGATACCTTGGTTCTCAAACTAAGGGAAATACTTACTGCTCCTGTGCTGCATCACCCTTTCCTCTTCAAGGGAAAACCGACGCAAACGAGAGAAGTAGCAAGAAGAATTCCTAGCGCCAAGGAAGGACTTTTGTTACCGTAGCAGGGATCAATTGTATCCTTTCTCGATAAGTAAGAGTGTCGAACCCAACGAGGACCTAAAGGTAGGACAAATATTCCCTCAAGTTCTATCGACCACTGATACAACTCTACGCACACTTTACGTTCGATTTACCTAGAACAAGTATGAAACAAGAAGTACTTTGTAGGAGTGATAGGATAGGTTTGCAAGAAAAGAAAGAACATGTAAATAAAAACTAGGGGCTGGTTAGATAAAGAAACAATTACGTTAGTTTAACGAGTGTGGAGAAGTGGTGGTAGGAGTTGCGGAATTGTCCCTAAGCAATTGACTACGTTACTAGACCAAAAGCAAGTTTTATGTGGGAGAGGCCACTGCTAGCATGTCATCCCTTACTTGGAATTCTATGCACTTATGATTGGAACTATTAGCAAGCATCCGCAACTACTAACGTTCATTAAGGTAAAACCCAACCATAGCAAGAAGATATGTTGGTCCCCCTTCAATCCTGTATGCATCAATTTCTATGCTAGGCTGAAGCTTCTGTCACCCTTGCCCTCCAATACATAGTCCTATCAACACACTACTAACCCTATGGTGTGATCCACGTGCGCGCTCATATGATGGACACCAAAGGACGGCAACATAACCACAAGCAAATTAAACCAATCATAGCAATTCATCAATCACCGATAGGACAACGAAAATCTACTCAGACATCATAGGATGGCAACACATCATTGGATAATAATATGAAGCATAAAGCACCATGTTCAAGTAGAGGGTAGAGCGGGTTGCGGGAGAGTGGACCGCTGAATATAGATGGGGGAAGGTGATGGAGGTGTTGGTGAAGATGACGGAGGTGTTGGTGTAGATCGTCGTCACACGATGATGTCCCGGGCGGCGTTCCGGCGCCGCGGGATATAGGGGGAGAGACCCCCCCCCCTTCTTCTTCTTCTTCCTTGACCTCCTCCCTAGATGGGAGAAGGGTTTTCCCTCTGGTCCATGGTCTCCATGGAGGCGGAGGGGCGAGAGCCCCTCCGAGATTGGATCTCTCTCTCTCTCTCTCTGTGTCCTTCTGTTTCTGCGCTCCCAGATTCTGCCTTTCACGTTTTCTTAAATTCCTGGTGATCTGTATATCCGATTGGGCTGAAATTTTAACACGATTTTCTTCCGGATATTAGCTTTCTTGCGGCGAAAGAAGGGCCCCAACCGCCTTAGGGATTGGTCACATGCCTGCCAGGCGCGCCCTAGGGGGGCGCCTCCTGGGCTTGTGACCCCCTCGGGCATCGTTTCGCGTTGATTCTTCTTCCCAAAAATCATAAATATTCCATAAAAATCACCGTAGGTTTTTTGTTGCGTTTGGACTTCGTTTGGTATGGATATTCTACAAAACAAAAAACATGCAACAAACAGGAACTGGCACTGGGCACTGGATCAATATGTTAGTCCCAAAAATAGTATAAAAAGTTGCCAAAAGTATATGAAAGTTGTAGAATATTGGCATGAAACAATAAAAAATTATAGATACGATGGAGACGTATCACCAAGCAAGTTGGATGCACACCCCCACTTAGGTTCATTTGAGATTTCATACACTTATAGCTCTAGTGCATCATTTGCATGGCAATCCCTATTCCTTGCATTGACATCTACTGATGGGCATCTCCATAGCCCTTTGTATGCCTAGTTGATGTCCATGGATCACGCTCATGTATTGCGTGGACAATAAAAAGTTGATTCACTTTGAGAAAGTATGATCCACTTGAGTGACTTGGACACCGTGGTGCTTGACATTTGTATTGATATGGCAAAGACGGAGCCATGCTTTGATAATATGAAAAAAGAATGGTGGTAAATATTCTTTTAGGATCGTATACTTTGAAAGATTGATGATTTTGTTGCTTGTGCTTATAATTATTACTATGTTAACATTTTTAATTCATCGTTTCTTAATGAGCATACATGCAAAAGATTACATATTGGGTAGCATGTCACATCAAAAATTCTGTTTTTATCATTTACCTACTCGAGGACGAGCAGGAATTAAGCTTGGGGATGCTTGATATGTATCCAACTTATCTATATTTTGATTTTTCCATTATATTAGATTATCACCATAGGGTACTTTTTTCGGGTCATAATTCACCAATTTATATTATTTTTGACCACTAACTTATTAACCCAGTGCCAAGTGCTAGTTGTTGTTTTGTGCGTGTTTTTTGTTTTTCAGGTTTTCAGTACCAAACGAATTCCAATTGCCACGAAAGTTTTTTATGATTTTTTCTGGACCAAAAGAAGACCTCAAAGCTTCGGGGGGATACCTCAAGCCACACGAGGGAGGCACAAGCCAACAGGGCACGTCCAGGGGGTGGCCGCGTCCTGATGGCTTGTCCCTCCCTAGTGGCCCCTCTTGCTCCGATCTTTGGCCTATAAATTCACATATATTCCAGAAACCCTAAATATAATCTCCAAACACTTTTTACGCCGTCGCAAGTCTCTGTTCCATGGTGATCCCATATGAAGCTCCGCTCTGGCACCCTGTCGGAGATGGGATCGATCACTGAGGGCCTCTTCATCAACCTTGTTGTCCTCTGGCCTATAAATTCCCATCTACCCTAAAAACTTTGAGGGAGGTCCCGAAACACTTTTTACACCGCCGCAAGTCTCTGTACCGACGGGGGGGCATCTAGAGCTCTGTTCTGGCACTATGCCGGAGGGGGTCGATCATGGAGGGATTCTTCATCAACCTTGCTACCATCATGATGATGTGTGAGTAGTTCACCACAGACCTACGGGTCCGTATTTAGTATCTAGATGGCTACCTCTCTCTCTCTCTCTCTCTCTCTCTCTCTCTTTTTATCTTCAATACAATGATCATTGCATCTTCGCTTTGATCTATCCGATGTAATTATTTTGTATGGTTTGTTTGTTGGGATCCAATGAATTGTGGGTATATGTTCAGATTATTCATGAAAAGTATTTGAGTGTTCTCTATGTTCTATGATTCTTATTTGCATGATCATCATAGCTTCGTAATTCTCTCTGGTCTATTGAATTGCTTTGGCCAAGTAGTTTGGTATTTCTTCAATGAGAGAGGTGCGTTGTAGGGGGTTCAACCTTGCGAGTTTTGATATCCTAGTGACAGAAGGGGACGAGTTGCGTATTTGTGTTGCTGCCACTAAGGATAAAATGATGGGGTTTATTCATATTGATTGAGTTTACTTTGTCTACATTATGTCATCGTTCTCCAAGCATTACTATGGCGTATTTAATACTCTAGATGCATGCTAGATAGCGGTCGATGGGTGGAGTAATGGTAGTAGGTGTAGGCAGGAGTCGGCCTATTTTATTATGGACGTGATTCCTATATACACATGATTATTGCCATGAAAATCGCATAAGTTTCCATTGTTCAATCAATTGCCCAACAGTAATTTGTTTACCCACCATATGTTGCTTTCATGAGAGATGCCACTAGAGAACACTATGGCCCCCGGGTCGATTCACTTATATATTTAGAGAACTTATAATTTCCTCGTTGTTGTTATTTGTCTTTTATTTTATTTTGCAAGTTACGATTATCTACAATTATATACACACCTCATTTGCTTGCAAATAACGAGATCAAGGGGATTGACAACCCTCTTGCCCACGTTGGGTGCAAGTTGTTTGCTCTTTTGTGTGCAACCGCTGAAGATGGTTGAGGATTGATATCCCTATTGGTTCGATAAACCTTGGTTTCTTAATGAGGGAAATGCTTGCCCGCATTGTGTTGCGTTAACCCGTTCTTCTGCATGGAAAACCCAACGCATATCACAAGTATCATACCGCTCTGGTGGCACTACCGCTCTAGTACTTTTGTACTCACCAGCCTCAGTCTGACTTCACCGCTTGAAGCGGTAGTACCGCTTTACTATGGGTGGAGCATGACGGTTGGATCTGAGCCCCCTCTATAAAAGGGGGTCTTATTCCCCAATGTACATTTTCCCTTTGAGCTTGTGTTCTCCCTTCATTTTTGAACTTCCTTGAGCTTTCAACCTCTCAATCCCTCCAATGATTCTTGCTCTTTATTGAGGGAAAGGAGAGAGGAGATCTAGATCCACATTTCCACCAATCACTTCCTCCTCCAAGTGAGGGCAACCCTTGGATATAGATCTTGGAGTTCTTTGTGTTCTCCTTGTTATTTCTCTCATATTCCTCCATAACTTTTTTTGTTGTGGTGGGATTTGGATGTGAGGGACTTGACCACTTCGTGTGTTCTTGTCACTACATTTGCTGCATCTATTTGAGTCCTCCACGGGGATACATGGAAGTGAATGTTGAGAAGCTTATTATTCTTGGGTGTTTGGCCACGCTAGCTTGTGTGTGTTGTGCTTGGGTGCCCTAAATGTATTGTGGTATCACGGAGCTCAATCATTATGGTGGAAAGCTCCAGAGAAGCGTCGACATCTCCAATTAGGTTGTAGAGATTGCCCCGAGAAACTTGCACGGATTCAGTGACCACCCCAAGGGTCGCCATTTGCATGGGATCGATGACCGCCCCCAAGGGTCGCCATTTGTAAGGATTTGGTGACCGCCCTCAAGGATCCCTTAGTGTAATCACGACATCTTGCATTGTGCGAGGATGTGAGGATAATATGACCCTAGTGGCATTTTGAGGAGCATTGTGCCTCCACACTCCATTTGTAAGGGTTTGGTGACCGCCCTCAAGGATCCCTCAGTGGAGTCATGACATCTTGAATTGTGCTAGGCGTGAGGAGAGTACAACCCTAGTGGCATTTTGGAGAGCATTGTGCCTACACAGCGCTCTAACGGAGATTAGCATACGCAAGGATGTGAACTTCACGATACATCATCGTCTCCGCGTGCCTTGGTTATCAGTCGCCCGAGCCCTTTACTTGTGCACTGATATGCCTCCTTCGTATCTATAAATTTTGAATGTTTCATGCCATATTTACAAGTTTTATATACTTTTGGTAACAATTTATATGATATTCTTGGACTAGCATATTGATTGAGTGCCTAGTGCGAGTTCATATTTTACGTGGAAGTTTGAGGCATATGCGCTACACCATGTAGCATAGCGTCTACGTGTTAGACTTTACATGGAAGTTTTTTATTTTATTTTTGTGAAATAGTTTCACTAAGAGCTTATTTTTTAACTTTCTTCTGTCTTTAC
The DNA here is from genome assembly GCF_904849725.1 of Hordeum vulgare subsp. vulgare. NCBI lineage: Eukaryota > Viridiplantae > Streptophyta > Magnoliopsida > Poales > Poaceae > Hordeum > Hordeum vulgare. The sequence goes on along the minus strand of NC_058519.1, from coordinate 618,265,603 downwards.
GCTATTTTTGTGAATTTTGCCGAACTTGGGTATAAAGCTGAGAATGGTTTCATACTTGAACCATACTTGAACCATAACCATACATTTATCTTTCAAAACCATACTTAAATCATACTCATTTGATGTCATTTTCAGCTCAACCAAAACTAAACCCATTATTTTTTCCACCCAAACCAACTTAAACCCAATACATAACCGTGGATTTAAAATCAATACATAACTATGAATTTGCTTTAATGTACATATAATTACACAAATTGACAAGTTAAGAAGCAAATGAGATAGAAAAGACATAAATACATCTACAACAGTTTGAGAACAAAGTTATCCTTAAGATAAAGTCAACACACAGCAAAAGGCAAAAAAATGTCCACGTTTGAATAGCTCACTAACAAGTGTATTAAAACAAAATTGCTCAGCCAAAGAACAAGCAAATACTTCTGATTTTCATGTGATATTTTCTCATAATACATAATTATATAGTGCATTACAACATGCATGCGGATCGAAGATATTCGTTTTCGGTCATCGTTGGTTATTGCACATAACCAATGCGTAAAAACCGGTTTGGACCCATAGTTCATAACCGTTTATAACCAAACTGTTTAAAACCATAACCAACTTGCCCAAACTAGTTTCTTCACATACCCAAACCAAAACCAAATTAAAAAAAGTTCAGCCCAATAAAACCTAAACCGATCAAAATCCAAAGTAATAACCAAACCGTTAGAGACGATTTTACAATAATCATTTTCAGGTTTACTTGGGTACAGCGGCCTAGGCAGACTGCGGATCTCAAACCTGGCGTTTTCCGCGGGCACCACGGTTTAAGATAATCCGCGCGTTGCGGCGGGAACATTGTTAAAAAATACTCCCTCCGTCTCAAAATTATTGTCATAGATTTGTCTAGATATAAAAGTATCTAGTCACATTTTAGTATTTAGATACACTCATTTTTAAACAAATCTAAGAAAAGAATTTTGGGACGGAGGAAGTATATGGATAAGTGATACTCCCTCCATAAATTAATATAAGAGCGTTTAGATCACTATTTTAGTTATCTAAACACTCTTATATTAGTTTACAGAGGGGGAGACTAAAATTAGTGCAAAAACAAATATAAATATTCTTACATGACTTAATTCCTTGGGGAAATGTAATGCATGAGGTGGTATGTTTTGCATGAATGGAAAAAAATAACTTATGACTTCATACATGACTTGATAATGTGACATTGTTGCATGAGGAGAAAAATAGCTAGTGGGTTATAGCTATTTAAGAAGAGAGGATACCTAATAAAAGGTGGTCCATACCGCCCGTTGTCCCCACGTGAGAGCCACATGAAGGACGGTGAAAAGAAATTCCCTGGTCACCGTTGAGATCCACGGGCGGTCACGGTCCACGGTCAGAACAAAAGAGGAGGAGTCGGCCCTGACACGTAGCACTACAAAACTCCCCTGCGACACCCTCTCCCAACGCTTGGTCCGTCCTTGGTGCAATTGCGTCTCTGTACAATGTATTTAGCCGTCTTGGCTACCAGCAGGAGCACCAGGCCATGTGAGGGCATGGCATGGAGCTCGCCGTCGTGACCTACAAACAAAACTACAAAAAGCCTGTGCACCGTGCACTTTTCTACTCCTCCACCATTCCATTATGGTGCAACCAAACGGCCATCCGTCATAATCAGTGTCAGACAGCCTGATTATCATACGGTTGGTGCTCGTAAACGCAGATATTGATTTCGTCTGCATAACCGGTAAACTCGTAACTGTAAACTCCTCTAGGCTTAAGGCGACGGTTTCACATAACAGTTATCGACGCGTTTTGAACACGGCCCGTCTATATATAAAGAAAAATGCTAAAGCCGCGGTGACAGCTCTGGGATTTGACTGCCTCGCTGTAGACAGGCGAAGCCGACGTGCCGATGATCACTTTGTACGCAACGAGTTTCACGTTCGCCGGATTAATTTTGGACGCGCGGCGCGCACGCCAGCTCGGCGGCGCCTCACGCAAGAGACGAACGAGACAAAACAAACGTGGCTACTTGTACAAACCCTGTGCCATGCCATGCCATGCGGGCTGTGCGACCCCCCTCCTCCATCGATCGTCCCTTGCCTTGCTTGCTTGCTTGTCTTATCTCTTCCATCCATCGGAAGTGGTAAACAAAGAAACAAACAAGCAAGCAAGCATCTCCGTCTGTAAAAAGATGAGAAGCGCGTGGGTTTAGATCAGTCTGACCGTATGATGAGTTTGACCAGAAGCATGTGCGTAACAGTGGGGGCGATAACTAGTTTAACATGTTGCCTTTCTTTTCACCGGCCAAGGCAAGGCTCCCGCTGTTCAAGAATTGCAGCTAATATATGCCTATATATGATCACTAGTTTAGTCTTCAAAGGCTTTATTCGCACTCAATGTTGCTTGACCTCTCTCAGCTCTCATTTTAGGCACAGATATCTGCTACGTACATAGCTCGGCTGGCCCCCGTATCTCTCAGCTCTCACATTAGGTAGAGACATCTCGTTTGGTCTCTCTCAGCTCCCTGCAGGGATCATACCATGCACATTACATCACATGTTCAGGGCCTGCGCCGTCCCATCAGAAGGGACGAATCCTATGGAAGTAGCCACGTTGGCATCCCAGTTTGAATCCTATGGCATCCCGTCTCCCTGAATCCCGATCCGCTCCGATCGTGCCGCACAGCATGCCCGGAGGAATTCTGTGTCGTCCTATATTATACTCTGTACTACTAGTACTAAAACAAAACGGAAAATGCCAGTGGCAGTTAGCAGTTAGCACTTAGCGGAGTGCGTGATGGGTGCGGCCTGCGTCGGGTGGTGGTGGTGGTGGGTGCCTGCAAGCCAACACGTTACACATGGGGAGGCCGGTGCGCCGGGCCAAGCGGTCGAGATACAAACAGCAGAGAAACAGGCACCCCAGTGGAGGGAGGAGGGAAAAAAGATTACATCTCCATGTGCTGCGATCTCGGAGGTACTACACTACTAATTCAGACGGACCAACTATAACTGTCAGGCCATGAGCGAGAGGAAAAAAGAAGACGAGACATAAGATCCGGTCTCACGGTCAGATGCGGTACAGGAACGAGACGCACCGGTTAACGTCTCGCGTCTACGTCGCACGGCCGCGAATGCAATGTGGTACTGACTTACTTGAGGTACGGTACCGGCGAGTCTGCTTTTTCTGTTGCTGTTGGGAAGGAACTCGTAGTACAAGAAGGTTCATGGAGCACAGCACCTCCTGACTAACCAACTCCGCGATTAGTTAGCGCCATCGCAGGTCATGCCATGAGCGTGAGAGATGGAGAGGGTGAGAGCGCGCGCGTCAGTGACGCGGACCCATCGCTGCGGTCGCCGGTGGGAAGCGAAACCTCGCATCAGGTTCTGAAAAAAACAGCACAACAAGAAGACCACCTAGGGAGGACGGCCGTGCAGTGCAGGTGCAGCGCAGCGGCTGGCGTTTTTACAAGTTGCACCGTGGATTCGTGGGCGCACGACCCACCTACCCCGGCCGAGCAAACCACCCAACCTCTTCTAAACAAAAAAAAAGTCATGTGGGCGTTAAAGGGTCTTGTCATATATTTCATGTAATATCTAAAAAATCAGTTCACACATCTACGTGTGGGCTTAACACACTAGTCCGGTCTTCTGTCTCACGTCACCCACCACATGTATGTATGTGATTTTTTTTGAATTTTCAGTTTCTAAAATATTTTCAGTTTTTGAATTGTCATGGTGTTTATACTGAATTTGTCATGATATGTTTTAGCTATTTTTTCTTTTACACTGCCGCTCGTCATCTGGGGCGTAACCCTCTTAGCGACGCGCCACATCGGAACCCGGGTGTGGTGTCAAATGGGCAAGGGCCGGGCCGTCACCCCCTTGGTGGCGCGCCGTATATTGATCTAGATACGATGATAAGTGAGCAAGGGTCGGGTCGCCGCATCCTTAGTGGCGCGTTGCACCGACGCCCCGGTGTAGTGAAAAATGAGCAAGGGTCTTCGCATTTGACTCGACGAGTGCGGAGGGTAAGGAAGTTAGCCGAGCCTAGGAGGATACGCTTGGGTAGCTGGAACGTAGGGTCCCTGACGGGTAAGTTACGGGAGCTAGTTGATACGGCGGTGAGGAGGCGTGTTGATGTCCTATGTGTCCAAGAGACCAAATGGAAGGGACAAAAGGCGAAGGAGGTGGAGGATACCGGCTTCAAGTTGTGGTACACGGGGACAACTTCAAACAAGAATGGAGTAGGCATCTTGGTCAACAAGAGCTTTAGGGATGGAGTTGTGGACGTTAAGTGGCAAGGGGACCGGATGATCCTTGTCAAGCTGGTAGTTGGGGACTTAGTCCTCAATGTTATCAGCGTGTATGCCCCGCAAGTAGGCCACGATGAGAGCACCAAGAGGGAGTTCTGGGTAGGCCTGGAGGACTTGGTTAGGAGGGTACCTATTGGTGAGAAGCTCTTCATAGGAGGAGACCTCAATGGCCATGTGGGTACATCTAACACAGGTTTTGAAAGGGTGCATGGGGGCTTTGGCTATGGCATCAGGAACCAAGAAGGAGAAGATGTCTTGAGCTTCGCTCTAGCCTACCACATGGTTGTAGCTAACACCCTCTTTAGGAAGAGAGAATCCCATCTAGTGACGTTCAGTAGTGGTCTACACTCTAGCCAGATTGATTTTGTCCTCTCTAGAAGAGAAGACAAACGCGCTTGCATTGATTGTAAAGCGATACCTGGAGAGAGTGTTGTCCCTCAACATAAGCTTGTGGTTGCTGACTTCCGCTTTAGGATTCGTGTCCAACGGGATAAGCGCGCCAAAGTCGCTAGAACGAAGTGGTGGAAGCTCAAGGGGGAGGCATCCCAGGCTTTCAGGGAGAGGGTCATTAAGGAGGGGCCTTGGGAGGAAGGAGGCGATGCAAACTTGATGTGGACGAGTATGGCGACCTTCTTGCGGAAGGTCGCTGTAGAGGAGTTTGGGGTGACCAAGGGAAGTAGAAGGGAAGCTAAGGACACCTGGTGGTGGAACGATGAGGTCCAGAAGGTTATTAGGGAGAACAAGGACTGTTTCAAATGCGTATATCTGGACAGGAGTGCAGCTAACATGGAGAAGTATAAGGTGGCGAAGAAGGCTGCAAAGGGGGCGGTGAGTGAAGTGAGAGGCCGGGCGGATGAGGACCTCTACCAACGTTTAAACACTAAGGAAGGCGAAAGGGACATCTATAAGATGGCCAAGATTAGGGAGAGGAAGACGAGGGATGTCGGCGAAGTTAAATGCATCAAGGACGGAGATGATCAGCTTCTTGTGAAGGATGAGGCGATCAAGCGTAGATGGCGGGAGTACTTTGACAACCTTTACAATGGAGAGGTTGAAAGCTCTACCATTGAGCTAGACGACTCCTTTGATGATACCCGCATGTGCTTTGTGCGACGTATCCAGGAGTGTGAGGTTAAGGAGGCGTTAAAAAGGATGAAAGTAGGCAAGGCGATGGGTCCTGATGGTATCCCCATCGAGGTGTGGAGAGGCCTTGGAGACATAGCGATAGTATGGCTAACTAAGCTTTTCAACCTCATCTTTCGGTCAAAAAAGATGCCCGAAGAATGGAGGCGGAGTATTTTAGTACCAATCTTTAAGAACAAGGGGGATGTTCAAAGTTGTACTAATTACCATGGAATCAAGCTGATGAGCCATACTATGAAGCTATGTGAGAGAGTCATTGAACACCGCTTAAGAAGGTTGACAAGCGTGACAAAAAAACAATTTGGTTTCATGCCTGGGAGGTCTACCATGGAAGCCATCTTCTTGGTACGACAGCTGATGGAGAGATACAGGGAGCAAAAGAAGGACCTTCATACGATGTTCATTGATTTGGAGAAGGCCTATGATAAGATACCTCAGAATGTCATGTGGTGGGCCTTGGAGAAACACAAAGTCCCAATAAAGTACATTACCCTCATCAAGGATATGCATGATAATGTTGTGACAAGTGTTCGAACAAGTGATGGTGACACCGATGACTTTCCGATTAGAATAGGGCTACACCAAGGGTCAGCTTTGAGCCCTTATCTTTTTGATTTAGTGATGGATGAGGTCACAAGGGATATACAAGGAGATATCCCATGGTGTATGCTCTTTGCGGATGATGTGGTGCTAGTCGATGATAGCCGAACGGGGGTTAATAGAAAGTTAGAGTTATGGAGGCGGACTCTAGAATCGAAAGGTTTTAGGCTTAGTAGAACTAAAACTGAATACATGAGATGCAGTTTTAGTGCTACTAGGCACGAGGATGGAGAGGTTATCCTTGGTGGGCAGGTGGTACCGGAAAGAGACACGTTTCGATATTTGGGGTCTATGTTGCAGAAGGATGGCGATATCGATGAAGACGTGGGCCACCGAATCAAGGCTGGGTGGATGAAGTGGCGCCAAGCTTCTGGCGTACTCTGTGACAAGAGAGTGCCACAAAAGCTAAAAGGCAGATTTTATAGGACATCTATCCGACCTGCGATGTTGTATGGCGCGGAGTGTTGGCCAACCAAGAGACGACATATCCAACAGTTAGGTGTAGTAGAGATGCGCATGTTGAGATAGATATGTGGCCACACAAGGAAGGATCGGGTACGGAATGACGATATACGAGAGAAACTTGGGGTAGCACCGATTGAAGAGAAGCTGGTCCAACATCGTCTCACATGGTTTGGACATATTCAACGGAGGCCACCGGAAGCGCCGGTGCATAGCGGATGGATAAAGCGTGCTGAGAATGTTAAGAGTGGTCGTGGTAGACCAAACTTGCCATGGAAGGAGTCCGTTAAGAGAGACCTGAACGTTTGGAATATCGACAAAGACTTAGCCATGGACAGGGGTGCGTGGAAGTTAGCTATCCACGTTCCAGAGCCATGACTTGGCTTCGAGATCTTATGGGTTTCAACTCTAGCATATCCCAACTTATTTGGGACTGAAAGGCTTGGTTGTTGTTGTTGTTGTACTGCCGCTCGTCGACCAGAGACACCGACACAAACGTGTGACAACTAAACAAGATTGAGGGTCAGTTTGTTTTCTGGCTTCTAGAATAAGATGAAATAAGATATCCCTATTCAGCTTATTCTATAAGCCCAATTTATTTATTTTTTAAAATTCTATTAATTAAGACTTAATTAATAGGTGTTAAAAAATATTTTTAATTAGACTTCTAAAATAAACTGAATAGGGGACAGCTTATTTTAAAAGCTCAAAAAAACCATAAAAAAACTGGTCCTGAAATCTGCACCAAGATTCATACTAGTAATCGAAACCATTTCGTTTTCGTACATTACCTGATTATTAGATTAGAAAATTCGTAAACGAAGCCAAACGTGCTCCCCGTTTCGAATTTATGTAGGCTATAAAAACGTCACGTCAAATCTATTCGGATCCGAGTTAGTAGCAGTAACCTACTTAAAGTCTACCCGCAAAAAAAAAAACCGTAATTTAAGTCCAGATTAGGAGCACGGAGAGTACACGTAGCACAGGACGGAGCAAGCAAAGATGGAAAGCAAAAACGGTCACTTTGCTGTTTTATCACAGCTCCCAAGCATCTGTTCCCGGAGACACGCACACACAAAAGGCGCGCCCTCTACAACACGCACGCACGCACAATAAACAAGTGGGAAAAAAAAAAAAAAGCCAACCCAAAAAGAAAGTTAAAAAACAAAACAAAACCAAAACCAAAAACCCAAGCGAGGCCGGCCTAAATTTGCAGTGCCCGAAACGCCACAGAGACCAAAGGAAACCCGGCAATATCCAGCGCAAAAGAAACATGTTTATCCTCACGCCAGCGCACAAGAAAGAAAGAAAGAAAACAATCAGAAATCGTTCCTCAAGTTACTTATTACAGAGGGGGGGAAGAAGAGAATATTCCAATCCTTTTCCCTCTCTCTCTCTCTCTCTCTTCCCTCGTCCGCCATATAAACTTGTCCGGGAAAGGCAGCCGGGGAGAGAGGAGAGAAAGGAAGGAAAGGGAGCCGAGGAAAGCTCTCCCCCCCTCCCGAATTTCCATCGTTCTCCCTTCCGCTCCTCGCCTCGCCCGGACCCCGGCCGGATTCCCGCAGGAGGAGAAGGAGGAGGAGGAGGAGGGGATGGGGAGGGAGGACCGGTTCCCGCTCTGGGAGGCCGCGCTCGGCGCCGGGGTCGCCGCCGTCTTCGCCGCGGGCCTCGTCGGGGTCTACCTCTCCATGCCGGACTCCGACTACAGCTTCCTCAAGTTGCCCCGCAACCTCCACGAACTACAAATCCTCACGTAATCACCACCATCCTATTTCTTCATTTCGTTTCTATATAAGTTTCGGTTGGTTGGTGCGTCGTCGGTTGCGTCCCCCGTCTTTTCCGGGCAATCGCGTGCCGCAAGTTTCCCCATTCGCGTTGTTTTCCCGGCGTGCGCGCGCGCGCGTGCTATCTTCCTCCTTTATGTTCGGATTGGAAGTGGAATAGAGGCGATTCGATTTTGCGTTCCGTTTATTGTTTGCCTAGAGCGCGTCGGTTTAACTGGATCTGCCAGCCAGTAGATTCACAGATTCATCGTGCCATTGCGTTCTGCGCGGAGATTTTGGGGGGTAGGTTTTCAATGCGGAAATCGCCTGCTCTTCACGGATCCAAGCCTTATGAATGGAACAGTTGGTTGATGCCAGTTCCCAACGAATTAGTGGTGGCTGTCTCTTGATTTGGTAACGACCTCACCCTTGGTTTGGCAGAGCTGTTTGTGTCTATGCCAGAAGGGGAACATGGATCTGGTTTTAAAAATAAATAAATCACTCAATTCATACTGCATCTTCATGTTTGGCAGTACTTTATTTCAAACTGCTCGTCAAATTTGGGAACACATGACCCTGGAACAGTAATGTGTATCACACATCAACATCTTGTTAGCTCTAACAGGATAGAGCTGAAGTTTAAGCCTGCATTTCCAATTGTTACTCTTAACGCGATTGATGTACCAATTTAGCATGCTTCCCTGGACTAAGCTATAATAATAAAAGAAATTTGACACATTGCTGTACTACTTTATTTTTCTCAAATTACCATGTCGCTTTCTTGCCGCTTTGCCAGCTATTCCCGAGATATGCATTGGACCTGGTCCTGGCATGTTACATGTGCCTTCTCTATATTATTGATAATCACCACACGTAACATGTATCAGCTGTAGACGTGTGAGCTATCTGCACGCTTTACAGTTATGCAATGCACATCGTGGCGTTATGATTACATTGTTATTGTGATTATTTGCTTAAGCTGGAATACATGTGCACTGGGAGCGTCCAACTGCTTGTGCTGCGTGCCGACGATGGAATTTTTTACCCTCAATTTCTAACCATCAAATGGTTTCCTTGCAGTGGCCATCTTGAGAACTATACCAGTGACTACACCGTACAGGTGTTGATAGGTTACTGTGCTGTATACATATTCATGCAGACCTTCATGATCCCAGGGACAATATTCATGTCATTGCTTGCTGGTGCTCTATTCGGGCAACTCCGGGGCGTGGCTTTGGTTGTCTTTGCTGCCTCCGCTGGTGCTTCTTCATGCTATTTCCTGTCGAAACTGATTGGAAAACCGCTGGTGTTCGTGCTGTGGCCAGACAAACTCACGTTTTTCCAGAAGCAGGTAATAAGTTCAGCACCAATATTAGTGGATGCGGGTTTTATTTCAACACTATGTAGCGTAATAACATCTTAAATTTCTGCGGGGATACTTAAAAATATCTTGAATCGCTCTACTCTTTGATTTAAGATCCTTCAGGATTGTGTAGTAACTCATAACTGAACTGGGTGATTTGTCTTCAATTCCAGGTTGCCAAAAGAAGAGAAAAGCTGTTGAATTACATGCTTTTCCTGAGGGTCACCCCAACATTGCCAAATACCTTCATCAACTTAGCATCTCCCATTGTTGATGTGCCCTTCCATACCTTCTTATTGGCAACTCTTATCGGTCTCATCCCAGCAGCCTACGTGACCGTGAGGGTAAGTTTTCAGGTTCACATATGATGCCTGCTAATATACTGCATTTAGTGTGTATGCATTGTTTGTTCCAATTTAAATCTCACTGCCTGGTTCATTTCATGTGTTCAGGCTGGCATTGCTCTGGGAGAGCTGACATCGCTCAGCGACCTGTACGACACCCAGTCAGTAGCTCTGCTGTTCTTGATCGGCGTCGTCTCGGTCACACCAGCATTGCTGAGCAAGGACGAGGCTCAAGAAAAGGCACCAGAAATCGCAGCAGGCGCCTCATGAACACCGAAGAGGAGCCACCTAGCCACCTGTACATACCAAGGCACAGCATGCGGCGGCTTCATTGGATTTGGGCCTACAGGCCTTGTGAGGCGGATGACACATGGTTTGCTAGTTCACATGACAACACAGCACCACGGCGGGACCTTGGACCCTGAGTCCGCCCATCACCCGCCTGCCGGAGATCTGCGTCGCCATGGGAACACTGTTTCATTTCATGGTCACCCCCCACATTGTTTGTTACGAATGAATCTGGGAAGCACAATGCCCATCCACAGGCAAGTTGCTTCGGATGTGTAGACAAGTAGTGTGTGCGCCGTTCGTCAGCCTGCGATGCTGTTTACTAGATGGAACTGGCAGCTAGTCAAAATCCTTGTATATATATTGACCAGATTCATTCAATCCATATTCAGTGATTCAATGACAATTTGTCTGCTGCTGTGCCGTTCCCCTTCTTATGTGTAGCTTGATTTTGCTGTACCGTTGGAACTTTTTGAGCCCGGTATGCGGGTTTTACCTATCTTAGCCGGTTCAATCCGCTTGCCAGTGTCTGTCATACGTGACCATCAGTACTCATGATCTTTTTCGGGGAAACAGCATGATGAACTTTCTCTTTCTTTGAGATGACAGCATGATGAACCTGAAAGGGATGGTGTCAAGTTTTGGACCAAGGTGTTTTCTTAGAGAAATTTTCAGGTTAATGTAAAAAAATTCTTGAAAGGGATAGTATCAAGTTTTGGACCAAGCTATTTTCTTACAGAAGCATTTTTCAGGTGAATTTTTAGGGCAGCTAAGGTCAGGTTTTTTTTAGGATCAACTTTTTTGTTTTTGAGGATCAGCTTTTTTTTTAGGATGAACTAAGGTCAGTTATTTGGATGGGCCAAATTGGGATAGTGAAGCCCAGATAAAATTCTAAGATGGGCTTAGACTAGCCTTGGCCCATCCATGTAGAGGCGACCATCCATCCCGCCGGCTCCATTGGTCAGACAGACCAGGAGGAGCACGCACGGACGGACGCGCCGCAAGCCGCCAGCCGGAGAGCGAAGCACATGCTGGGCCTTCTCCGCCGCCGCGCCGCATCCTCGCCGGCGGCGACCCTCCAGCTAGTGAGTACAGCTTCCGCTCTGCTGTTTGTGTTCCGCTGTCTACCAATCGCTCCGTTTGCTCCGCCTCGTGAACTGCTTTGGTGGATTTGGGGAATAGTTGGCCGCGAGAAATGTCGAAGGATCCAGGCACACGTTGGTTTCCTGGTTTGCCCTAGACCTTGGTAACAGTGGATGTAGGATTCAGCAGAGAAATAGCCTCGTTGGAGTGATCCAAGAGAGGTTAAGAGTCTGAATTAGTGTGGGATTTTAATGAGGCTTGTCTGTAAAATGCAAAAGTTGTAGTTGGTGAAAGTATATTACTCCCTCCGATCCATGATAAGTGTCGTGGTTTTAGTGCAATACAGTTCTTTTTCTGGTTGCGATTGTACTTTTGGGTGACCCTGTGGTGATAATTTGGCCTCGGAAATGTGCAGTTCCAGTGCTGTTACCATCGAAGCAGCGAGAGACTATTGCCTTGCCGAGGTAATCTTGTGGAGTCCTCTCTCCGTTCCATACTCCTCTTCATCGTAGTTCCTAGTTATTGACTGTGGAGTCCTAATTTCTAACCACTGCTGACCGAAAACACAAAATTATGCTGTGCAAGATCATGCCATGAGTTGATAGTTTCCTAGTTCAGTTATGCTGCTCATTCCAGTTGGACCATTAATTACAAGTTTGCACATCTTTCACCTACTCTCCATTGCACAGAGAAGACCAGGAAGTCTCATATGGCCTTAATTGGGCTATTGCTACGAGAGGTGTTGTCGTAAAAGATAAGGTCTTCTATAACTTGGAGCCGTCTGAGCTTCAGAAAAGTGGTACTACTTGCGCAGGTATATTCAAATTGGTGTTGTTTTGTTACGGTGTCTATATACACAGTTGATGCCACACAGGTGTATAACTTGGTACCTGTTTCTGGAGCATGCAGAGCGTTTGTCTGGCACTCCACTACATGTTAAAGGAAATGTCATCGGTGGGTTCCCTGATATTTCAAGAGGTCAATTTGCAAAGCTTCTGAAACAGGTAGGTTATGTATTTATTTATTATTTTACTCTCCAGGGCTTGGTAACACAATGATCCTCATGAACTGATGGAAAGTCAGAAGCAATGTTGGCCTCATTTTGTCAGCTGACAGAATTTTAACTTGCTACTTTCCAGTTGAGCTTCAGTGTCTATGTTTTTGACTGTCTGTTTGCTTCTGTTAGGTGACCTTTCACCTTTCATCCATCTCAAGTCTTTATGTCCAAGATGGTGCCATTGGTTCGTCTACAGAATGTGATGCAAAGGTCCGTGTTATTAGTGACAACCCCTCTGCCATCATGTCACTCTCCAATATCCTTCAGAAAACACCAGACCGTGCGATTTCCCACGACACATGCCCTTTGACTATATATGTTGCCAGTTCCATCAGGTAATTGATCTTCTAAGTTCTTCTATGCTTGATGTAACTTGTGCATGCATTGAAGTATCCACCAAGAGCTCAGAGCATTAACTGTAGTTGGCCATAACATAAGACTGATGTAGTCTATTCTCGTTCTTGCTGTGCATTGCTTAACAGCACCAACGTCAGGAATGCTCTGGGTTCAGGGACACAATATGCTAATGGAGTCGCAGTGGCAGACATAGAGCGATCATCACTTATCCTATGCGGCAAAGCATTCGCTGATTCCGCTATGCTAAAGGATGCTCTTACCGCTTTGGCTGCCCCCATATTGTCTGCAAGAGGAGGCCTCCCTGTCCCTGGCTGGTAGGGCCTGCTTGATATTTCTTTGTACACTTTCCCTAAATATGTTATTCATCTTCCATACTGTGTGTATCAGGCTTCTATCTTCTGGCGGTTTTATCGTACTGCTGTTTGCTCCAGTGGAGGTCATCAAGTCCTGCTCGGAGATTCAGGATGTTCTTGTGTCCACTGACAGCGGTGTAGTTATCTCTTCCAAACAATCTACTGTGCTTTTCCCAACAAAGTCAAGAGCACCACAGCTGTTTACCAAACCAGCCACAGTGGTTGTTGTATCATCTGATAGGTAATGAAGAGCATGTGCTTCATGGGTACAAGTAGCAAGTTTAACTGCATGTAATGATGTGTTATCTGGATGGTGAAAATGAAAAGGAATGAGACACTTATATCTAGAGTGCCAAATTTGGCTTTCTTCACCCTTATTCTAACTGTGTTACCTTCTTCTGTACTTTCAGCACTGATGCCTTACCATTAGTATCAAAGCTCTCTCCAGGTCAGGCAGCCTACCATTTCTTAGCTGGATATCAGGATGGCAAATTTGTCCCAGCTTACAACAGGGCACCCTCTCCATTTGACCAGCTTGCCCTTGCCAATTCCTTATTTTTGCATGTACGTTGCATAATTTCCTTGCTTTTCCTCTCTAGCCTTTAAGGCTTTAAGCTAGCCTTTATTACAACAATTGTTGGTTTAGTATAAACGTGACAACGTCAAATCTCAGAAAGTTGAGTCTATACCCCTGCAGTTGAAAAAAGACAAGACACCAACTTATCTGATCAATGCCAAGAGCTCCGGAAAGCAAATTGACGGTACAATTTACATTTATCCTCATTTATTATTCACTTATTCAGTTTGAGTTTCTGGAATGGAGGACACTAGCTTCAGACACTATGAATTGCAGGCAAGGACCTGATGAGACTAATCGAGCTGGCGCAATCTAACGGCATGCCAGACAGCAGCAAGCCTGAGGACGCTAGAGGTAAATAAATAGCTGTTATGGCACCAAACATATATAGTCAACACCAACCATGTAGTGTAGTGCTCGTTTTCTGGCGTTGAAGTACATGCCTCCGTTTGATTGCAGTGGCTGAACTCAAGGGGAAGCACAGGAGCTTCTTATCCGGCAAGTTCGGCAAAAATTTACCCGAGGAGTTCTCGTTCTGATAGTGATAGATATGTGTTAAAACCTAATGCCGCGCAGCTGCAGTGTAGGATGGTTTTACAGTGGGTCTTAGATAGGCTTTGCGTTCTAAATTGAACTGAGATAGGCTCCCCAATCTCCTTCCTGAACAAGAAATGCATCATTGGCCTTGTTTTCTGCTGTGGTTAGTCTGGAGCTGTGTACAAGCTTTGCAAAGTACTACTACAGTTTCTCAGTGCACCTCTGGAATCCAGTTTTCCTCCCTCTCCTTGATGTTCACCTTCCTGTGGAGACACTTCACAGCAGTAGGTACAGTAGTCTCATGGCCCCAGCGAGCGTCGTGAGCTCCTGTTGTCACAATCCGATGGTGAGTGCGGCGTCCCAAGGACGCAGAGGCCGGTGCCGCCACTCCGGGACACATGCCATGTTAATAGTAGCAGGAATATTGAGCCCTGCTCCTCTGACGGTCATGCAGATTGCAGAGATGTCAGGGCTTTCACATGGTTTCAGTGAGGACTGATGCTGCTGCCGCTGCGCTGCGGTCCCCTTCCGTTCTTCTCCTCTTTACCTTATCTCCATCCACAAGACAACAAGCCAAGGCAAAAGACGCCGCTCCAATTTCAGACGTGCACCAGGCACATCATCACTGGACGCTTATAAAATTTGGGCCTATGCTGGGTGAAAATCAAACTGGCATGGCGGGCGGCGGGAGGTGCCCGTTGTACATGGCAGCAGGCCTCATGTTTTTGTGCTGCAGCCTGCCACATTACTGTCACTCCTTTGGCTTGGCACACATTATAACTGAACCAAAAACACGTTGCATATCAATTCTGCTACGGCGCACAACACAGTGCCTATTAATTTGGTGGGTCTGTGTTGACCCGGAAGGCTGGAGCTGTACCGCAGAGTAGGCACCTTTGTACCGAGCGGCCATCCTTCAGAGACAGACTAGCCCAAGGTACCGTCCATCTGGAGCCAATAATTTGGGAGGGCATTTTGTCATGGAAAAGCTCATCGCTCCACCATAGGACCTACAGTAGAATCCCAACATGTACATCTTTTTTGTGAGTTGTGACTCACATGAATGATACAAAATGCATGCATCATAGCGCAGTGCTGCCCTTTAGCCCTGGTGGTTGGGAGAAATGCGGGGGAACAGCAAAAGGATTAGCTGGACTGGAGCAAACCCCATTATTTGATTGAAACAGCCTCATCACAAGCCCTACTACTCCTGGCTGGCTCACATGCTTTGGTCCTCCTCCATCCGATGGTACAGCAGCTTTTACCCCATTGCCACCATCATCATACTGTGACATCAGGTCAACAGGAACATGGAGCACCATATGATGATCCTCCTTCAAAGGATTTGCTTCAACAAAGAACAAGAAACTGCATTGATTTGGAAATTCTTTGTTCCATGTACAACAGAATTACCAGGGCATATCCGCATATGTATGAATAAATACAATCACTATTGACTACATTATGAATCATCATCACTCAACTTACACAAATGCAAGAAAACAAACGCATGGCTGTAAATACAGTCGGCCGGCTCTTTTGTATTCTCTGAAACACCCAACACTTGCTTTACCATGATGAGGAAGAGAGACTCAGAAAACTAGAAGGCATGGGTTGCTAGTCAAAGAAAAGGAGATGTCACATAGCATACAACAAAGGAACAACATAAGTTGGGTGATCTTGTGCTAATTTGAGCTCTTTTTCTTCAGTAAGCCGCTAAACTTAAATTTCTTCTTCTTTTGCTGCTGCTGTTTGGTTGGCGATGCGATGCTGTTGTTCGCCTTTGCGGACTGCAGCCCGTTGCTGTCGAGAGCGGAGTCTCCCTTGTTGGACTCTAGATCGGCCTCCGACTCACCGTCGTTCTCCTTCTCCTTGGACGAATCGTAGTCTGTGACCTTGCTGTTCTCCCACATCTTGGCGACCACCACAACTGGTTCGTCGTCCACACCGCCTCCATTCTCGTTGTCTTCTTCCTTGTTGCCACCGTTTGTTGTTCCATTCGGCATTAGAGAGGAGAGCTTCTTTATCTTCTCTGAAGCAGCTGATTCCTTTGCCTGCAAGTCCTCATTCTCCTCTTGTATGTTCTGCAATTCGTTCTCTTTGTCTAATAGTTTGTCCTTCAGTTGGCGGGTCTCAGCCTTGGCTTCCTCGCTAGCCTTGTTGGCTTCAACTAGCTGAGCCTCAAGATGATTCATCTTTTCCAGCAGCTCGGTATTTTCAGCTTCTTTTTCATTCACCACGGCCAAGTACTTGTCCATTTGAGCTTTGACAGCGACGATCTCTTCTTCCGACTTCCTAATAGAGTTGACAAAACTTAGCTCTTTTGACTGCCATTCCTCAGAAACGTTCTTAGCTTCTGCCTCCATTCTTTCAACAGACTTCTTGAGGCAAACTTTCTCATAGTTTACTTCATCAAGCATCACCTCATAGCTCTCCTTGGCATTTTGCAGACTATTATTGAGTTCCTCTATTTGTGCCCGAGCGCGCTCAATCTCTTCCTGCTTGATGAGGTATTTCTCCTGCGCCTCTCTCGACTCAGCTGACATCTCGTGCAAGGCAGATGCCAGACCCTCCATTGCCTTCTTAACCTTCTCAACTTCATCTTTGCTAGCTTCTAGCTCCTTGGCTAGCTCGTTCTTTTGTTCAGTCAGGGCCGCGATTTCTGAACTTGCAAGCTGGTCATTGTTCAGTGCCTCTGTTTTCTCCTCTTCTACTGTCTGTAGCTTCAACCTTAGCTCTTCGACCTCCGCAATTAGGTCAGCCGTGTCTTTCTCTGCAGCATCAAGACGTTCATTTGTCACGTCAATTTCTTCCTTGAGCCTAGTCACCTCATCCTCCAAGGATCTGACGTTGTCATGAAGCATAGCAGCTTCAGATTCTTTGTCTTTAAGCAAAGTGCTTGTTTCATCCAATTCTTCCATCACTGAATCCAATGACTTGCCTTTCAAAATGAGAGACTCATCGGCTTCGTCCAACTGGAACTCCAACAGCTGCACCTTCTTCTTGAGTTGATCAGCTAGCTCTTCTGATTTTGAGCATTCCTTCTTGGCATTAGCAACATCAGCTCTAAGCTGTTCAACCACACCCTCCAGTTCAATCACCTTCTTCTCAGCTACCTTTGCTTTCTCCAATTCAAGCTTCAACACAGAATTCTCTGCCTCAAGCTTCCCGATCTTGTCAGCAGCTTCCCTCGACTTGCTCTCCACCTCAGAATCAAGCAGCCCTTTGAGACGCTCCACCTCCGCATTGAGGAGCTCGATTTTCTGAGTGTTCACCTCGCAAGCCCTCATGGCATCATCTGCCTGGCTAAGCGCCCAGTTCTTGGCATCAATTGCATCTGCCAGCTCATACCTTGCTTTCTCAAGCTGCTCCACCGTGGAATGCAGAGCGGAGGCGTCGGCCTCCTGCTGGCTCTGCATGCTCTTCAGCTTCCTCCGCAGCTCGTCTTCCTCGCGGTGCGTAGAATCATCATTGCTCAACTGCTGCTCTGGTTCCATGGAACGGACCTTCTCGATCTCCACGGCCCTGCTCTGCACATCGAGCGCCTCCTTGAGCTTCGCATTGGCCTCATCGGCAACCTTCTTGGCGCACTCGAGCTCCTCCAGAACCTTGCCCTTCTCCTCCTCCTTCTCCACCAACTGTCCCATGGCCTTCTTGAGCGCCTCCTGGACGGCATCAAGCTGCGCCTGCAGCTCCTGGGACGGCTTCGCGGCCTGCGGCTCCGGAGACGGCTTTCCGGCCTTCCCCTGCTTCTGCAAGCCAACCAGACCACCACTAAGATTCCACTAAAAGCATGAAGCTTCGTGCATCACGACGAGAGGGAGGAATCGTGCGTACCTCGGGAGGAGGAGGGGTGGTGGTGGTGATCCGGGTGGCGCCCTTGGGCGACTTGCGGTCGGCCGACCTGGGAGACTTGTCGGCCGTACGCGGCGCGCTCGGCGGCGTGCCATGGGCGGCATTCGCCTTGGGGACCGCCGGCTTCCTCGGCCTGTCGCCCTTGGGTGTCGGCGGCGTCTCGCCCCTGGGTGTCGGTGGCGTGCCCTTGCCGTTGCTCTTGGCCTCCGGCTTGCCGCTCGGCTTGCCGCCGACCTTCCCCTCCGGCTTGCCGTCGCCCTTGGCGTCGGCCAGACCAGATCTGCTCATCAGAGAAAGCAAAAAACCACCATCAGATCAAGAACTTTGCAGCTCCACCCCCAACCACCAAGATCCGAGCCAGATCTATGCTGTGCTCCAGGAAACCAAGCAAGCATGGTACCAAGAACCACCCTGCCCATGCCTACCCATCACCCCCAAATAAAAACAGTGATAAAAAGAATGGTAGGAGAATGCAGAGAGCGCCGCCGGATGACTCACTTGCTCCTGGCGCCCAGCATTGTGGCGTCCCTGCCGCCGCCGCCGCTGCTCCGGCGGACTAACCGCGACGCCCGCTCCGTGAACGCGAAGTCGGGGGAGGGAGGAGTGGTGGGTGAGGGGGAGGGGTCTGTTGTCTGTGTGCTTGGGTGGGCGGGTATGGCAGGCAGAGCAGCTCCGTCTGCGGATAGTAGAAGAACATGGAGGAGGAGGCCAGGTGGGGGTGGGGCTGTGGAATTTCACTCGACGCAGACAAGAAAAAAAAAGGAAAAGAAAAGCAGTGACAGGTTTTGATCAGTGTCTCTTGTGCGTCAGTTCCCGCTCGCATTAACCTTTCCAGCTTTGCCGTTTTCATCGGAGGTGAAGTGAATGACAAGGTTAATCGGACTGGTTAAGTGTTTAATTAGTGTCATTCCCGTCATGATCACCGCGCCAGCCAGCTTTGCTTTACTACCCCGAGGTTGGGGTCGAGGCTGCGGCTGCGGCTGCGGCATCACTTTCGCTAACCACCTCCTACTCTATTCTATGGAACCTCATAAAGCGGCGGCCAATTCTTTCCTCTCTTTTTTTTTTTTGGTGTGTGTGTGCGCGTGCGTGGACGAAGAAGAAGAAGAAAGTGAAGCCGTGTAAACGCCATCCCTTCTCCTAGTATCATCAGCGTTCTTTTTTATCATCCTTGTTTTTTTGCCCCTAATGGTGTAAAAGTGCACCATGGCCCGTGGTTGGCCCGTAGAATCTGTGCTGCTCAAACCGGGCTTGCCCTGCTATTTTATCTCCCAAGCTTTTCATCGGACATCACTTGTCTACGCTATATTGCTATTGCGTAGTGTGGCTTTGCTGGCGAGACGTGACACTTGAACCGCGGCCCATCCTCTCGCTCGGTGCAAATTGGGACGCACGCACGCACGCACGCACTGCTGCCGTGCAACTGTCGGAAGGGGAAACGGACGGCGATGGCTTTGCAGGCGATCGCCGAGTCGGTGCGTCGCCTTGCGCCGCTCGTGTAGTGCGGGTTTCCGGGAAACTCGTGGAGCGCACGGCGCAGCAACGGGAAGGAACCGACACCCCTACGCGCGCGTGATCGGGAAGCTGGATTTGTTTAAGCTCGCGGCTTTCACGATGGGATGAGGACTCCTGCGGCGACGACGACGACAGGGACAGGGGCACGTCGCGGCGGTGTGGTCGCGAGATAATTCGCTTTGGAATTTCTTCACGGTGTTGCGCCGTGGACGGTGGACGGATGGCTCGGAGGTGCTGGGGAGATGCCGTCGTGGAAACTCGTAAAGTGGTCAACAGCTTGCGTCCGGAGTAAAACAGCCGCTCCACACGGCTTAATGGTACTGCACGGTCATTGGCGCATCGTGTGCATAAACCAAAACCATCCAGTAGAAAACAGCAATAGCAAATGGATGCAAACCAACCCGTGGTTAGATGGTTAGGAGCACTGTGGTATCCGTCTTCCGGCGATGTGCTTTCAATGGGAGGCGACATTTCCAGTCTCTCGAAGGTGTTCATGAAGGTAGGGTGTACGTGCATGCCTTTATAGGATGAGTGTACGTTCGTGTATATAAACGACTTCGATTGTATTCTATTTGAAAAAATGGATGCCGTGTTGTGTAGTGCTGTGCTGTGGCCGACGTTTTACGCGCAGGCCTTCCGGTGCAACTGTACCATGTGGTTAGCGAAAACAATCGTACCACTTGCACAATTTTCTCCCTGGACAAGCGTCCCTAGAGGTGACGTTTTGTAGAAAGAACCTTTTTTTGTTGTCGTGGGGTTGTCATGCTTCGACATGACATTTTTCTTTCAGCAACTTGGGGCTTGACATAATGACATGGTTTTTCTTTTTGACGGCAATTGACATGATGACATGGTAGCTGTACAGCTCGATTCTACTTCTGAATCAACTCAGTAATAAAAACAATCTCTTGTCCTTTATTCAAAATGGTAACACAAGTCATCAATGCCAGCTAATGATCACATGTCGGATACCAAATTTATCAGATCAAGAGCTCATTGGTCATTACTTTTTTTGTTAGAAAATATAAAATGAAAAACTAGGCTGGATTTACTTCTTTTGCGGGTAGAATAATTTATTGGACTTTTCATAATTATACGAGAAAAGTGTGCATGGTTAAGCAAAAAAATAAAATAAGCGTCACTTGGATGGTTAAGAATTTGATTGTACTCTTAAATGCATCTTCAATGGCAATTCGTAATTTTTTTCCCGCATCCTTCCACGCACAATGGGCAACGAGTCCGCGGGCATAGATATGGGAGGTCGTCATCCAACCGCAGGTGAATACATTTTAACAACAATTCAAACCAATAAAACGAAATCCGTGCAAACACAACCGTATTTCATACAAATGTTGAAAAGACCTCGATGACGCCTAGAGGGGGGGTGAATAGGCTATTTAAAAACTTCTTCAGATTTGGCTTGAACCTAATGCGGAAATAAACTAAGAGGGTACTTGTCAAGCACAAATCCTAAATGCACTAGGCACTGCAACGTGTATCAACAACACGATCTACCAAGATGGACACAATGCAGTTACTAACAAGCACAAGTAAGTTTCACAAACTTACTTGAGCTATATCACACGACAAGTAGGTAAATAACACAAGATACTAGATCACACTATATCACACGATATATCAAGGATTGCAAGTATGTACGTGTGGATATAGAGGGTATGCTTGACTGATTAATCTTGTACAAGAAATAGCCAACACAATATAATGAGCACAAGCAATATGCAATGTATGTATGCTCAAATAACACAAGTAAACCACAAGTAAGGAGTTAGGGTTAAGGATAACCAAGTTCACTGAGACGAAGATGTATCCCGATGTTCACTTCCTTGGAGGGAAGCTAGTCACCGTTAGAGAGGTGGATGTTACCACGAAGGCACACCAACGCCACGAAGGCTCACCCTATTCTCCCTTTGAGATAACACCACGAAGGCGTTTCTCAACCGCTAGTGGTAAGCCTTTGAGGTGGCTTCCAAACCCTCACAAACTTTCCCGGGGGAAATCAAATTGATTCCTCTCCGAAGAACTCCTACCGCCTAGGAGTCTCCAACCTCCAAGAGTAATAAGATCACGGGGAATGCTCAAAACTTGCTCAAATCACAAATAGCTTGGGTTGAGAGAAGGAGAGGGAGAAGATCTATCTTTTGATTGGAACAACTCTCAAAGGGGCTCACAAATGCTCTTGGGATCTAAGATTTGGAGTGAGCAAATGTGTGTGAGGTGGAAGTGTGTTCTTATGAGGATAAGGCTGTGTTGGGCAACCCTCTCACGAAGTGGGAGGGGGGGTATTTATAGTGGGGAGAGAAAAAGAGCCGTTGGGGACACTTTAAGTCACACAGGGTCCGGACGTCTGACAGTTGTCGGAAGTCCGGGCGTCCGCGAGGGGTCGGGCGTCCGACAGGGGTCGATCGTCCGAGGCCTGTAGATACGACTGAAACTATTTTGAATTAAACAGCGACCGGACGTCCGACAGGGGTCGGTCGTCCGAGGCCTGAAGATACGACTGAACCTATGTTGAATTTATCAGCCACCGGACCTCCGGAGAGGACCGAAAATCCGAGTTATACATCTCAACTTCTACTGGTGGTAGGTTCCGGATTTCCGACGGGTGTCGGACGTCCGGCGCTCGGACGTCCGGAGGGACCCGGGTATCCGAGATATAGAACTCATGTTCTTCTGGTGCAGGGCTCCGGATTTCCGAAGCCAGTCGGTCGTCCGAGCCTTGGCCGGCCCTCGGACGTCCGGAGGGAGCCGGAAGTCCGAGTTATATGGCTCAAGTTTCTCTGGTGCATAGTTCCGGAATTCCGAAGATGGTCGGCTATCCGGGCCTCGGACGTCCGGAGAGAGCCGGAAGTCCGAATTATATGGCTCTGATTTCTCTGGTATAGGATTCCGGATTTCCGAAGTTGTCGGTCGTCCGGCCCTCGGACATCCGGAGGAGGCCGGATGTCCGAGGCACTGGTTCTGTTTTCAGATAACAGCAGAGCAGTGGAGATGTGGTCTAAACAGAAAGTGAAGATGTAGTTTGAGCAAGTTCATCGCAAAACCTGTGATCCCCTTTTAATAGTGCGGGATCCCTAAGGACTCAAGAATCATAAAAGAGTACTGATGATCCATACTTGAGTGTATACTTTTATTCGCTGATCATCACTCCGCACAACTAACGTCAAAGGAACTGATACCTTTGAGTTAGCCCTTTCACCCGAGCTTGATGTTGTTGTTCCTTCTTGGCTCAAGTTGAAAGCAAGACATGATGAAGTCTTCAAGTAGCTTTCCCATACACAATGCGGAAAGCCTAGCTTATGTATTCATCTTCATTTGTCCACCATGTGAACATCCACAAGAATCAAGCATGTAGTGCTCAGGAATGCTTATCTTGATCTTGTCCTTGTTAGCACATGAGGTTGTCCTTATCAACATCCTTGTTAGCTTATGTTTCAATGATATATTTGTGCTGATCCACTTGAACTTGCACACCACAATCTTGATGACGATCACCACTTGACGTCATCCTTCATGGGTTGTATGAGATCTTCCTTTTGACGCAAGCCCCAATGAAAGCACACCTAACCCCCACACACGAGTCTCACAAAGACCATGGGTTAGTACACAAACACGTAATGGACAATGCTTACCATACCATGGGATCACTTGATCCCTCTCGGTACATCTTATACGCTTTGTGTGTTGATCATCTTGATTTACTCTTTGTCTGAGATCTTGATCAACTTAGTGTTTCTATGACCGTTCTTTGGATAATACCTTGAATAACATCTTGGTCATCATATAAACTCCTTGAACCCAACAGATGGACTTCAAGAAGTGCCTATGGACAAATCCTATGAATATAACTTAAGGCAACCATTAGTCCATAGGAATTGTCATCAATTACCAAAACCACATATGGAGATATATGCTCTAACAAATGTGACTGATTTTCATATAAACATGTTAAATTTCATTACATTTACATCAACTAAATGGTCCTTGTACGACTCTAAGGTATAATTAATATGCCTAATCTATCATCGCTTCCGCCCGTTTCCCGTCTCTGCCCATGAGCCCACAGAGCTAAACCTTTGTCTTCTCCACCTCCGTCTCCGTAAGCTACTTCTCTGGAGCCCCGGAAGTGAACTTGTCCACCTCCACAAAGACGCTAAGCGGCTAATCGACCGACGTTTATCAGCCTGTCAAGCTATGCTTCAACAGGAGGAGAGGAGTGGTGGCCTTCGTGGTACCCGAGCATGGCGACCTACTGTGCATTACTCTTCCTTGCCGCCGGCAACGCCCACGGATGTGTCGGCTTCATGGTGGTCGCGGCGGGGCGCGGCCTCGACGATGTCCTCCTCCTCGACGTCGATCTCGCATACGTTGTCGCAATTTTTGTAGGCGGTCGCCACCTCCGCCAGCGAGCGAGGTGGATCTCGCGGGCGAAGCGACAACACTCGAGAAGGGCCTACTGGTCAGTCGACGTCCACGAATAGTAACCGGTTGATACGTCTCCAACGTATCTATAAATTTTGATTGTTCTCTACTGTTATGTTATCACTCTTGGATGTTTTTATAATCATTTTATAGCAGTTTTATATCATTTTTTTGGGGACTAACCTATTGACATAGAGCCTCGTGCCAGTTGCTGTTTTTTGCTGTTTTTATCCTTCGTAGAAAATTCATATCAAATGAGGTTCAATTGCCATGAAACTTTACAGACATTTTTTTGGACCAGAAGGAAACTTGGAAGCCAAGATTGAGCAGTAGCCAAGGCCCAGGGGGGCACCAGAGACTATGGCGTGCGAGAGGCCCCTAGCGCGGCCTGGTGTCTAGTGGGGCCCTCCCGAAGCTTCTTCATCGCCTCTGAGGCCTATAAATACCCCCAATATTCCAGAAACCCTAGAAGAGTCGACAAAAAATCATTTCAGCCGCCGCAGGTTCTGGAGTCATGAAAACCAATCTAGAGCCTTTTCGAGAGAAGAACGCGGTCATGGAGGGGTTCACCATCTCCATTGGTGTTCCTCCCATGATGTGTGAGTCATTCATATCAGACCTATGGGTCTGTAGACAATAGCTAGATGGCTTTCTCTCTCGTTTTGTTTCTCAATACAATGGTCTTTTGGAGATCCATATGATGTAACTCTTTCTTTTGCGGTGTGTTTGTTGGGATGCGATGAATTGTGAGTTTATGATCAGATCTATGAAAACATATCCGTGCTTGGTTATTATAGCCTCGTATTTCTTCTCTGATATTTGGTTTTTGTCTGGCCAAATTGATCTTTTATCTTGCAATGGAAAGAAGTGCTTTGTGATGGGTTCGATTCTGCGGTGCTGAAAATGGTGGGGTCTATTCCTACATGAATAGATCTTGTCTACATCATGTTGGTTGGCCTTCACATAGGCCTCATTTTGGATGGACTCTAGGATGGTATGTTGCTTCGCCATCTTGTCTGCTTGGGTGACGACGAACTCCACCTTCGTCTGCTTCATGTTGAAGCCCAGAGCCGGCGCTAGCTCCTGCTGTGACTGCTCCGCCTCTTCATATTCGTACAGATCCGGTGATGACCCACAAGTATAGAGATCAATCGTAGTGCTTTCAAAAAGTAAGAGTGTTGAACCCAACAAGGAGCAGAAGAAAATGATAAGTAGTTTTCAACAAGGTATTCTCTGCAAGTGTTGTGAGTAGCAATGATAGATAGTTTTGTAGCAAGATAATTTATAACAAGTGACAAGTAACAACAGTAGAAAGTGTGTAGCAAGATAGGACAATCCTTTTTGTAGTAAACGACATGCCTCAATGTACTTTTATATGAAGCAAAGCGCTCCCAAGGACACTTGGGAAACTCCGTCTAGTCATTTCCATCATGTTGAGTTGATTCACGTTCGTTACTTTGATAATTTGGTACGTGGGTCGACCGGTGCTAAGGTGTTGTTCATACTTGAATAAGCAACTCACTTATGATTATCCCCTCTCGCAAGAATCTAGAACTATGAAATAATAATTAAAATAAATCTAACAATAGCATGAGACATGTGGATCCAAATCAACCCCTTATAAAATAACGCATAAAATAGGGTTTAAGATTTTGTCCCTCTAGAAACCTATCATCTTCTTATTACTCCATAATGAATTCTCTTAGGCCCATAACAGGGTGAAGTGTCGTGTAGTCGACGTTCACGCGACACCACTAAGAGAAGCAACAACATACATATCATCAAAATATCGAACGAATACCAACTTCACATGATTACTTATAACAAGACTTCTTACATGTCATCAGAAACAAAAGTAAATACTCACAAATCATCACCATCTTCAAGATCACAGGTGTAATAATTATGAATGAGGATTGGAGCATATTATCTTCCACCAAATAAACCAACTAGCATCAACTACAAGATGTAATCAACACTACTAGTAAGCCAGAGTTACCAATCTGAGGTCTTGAGACAAAGATTGAATACAAGATATGAACTATGGTTTGAGATGAGATGGTGCTGGTGAAGATGATGATGAAGATTGGTCCTCCCACGAAGTAAGAAGCGTTGGTGATGACGATGGCTTTGATTTCCCCCTCCCGGAGGAAAGTCTCCCCAGCAGAATCGCTTTGTGGGAGAGCAAAAGGGCCTCTGCCTAGGTTTCTGCCTCGAGACGGGGATGCTTCGTCCGGAAAGTATTTTCTTATTTTTAGGTCAAAACCCATCCCATAGTAGAAGGAGGTCACGGAACCTGGGAGGTGGTCCCAAGCCATAAGGGCGCCCAAGGGGGCGGGTGCGTCGTGTTGGCTTGGCACCAACGATTGGCCCCCTCTGGTATATTTTTGATCCATAAACACCCATATATTTCACAAAATTCTTCGTGGAGTTTCAGGTCATTTTGGAATCTAGTGAATCTTTACCCTTTTCTCGGATTTTTGGTCCAAAAGTCCATTTTCCGACAATTTCTTTCTTTGTGATGTACCTTGTAAATTCAGAGAGTAAAGGCAGATGAATTGTATCATAATACGGAATAATGACCAATAATAACATAAATATTAATAGGAAATCATGGTGGAAAATGGGTGTATTATCCGCTTCCTACATTGGAGCCGGTTACTGCTCCTCTTCCTCCTCGTCTGGCTCCAGCGAGTTCGGAGGCAGCCTGACAGCGATGCACGCGGTGCACCTCCCCCGGATCTCCTACTCAATCTAATACCGATGTTTCGGCATGAGCATAGCGTAGGTGGCTATCCTTTTCCGGACAATGGCGAAGCCGAAGAGAGTGGGAAGAGCACCGGAGCGGGAGAGAGGAGGTGGATGGGCTTCGGCTGGCAGCATAAAAAGGGAGGAGGTGGATGGGCTAGGGTTGGGGGGCACTGGCCGGCCGTATTTGGCCTCGGCTGGCGAGCCGGATCGGTGCCACGTGGCGTACACAGCCATCCGCTCGAGGATACATCTGTTCGATCTTCGTATTTCCAGATGATTTCACGTGGGAACCCGATGTTAGTCCAGCATGGCGGACGCGTCCGAGCACCTCATATCCGCCCCATATTTGGGCTGGATATGAGGAATACTGATCATCACGGCGTTTGAGACCTGTTTACGACGCTTGTCTGAATCAATTTTTCCTAATTAGTCAGTGATCAGGGCGTATGTCGGGCGTTTGAGGCGTTTGGATGTAGATCTCTTAATTGGTTGAGTGGATGTCGTATGTGTTCTTCGTGCATCTACATTGTATCCCTTTTCTAAAAAAAAACTACATTGTACCTAATGTTACGAAAAGAAGCGCATTCCCTCCTTGGCTATGGTTTATGTTTAGAGCTCGACCTTTAACTGGAAAACAGGTTGAGTAACCTCCATCGACTCTCAAAACGATCAATGCCAACTCCCTCAACTCCTATCCATATCAAGTTTCGCTCTGAAACTTAACTGCATCTATGTGTAATGTCTCCAATCCTTTTCTCGCAATTGCAATGCCATGTGCTCATTTTCTTGCACATCCTTATATCTATCTCTTTCTCTCTCCATCTATTTACCGACTAAAGATGGCTGCATGCATCGATTGATAGAAAGGCCGGGGTTAACCTCTTTTTCTAAAAAATACCTTATCGACTAAGTGCATCCATAACCGGCTTGACAAATTCGGCCCCTCAAACACCCGCGAATGCGTCTGTGGGCACTGACCGAACACTTCTTAAATATATCACTTTCCATCCGAACACCTCATATATGAATCTTAAAACCATACAAACCTTGCAAATAAAACATCTACATAGTACACAAATGTTAGAATTAAATTCAAGGCAACCGTCGATCATCCGAGTACTAAGCAATGACACGAGGCACGACATCGAGATTGATTAATGAGGCTCAACAAGGGCAATATTAGGGTCATGTTAAGAAAGGCCATCATCATTCTTGAAGCATTTGCATCACAAGATTTCTGGATTTAGCATGCTTTTTCTATATGCTAACAAGAGTCGTAATTGGCTAACAATTGTGACGAGAAAGAGCACCCCATGGTATAAAAGTACTCGCTCCTTTTTTTCTACTTCGCATATTGGATCGGTCTTAAGCCAATTTTAATCCATGTATTTGTTTTTACACCACATATGAAAATATATATGGATGGAAATTCAGATGAATACACTAGAGATCCGTAAGTACATCTGCAACTCTTTTCCATATTTTTTGGGGCCTTAAAAAACTTTTCAAATTTTCCAAAAAAGGGCTACATATACCACGGGGTCCATAACATTTTTCGCTAGGGGTAGGTTCCTTATAAAAAACATTTGGATTCCCTTGTATTTTGTGACAAAAAACTACAAAAATCTCTGAAAATTTGGGTGATATGTCAATGTGGGGTAGAGTGAGGATGTCCTGACTCGTGAACGGGTGAACATACATGCATCTGCACCCATTTTTCAAAAATACATTTTAAACATGTTTTAAAATGTAATAAATCGAAACAAAATTATTACTTGTACATCGCCGCAAAAATATGTGAGTGGCACAAAGTTTTACGAAAAAATGATTTCTTATTTTGCCTCCGCCAAAAAAGAAATTTTAGTGCTGGAAAATGTGTTTGATGAAACAATTTTTGGTCTTTCTTTCACAGTAAAAATACTAGTTATTTGGCAAACATTTCAGTGTCCACATACAACATGAAGATGTACATACAACTTTTAAAGATTTTTTGACACTTAAAAATGTATTTCTCGAAATGGGTGCATATATGAGCAGTTTCAGCATGGTCACTTTTACCTCCCTATTTTTACATGAGATGTAAGAACAGATAGTAAATCTGAACCATTGATCACATTAATTAATGGTTTGATTAAGTCTTACCTTCTTACGTCAGGTGTAAAAAAGAAGGGGTAAGAGGAAGCATGTTAAAATTTGCCCTGCATATATACCCGGATTCATCTAGTCACTTTTCATGTAAAGTAGTCCTTTTAGAGCATCTCTAACAGCTGCCCAAGATAGGGCAACAATTTTTTGATTATTGGGCAGCCAAAATCTCAGTATAGGGTAGCGAAACATCTGTTGATTTATCAGCAACCCAAGATAGGGCAGTGCGTTGCTCCAACAGGTGCCCCAAATGCATCTCCAATGCGAAATTTAAACTCATACGGCTATATTTCGACACATAGCAGATACTGAAGAACAAGTTCGACAGACGAACAGCAGAACGACGATAAAATTAAAACCTAATTTTAACCTAACGACGACTAATCGGCGGCGGCGCCTAGTCCAGGACGGCGGCGTCGGAGTCGGAGTTGTCGTCAGTGGTGTCCCAGAACGAGGAGCCGAGCTCCGACGACGAGGATCCGACATCGATGCGGTTCGGCGGCGGCGGCGGTGGAGCGGACGGCCCCGCACCGTCGGCTCGGGCGGCGGCGGCCTTCTTCTTCTTCTGCCCGGCGAAGAAGTCGAGCTCCGCCTGCACGAGCTCGGGGTGATCGCGGCGGAGCGTCTCCATGCAGAGCTCGTCGATCTGCGCCGCACGCAGGTTCGCGCGCTCGCGGCGCTGCTCGTGCCCGTCCGTCACGTCGACGAAGTGCAGCGGCGGCGCCAGCCGCAGCGCGTATTCGCGGTCGGTGTCGGGGAAGTTGAGGTCCCACCGCGGCCGGCCGAATCGTATCGCCGCCGCGTCGTACGCGCGTGTGGCGAGCTCGGCGGATTCAAATGTCCCTATCCACCACCGAACTCCGTCGGCGGTGATCTCCGCCGCGAATCGGCCGGAGGGGCGCTCCCGCACGCCAAAGAAGCCGGAGCTCGGGCGGCGGCGCGGTGCCATGGCAGAAGAGGGGGAACGGCGGCGGCGGGGGGCGATTGGGGGGAGGGGGGACGGCGGCGGGTGGTTGGCGCGGCGGGAGGTGGACGGGTGGCGACGAATTTGGTGCGGCAGCGAGCGGCGGGGTGGGGATTTTATTGGCGCGCGGCGGGGCGGGAAGCTTCCGGGTGGCAGTTGGACGCACGCGTGCGGGGCCAGAAATTTTGGGGCAGTTGGCTAGCTGCCCCATATTTACAACACTTGGGCAAAATATAGGGCACCGCCCTAAATTTTTCTGGCCAAATGTCCAAGATAGAGAAGCTGTTGGAGACCGTTTTTAGGCGATTTTTATCCTATATGACAGGTTTTTTACAACATTGCCCTATATAGGGCAGCTATTAGAGATGCTCTTATGGGGGAGAAATGACTCCTTGCGTAAGTCCTTTTTCATTTATACACGCAGTCATTTTACATCTAAGGTATATATACTAGTTACATTACCACTAGTTCCACCGTTTTTACGTGAAAGGAAGAAAGCATGGGAAGGGAAAACATTCCCCACCAGGCAAACCTACCCGATGGACCTCCATGCGCGGCGCACCCGCTATTATTCCCGAGCTGGCCAAACTAGCTAGAGCTAGTATACCTCTACTCCTCTAGAGCCCAAAACAAGCTAGTACCACCCCTACAACTACAAGAATAGCCCCTTAATTTCCCTTTTGCCAGGACGAGCACCAGAATACGTTCCACTACGTACAGAATCATCGCCCGTATATCTCCTGTCCCGTCATCGGGATGGGGACGAGCAATTAGGCCACCGATCCCCGCCCGAAAAGCCAGAGCGCCCCGACCACCCATCGCCTGCACCTTCGTTGGCATCTGATCGGGGAGCAGTGCCGGGTTCAGCGAGAGATCGTCGTCCGTCCCCATCCAGTCATCCACCCGGCCCTATTTGCTCGTCGTGGCCTCCATCCATCCAGCTCAGGACACCCCGGGTATCGACAGG
This sequence comes from Hordeum vulgare subsp. vulgare, assembly GCF_904849725.1. Taxonomy (NCBI): domain Eukaryota; kingdom Viridiplantae; phylum Streptophyta; class Magnoliopsida; order Poales; family Poaceae; genus Hordeum; species Hordeum vulgare. The sequence goes on along the minus strand of NC_058519.1, from coordinate 618,234,712 downwards.
CGCCGGGGAATCATTTCCCCGGCCTAATCATGCCCCGCCGATTATGCTACTCCCACCACAACTCATCACCGGATCCTCTACCGACGAACTACTGGCAGAATACTACTCTAGCTAGTAGTCAGAATAATATAGTCATCAAGATACGGAGCCGATCCGTAGGGGTACGTGTAGCCGCTGATTGACCGCCGCTAGCCCAGCTATCATTCAGGCATGTGTAATGTACGCTGCGTACGTACGCACCGAATGGTGTGGGCTGCTGTTGGGTGGTCGCCGTCCGTCGGAGGCCATGTTGCATGTGGTCAGCCGTGGATTGGATTGACTCCGGAGACCGGAGGTGGCCGCCCGCGGTGCACGACGGCGACGGGTTATAAAAACTGGGGTGCCTGCTCTGTTCTGCTCGTATGTATGTCTGTGTGGAATGTTTTGGAGGTTGAGCTGAAAATTAGTCGGCGTGGCTCTGACCAGCATGTGCAAAACGTCCGGGATCATGTGGTGTGTTTTGGGTTATATTCGCTGAACTGAACCTGAGATCTGAAAAAAAGTGGGATCGTCAGGTAAAAAGATCGCTTTAGCTATGAGACCTACGCGCTAGCCAACTGCGCCACCACCCCATTGTGTTAACGTTTCAAATTTAACATACTTAAAACAAGGCACAATAGCCTGAGCTTGATTTCGTCCATCCGTCCCCGTGATAACTGCTTAGCCTGATCTTCGTGTGTGCAAGAAATCGAACCTTGCCTCCTTCACCGTTCCGTAAGAATCTGCTTTTGGAAAGGAAAGGATATCTGCTTTGTCGTCATGGACATAACGGGGTGAGGGAATGAAAGAAAGGACGAACGGGCGGAACCTTCAAAAAAAGGGTAGGAGTAGAGAAATTCGACAACAATCTCGAGAACGGATGCACTGGCTCAAAGTGATGCCGACGTTTTTATTCCCCGGGGCTTGTTTGTTAGGGCCGCATTGGATGGCCTTATTGTGTGCTGGATGAATCTTTCCTTTACGATTTCTCTTTTCTTTCAGCAGGTAATAATGTTCCCTTCAGGTGGCTGTATGTGCATACGCGGCGGCTATATCTCGCTTACAAGTACGAATGCGACTTCGTCTTCCTAAAGGATTCCCTCCAACCTGTACCTACTAGGCTGCCTCACATTCCATATATTGTTTTCCCGTTCCATGGATCTCAATTGCGTTGGCTGTGTTCCTTCGCTGGGTTGGTTATTTTTTATTTTCTTCCTTTTTAGTTTACTCTTGTTTGTCGTTACGGTTTTCTCTTACCTTTTCCCCCTTTTTCTTGCTTTTTTCATGGTTCTTACCGGCCTCGTTTTTTCCACAAATTGTTTTGCATTTTGCGTAGTTTTTTTTTTCGGTTTTTCAATCTTTTTCTTGATTCACGTTTTTCTTTCTTTCTCGGTTTTCCTTGTTTCTTTTTATTTTTCCTGGTCTTCGGTATTTATTTATTTATAAAAAATATATACACATTTAGTATTTTGAATTTTTTTTGAAATCTTATATTTCTTAAGTATATATTTATTCAAACACATTGTACATTTTGGTATATACTCCTTCTATCCTCAATAAATGTACATATAGATATTTCAAGATAGACTATGGACTGGAGTAGAAAATGCGTTGGGAAGGTGCAAGTCACTATATCTTTTCTCTTTAATTCCCCCATCTCCAATGAATTAGCTGCATGAAAAAAATAAGGAGACCATGTGTTGAATGTTATTGGGTTTGATTTCCGTATGATGTGAGGGAAACATTTTTTTACATTGAAGCATTAGAAAGATAGCAATACACTCTTTTATGGTCAAATTTTGAATGCTAAACTTACACTTATTTAAGGATGGAGGTATTATTTAATACATTTTTCTAATACATATTCATTATTTTTAAATACAAGTTTAACATTTGTAATACATGGTCACTATTTGTTCTATGCACATTCTAAACATATTTCAAATGCTTGATTAACATTTTCAAATACAACATTAACAATTTGTAAAGACATGATCAATATTTTACATACACCTTTATCATTCTGAAATGCATGACTGGTATTTTTAAAATAAACTATTAACATTTTTCAAGACATATTTAAACTTTATAAAATTCTTGATCAACTTTTCTTCAAATGCAAGATTTTTCTAATACATTTCCAATAGTTGTACATTTTTCTAATACATTTCCAATAGTTGTACACATTTAATATTTTTCAAATGCGTGATTAATAATTTCCAATAGTTGTTTAACGTTTTTAATGCTTGGTTATCATTTTTTAAATACATGGACAATTTTTTCATACAAATTATTTTCCATACAATTTTTTGTATACATGAGAAATATTTTATCTATACACATTTGAAGATTTCGAATGTCTGCTTACCTTTTTCATAAAAAATTACGTAAAATATTTTTGTATATTTTTTAATAATTTTGAAATATAAGAACTTGCAGAAAAACTCATGAAAAAACCAGGATGTGGCGTCTCATGCGCCTGGGCCAGCCTATCTTGTGCCCCCTTCAGGCAAGGCTTCCCTTTGTCTCGCGTGAAGCGAGCCATACAGGTGTCCATTTGTATATGAGGGCAACTAACAAAAGGATCTTGCGGGTTGAGAGTGGGCCGAATTTTGCGTTCACCCGCAACATGTTACGTATTGCGCGTTTCCTTTAACTTATTATTCTTTTTTTTTACATGTTTTTGTGTTTTAGATGACATTTTTTTCGGCTTCTGTGGTTTACCCCTGGTTTTCTTAGGTTTCGAAGATTTATTATTATTATTTTTATTGCATGCTCTTTTTCTTTCATCACGAGAAGCACCGATTTTAGTTTCCATAAGAAGCACATTTTTTTCTTCTGGAGCATAGATTTGCTTCCCCGATAAGGACAATTGTGATTCTCGGAGACTCGCGCGATTTTTTTTGCTATCGTGAGAATCATATATTTACTTCTTGTGGAAGCACATATTTGATTTCATGAGAAGCACAGAGTTATGCTTTACGGAAAGGGGGGAAGAAGATGCTTTTTTACCGTGATTTTCTTTTGCTTCCACGAGAATCACAAATTTGCTTCTCATAGAGGCATATTTATTTTCGCGAATGCGTTTATCGAAAAAGGAAAAAATATGGTTTTCTTTGCATTCACGAGAGGTAGAAATTTGCTTCTCGTGGATGCAGAGATGTGCTTATGTGAGTTGTGCTTTTCAGAAAGGGAAAAAACGTAATTGTTTTGTCCTTTCACGAGAAGCACAAATTTACATGTCACTGAGCACATATATGTGATTTTCGAAAAGGGGAAAAAGGGGGAGGAATCGTGCTTCTATATACATTTTTGGGGATTTTTGTGGTATGTTTTTGTCGACATCGATTAACATGGTATCTAGTTTTAAAGATCTCAATACGAGAAAATCCAATGATGAAAACGGTTTGAGATATGAATGTACATTTTAGAAAATAAACCCTTAAAAAAGAATCTATTGAAAAAAACTCCCAAATTGCTACAAATGACACACATCTAACATTCCACTTGTTAGCATCTCAGAAGGTGAAAGTGGCCTTTGTAAAAGATACAATTTCATGTGTATATGGGCAACGACGCAAGAGCCGCGCCAAGTTTTCTTCACGGCCCACCAAATTTTGTACAATGGAGTGCTGGCTTTGGAACGGTTTGCTGCTTGCTACAGTTTTTGGCATTCCTATATGGCGCTTAAGGCTCCCGCTACATAATTTTCGTAATTGGCGTAGATATCCCTTCCGCTAGGGGCCGATCTCTCTATCTTTTTGCTTTCTGTTTCAAACCCAAAACATTGGGTGTGAGGCATGATTCGAACCGACCACCTCCTCCTCTAGTGTTAGCTAGAATAGGCGACCCGACAACCACCCCCGTCGTGATTAGTTACATCATTTTACCCTTTTCTTATTTTGTATTTTTTTCCATTTTTATTTATTTTTATTCGAATGCGTAATCTTTTTTAACAAAATCAATGCATTTTTTGGTAAAACCTGGTGAAGTTTTTTTCAATTTTTGGACTTTCTTTCAAAATTGATGAACGTTTCCTGAAGTCATGAACTACCTTTTGGAAACCCTTGGACCTTTTAAAATTTGATGCACTTTTCTTCAATTTTTTGATTTTTTTCAAGTTTAATAAAACTTTTTTCAAATCAACGAACTTTTCTTAATATTTTTTCTTAAATCGATGAACTTTTTTAGAAAACAATGATTTTTTTCAAAATACGATGAACTTTTTTAGGGACATTTTCAGGGCATTCCGATTTGGCGCTTTTGAACAGCTGGAACCACTACGCCATCTTCAGGCTTGCGGTTACCATCTTTTTTTTTTCGAGGTTACCATCTTCGGTTCTTTCCTTTATACTTTCTTCAGTTCCATGTGGATAGGAAGGTCACATTTTTTTCCTTTATCTTCTTTCTATTTTCTTATTCCTTTTCTTAAATTCATGAACTTTCTTTTTCTCAAAAGCAATGAAAATTTTGGAAATTTGCTTTTTTTCTTTAAAGTCGGTGAAATTTGAACAAATTCATGATTCTTTTCCCAAATCTATGAACAGTTTTAAAATAATGTAGATTTGTTTTCCAAATTTGATGTTTTTTAAAAATTGATGAACTTTTCTCTAATTTGGGGAAGTTTCTTAAAGAAATTGATGAATGTTTTCTCAAATTTAAGAACTTTTAAAAAATTCATGAACTTTCTAAATTTGGATGATTTTTTTCAAACTCATGAACTTTTAAGGTTTGTGAACTTATTTTCAAAATGCATGACCATTTTGAATTGGCTGTTGTTTCGATATTTTTTTAATTTTTATCTTGTTTTTTGTATTTTTTGAAGTCAACTTGTGCTCGAGCAACCAGGGGGATACGTGCCGCAATTTCTAAATGACTAGTTTTGAATACGTCGGTGGTTAATGAAATCATGTTCAAGTTTTACATACATGTTAATACTGGTTTCGAAAGCTCATTTTTTCTCAAATAATAAGTGTCTCATGTGGCATGAAGGAACCCGGCCCTGATGTTTTTATTAACTAGAGTTGCCATCCGAAAAAAAACAACCTCATAAAAAACTAGAACTTGCCATCCAATTTTTTAATCATGCTTGACTACTAAAGGTGTCATTTTTGCGTCACTAAACTTGTTATAAAATATGTTCGGAGTTGTTATGTGTTCGTGCCACATGTGTGACACTTATCAGATCTTAATTTTTAAAGAAAAAGACAAAAATACTAACTTCAAGGTAATGATGGCACGGTAGGATGGTGAGGTAGTGATTACAAGGCAGCTCGAACACAAAAGATGAAGGGCCATAGGCACATCTCGCACAAGGTAAACATCAACAAACGAAAATGCCAACATATGAATACTAGGATCGAGCCGCCGAAGATTGACACATGCAAGATCAGCAAAGCACAGGCCACTGGTAGACACGAACCGAAGATGACGAGAGAATCGGAAACGCATGGAGATAAAATCAGCTCTTGCACCAAACCAAAGGAGCTATTGCCACATGGACTACCACAATCTTTCCATTGTCCATGCCGGCCACCAGCCTACGAAGATGCCTAGTAGGAAGCTGTTGAAGGATTGCCGAAGAATCACCTCACGACCACCACATCCAATGACCCTGAGAGCAACATAGAATCGCCGCCAGGAACCACCACACAACACACCCACATTCCCCACCCCCTGGACTACGCCGCCTCGAAGGCCCTTCCTACCTCGCTGCCTTCGCGACAACACACACCTCCACGCATTGTGATACCCAAAGCTCGTGTTTTTTGGCAATGCCCTGTCCCACCCTTCAGTGGCACACACAAATCCACCAACACTCCTATGGTAATAGTCTCGACTAGCGGACTGACTTCCTTATTGTTGAGGAACGTTGCATGGAAAACAAAAAAAATTCCTACGCACATGAAGACCTATCATGGTGATGTCCATCTACGAGAGGAGATCAGATCTACGTACCCTTGTAGATCGCTAAGCGGGAAGCGTTAAGAAACGTGGTTGATGTAGTGGTACAACTTCCTGATTCAAATCACCGTCGTCCCACGATCCGTTCCGATCTAGCGCCGAACGGACGGCATCTACGCGTTTAGCACACGTACATCTTGATGACGATCTCGACCTTCTTGATCCAACAAGAGAGACGGAGAAGTAGATGAGTTCTCCGGCAGCGTGACAGCGCTCCGGTGGTGGTGATGATCTACTCCTGCACAGCTCCGCCCGAGCTCCGCAAAAATCCAATCTAGAGGCAAAACTATGTGGAATAGGTTTGAGTTGCACGTGGCAAAGTTATGTCTCAAAAACCCTAAAACCACCAGTATATATAGGAGGAGGGGAGGGGCTAGCCTTGGGACTCAAGGACCCCAAGGGTGCGCCGACCGAAGTGGAGAGGAGGACTCCTTCTCCAATTCGGTTTGGGAAGGAGGAGTCCTCCTCTTCCTTCCCACCTCCCTCTTTCCTTTGTTTCTTTTTCCTTTGGTGTTTTTCCCTTGTGGTGCCATGGCCCTATTGGTCTGGCCTCACCAACCCACTAAGGGCTGGTGCACCACACTAGAGTCACTGGGCTCACTCCCGGGTGGGTGGGCCCCTCCCGGTAAACATTCATAACCCATTCGTCACTTCCGGTACACTCCTCGAAATGCCCGAAACTTTTCGGTGAACAAATGAAACCATTCTATATATCAATCTTCGTTTCCGGACCATTCTGGAAACCCTCGTGACGTCCGTGATCTCATCCGGGACTCCGAACAACATTCGGTAACCACACATATAACTCAAATATACTAAAACATCATCGAACCTTAAGTGTGCAGACCCTGCGGGTTCGAGAACTATGTAGACATGACCCGAGACACCCCTCGGTCAATATCCAATAGCGGGACCTGGATGCCCATATTGGATTCTAGATATTCTCCGAAGATCTTATCGGTTGAACCTCAGTGCCAAGGATTCATATAATCCCGTATGTCATTCCCTTTTGTCCTTGGTATGTTACTTGACCGAGATTCGATCGTCGGTATCCGCATACCTATTTCAATCTCGTTACCGACAAGTCTCTTTACTCGTTCCGTAATACAAGATCCCGTGACTTACACTTAGTCACATTGCTTGCAAGACTTGTTTTGTGATGTTGTATTACCGAGTGGCCCCCGAGATACCTCTCCGTCACACGGAGTGACAAATCTCAGTCTTGATCCATAATAACTCAACGGATACCTTTGGAGACATGTGTAGAGCACATTTATAGTCACCAGTTACATTGCAACGTTTGATACACACAAGGTATTCCTCCGGTGCCAGTGAGTCATATGATCTCATGGTCATAGGAATAAATACTTGACACGCAGAAAAGAATAGCAACAAAATGACACGATCACATGCTACGTTCATAGTTTGGGTCTAGTCCATCACATGATTCTCCTAATGATGTGATCCAGTTATCAAGCGACAACACTTGCATATAGTCAGAAAGACTTGACTATCCTCGATCAACTGGCTAGCCAACTAGAGGCTTGCTATGGACATTATTTTGTCTATGTATACACACATGTATTTATGTTTTCATTCAATACAATTATAGTATGGATAATAAACGATTACCTTAAAACAGGAAATATAATAGTAATTATTTTATCATTGCATCTAGGACATATTCCAACAGTATCCCACTTGCACTAGAGTCAATAATCTAGTCCTCGCATCGCCATGCGATTTACATTGTAATAAATCTAACACCATTCAGTTCTGGTGTTGATCATGTTTTGCCCGTGGAAGAGGTTTTGTGAGCGGATCTGCTACATTCAGATCCGTGTGCACTTTGTATATATTTACGTCCTCTCCTTCGACGTAGTCATGGATGAGGTTGAAGTGTCGTTTGATGTGCCTGGTCTTCTTGTAAAACCTTGGTTCCTTTGCTAAAGCAATGGCACCAGTGTTGTTACAGAACAAAGTTATTGGATTTAGTGCGCTCGGCACAACTCCAAGATCCGTCATGAACTGCTTCATCCAGACACCCTCCTTAGCTGCCTCCGAGACAACCATGTACTTCAGCGCGCCACCAGTCTGGGTTGGGGCGACGCCGGCGCAGGAGGAGGCGTACCTCAAACATTGGCGCCATCGACGGCTGGTCGAGGAGCACTGCCACGGCGAGTACCTCGAGATGCTCGAGCGCGACGTCAAGGAGGAGCAGCGCGAAGCCGAGGTGGAGGCACGCCAGGCCGCAGCGGCACAGCTCACGCCCGACATGGACGCCCTGTGGAACATGTTGTTCCCGTGGGCTGGCCCTGCGTCGACGCTCATCAACCTCACGGACCCCAAGGACGACAACGATGACGCCTAGGGCTGCGCGCCGCCTCGTAGTTTAGTTTGTTCAAATTTTTCTTAAATGCAAATGTGGACGCATGGACTCTCGTTGGCCTTCGTGACCAACTTTAATTTTTAATTAATGTTATTTTTATTTTAAATATGCATGCATTTTTTCTTGCGCCGTCAAAATGGCCCGATCAATCGCTGGCACGTGCGCCGATCCAAACACGGAAACGTTCGTGTCCGCATGGCCAAGCCAAACGAACAAAAAACAGACAAAATTGTTGTCCGTTTAGGTCGGCATGTTGGAGTTGCTCTAACACGAGGAAGGAGGATGGCGTGCGTTGAATCTTTTTTTATGAAGGGCTAATATAAACAAATCAAATGGCTCACGATCCGGTAAATCAGCCGGTTGATTCGTAACACGCGATTTGTAGAGTGGTAGTACTCATTCGTGCTTGGTCACGGACTCGATCGAGCGGCTTTCCGACGAGGACATTGATTAAGCGGCTTTCCGACGAGGACATTGATCAAGGTATCCCCCACTACCACATTCCCCAGCTCGGAATTCCAATTTATCATAATATAAGAAAGAGTCAATATAAGAGCTTGTAAAACAAATCCACATACTCAATTATCTCATGGTCTTTCACAATTGTTAACATTCACGTGGTACTCATGAGATCAAATCTTCCATCGGACACAGAGAAATATAGGGGCTTACAATTTGCCTCCCAACTATTCACCTCAAGGGTAATGTCAACAATAATAACTCATGATTACCCACATCCGAGTGGATATATGTGTCTAGATCATTTCCAATATATGACGCTTGCCAAAAGATAAAGGCGAAGAAAGGGGAATGGTGAAGATCACCATGACTCTTGCTTGAGGGTAAGTACTAGAAAACAAAAGTAACAGATATGCCCTTCACAGAGGGAAGCAGAGGTTGTCATACGCTTTTGTAGTTGAATGCACAACCTCTTAATGCAAAAGAACGTCATTTTATATTGCCGCTTGTGATAAATAACTTTATTATACAGTCTGTCGCTTTTATTTCTTCCATATCACAAGTTCGTATAAAGTTTATTTCCCTCACACCAACTGATCATACATATTTAGAGAGCATTTTTTATTGCTTGCACCGCTGGCAATTTACTTGAATGATCTTACTCAATCCATAGGTAGGTATGGTGAACTCTCAAGGCAAAACTGTGTTAAGGGTGTTTGGAACCACAAGTAGTACCTCTACTTAGTGCGGGAGTTTTTGACAAATATGGGTGGAAGCAAGCGACACATGTTGGAGGATCTATAATCATATAACTTCTATTCAGAAATAAGCAAACATAACTCATTATGTTGTCTTCCTTGTCTAATATCAATTTCTTAGCATATAATAGTTTAATGAGTGTTCACAATCATAAAAAATGTCTAAGATAATATATTTATATGTGAACCTCTTTTTCTTTATTATTTTCTTATGATTGCAACAAGGACCAATAACTTGTTTGCCAACTCTCAGCAAATTTCAATCAACATATCTTTTATATGTAAAGTCATCACTCCTCATAAGATCATTATATATACTCTTGCTCTTATTCTATATTTCTTTTTCTCAGGATCATATCAAACAAGCAAATCCCTCAACTCAACGTTTGTGGAGTGGTACTCATTCGTGCTTGGTCACGGACTCGATCCAGGGGCTTTCCGACGAGGACATTGATCAAGGTATCCCCCACTGCCACATTCCCCAGCTCGGAATTCCGCATTGCCGCATCGGGCATCGGCACGATCGCCGACTGGGGCCCGCTGTTGCAGGCCCGCAGCTCGGAATTCCGCATTTCCGCATCGGGCATCGGCACGACCGCCGACTCGGCGTTCCAGCCAGCACGTTCACATACACTGTCTCGAAAGCTTTTCCTCACTCTGACAGCACGGCTTGGCTCGGCTCGTCTAATAATCAGATTCTTTTTCCTTTTCTGTTGCCTAGTGGTAGCGTCGGGCTCGGGCACGGGCACGGGCGATCAAAAGTTCGGGCTGCCTGCTGTCCAAAGCTATAGCCCGATCAATCAGTCCTCTGCTTTCTCTCTCTCAATAAAAAATGCTTATGGTATAAGACTGAACCAAAGTCAACATGCGCACAGGTCTGCCGGGCTCGGGCTCGGGCTCGGCGTCGGGCTCTCCTGGAGGCCACGCAGCTACAACTCCATGGCCTATATATACGAGCTCACAATCTAGCTCACCCTCTCCCAAATTTCCGAGTGAGCTAAGACTAAGAGAACACACTGACAAGCGATGGACTGTGTCAGCATCGATATGCCAGGCCCGCACGCACAAGCCGCTGGCATGGCCGACGCCGTGCACGACGAGACGAAGCTGCAGCGCGCCCTGGTCGGCGGCGGCATCGCCAAGTCCTCGGCAGCTCTCTTCCTCGCCTTCTTCAGGGCCCCGGGCGGCGTGTTCCTCCTCGATCAGCTGCTCGTCGCCGCCTACTACGCCATCCTCGCGGCCATCGTCATCTTCGGCGCGATGGAGGTGGCCACGGGCTTCTGGGTCGCCGGCGGCCCGCACAGCCGGCGCGGCAAGGGGAAGGTGGTGATCTGGGCGTCCGTCGTGCCGCTGGTCCTCGTCACCGCGCTCGGAGGTTTCGCCCTGCTGAGGTAGCTGCGCACGGTGAAACTGCACCCGACCTTTGATGGCCTTCGATGCTGGTCCATAATTCGCAATGGTGTGTGTCAGGTGGTCGTGGCAGCGCGCGCGACATGCACATTTTCCACATCCGATTTTCTGCTCGTCTGTGATTTATCTACTCCTGTTGGTTCACTGCTCGTGCCAATGCCAGTTACTTGGACGAACGCGTACCGCGCAACATTTGCACTCCACTTAGTTAAGCTGTGTGTCCCGTTGGCGTTTGATCTCGGTGTCTCTCTTTGTCTTTGGATGTAAAGATGTGCAACTTGATGAACTGCACGTTGAAGTCATTAGCTTATGAAAGCTGAGTTTCTTTAAGCTCTGAACCGTAGAAGAATAGTTCTACAGTATTTTGCATTCCTTATGAAAGTATGTTACAAAAAGAGGGGAGCAAAAGGAAGAAACAAAATCTAATTATCCAATTTATTTATACCTGCTTTGCATTTTTTTAGTAAACAAAAATTACAAGATAGCAGCGCATTCAAAGAGTATATAGGGAAAACTAAAGAATCTTGGGCTGGCAATGCAAACTAAAGAACAATTTGATCACCATTTTTTTCATAAAATTCGCAAGTTTTCTAAAAAATCATTAAGAAATTTAAAATATCATTCACTAAATAATTTCAAATTCGTGCACTTATGAAGAATTCATGGTTTTTATTAAATACCTGAAGAATATTCAATTCAATAACTTTTTTAAAATTTGTGAACCTTTCCAGTTTCATGATTATTTTAAAATACCTGAACAATTTTCAAACTCATGAGTTATTTTCATACTCATGAATTGTAAATAAAATTAAAATTAAACCAACTGGAGAAAAGAAAAAAAAAGAAAAGAGAACGTGTGTACTACTTTGCTTGAAGCGACACATAGAAGCTCCCTAAAGTAGATAACGCTTCGCCTGAACCAGTTGCGGATTGGCTAGACCATTCTCGCGAGTCTCACTTAAACGGTTTTCTGTGACCCCCAAAAAACTTAAATACTTTTCTTTGGTTTTCTTTTTTGAAGCACATGCATTATATTAAACAATAATGTGAGTGCGATTCCATAAATACATGTGAAAACTATCAGAAAAACCATCTCGCAAAAACCAAACTACCAAAAATACTAGAACATGACAAGCGTTCAGAAAACATTGCAGAAAAACCCTAATAAAAGGCAATTACAATTAAGCTCATTGAAGTCACTGCAAACAACCAAATCTGAAACTGCCATTGATCGCCAGCATTGCCGAGGTGCACACTAAGGAAAGAGGCGAAGAACCAACAAACCAAAATCCAGACTAGCGTCATTGCATTGTAGGCGTTGTGAGCCGAAGAACAGACCTGCAACACATGCGCTTGACGATATGGCGTGTCAGTCGAGGATGTTCCTCCACATCAATCTGGATCCAGATCTGACGCATGACACTGCTGTCGCCGGGGAAGTACGCCAAACTCGCCGTCGTCGGGCCACCAACCTTGTACCCCACCAATCTGCCCCACTTACCGATCAAAGTGGCAACATTCCTCGTGGGGACGGGTACCCGTGGGGATTTACCTATCATGGAACAGGGATGGGGGACAAATTCGCTCCATGGGTATTGTTTGGCGGGTACCCGTTAGTCCGGCGGGGCGGGGATGGGCATGGAATTCCCCCGATGGGGACTTCATGGATACCCAAAAAACTATATAATACGTATTACAAATGCGTAATATACAGATTAATATCTAGATATTTCACATAATTATTTTTTCCACCTCTCCGAACAACCATGCACTCTTCAATCTCACCTATCTTGGTGAGTTTTGAGATCTTCATGGATACCCGACGGGTATCGGGTACCCGTTATTGACGGGGATGGGGGGTGTTTTGTACCCGCGAAGCTTCACGGGGATTGCGGGTATGGGGATTTGCGGGGATCGGGGCGGGGATGGTGGAGTCATCCCCGTCCATGTTGCCATATTGACTTACCGGCGGCACCAAACGAGGCGACAACCGCCAAACACAGGAAACATAGGGCATACTAATCCGAACGAGCGAACAAGTAGACGAGGCACTCGGGTCAACGATGTCGTTGGGAAGAACGTCACCATGGTGAGAAAGAGAGTGATGCCACCTTATTCAACGCACCAATCTCACCAAAATGGCGCTAGTAGACCAAGACAAAGCCCTAGATCTATGGAACATCAAGGAGAGGAACGAGAGCCCAGCCCCTCCTCGAGCCGTCGGAGCAGCAGATGGAGAGGGATGGAGATCACGGTCTCGCCGACGTCCAAAGGCCGGCAGGAACCGTCGCCTCTTCTATCGCGGGAGAAAGAGAGCACCGATTGGATTATTGGGCATCGTTTTCTTTGGTTTTCATGTCGGGAGTTTTCATGAAATAAGTTGTTGCTTTTTTTCACAAAACTGACTATTGGGTTGTTACCTAATCTAAATAATATATTAAGAAAAATAGAAAGTATATTCAAAAAATCTCTAGTACATGTTTAAGGGAAATCAGTTTATATTAAGAAAATGTTCATGATACATTACAAAAAGTTCACCGGATATGAAAAAAAGTTTGGTGTGTATTATAAAATGTTCACTATATTTGAAAAACTTCACCATACATTAATAAAAGTTCACTGCATATTAAATAGTTATCAATGTGCATTGGAGTAAAGCTCATCCATATTAGAAAATGTTTAGTATAAACAATTAAAAGGTTTAAAAGATAAGAGAGAAATTAGATCCAGAAAAAAGTGAAGAGAAAACTAAAAAGACAATAAAAATAAATAAGTAACCTTCTTCTCCTTCTTCTCCTTCTCCTTCTACTCTTTCTCCTCCTCCTCCTCCTCCTCCTCCTTCTTCTTCTTCTTCTCCTCCTCCTCCTCCTCCTCCTCCTCCTTCTCCTTCTCCTCCTCCTCCTCCTTCTCTTCCTTCTTCTTCTTCTTCTTCTTCTTCTTCTCCTCCTTCTCCTCCTTCATCTTCCCCTTCTTGTTCTAGAAGGAGAAGAAGAAGAGGGAGGAGAAGGAGAAGGAGGGGAAGAAGGAGAAGGAGAAGGAGAAGAAGAAGAAGAAGGAGAAAAAGAAGGAGGACGAAAATCCAACTCTGCTCTGAGGCTCATCTGCTTCCGCTGGCGAAAACATAAAAGAATACTAGAAAAATTCAAAAAATATTCAAAGGTAGATATTTTGATGCGTGTGGTCCGTTTTAAATTTCAACTTATTTGAACATCTGAGCTGTTCTCGGCAAAAAAGAAAAATCGGGTTGGAATAGTTTGTGAAAAAATAACCTTTTTTACAGACCCCGACTTGTCTTTTTTGCTGAGAGCTACTCAGATGTTCAAATAAGATGAAATTTGAAGCGGACCTCACGCATAAAATTATCTACCATAAAAAAAATAGATTTCTTTGAATTTGTCTACTATTTTGTTTTGATTTTTTTCATGAGCCCGGATGCAGAAGAGCCCGGAAACAGAAACGCCGCTCCCGAAGGAGGAAGCTTACTCACGAGGGGATAAATGAGAGCTCGTATGAACACACAAGTTTGTTTTGAAATTTATTTCAGATCTGGATCAGATGGAGCATCAGGATCCGTATTATGTAACAACAGTTCATGAAGCACCTCGATCTAGGCGATGGATTGCACGGGAGCTTGGCTTTGTGAAAGTAAATGTCTACGCTGGTGTTTCCCTGAATTTGAACACGGTTTCAGATGCCGCGATATGCCGAGATAGGGATGGCACTTATCTAGGCTCTTCAGTACTTGTAAGTGCTTCTAATACATGGGATGACAGATCCATCTACGCTGGAAGCCCTAGCATGCAAAGAGGCCCTCTCCTTGGCACAGGACATCGCAATGCAACACATTCAGATTGCCCTCTCTTTGGATGGTTTGGCTCTCATGCTGCCTGAGAGGTGGTAGCCATGTGCTTGAAGGTTTTGGGGTTGCTGGTTTTAGGTGTCGACAGGTTATCGCCCCATGGAGGATGATTCATTGCAGAGTCATTTTCAGTGGGTTTTCTGTCGATACCCCAACTCGCTCTCCCCTTTCAGTGTCATGTTTTAGTTGGTCTTTTCTAGTTCTATGCCTGATCTTCGAATGGTGTTACATTGATGTATTTTCGTTGGTTGCAAAATTAATGGAAAGGGATGTGAGCCCGGTTGGAAAATTTTTGCCCTGGATTGCAAGCACATCATAAACCACATCCATGAAGAGTCAGGGAGAAACCATGGTGGAATAGGTTAAGAGATTGTGGAAACTTCTAGTGCTTTTTCTTCTTGCATATTCGTTTTCGAACCTGGAGTTTCAAATTTTGAAGCTCATAACATAGCTAGATTTGCGGTGTCTCTTCCTGTTGGAAGACATGTTTGGCTGGGAGCACCCCAAGATCCAGTAGTGATTCCTGTAAACATTATCATTAATAATCAATAAATAATAGCTATGTTTCGCTAGAAAAACTATGGTTTGCCCTTCTATCTACTACCTCTGTTCCAAAACAAATAAAATTTCTGGATTTGGCCTAACTTGACATTTGTATAGTATGTAGAAAATATATTTATCATTAATAATCAATAAAGAATAGCTATGTTTCGCTAGAAAAAACTATGGTTTGCCCTTTTATCTACTTCCTCTGTCCCAAAACAATTGAAATTTCTGGATTTGGCCTAACTTGACATCTGTATAGTCTGTAGAAAATATATTTATCATTAATAATCAATAATGAATAGCTATGTTTCGCTAGAAAAAACTATGGTTTGCCCTTTTATCTACTACCTTTGTTCCAAAACAATTGAAATTTCTGGATTTGGCCTAACTTGACATTTGTATAGTATGTACAAAATATATCAACGTAAAGGTCACCAAATTAGGCCCTGTTTGGAACCATAATAGGTTATGATAATCTGGATTATGAAGATAGATTATATAATCTGGTTTATAAAAATAATCTACGTGAGCATGTTTGGAGGCCAGGTTATATAAACTATAATCCAGATTTTACATTGCATAATGACTTGTCCGTCCTTTGTTTTTTTAAAAGAGGAGGGCGGCGGTGGTAGGAATGTAATTATCTTCAACTTTACAAGGGCAATGGGTCATTAGCAATCCATAGTCTGATTTTAGCTGGTGTAGAGTAGATTATGAGTTTTTAATAATTTGTCCATCTAGTTTTTATAATCTACACCATAATCTGTCATGTTTGGGGACATAGTAGATTATAAAAACTGGATTATATAATCTGGATGGTTTCAAACAGGACCTTAGTCTAATGAGATCTTTAATGAAATATATTTTGGTACTATGTGTATTTGGAGTAGATCTTAGTACGTATTTCATATAGTTGAGGATGTATGCGAGCATGGTTAAGATGGCCGGTCTCGAGTATCATTGTCCATGGACGCGTCTATTCGTGTTCATGAATGGATAGAGTGTCCAGTTTAAAGGTTATACTCCCTCCATCTTAAAAAAATTGTCTTAGATTTGTCTAGATATGTATGTATCCAGTCATGTTTTAGTATTTAGTTACATTCATTTTTAGACAAACCTAAGATAAAAAATTTGAAACGAATTGAATAATTGGGGATGCCCTGTGCCGAGAACCAGTGCGCATGTAAGGTAATGGAGTCAAACTGGTAGATCCGGCCAAAGTACAGTTTGTTCGTTCATGGCCTTCTCGTGTCTCTGTTTTTCTTTTCTTTACGTCCTTGTTCAGTTAAACCACTTTTAAAAGGATTGAAGGGGTTTGGAAGGGATTGCGAGGAATTTGACTTGTAGGGGATTCAATTCTCTCAAATCCACTACAATCCCTTTGAACTCCTTGCAACCGAACAAGCTCTACATGTCAGAAGCACGGATAATAGTGGTTTTATGAGGAAAATTCAAATTTCACGGTGTTCTCTTATTTTTAAAAGACGTTTTTTTACTTCATGGTCTTCACATGACGGAAAGATGTACTACGCACTTGTTTTGGTTCGTGGAAGATCCAAAGTGACTTTAGAGCATTTATAACCGGACATAGCAAATATGACATCTAAAGCTTGTGGACGCGTCCGGTCAGTGACCGGACGTGCCTCCTATTTGTTTGTTCGTGCAGCCGCATTCCTCATTGTTTTCTCCATGTCCGGTCATTTACACGTGATTGGTGGCGAGGAAGAAAGAAAAAAAAGAAGAAAAATATGGTCGGAGATGGCGTCCTATGTGGCGGACTGACCGAACGCGTCCGCGAGCCCTCATATTCTCCTTATATTTGAGATGTGAATGAGGGTTCGTGGACAATCCAGACGTATAGGAATGATAAAAAAGATTTGATTGGGTCATTTTTTTACTTTTTTTTGTCGGATCACTAACCAAGTGTGTTCGCGAACGTGTGATGAGTCATTTGGTGTGTCTCGTTGTATGCTCTTATCCTCTAAGGGAAAACTTGTATCAACTGCACCATGATCATGCCATCATTGATCCATTGTCTCATTGTCTTAGGTGATGTTTCTTTTCAAGAGATCAGACTTTTTTTAGTTTCAGGAATTAAAGAAAAAAGTCTCTACAATAGAGTATTTTTCTAGTCCCTTAAAAAAAAGTCCCTCCTGTTTCTTTACCTAGGGACTAAAAGGGGCTTTTTAGTCTAGTCCCTAGGTAAAGAAACACCACCTTTTAGTAGTAGATGACCGTTCCATACTTGGTAGTACATACCTATAGAGCCTCCGGCATATTTATGTCAAAATCAGGGCCCCCCCAGATCGGATAGCACGACAAGTTGCTCTCTTGCGTTCAATCTGGCTGTTCAGGAGCAAGTTGTATCACGGCGTGCGGTGTAGGAAGAAACCTGTGGCGTTCCTACTATACGCGCGCCAATTTATAGAGAGGGGACGCATTTAGTGACGCAGATGCAGAGCCCATCCGTCCGGCCCGAGGACATGCACACGCACGCACAGATCGCTCGACCGACGCGCCTGCTCAATGCTCATCTGCGCACGCTGATCGACGCTCTGGAACGCCCTGTGGCGTGCGATTGTACATACGCGTGGGGCGCCTGCTCACGACGTGGTACGGGCGACCGTCAGCATGTGTGCGCTGCGCACGAGTGGTCACCACGAACGCATGCAGACCGGACGTCACCGCGGAGTACTTCGGCTGCATGCCAGCACGTGTGGCCCAGCCTCGTGCAGCCCGTCCGTGCGCGCGCGCGTACGCACGGGGGAAGCGGTCGAAACAGAGCAGCTACACCACGTCTTTCGAACGTATCGACGCCACCGCCAGCAGGGATCAGATCACCGGCCGGCCATGTCCACCCGTCCCGGCGGCACACGACGGCACGCCAGGGGCGCGACACGCGACGGCATGGCACGCATGTCGGCATCGAACGGGACAGCAGCTTCGCGCGGCGGACGTGCACAAGACAAAGAGACGTCTCCATCGGCACGCACGCACGCACAATCGGCTCGTCATGGCGCCATCGATCCGTACCAACCGGAAAATGACGAGGCGGCGCCGTGCTGCCGCCATGGTGTGGACGGAACGGAAGCATGCAGAAACCCGCGGAAACAGCCAAAACTGTTGGCAAAGGACGGTCCTCAGACGCTGGCGCGGCGACGCCGGCTACAGGACACACGCACCGCGCCCGCGCGTATCTTTTCTCCTCTCATCATCTGCCCCCTCGCAGCGGCGCCCGTGGCCGCACATGCCACGAGCGGCGGAAGCCGACGGGCGCGAACCGCATGCACTTGTGTAACTTCTCTAATGCCGTAATGTGTCACTAGCTAGGATCATGTATCTATGCCGATCGAAACGTCGCACAAACAAGCGAGTCACTGAGAAATCGATCGCCATTGCCGGACCAGAGAGAAGTGTGGATCGCCAACATTCATAAGGCTCGGGAAGAAACGGGATCGGATCAACTAACACAATTCTATTCACAACTTTATTGTGTATAATTACGGGCGAGACCCAAAGGGGCCAGGACGACTCGGAGTTACAGAATCACCAGCCAACGAGATCCATTGATCATCAACAGGCACGGAAAGAAAACAACCTAGCCGCGCGCCGGCGACCTCACCTCACGCCCTCCCGGCGGTCGCCTCGGGCGCCGGCGCCGGCGGCAGCGCGCGACTTGCGGTGGCGCAGCGCCTTGATCGGGCCGGGAAGGAACCGGCCCCACCCTCCGGCCTTGGGCGTCACCTTGAGCCCGGAAACAGAGCTCGACCGCTCCAATTCCTCGGCGTCCTTGGCGGCGTGGTGATGCTCCTCCTCGTTCTCCAGCTCCATGCCCCTGCCGGCCGCCGGCTTCCGGAAAGAGGCCCAGCCCCAGACCCTGGACCGGCGCCGCTCGTCGCCGCCGGCCACGGACCGCGAGCGCCCGATCCGGCGCTCCCGCTCGATGAGGCTGCATACCCGGCCGACGGAGGCGGAGGAGGCCGATGAGGACGGGGAGGAGGGGGAGGCGCAGGGGCAGGGGCGCGTCCGCGCGCAGTCGGGGCAGAGGCGGAGGAGGCGGTCGCAGAGGCAGTGCGGGCACACGCCGCCGCAGGGCACGGGCGGGTGCTTCCGGCAGCGCCAGTCGTCGCCGGCCATGTGTGCGCCGGTCGACCGATCGGATCAGTCCGCGCCGCGCCGCGCGTCCGTCCGGCCGTTGGGTTGCGATGGATGGATCCCCGCTGGCGCTCGCGGTTTTGGAGGGAGAGGGAGTTTTTTTTAGGGAGGGAGAAGGGAGTTGCGGCGTTCGTTCGATGGTTGGCTCGGCTCTAGAGACGCGGGGAAGCGGAGGGTCCGTCTCTCTTATAGGCGGGGCCGGGGCGGGCCGGGGCCCACGGGCTTCGAGTGAACGGCGTTTTGGTGCGGTTCGTGGAGATCCCAGGGGCCGCACCGGTTTTGCTGCAAGTATTTTTCCGTCTGTCGCGAGTAAAGTCCGTTTTAAACCCTAAACTCGTAGGCATCGTCGGATCTGAACCCCAACCTTCAAATTCCGAAAATCGGCACCCCCAACTCTCCTATCCCGGTTGTTTAAGCCCTCATCGTTGTATCCAAACGGGGAAAAAGGCTGGGATCGCTTAGTCAGTAGGGTTTTGTGGGTCCATCCCGTGTGGTCGCTGGAATTGTAAATGCTCCCATCCCGTTTGGTCGCCGAGTCTCCGTTCGCTCCCTTTCTCTGTTCTTTCTCCCGACGCATCAGCTCCCTCCCGCGGCGGCAATGGCGATGCAGAGCTAGTGATCGTGGCGACCTCCGACGACCACGGCGGCTGCAAACGAACAGGTGCGTCATCCTCTTCCCCCGCAAACAATCTGACCTTTTTTTGCCTTCCTTCCTAGAGTTAGGTTTAGGGTTTACAGGGGGTGAAAGGTAGGGTTTTTGGGGGAAATTTGGGGGTCAAAGGTGGGTTTAATCGATTGTTTTTGGGGCAACAACTTGTACGTGCACTGATGAATTATATGCATTGTAAGGATGTATCGATTTTGTACCAAAAAAATCACCTGCATTGTATGTTCTGTATGTTCTGAATGTTCATTTCTTCTTTTTTTCTGAATATTCAGTTGGCATGGATCCAGCAGAGGTTCTGAATGTGAGGTTTCACTTTGGAGGGGAGTTCATCCGTATAGGCCCCTCTCTTGATTATGTTGGGGGAGATACTGCAATGTCTGTTGTTGACAGGGACAAGTTGTCACTGCCAGAGTTGAAGGGATTTTTAGCTGATCATTTGACACTAAAGGAGAGCATGAAATTGTACTTTCTTATGCCAGGGAGAGAGTTGGTTAATGGATTGATGTTTCTATATACTGATGAAGGTTGCATGAAGATGTCAGATCACATTACAGATGCAGGGGTTGCTGACATTTACGTGGAGTACAATGGTGAGCAAGATTATGCAGATGATGAAGATAGTGGCTCTGATTTTGAAGAAGAGGAATTGCATGACTTAGTGAACAATGGTAGTGAGGGTGAACCAGATGTAGTTATCACTGCAGAAGAAGAAGATGTTATCCTGGTTCCAAATGAAAGTGGAGTTGTTACTGAAGTGATCCAAAGCCCTGTTAAGCATAATGTCAGGACTGAAGATCTTTCCCAATGTTCTCAAGTAGTCAATTCATCTCAGCCAGTTGTTGCTAGCCAAAGTATTCCTTCAATTCCAGAAGTTGTAGAAAATGGTGAAGACTCTGAGGATTCAGATGACCCTGATTATGTGGCACATACTGATGATAGTGGGGAAGAATCAGAGGTGGTTGAGCTAAGAAAGCATGCAAGAAAATTCAAGAAGAAGATGAAAGCTTCAGAAATTTGGTTTGCAAAGGAGTCATCGGGTCCAGTTCCTATTGAGCTAGTGGCTAATGTTGAAGAAGCTGTACATGACATGGAGTTCCAGTCCTCTGATGAGGACTACTCTTATGATGAAGATGAAGATGGTCAGATGGTGAGAAGGAACAGCCAGTACATTAGGTTTAATCCTGAATCAGAAATCCCCCAATTTAGTTTGGGAATGGTTTTCAAAAGTAAGCAGCAGTTGGTGAAAGCAGTGAAGAGGTATGGGCTTGCTACTAAAAGGAGCATATCTTTCTTGAAATCTGAGGAGCAGAGGGTGAGAGCTAAATGTGACTGGCCTAATTGCCCATGGATGTTGTATGCATCAAAGACAAGTAGATGTTCTAGGTTTCAAATAATCACCATTGAAGATGAACACCAGTGTGCACAAAACAGAGAGAATAAGCTTGTTACTGCCAAGGTGATTGCAAAAAGGTATGAGCACATCATCATAGCCAATCCACTTTGGAAAATTGACAGCATTAAAGCCACAGTGCTGAAAGACATGTTTGCTGATGTGTCAGTTTCAAAATGCAAGGCAGCAAAGAAAATTGTTCTAGATAAGCTCATGTGTGGGATGAAAAGTGAGTACACAAAGGTATTTGACTACCAATTGGAACTGCTAAGGAGCAACCCTGGTAGTACAGTGGCCATAACCTTAGATCCAACAGATATGGAACATAATATATTTCAGCAGTACTATGTTTGCTTCCATGCAATGAAGCAAGGCTTTAAAGCAGGGTGCAGGAAGGTCATTGGACTAGATGGTTGTTTTTTCAAGGGAGCTTGTCAAGGTGAACTATTGGCTGCAATTGGAAGGGATGCTAATAATCAAATGTATCCACTGGCTTGGGCAGTGGTTGAGAAAGAGACCAATGATAGTTGGAAGTGGTTCATTGCATTGTTGATCAAAGACTTGGATATCAATGACCAAGGAGCAGGATGGGTCTTTATTTCTGACCAACAGAAGGGATAGATCAACAGCATGAGGGACTATCTACCCAAAGCAGAGCATAGAATGTGTGCTAGACACATTTATGCCAACTGGAGGAAGAAGCACAAGGACCATGAATTCCAGAAAAGATTTTGGGCAATTGCTAAGTCTGCTAACAGAGAAGATTTTAGTTACAACAAGGCCAAGCTTGCACAACTCACTCCAGAAGGTGCTAAGGACATCATGAGGACAGAGCCAAAGCATTGGGCTAGGGCATTTTTCCCAGCTGGAGCAAACTGTGAATATGTTGATAACATTCTTTGTGAGTCATTCAACAATGCCATTATAGAAGCAAGGTTCTATCCCATTATCTCACAACAAGAAATGATTAGAAAGAAGGTGTATGTCAGAGTGCAAGAGCAAAGATCCAAAAGTGCAAAATGGAAGGGTAAAATATGTCCCAATATTCTGAGGAAATTGAATGTCAGCATTAAGATGACACAGTATGTTGAGGTGTTGTGGAATGGCAAGGAGGGCTTTGAGGTGAGACACATGAAAGGGAGAAGAAAACAATATACAGTCAATCTAGAAAAGAGGAACTGCACTTGTGGTTATTTTCAGCTGGCAGGCCTGCCTTGTTGTCATGCCATTGCAGCTATCTACAAGAGTGGAAGGAATATAGAGGACTATATTGACAAGTGCTACTACATAGAAACATTCAACAAAATATATGAACATTGTCTACAACCTATGCAAGGAGAAGAAAACTAGCCAGTTTCTGATAAGCCTAGGCCTATGGCACCTCACTACATTGCCATGCCAGGAGCTAGGAAAAAGAACAATGATAGGAGGAGAGAAGAGGGTGAAGCACCTAAGGGTAAGAAGTTGAGCAAGCATGACTGTCAGATTACTTGTGGATCATGTGGAGGTCAGGGACACAACAAAAGTTCTTGTAAAAAAATGGAGATAGAACCAAAAAAACAAGATCAAATCTTGGGAAAAGAGGGAGAAAATCAGAGAGAAACAGAGGTACTATCAGCAACTTGCATTTCTATGTTTTCTATGCTTTTCACCTACTTGCATTTCTTCATTCCTCTGTTGTGTTTGCAGCAAGCAGAGACTACTGCATCAAATAGCAGAGCAAAAGCAGCAAGAGCTTCATCTGCAGCAAGCTCACAAGCTGGGAGAGGAGCAGCAACAGCACCAGCTGGGAGAGGAGCAACAACAGCAACAGCTGGGAGAGGAGCACCAACAGCAACAGCTGGGAGAGGAGCACCAACAGCAACAGCAGGGAGAGGAGCTCCAGGGAGAGGGAGAGGAGCATCAACAGCAGGGAGAGGAGCTCCAGGAAGAGGGAGAGGAGCAGGGACAGGGTGGATTTCATACTTTACTGCAAGTGGCAATTGCTAAAGATGTTTTCCAACTACTGGTTAAGATCTTCAGTAATTGTGTTAATGCAGTAATTGTCTTAAGATCTTTTGTGTGAACTTGTGAGCATATTTTGCTGTCAGTTGATAACTATGTGGAGCTGCAATTCAGAACTTGTTTCATGGTGTCAGTTGATAACTATATGGAGCTTACATTATGAACTTTGTTGCCAATTTGAAATGATGCCAAGAAATGCTGCCAATTTCATTTGCCATTACATTCTCATTATCCATTACAACCTTATTCATCCAGTACTGATCTTTCCTATCAAAGGAAATGCTGACATATAACTAGCCCTGCAACTAAACCAGCAACAAAGAAAATCATGCCATAAAACAAAGACTTGAACATCTGCATCTCATCTATCCTACCACATCTAGCTCTAATTTCTGCAAGCAACTCATTTTTCTTCTCCATTTCCTCTCTCAGAACAGCAACCTCTCCTTCTCTTGAATGACCAGCAAGCTCATCCTCCAACCTCCAAACTTTATCCCGTAGATCACCCAACAATTGACGCAAAAATGGTGTTGTTGGGTCGTCATGCCAGTCGACGAAGCCATGCTGTCCAGTTCATGACAGAAAAATTCAGAGATTCAGACGAACAAAATTTCAGACAAACAAAACATGCGAGGAATCAAACATACCCGAGTATCTACGCAGGAATAATATCTCCTGCCAGGGTTCGCCGGGCTCCAGGAGATCCACCGCGGCGCCTTCCTGCCGCACTGGCCGCACATCCTTGCCGGCTCATACCCCATCGGTGGCTCCCGATACGGAACCGGAGACCTTGTAGCCACGCCTCTCCTTCGAAGGCCTCCGCCGTGAGAAGAAGCCGACGAAGCACCTGAGGAGAAAGACATGGTGGTGAAGAGCAGCGCCGTCGGCCTCTGTGTTCCCCAGTCGCCGGGAGGAACCCTAGCTCTGTTCCCCACCGCACCGCACCAAAAAGAGAAAGATGGGGAGAGATGGCCCACTGTGGTGTACTTAAGAAGCAAATCCGGGTTCAGGTGCTGCCACATCAGCAAATCCTCTCATCAGGGCTTAAACAACCGGGATAAGAGAGTTGGGGGTGCCGATTTCCGGGATTTGGAGGTTGTGGTTCAGATCCAACGATGCCTTCGAGTTCAGGGTTTAAAACGGACTTTACTCGTATGTCGCCAACGGCCGTGACAGGGGAAGCCGGACATCGGCCATCGTGCGAGCAATGGCCATCAGATATTCAGAAGCTCATAGTATATCCATAAAAAAATCAGAAGCTTATAGTAGTAGAGACGGACTCTCAAACGGTAGTGAGAAAAATTACGGGCCAGAAAAGGACCGCTCGACTGATGGCCAACTAGTCGAAGAGGTGAAAGTTGTTCTCACTTTCTTTTAGGAGTTCGGGCTTGTTTGGGTACGGCGATCCGCGAATAAAGTCGTACATATCTTAGTTAGGAAAAGGTTGCATGAACCCATCGACTCTATTTGGATTCATGGGTTGGAGTTAGAATTGATTAAATTAGACTGAACTAACTTAAAACATTCAAACATGAGGGTTAAAGTTAGTTAGATGCATCTAACGTATTCGAAAAAATTAACCCATCCAAAAGGTGCTTATTTGGGTTAGAGTTAGGTGGACCCAGAAAAAATTACTTTTTCCTCTATCTTCACCACACCAAATCCTGGTTAAAGGAGTCAAATGATTGGAAACGATACATTTATTGACAATCTAACTCTGCCATCCAAGCACTTCCTTAATTAGAGTTAATTTAAAATTAGTATAGGGTTTGAATCTAACTCTAACCTCTAACTCGGTTAGAGTATCCAAATGGGACCGTTATGTAAAACCTGCTTATATGTTTCCCCGAGTGTGTTAGCTCGGAGGTTACGGCTGATGAAGCCGTGAACTATGAATAAAATATAGGACATAACTTCCATAAAAAAACATATTCAGATGTATGGTTTGTTTAAAAAAGGAAAGATGTTCAGATGTATAGTTTATCTAAAAAAGGAAAGATATTCAGATGCATGGTGTCACATTGCCCTCACAAAAAAAAGGTGCATGGTCTCACGTATTGGTCATGCATGCACTGCAAAGTTGCACACATAAAATGAGCCTTGGCTTGGGCACGTAGAAAAAAAATTCATATCTGTTTAACACGTATCGTCACGGCCCAACGGGAAATGCACGTGTCAAACATGTCTTCTGGTGCTATTGAAAACTTCTTTTTCCGAAAGGGCCTGAATATATTAAGACAAGTACTACAAAGTAATCCCTCCGTTCTTTTATGTAAGGTGTATAATTTTTAAGACGGTTATAAGACACATAATTATAGAGGTGTTAAGACAATATTACCCTCGGCAAATTTGTTGATTAGTGCCAAGTAAATCAGTGAGTCTAGGAACGTAAGGTATACATGTAATCGAGAGAGATAATTTCCTTATTTTGATACAAGGAGAGATATACGCAATCAGAAAAGAGATACTTTCCTTTTTTTAAGAGCTAAAAAGGGAATTATCATGATTTAGAAGAAATGCATCTTACATTATGGTATTTTATCAAAAAATAAATACATCTTATATAAATGAACGGATGGAGTATCTCAAACACAATACAAATTACATCAAAGACCGTGGACCATGAACATTTTTTACTATCGTCGTTAGAACGAATCGTTGACGCACCTCTGTCGTCGCTGTCTCGGTAGAACGATCCAAAACTCACTGAGAAGGAACCTTTGACAGACATTGTCGCCAATGTGAAAACGAGCTAGAGAAGAATCCCAAACTAACATTCCACGCAACAAAATCTTCCGCTTTAAAACCTACTGGATTGCTCACCCAGGATTTATGGATACGGTCTCGCAAGTATGGAATAAACCCATCAAACATGGCAGGAATAACAATGCAGCTGCGATAATTTGTCAGAAACTTAAGGCAGTAAGATTTGCGCTAAAACGATGCAGCAACAGTATCTCCCGCCTAAAGGTAGCAACTATCAACACCAACAATACATTGTTGGAGATAGATGCCATCGAAGACAGACGTACTCTCACTACGCCAGAAAGAAACTTCCGGCGCATTCTCAAAACTCACCTTCCCAGGTTGCTACAATACCAGAAAGACTACTGGCGCAAGAGATGCACGATCAGATGGATCAAGTTTGGAGATGAAAATACCAAGTTCTTTCAAACGGTGGCAACTGAACGCTATAGGCGCAACTATGTGGCCACGCTCAAAACTGATGAAGGAGTCGTGGTTGAGACACATGCAAACAAGGAGATTCTCCTGTTTGACACCTACAGAACAAGGATGGGCACAGCGAGACCACCAGATATAAGATTTGATCTAACGCAGCTCAGGCGACAAGGTGTCGATTTTGAAGCTCTCACTGTCCCCTTTGCAAAAGAAGAAATTGATGCTGTAGTTAAAGAGATGCCAGCTGACAAATCACCAGGGCCGGACGGTTTTAACGGCGCCTTCCTAAAAGCTTGCTGGCACATCATCAAGAAGGACTTCTATGATCTCTGTGATGAATTCCACCAAGGTAATCCCAACTTAGAATCTCTCAATTATGGACACATCACACTCGTCCCGAAAACGGCTTCGCCTGAGACAGTAAACGACTATCGTCCCATTACCCTGCTTAACTGCTGCCTCAAGATGATCACCAAGATACTGGCACAGCAGCTTCAGAAAATTATTCTACAGATTGTGCATCGAAACCAGTACGGGTTCCTCCGTGGTAGATCTATTCATGATTGCTTGGCATGGGCTTTCGAGTACATTCACTAATGCCAAAGCTCCCAAAAGGAGGTGGTCCTTCTCAAGTTGGATTTCACTAAAGCGTTTGGTACGGTTGAACATTCGGCCATGATCACCGTCATGCCACATATGGGGTTTAATTCGAAGTGGATCCAATGGATCAAATGCATCTTCTCGTCAGGGAAATCATCGGTGTTACTGAATGGCGTCCCTGGTGAACAGTTTCCCTGCAGATGTGGAGTAAGACAGGGAGACCCTCTCTCCCCATTGCTCTTTGTACTGGCGGTTGATCTCCTCCAAACTGAGATTAACAAACAGTTGAATCTTGGCTTATTATCCCACCCCATTGATCCTAGAGGTGATGCTGCATTTCCAGTAATCCAATACGCCGATGACACCATCATCATCATGCACGCGTGTCCTGTCCAAGCTGCGAGAATGAAACGAATACTGGACGATTTCGCCACGACGATAGGTCTCAAGATTAACTATCAGAAATCAACCCTAGTTCCCATTAACGTGACGCAGGACGGCTGCGACACCATCCTCTCGATCTTCCGATGTGCAGAAGCAACCATGCCATTCACCTATCTAGGGCTCCCGCTGGGTACGTCTAAGCCTACTATCCTAGACATGACGCCGCTTGTCTGTAAAGCAGAGAGGAAAATCACAGCTGCCATGTCGCTGATGTCGCATGCGGGCAGATTAGCTTTGATGAACTCACTCATCACCTTGCTGCTTGTGTTCTCAATGGGGACTCTAAGAATTCCCCCGACAATCGTGGAACAATTTGATAAAATCCGGAGGAGGTGCTTGTGGAGGAAAAAGACTGAGGATGGGTTTAAAAGCAATGCCCTAGTGGCCTAGGAAGCAGTTTGCCGCCCCAAAGAAAATGGCGGCCTGGGGGTCTTGAATCTCAAGCTGCAGAACGATGCCATGCTCCTGAAGATGCTTCACAAGTTCTACAACCGAAAGGAGATCCCATGGGTATCATTGATTTGGAACACGCACTATAGTGAAGCAATACCCCATGCGCGAGATCGATGTGGCTCCTTGTGGTGGCGAGAACTAACTAAACTTATGCCGGTGTTTCGAGGGATAACGCGAGTGAGGGTTAACAATGGCCTTTCGTCGCTCTTTTGGAAGGATGACTGGAACAATGTCGTCTATGCAGAAAAGTTTCCCCGTGCCTTCTCCTTCGCTAGAACTGAGGATGTTTCGGTTCAGACCTTCTTGGGGACAAGCTCGCTACAGGAAGCCTTCTCACTGCCGGTGTCGGAACAAGCACATGAAGAGCTGAAGGTGATGCAACAGGAAATTAGAGATGTGCGGCTAAACCCTAGAGGAGATGACTCGTATGTGCCTGGGGAGTTGACACCTTTACAACGATAGCGTACTGTCGGTTCTATTTCAGAGGAGCCACGGTGCATGCAGCGTTTAGCTGGCTGTGGAAAACAAAATGTGTCCCAAAGATTAAGGTATTCGGATGGTTCTTGCTGATGGACAGGCTTAACACGAGGAATATGCTCAAACGAAGGCATTACAACATCAGGTCTACTCTGGACTGCATGCTATGTGACCAGCACGTGGAGGAAACCCTTGAACATCTCTTTTTCGAATGCAGCTTTAGCCAACGCTGTTGGGATATGCTAAACATCAAATGGTCGGATCGACGACATAGGCTGGAGATACTGCAACATCAGAGGACAGCGCACCCCCGGAACATGTTCATGGAGATTTTTCTAGTGGCGGCATGGAGTCTATGGAAGGAAAGAAATAACAAGTGCTTTGAGCATATAACTCCCTCTCTAGCACTAGTAGAAAAAGGGCCTTTTGTCCCGGTTCATAAGGGCCTTCTGTCCCGGTTTTGGAACCGGGACAAAAAGGTCGTTACTAATGCCCTTTGCCTTTAGTCCCGGTTCTTACACGAACCGGGACAGGTGGGCCTCCACGTGGCCGCTGCGGCCAGGCCAGGCAGGGGGGACCTTTAGTCCCGGTTGATGACACCAACCGGGACCAAAAGGCATCCACGCGTCAGCACCTGGCTCGAGCTGAGTTTTTTTTAAAGGGGCTGGTTTAGGAGTTAATTTAGGTTGTTATTAGCTAGCTAATAGAGAAAAGTGTCCTCTCTTATATATCTCTGTGCTTGGTCATCCGTCGTGCTTTGTCGAACATATTTACAAAATGTAGACACTAGTTACATGCACATATATGCATCTTTTTTACACTATATCATTTCATATCATTTTCGTCGAATGACAATAGTATTCTAATCGATCATCTAACAACTCATCAGCAACTTAATCATACACCAAGTTATCATATGATACACATAAAATAAAACAGAGAAACATCATAATATATATAGTCATCATATGCATCATGCATCCTAATTAATCGATCATGTCAAGTAATAATATAAACTAGAATAACATGTCTCTCATAAGACCTAGTCCTCGCTCTTAGATATAATATCATAAAACAGAATAACACCTATGACTCCATGATGAATCACCGAGATCCAACGGTCTCCAGCTTGTGGCTTGCGAACCTTCTTTATTTCTCTCCATGCTTCAATTTGGAGTCTTTTTGATCTTGATTTGAAATTCATCAAGTATGGAGCATAGAACTCAGCCCTCAGCGGGCTTCTAATTCTCATTTGACCTTCTGGGTCCATTAACGGAGGCACTACATCATGTGGCAGTTGCTGTTGAAGAACATAATAATAACCTAGTTAGCAATGTAATCAACACCATTTATGCAATAGTGGAGCGTACTTAATTAGGGAACTCTTACCAAGACATTTCGGCGAATGTCATCTGGACTCAACCTATGCACCAGTGGCATGTAAAATGAATAATTTTGGCCAATTCCAAAATGATTCGGGAAGGTATCCCTAGAAACCAAAACACCAGCAACAAGAAAGTGGAGAAGATGGTCCTTCTCCTCCCAAGTTAGATGTGATCCATACGTGTAGTGTGTCGTGTCAATTAATTTTCGTAATTCAGTCGAAGCAACGAAATAAGCTGTAAATTATAATTTAACAAATTTAGTATATATAGATGAACACCAACTATTTCTAAATATAAATGCAAATTACTTCACATGGAGGTAAAACATGAAGCATATCATTGACAACCATCCAAATTTTGCAATAATTTAATGTTTCAAAAATACTTAGGAATTTTGTAATTGTCCATAAGATGTGGGCATTATATAAACCATTCAAAACGACCACATGTGCTATGATCATTCAAAGGACAATTTGGGCTGTTGTTGTTGTTTGTACAACATGTAACATGATATAATTATAACTATGGCCCAATAACTAGGAACTTGCAACGTGTGGCCAAAGTTTTAATAAACGATGAACACCACATGACATGTAAATTGCGAGAGGAAAACAGGTTGACTACACCAACTATTTATAAATATAAATGCAAATTACTTGACAAATATGGTTGAGAAACTCACATGAAGGTAAAACAAAAAGCATATCATCGACAACCACCCAACTGTCGATGTTGTCTGGCATATTATCTTCAGGACGAAGATCGAAGGTGATTTCCATTCCCTTCTGAAATTCATATGCCTTGCAAAGATCTTCCCACTTTGGGCACCCAAATTCTCTTTGAAAAATTGAATTAAATATTTGGATAACAAATGTGTGACCATGTATAGTCCTCAGCTTAGCGCTCCTCGTCTCAATTCTCTCGTGGTCTTCGAAACCGAGCCTCTCCAACACATATCTTCTTGCATGTTAAGGGAGGTACATATCGCCGTTCTCGTCAAGCTTCATGCTGAAGAACCTATCGTCTCGCAGGTGAGGCATGTCGCACATATCCCCAGAGTCGCCGCAATATTCACACTCCCAATATGCATCGTCAAACATTTCCTGTTTTAATGTGGTAATGTGTGTAAACAACAATATAATCATGACACACTATATATATCGAAAGAATTGAACATCTATATATAATAACTCTTCATGCTCGCATCATGCATCATCATATATAACAACAAGTCTTACTAATTAATCATCATCATACGTAGTTAAATAAAGTGTGTTACGATTATATATAACAACAAGTCGACGTCGATGCGGGAACTACTTCTATATATGTAGTTAAATAAAGTAGTTTTATTAATTAAATCAACTAGTTCAACTACTAAGTACTTACTATAAATAAATAAAGTAGTACTTACTAAAAACAAACTACTTCTATATATAGTAAAATAAAGTAGTTTATTAAATCAACTAGCTAGTTTAACTATATATGAAGCACTTACTATAAATAAAATAAAGTAGTACTTACTAAAAATAAACTAGTTTAACTATAGTACTATTATTTTTCTAACTAATTATATTAAACACTTTCTCTTCTTATTTTTTCCTTTTTCCTCTATTCTAAATATGAACATATTCATAAATGACTTTGATCATGCACAATTTTCCTATACAACAGAAAAAATCATAAAAATTCTATGAGCAGAATTACAACAGAAAAAATCATAAAAGTTCTATGAACAAAATTACAACAGAAAAAATCATAAAAATTCTATGAACAGAAAAAATTCATAAAAATTTGACATATTCGATCTTTGCATATATATCAGCGAAAAAATAGTGTGCTACAAAATATAGCGAGGCCCTTCTCCAAATGCTACACAAGTTATAGCGCGCTAATAACTTGCTATATTTCAAAATAGCATTTGCAAAAAAATAAAAAATATATCCATAAATAAAGTAGTTAAGTACTTTTTTGCGGGATAAGTATTGAAGTACCTTGAGACACAATAATAGAGAAACATAATCTAGCGAGAAGCATAAATTTTAAACTAAATCTCAAATTGTAGTCAATTTATTTAATATATCAACCATAAACATTGAACAGCCTAAATCTATACCATGCACGGACCATAAAGTAAACCTATGTTGACCTACATCTACTCTGAAGATTGATCTGCTACCTGAGTTAACATACAAAGAGCACCAAACCTATCTGAGTTGACCTTATTTTTGAAAAAAAATCTTTGTTCACGGCGACGGTGTCGGGGACGGCGACGGCGAGGTGTAGCGCGGGGCGGCGCGGGGACGGCTTCGGGGCGGCGCGGGAAGGCGTCGGGGCGGGGTGGCGCGGGGCGACGACAACGACGTCGACGGGAAGTGATCAAAATTTCTAAACTAACGCTTATATAGCCCCACCTTTAGTCCCGGTTGGTGGCACCAACCGGGACCAAAGGTCTCTTTTCAGCAGCCCAAACGGCGGGAAGCAGAGGCATTGGTACCGGTTGGTGGCACAAACCGGGACCAAAGGTCTCTTTTCAGCAGCCCAAAGGGCGGGAAGCAGAGGCATTGGTACCGGTTGGTGGCACAACCCGGTACCAATGCCTCCCTTTAGTCCCGGTTGGTGCCACCAACTGGGACCAAAGGCCTTGCGCGGTGTGATGCTATGTTTAGTCCCACCTTGCTAGCCGAGAGGGGCTCGGAGTGGTTTATAAGCCCTGCCGAACCAACCACTTCGAGCTCCTCTCTACTGCAGGCTTACGGGCCTAAATTCACTCTCTGTGCTTGTGGGCCTATTGGGCCTACTGCGGGCCTGCATCCTGGCCCTAGTAATGGGTTTCTAGTCGTATGCACGCCGTGGTGGCCCTGTAGGTGGCACTTTTTTTAAATTTTTTTCCTATTTTTGCTTTCTTTTTTGTTTCTCATTACTTATTTATTTTCTTTTACGATAATTCTTTTTTCTATTAAAGTTTGTAACAAAATTCTAATTACTTATTTATTTTCTTTTATGATAATTCTTTTTGCTTTTAATGTTTTGAACAAAATTCTAATTACTTATTTATTTTCTTTTATGATAATTCTTTTTGCTATTAAAGTTTGTAACAAAATTCTATATAATTTTAGTTTCAATAATACTAGAGGCAAAAACTAGATGCACTTCGTGTACAAAACGGACAATCTCTTTGAAAGTATCAGGGTTTCATACGGAAACTCGTCTGTTACAAAGGGATTTCATTTTTTTAACTTATTTGAACTCCATAGTTTTTCTGTGTTCAAAATGCATGATTCAAAGCCACATCATCAATTTACAACCTTTCTGACTTCATTTGTTATTTTTTCATGCATTTACTGATTATTTTGAGCTATAAGACCATGAAATTGAAAAGCATTTGAAATGAAATCTGAAAAGGTTCCAAGTTGGCATGGTATCATCATTTCACCCACATAGCATGTGCGAGAAAGTTGAGAGGGTTACGGCAAAAACTGGATGCACTTCGTGTACAAAACGGACAATTTCTTTGGAATTATTAGGGTTTCATACGAAAACTCGTCTGTTACAAAGGGATTTCATTTTTTTGAACTTATTTGAACTCCATAGTTTTTCTGTGTTCAAAATACATCATTCAAAGCCACATCATCAATTTACAACCCATTCTGACTTCATTTGTTATTTTTATGCATTTACTGATTATTTTGAGCTATAAGACCATGAAATTGAAAAGCATTTGAAATGAACTCTGAAAAGGTTCCAAGTTGGCATGGTATCATCATTTCACCCACATAGCATGTGCGAGAAAGTTGACAGGGTTACGGCAAAAACTGGATGCACTTCGTGTAGAAAACGAACAATCTCTCTCGAAGTATCAGAGTTTCAAACGAGAACTCATCCGTTACAAACGGATTTCATTTTTTTTCAACTTATTTAAACTCCATACTTTTTGTGTGTTCAAAATGCACCATCCAAAGGCACATAACAAATATCTAGCACAAGCAGAAGAAGGAGAAGCGACCCCCACAACAAGAGACGACATTCTTCTTCTCTCATATATGGTGGACACTAGCTCACCTGATTTTTCAACCGTCAATGATGGTCGCTACTCCTACTTACCCTAGTGCATAACAAATATTTAGCAAAAGGAGAAGAAGGAGAAACGACCCCCACAACAACAGTCGACATTCTTCTTCTCTCATATATGGTGGACACTCTCTCACCTGATTTTTCGACCGTTGATGATGGTCGCTACTCCTTCTTCCCCTAGTGCATAACAAATATCTAGCACAAAGAGAAGAAGGAGAAGCGACCCCCACAACAATAGTCGGCATTCTTCTTCTCTCATGTATGGTGGGCACTCCCTCACCTGATTTTTCGACCGTCGATGATGGTCGCTATTCCTTCTTTCCCTAATGCATAACAAATATCTAGCACAAGGAGAAGAAGGAAAAGCGACCCCCGCAACAAAAGTGGTTCCGCGGCATGCCACGTGGTTTCGCTGCACGCCACGTGGGACTAATGGTCTTTCATTTTTAAAAGACTGTTTTAATCAAAAACAGATCTGTTACAAAAGGGATTCCATTTTTTAAACTTATTTGAACTGAAGACTTTTTGTATATATATGTGGTCGAAATGCATGATATCATGAAGTTAGAAAGGGCTAAACCATTCAAAAGTAGCAAATGAAGTTAGAAAGGGCTAAACCATTCAAATTTGGAAACTACAATGGCACAAACAGAAACTAGACATATATAAATTGGTCCAAGCACTACATGATACTAGTCCAAACAGTACATAATAATAGCTACCATAGATATATATATACAAGTGTTCGACGTTGAGAACACTACTCGTCTGAATTGTCTGAATCAGAATGTCCACCTTCCTCGAGGTGACGCTGACCATAGTTGACGACTCGAATCTTACGGTGCAACTCGTATGAAACGTATGCATTTTTTGCTGCATACTCAATGTTGATACAATCAAGTGGGGCCTTCTCCCAAAGTTTGTGTTGAGACTTTGGGAAATTAGTCTTCATATTACCATACTCCTCGTCGATCAAGGCAACTGCCATATGAGCCATCGAAGTCCTGACATGTCGAAGCATGAATACCGTTTGGAGATCAATGAGGCAACCAGTTGGTATCTCAATACCGAAGCTGTACCTCATATTCAGCTTGTCGTTCGTTATGTCAACGGTAGCGAAAGTGATGCCGCTGCGAAGGAAGTCCATGAGTTCTGGACAATGCTTGTCACTACTGCAACAGAAACAAATTAAAATAGAACAAATGTTACATACTGCTGCAATAAGGAAACATGTTTCACTACTAAAGAGAAAATTATCTTTAGGATTCAAATGGAACATATTGCTATCCTATGCAATTTTCATATCCTATGAATTGATCAAGAAACCGTAAATTAACTATGACATATATATATATATATATATATATATATATATTCTCCCACGGTTTTGCAAATATTCAATAAGCTAGACATATTGCATATTGCTATCCAATGGAACCTAGAGAGATCACTATAGCTATCCAATGGAACCTAGAGAGATCACTATCTATATGCAATTTTCATGACTATGACAAATCATATTGCTATCCAATGAAACCTAGAGAGATCACTAGCTATATGCAATTTTCATAACCTTGGATCAAAGAACGCCGCATAAAATTGTATCACTACAACTATGATTTCAATGGAACATACTGAACCAATCAGATTTTTCAGATTGTGGAACACTATTTCAATCAGATTGTGTTCCCTTCAACTAATCAAAATTGTTTCACTACAACTATTTGAAGCGAACCAACTATGATTCCAATGGAACATATTAAACAGTAGTTGATTCTAATAAGATTTTTCAGATTGTGGAACACTATTCCAATCAGATTGTGTTCCCCTTCAACTAATCAAAATTGTTTCACTACAACTATTTGAAGGGAACCAACTATGATTGGAACAAATAAACTTACAATGTCATTGCCTTGGATCAAAGAAAGTCTCAAAACTTACCTCGCCCATTGGAAGATCAAGACATGGTGTTTGAAACATAGTTGGATGATGGCAACACCGCGTTGATCGGCCGTGTACTCCAGATCAAGCCCCAAGAACTTCTCATGATCCACCGCGGCGTCAAGCCATCGTTCCTTCAACTGTCTAAGAAAATGCGGCACCTCCCTGCTCTCGTTCGTGTACACGACATCGAGCTTGGTCTTGCCATGTGCGAGCACCTCTCCAAAGCGAGTTGGCATGGTGGAAGAAGAGAAGGGAAGAAGAGAGGGGAAGAACAGAGCGAGAGCGAGAGAGGAAGAAGAACAGAGAAATGGCGACGCGACAGAGACTCTGCTTCGGTTGTGGTTTTGGGAAGCGGGATGCAAACCGTTCGGGCCTTTAGTCCCGGGTTGAGCCATCAACCGGGACTAAAGAGGGATACCAACGGTTGCCACCACTACGGCAGGCCACGTGTCAGACCTTTAGTCCCGGGTTGAGCCACCAACCGGGACTAAAGGGGGATACGAACGGTTTCCACCACCGCAGAACACCACGTGTCAGTCGCTGGATCTTTAGTCCTGGTTTTTGGCGCGAACCGGGGCTAATGCATCGAACCGAACCGGGGCTATTGCCCCGCTAGGGCCTGCCATCTCGAACCGGGACCAATGCCTGGCATTGGTCCCGGTTTTAGTTTGAACCGGGGCTAATATGGTTTTGGGCTTCGACCGAAAGACCCATTTTCTACTAGTGTAGGGGCCTGGCGACGTAGATTTGTGCTTCATATTATTTCAAAAAATAATTTTTAAAGGTGCAACTTCATATTATCTTTTTTCTAGAATGCGCAAGAGTGTGCTTATTATGCATTAAGAGAGGGAAAGGATGAAAGCAGCCAAGGTCCGCGTACAACATTATGTTAAAAACATGTGTACAGCGTGCCCACCGTCTCGCAACCACACTTGGCCTAACGGATTACTCACAAATGACTCACCGAGCGATCACTCGTCATATCGGATCGTACTCACCCTAAGAAGAATGCCACAAGCGTCCCTCCGCTTCTATTTTGGCTAATACACTCCTTACCGACTGCGTTGCCCCGTCAAAGACAATCACATTGCGATGCTCCCACAGCTCCCACATGACAACTGTCATTATTGCTTGTGATTCCTTTTACCGCCTTAGGTCTTCTGGTAAGCTCGATCCTCGACAGTGGGCCTCCACTCCGGTGTGCCCATGGCCATTCACATGGGCACCCATATCGTTCGTGCAAAGACACATCCAACCATGAGATGGTCGATAGTCTCATCATCCTGGTCACAAAAACGGGTACGTCCTCTAGTGCGGCAGTCCTTTTCGCTGTAATCTGTCGGAAGTCCAGCAACAGTTTCTCATCGCCGACCAAGCAAAAAAAAAAAAACCCGGCATTGTCGTGGCTTCCTCAATCCCCATGCAAGACAGCAGATCGGACCGAGAACTCACCCCTCACTTCCCATGCCCATCGGATGCTACCCGGGGTGCCAATATCTACAATCAGAGCTTTGCAGTTCAAGTCGTAAATTATAATCATTGCCATGCTGCATTGCATGTGTGCATCTCCAGCATTGATTGAACCAGCACGACGTGTGTTATATCTACACTAGAGGGTCCGGAAGATTGACGAAATTCAGTCCGGTTTGCCCAAATCGCACACACCATCAGTTCAGTTGGTGGGCGGCGGAGCAATCAACCACGGGCCCTCGCATTCTAATATTCTAGCGAGGGCGACGCAAGCATCCAAGCCGTCGCCGTCGCCGTCGCCGTCGGACATCCAATCGGCGGCAGCGAGGATCCGACACTAGTCTAATACGGGAATGCCCACCGTGCTGCACGTACTAGTGGTAGTTTTGAAGATCGCGATCCTGTGGTCGCGTTGCTGTTTGCAGTTCTTGCACTGGACACAGGCCGTCGCATATATCGCGATCTTACGGAGATTTCGGTGCATGCATGTGAGGTTGTTGGCTGCTTAACTAATTGAGGATCTCTTGAATGAAAATGGCGAGGCATGACTAGCTGCCCCCCTCTTCCACATTTTTTATATAAGCAAAAACAAATAGTTTTTTTAGTTGAGAAAAAACAAATACTAGTAATAATGGTATCCACCTAGTAGCATACTTGCATGTGTTTATTTGTTTATGATTGTGAATCACACTTGCATGTGTTAGCTATATTAGCCTAGTATACTCCCTTCTTTTCTTTTCACCTCGGATATTACGTTGATCACAAATCAAAAATTTCTGAAGTTTGAATAAATTAATGTTGAAAAATATATTCCATGGTAAGTCTAATGATACTGATTTTGCATTGTGGATGCTTATTTTGTTAATTATATGAATTTGGTCAAACTATGAAAGGTTTAACTTAAGACGAACCTAATGTGTGAAGCAAACAGAAACAACGGGAGTACTGTGTAGGGAATAATATACCCATATAAGTAAATTATGGAGATACCCCTCAAAATTTTATATCCATTGTGA
This sequence comes from Hordeum vulgare subsp. vulgare, assembly GCF_904849725.1. Lineage (NCBI taxonomy): Eukaryota > Viridiplantae > Streptophyta > Magnoliopsida > Poales > Poaceae > Hordeum > Hordeum vulgare. The sequence goes on along the minus strand of NC_058519.1, from coordinate 618,196,050 downwards.
AATTTATGAAATAACAAGGATAATATGAAAACAGAAAGAACAATTTATAAACTGATGTGAAAATGAAAAGTTTGTGTACAGTGAAACTGTAACAGACAGGTGTTTTTCTTATAAAAACAATAATGAGTAAAACACATATGCACACATGCATGCATAACCTTCAATATTGACTACGTCGTCGGAGCCTTCCCGATATTAACGGAACATCGTCTTCCTATAAAATTGTATGGCACCTTTATGAAATATAGGGTGCATGGTGGAGCTAGAGAAAAATTAACCAGATGCACATCAAGAAATTGGCTGCACAAATGGATCACAACATTACATGAATGCTTGCTATGCTGATTTTATCTAGGGTATGAAGGAGGGGCAACAACCCTTTTTACCATCCAATCATATGCTAGTTCTTAGAGCATCTCCAACGAAGACGCGCGCGCGGTAAACCCAGCTTTTAGCGCGCGCGGGAGGTTTTGGGGCGCTCCAACGGCGGCGGGAAAGCCGCACGCGCGGGAACAGCTTGCGCGCGCGCGAAAAGGCGGCAGCTCGCGCGTCAATTTTGCCGCGCCGCGTCCGACGCGCCTATAAAATGCAGCGCTCGCCACGCGCGCCTCCACCGCTCCTCCACCGCTCCTCTTCTCTTCCTCTGCCTCCCAAGCCTCCACCGCTCCAGCGCCCCGCCACTGACGCGCCACCATGCCGCCGCGCCGCCGAGGAGCATCGTGCTACCGCGGCGTCCGCCTGCGCCCCAACGGCGGGTACTATTCGGAGATACGCTCCGGCGATCTCCGGCTCGCCTCGGCACCTACGAGACGGCGCATGAGGCCGCCCGCGCGTTCGACGCGGCGGCGTGGCGCCTAGGCAGGCCGCGCCGGCAGATGAACTTCCAGGACGTCCACATGCTCCAGCAGGCGCTAGACGTCGCCCTGCCGCCTCGTCTTAACTCCGCACAAGACCGTGCGGAGCACACTGCGCGGCAGCGCCGCCTCCTCGTCGCCCAGGAGGACAAGTGGGTCATGGCGGAGTGGCGCCGGCGCCACCCGGAGGACGTCGCCTACGAGCAAGAATACTGGGCGCAACGCTGCGAGGAGGACACGCGAAGGCGCCGCGAGGAGCGGTTGGACAGACGTTGGCGAAAGGCATTGGCGAGTGCGCATGCCGATCTCGTTGCTGCAGGCGGGAGGTCGTTCTTCACTGAGAACGACGATCGTTGGTTGGACATACGGCTGTCAACCTCTGACGACACCAACGACCATGATGATGGTGATGATTGGAGCGACTGGGAGTAGTTTATATGTTTTCGAACTATCTATCTACTTGCACCGTACTTTTATCTATGTTTTCGAACTATCTATCTAGTTGCACTGATGTAAAATAACTTTGTATCGTTTTTTATTTTATGCAATCTATTTTTAGTATTTTGCGATTTTGCAATCCATCTGTGCACCGAAAAATATTGTGCGCGCTGCTGAAGCGGCGTGCCCTGTGCATTTTAACGCGGCTACTGGAGCAAACGCCTATCCCCGCGCTAAACCAGCCGAAGCGCGCGGGGCAAACACATTTTTTGAGCGCGGCGCGAAGCGCGGCTGTTGGAGATGCTCTTAGAAAAGGCGTTTTCGGATCAATGGATATGAAATCCCCATATTTGCATGTGCAAAAAATTATGGTTAACTTTTGTGTGTGTGTACACTAACGATTCCCCGCGTGTTGTTGCGGCAATATTAAGAGACATGTAGGTATATAATATCATTTCTCCATCTTAATGCTTGTTTTGTTAAGTTGGTAACTAGATGGTTCGAGATTATTTTTCAAAAATGATAAATTAAAATTTTTAGTGAAACAAAATCAACAGCTAGACCAAGGTAGCCAGACTCGGGATTTGGAGTCGGATTGATTTTCCTTAGAAATAATTGAATTGTAGTATCAAGTCGTGGAATCGAGGATTCTACTAGATTTAATCAAATAAGATATGTTGTATCCACGCGAGAGATTTATATGGGTCCTATAGAGTACCAACACTAAATATAGAGCAAAAAAACATACACATCAATGCTAGCTGCATTCAACATCTTTTCATGCGTAACCTACTATCTACTCCCTCCGTACCTAAATATAAGTCTTTTAAGATATTTTACTAGTTGTCTACATACGGAGCAAAATAAATAAATCTATAATCTAAAGCATGTCTATATACATCCGTATGTAGTCCATTTGTTGAACCTCTAGAAAGACTTATATTTAGGAACGGAGGGAGTAGCTTGCATGTATGGAACATATATGAGAGGGAAATATATAGAACATTTAAATCTTCAACACACAAATTTACTTAGGAGGTTTTTAAAGAGTATGTGAATAGCGGATCACTTGTATAGCTAACATGTAGTGCCGGACTTTGAAGGGTCTTACTCACCTTCTTCGATTGATCTTGATGCATCTTCCTTCTCACGCCAATTCCATTTGTCGACGAGCCTCATATTCAATTTTGGTCTAGGGTTTCCGAGAGCTAGATCAAAGGTGTCGGCGACTAGGCATTTGGGATTAGGAGGGGAATAAAGGGCCATGAAGCATGTGAAAAGGGTCTTGGATGATGGCATAGCAACAACTAAACAAATGGCTTAGATAAATTAGTAGATTCGGACATAGTCCATAGCATAGTCGAGTTTCTATAGTTTTGTATAGGATTCTATGATTTGGATCACTATTCAACATGGATAATACCTGATTCGGATACATAGTGGGACTTGGATCGACACGTTTTCGTGGGGTCGTGAAGTCGTAGGATTCTAGGAGTCGAGTCGGGATTCTCATACCTTGAGTTAGACTATCGGTTAATATTCGGCATTTCTTTAATTTCCATAAACGTGTCTAAACAAGTCATGTAGGATTGTAGAGTTTTCCAAGAAAAATATTTGAGTAGAATACACGACACACCACGCATTACTTGTATGCATACATTGCCTTCCTTAATTCATATTTTTCACCTTTTTAATTGAGCCTAAAGATCAATATCTGCAGCTAATTCTAGTACAATTTCATACCACATAAATAAGATGACATGCTAATGACACGAGTTTTTCTAAGAGGCGTAGCATGGATAATTATGCGACTAACTATAATGAGGCAGCCATGTATAGAATGAATGAGTGGGAGAAGTGAGAGACTGCATGTTGTAAGAATTAAGGGTAGTGAATGGTGTGCATGACCCAAAAATAATGCTAATGGATGATGAAATGGCACACTTTGTGAGGTGAAAAAAAATGCATGATGAGTAAATTGCTTATAGTGGGGATGAACCTTTTAAGAATAATATATGATTGCCCACTCGAGCCCAAAACCATATACTCTTTTTGCGTGAGTAAGTTCTTCTAACAAAAAAAATATTTCATCTACACCATAGTTGTTCTTGTCATCTAGATTTTACCTTATTATATTGTCAAAAATAAAAAATGATGTAGAATAGTAAACCTTGTTATATATGCCAATCATATTACCATACGAATTTGTTGGGTGTGTCCACATCATATTGATTCATATTCATGCCAGGCATTATTTACTTACGTACTCATTTTTTGATTCATTTTTATCTTCAAAAAAACAATGTATCTTTTTGAGAAACATAGTAGAGGCGTAGGTGCCTCCTACAAACTTTGACTCTCTCTCTCCCTCTCTCTCTCTATCTCTCTCTCTATCTCTCTCTCTCTCTCTCACACACACACCATATGCCTATGAGTTTTTTGAGAGACCGAGCTGACATATCTTGAGAATGATGAAGTCATCATGGACACCTCGTGGCTCATAGTTGACAGGCACATCATACTACTGAAAAATGGCGCTAGAAAGTTTGGAATAAATTCAGAAAAACAAGACCATTCCTATAACTAAGTGTAGGACTTCAACCCTGAAGGGATAGGTTCCAGTACAAGGAACCTAGCCATCTGAACGATGTCGACTTCAATTTTTTTTACTAATTCCAGTTTCGTCGCTTTCACTTTGTTTCCGTTTTTACCGCAATAAGAAGGGGTATGATAAATAGTGAATACGAAAATGTTTGGGAAAAAAAATCTAGGGATCAATGGAACACACACCATCACAATCCGCTCTATCTTGCCTATTGTGACACAGACTAGCACATCACCCTAAGAAGATCATGCAGTGAGCCAGCCCAATAATAATACGTATGTTAGTCAATATCTTTTACCCTTGTAATATTTTCTGAAATTAGCTTACTTCATTTTTTAGAAACATTTGTGGTGGATTAGAAAAAATCTTAACATATAATGAATGGTCATGCCATTTAAAATATATTCTAACACCTATCAAATGTTTGCACGTTTTGAAAATGTGATAATTACATATTCGAATAATATTCAAATATATCTAGAAAAGTACTCTGTGTATATAAAACAAAGTTCAATGTGCATGCTACAAAAGTTAAACATAAATCCAAATGAATGTCAAATGTATATTTGAAAAATGTTCGACCTGTATACAAAATATGTTCAACGTTTATATGAAAAAATAATAAAATCAGATAAACAATAAAAAAGAGAGGAAAAATCAAAAGAAAACCGGGAAAACTGTCGAGAAAACACACCAGGAAAAAATGCAGGAGTTCTAAAACCGATCCTTAAAAGGTACCCAAAACCGCTCTTAGAAGCTTAATCACAAGGTCATGTTTGGAATATCGTTTTGCTAGCAATAGACATGTAAACAATACATGTCATCTCCCGTTGTTTTACTTACTGCCAAAAATGGCAACTAGCTCGATACATTACACTTGTAAATTAAATACCTCCGCATTTAAATACACGCAATCCAAGGGCGCCCAAAGCATGCATGTTATTTGCCCAACACACTAACAGAAGCACCACAAGCGAGAGGAGCATATGCCTCGCAGTAAGCCAGACATACCTTTTGTACAGTATACTCCATAATTACAAGCTAATTTGATTGGCCGGTCCCACGCATCTAAATCACACATAATTAGCCTTAATGTATTGCTTTGGTACCTTAGTTTTTTCTAGTTGACCTAACAAATCCTGACGGAGGAAGTACCTATTATGGAAGATTCACATGTTGTTCTATTTTTTGTTAGCCCATCGTAAGAAAAGAAAAGTGCTGGTACGCCAGGAGCTCCTAGTTGGCGCTTCAGGAAGCTCCTAATCGACACTCACTGCGGCAACCAGTCGGAGCTTCGCACAGGGCGACCCCCGACTGGGCCGGCCCAGTAGGTGCACCATAACTGTAGTTTTTTTTAATTTTCTGCTTGTTTTTTGGTTCGTTTTTCTTTCCGTTTTCACTTTTGTCTTTCTTTTATCAAAACATACAACGGTGATTTTTTTAAATTAACTTTTAAAAGCATGAACTATTTTTAAAATAGGGAACTTTTTTTCTGAAATGTTTTCTCAAAATCCGAAATATTTTGTCAAATTTTGGAATATGTTTCAAATTCTGGAAGATTTTTTCAAATTCTGAAACAGTTTTTTAAATTGCGGAATATTTTTTAAATTTGGGAACATTTTCTAAAATTACGGAACTTTTTTTTAAAACCTTGAACATTTTTCTAAATTCTGAAAAATTTCTTAAAATTCCATAATAATTTTAAAACAGAAACAGAAAAAAAAACTGGTTCGCGAAACCTTCTAGAAGTTTTCCAAAACTGGAAAAAACCGGTTGGAACATCTACAAGGTTGCTACCTGGGCCAGCCCAATATCCCGCCCGTTCTGTGCGAAGCCTCAACAGCACTTCGCACAGAGCGACCAATAGGATTTTCCGGCGCTTCACACACCAGTTGGCGACTTGACGGCCACACACCCCGATCGTGGACCAGCCCAATAAAAAAAGCTAGCGCAAGCATGGTTTTCTGGTTGGTGGTTACTCGATCTCATACACAAGTTGTCTTTTGAATTATTATTCTAAAATCATGAAATTAGAAAATGTTTATGGATCTAAGATCAATATCACGAATTTGAAAATTTGTTCAGAAAAATAAGAAAGATTCAGCAAAATTTTGGAAAAAGAGTTCACCAATTCTAGAAAATCTTCACTGATTTTGAAAAAAGTTCACATAACATAAAAAAGTTTTTTGAATTTGGCAAACAGTCATCAAATTTGCGAAAATTTTAATGAATTATTTTAGAAAAATAAATCCAGAAAATTTCATCAATTTTAAAAAACGTTCATCAAATTTTAAAACAAAACTTTAAACAACTAAACAAAAAAATAGAATTTTTCAAAAGTTCACTAAATTTGGGAAAACTCATACAAATTAAAAAAATACTAACTTTTAAAAACATAATTGAACTGAAAAAATATTAAAAAAACTTTGAAAAGTCCATGAATTTTGGCAAAAGCCCACCTATTTTTTTTAAAGTACATAATGTTTTAAACAATCATCACAATTTGGAAAAAAATCTCTATATTCAGAAAAGTTCATAGAATATCAATCAAAACTTCATAAAAAATTAGAAAAAGTTCATTAATTTGGGAAAAAGTTTGTTCGCTTGAAAAAGAGTTCATCAAAATTGAAAAATGTTGTGCCTTTTAGGAAAAGGGACAAGTAAATAAAATATAAAACATAAAGTAAAAGGTAAAAAGATAAAAATAAGTAAATAACAAACAAAAGCCAGTCCTGATAACCTTAAACGGAAAAATTAACAACTGAAAAGCTTCCAGAAATTTCAAAAACCGGAAAAGGCTCCCTCCCGCCAGAACCTAGATGGACCTGTCCATTTCCGAAGTCTGCAGCCTTGCAAGGGAAGACCTAAAGAGAAGACCTAACTCTTAAGGGGCCGGGCTTTGTTGGGAAGCGCTATGTCTCACCCATAGCAAGACCATGCTCTCGCGATAGCTTTGTCCAAAATGGGCCAGCCCAGGCGCATAGAAAGCCACGGGCTTGGTTTTTAGTTTTTTGATTTATATTTTTACTATCGTTTATACATCCAAATATTCTACATAAATATATTACTAAACAAACCTTACATAAAAACATTTAAAAAAATGCTAAACAAGCATTTGAAATTTTTATGGAAGTGTAAAGAATCATGTATACAAAAGTATATTCAAAGCATATACAATATATCTGCAAAGTATATCTTCTATTATTAAAACATTAATCAAGCAATTGAAAAAATGTTATTCAAGCATTTAGAAATGTAGAATGTGTATACAGAAAAATAATCATGTATAAAAAACAATTCAAATTTGTATTTGAAAAAGGCTAACCAAGTGTTTGAAATGTTATAATGCTTATAGAAAAAAAATGTGCAACATGTAAAACATTGTTAATCTTGCATTTGAAAAATGTTAATCAAGCATATGTTTTATTTTCAAATGTGGCCAGAAATTGTTTGACCATGTATTCTGAATATCTTAAATAAGCTATAAAAATGATAAATGTGCATAAATAATGTTTCTCATGTATACAAAAATATACAAAGTGTGTGAAAAACATTGATCTTGTATTTAGAAAATCTAAATCAAGAATTTGTAGAACAAAATCTCATGTATACAAAAATATTTGATGTGAGTAAACAACTTAAATCATGTATTTAGAAAATATAAATCAAAAATTTGGAAAAACGTTAAACAAATATTCAAAACAGTAGATCAAAATTTTAAAATATATTGACCATGTATTAGAAATATATCATCCTTGTGTTTCAAAAATGTTAATCAAATAGTTGGGGCAGTTCTGCTTCGAGTGACCCAGTCCCTTGCAATAATAACACTTTGTTTCAGGCTTAGGTCCAGCCTTGGGTTTTTCATTGGATTGGCAACAGGCTTGCTGCTCTTCTTGGAGTTACCCTTCTTGCCTTTGTTGTTTCTCTTGAAACCAGTGGTCTTATTGACCATCAACACTTGATACTCTTTCTGGATTTCTGACTCTGCGACTTCCAGGATCGCGAATAACTCGCCGGGTGACTTGTTCATTGATATGTCTCAAACGCATCTTTATTTTTGATGGTTTCATGCTGTTATCTTGTCATCTTTGGATGTTTATGTACCTTTTATATCTTTTTTTAGACTAACTTATTAATTCAGTGCCGAGTGCGAGTTCTTGTTTTTTCTGTGTTTTTGGCTATTTTCAGATCGGATTTTGGAACGAAGTCCAAACGGAAAAAAATTCCTGAAATGATTTTTTCCCGAACGAAAGAAGATCACGGGGCTTGTGGGCCAAGCGAGGAGGGCTACAGGTTGCCCACAAGCCCCCACTCCGCCACCAGGGGGCGGCGGTGGGCAGGCTTGTGGCCCCCCTGGCGCCCCCTGACCTAGATCTTGTGCCTATATATTCCCTAAAAATCACAAAAAATCAAGGGAGCCACGAAAATACTTTTCCGCCGCCGCAAGCTTCCGTTTCCACGAGATCTCATCTGGAGACCCTTCCCGGCGCCCTGCCGGAGGGGACTTTGGAGTTGGAGGGCTTCTTCATCATCATCATCGCCCCTCCAATGACTCGTGAGTAGTTCACTTCAGACCTACGGGTCCGTGGTTAGTAGCTAGATGGCTTCTTCTCTCTCTTGGATCTTCAATTCAAAGTTCTCCATGATCTTCATGGAGATCTATCCGATGTAATCTTCTTTGGCGGTGTGTTTGTCGAGATCCGATGAATTGTGGATTTGTGATCAGATTATCTATGATATATATTTGAGTCTTTGCTGATTTATTATTTGCATGATTTGATATCCTTGTAAGTCTCTCCGAGTCTTGGGTTTTGTTTGGCCAACTAGATCTATGATTCTTGCAATGGGAGAAGTGCTTGGTTTAGGGTTCTTACCGTGTGGTGACCTTTCCCAGTGATAGTAGGGGCAGCAAGGCACACATCATGTAGTTGCCATCAAGGGTAACAAGGTGGGCTCTGTCGTAGATATGAGATTATCCCTCTACATCATGTCATCTTGCTTAAGGCGTTACTCTGTTCTTTTGGACTTAATACACTAGATGCATGCTGGATAGCGGTCGACGTGTGGAGTAATAGTAGTAGATGCAGAAAGTATCGGTCTGCTTGTTTTGGACGTGATGCCTATAGATATAATCATTGCCATAGATGATGGCACAACTTTGTGCGGTTCTATCAATTGCTCGACAGTAATTTGTTCACCCACCGTCTACTTGCTTTCATGAGAGAAGCCACTAGTAAACACTACGACCCCCGGGTCTATTCACATCTATCGTTTCCAAGTTCACTTTTACTTTGCTTTGTTACTTTGCTGCTTTCAGTTCTCACTTGGCAAACAATCCATAAGGGATTGACAACCCCTTCATAGCGTTGGGGGCAAGATTTTTGTGTTTGTGCAGGCACTTGTGATACTCCTTCACTGGATCGATAGCTTGGTTCTCAAACTGAGGGAAATACTTACCACCGTTGTGCTACATCACCCTTTCCGCTTCGAGGGAACACCAACGCAAGGCTCCAAGGGCACGGGGGAAATCCTTTGCATATTTGCCTAGGAAGTCCCTTAAGGCGTAGCCGTAGCAGAAGGATTCCTCGTGTCGTTGCTGAGGAGTATCAAGCAACACTCCTATTTCTGGCGCCGTTGGAAGGTCTTTTGTTGCAGTAGCAGAAGTATTTCTCGCGCCGTTGCCGGGGAAGGAGAGATCTATCCAAGTAGGTCTCACAAACTCATCTCTTGCATTTACTTTTTTGCCAGTTGCCTCTCATTTTCCTCTCCCCCACTTCACATTTGCCGTTTTCATTTGCCTTTCTCCTTTCCCGTTTTCTTTTGCCTTTTGCCTTTCGCCTTTTGCCGTTTTCCTTTGCTGGTTTTCTTGCTTGCTTGTGTGCTTGTTTGTTTGTTGAAGTCATCATGGCTGAAAACACCAAACTTTGCGACTTCTCGAGTACCAATAATAATGATTTTATTAGTACTCCGATTGCTCCCGCCACTAGTGCGGAATCGTATGAAATCAATGCAGCTTTGCTAAATCTTGTTATGAAAGAGCAATTCTCTGGCCTTCCTAGTGAAGATGCCCCATCCCATCTCAATGTTGGAAATATGCCCTAGAGGCAGTAATAATTAGTTGTTATTATATTTCTTTGTTCATGATAATCGTTTATTATCCATGCTATAATTGTATTGATTGGAAACACAATGCATGTGTGGATACATAGACAAAACACTGTCCCTAGTAAGCCTCTAGTTGACTAGCTCGTTGATCAAAGATGGTCAAGGTTTCCTGACCATAGGCAAGTGTTGTCACTTGATAACGGGATCACATCATTAGGAGAATCATGTGATGGACTAGACCCAAACTAATAGACGTAGCATGTTGATCGTGTCATTTTGTTGCTACTGTTTTCTGCGTGTCAAGTATTTGTTCCTATGACCATGAGATCATATAACTCACTGACACCGGAGGAATGCTTTGTGTGTATCAAACGTCACAACGTAACTGGGTGACTATAAAGATGCTCTACAGGTATCTCCGAAGGTGTTCGTTGAGTTAGTACGGATCGAGACTGGGATTTGTCACTCCGTGTGACGGAGAGGTATCTCGGGGCCCACTCAGTAATACAACATCACACACAAGGCTTGCAAGCAATGTGACTTAGTGTAAGTTACGGGATCTTGTATTACAGATCGAGTAAAGAGACTTGCCGGTAAACGAGATTGAAATAGGTATACGGATACTCACGATCGAATCTCGGGCAAGTAACATACCGAAGGACAAAGGGAATGACATACGGGAATGTACCGGGAATGACGAATGGGTTCCGGGTGTTCACCAGGGGGGGGGGGGGGGCAACCCACCCCGGGGAAGCCCATAGGCCTTGGGGGTGGCGCACCAGCCCTTAGTGGGCTGGTGGGACAGCCCAAGAAGGCCCTATGCGCCATAGGAAGAAAATCAAAGAGAAAAGGAAAAAAAAGAGGAGGTGGGAAAAAGGGGAAGGACTCCTCCTTCCAAACCTAGTTGGATTCGGTTTGGAAGGGGAGGACTCCCCCCCTTGGCTCGGCCGACCCCCTTGGGGCCTCTTGAGCCCCAAGGCAGGGCTCCCCCTCTTCCCCCTATATATACGGAGGTTTTAGTGTTGGAATTATGCCCTAGAGGCAATAATAAATATAGTTATTATTATAATTCCTGTATCAAGATAATCGTTTATTATCCATGCTATAATTGTATTGAATGAAGACTCATTTACATGTGTGGATACATAGACAAAACACTGTCCCTAGCAAGCCTCTAGTTGGCTAGCCAGTTGATCAAAGATAGTCAGTGTCTTCTGATTATGAACAAGGTGTTGTTGCTTGATAACTGGATCACGTCATTAGGAGAATCACGTGATGGACTAGACCCAAACTAATAGACGTAGCATGTTGATCGTGTCATTTTGTTGCTACTGTTTTCTGCGTGTCAAGTATTTGTTCCTATGACAATGAGATCATATAACTCACTAACACCGGAGGAATACTTTGTGTGTATCAAACGTCGCAACGTAACTGGGTGACTATAAAGATGCTCTACAGGTATCTCCGAAGGTGTTTGTTGAGTTAGTATGGATCAAGACTGGGATTTGTCACTCCGTGTGACGCAGAGGTATCTCGGGACCCACTCGGTAATACAACATCACACACAAGCCTTGCAAGCAATGTGACTTAGTGTAAGTTGCGGGATCTTGTATTACGGAACGAGTAAAGATACTTGCCGGTAAACGAGATTGAAATAGGTATGCGGATACTGACGATCGAATCTCGGGCAAGTAACATACCGAAGGACAAAGGGAATGACATACGGGATTATATGAATCCTTGCCACTGAGGTTCAAACGATAAGATCTTCGTAGAATATGTAGGATCCAATATGGGCATCCAGGTCCCGCTATTGGATATTGACCGAGGAGTCTCTCGGGTCATGTCTACATAGTTCTCGAACCCGCAGGGTCTGCACACTTAAGGTTCGACGTTGTTTTATGCGTATTTGAGTTATGTGGTTGGTTACCGAATGTTGTTCGGAGTCCCGGATGAGAGCACGGACGTCATGAGGGTTTCCAGAATGGTCCAAGTACGAAGATTGATATATAGGATGACCTCATTTGATTACCGGAAGGTTTTCGGAGTTACCGGGAATGTACCGGGAATGACGAATGGGTTCCAGGAGTTCACCGGGGGGGGGGGGGGGCAACCCACCCCGGGGAAGCCCATAGGTCTTGGGGGTGGCACACCAGCCCTTAGTGGGCTGGTGGGACAGCCCAAGAAGGCCCTATGCGCCATAGGAAGAAAATCAATGAGAAAAAAAAGGAGGAGGTGGGAAAGGAAAGAAGGACTCCACCCACCAAACCAAGTAGCACTCGGTTTGGGGGGGGGAGACCTTCCCCCCTTTGGCTCGGCCGACCCCCTTGGGGCTCCTTGAGCCCCAAGGCAAGGCCCCCCTCTCTCACCTATATATACGGAGGTTTTAGGGCTGATTTGAGACGACTTTTCCACGACAGCCCGACCACATACCTCCACGGTTTTTCCTCTAGATCGCGTTTCTGCGGAGCTCGGGCGGAGCCCTACTGAGACAAGATCATCACCAACCTCCGGAGCGCCGTCACGCTGCCGGAGAACTCTTCCACCTCTCCGTCTCTCTTGCTGGACCAAGAAGGCCGAGATCATCGTCGAGCTGTACGTGTGCTGAACGCGGAGGTGCCGTCCGTTCGGCACTAGATCGTGGGACTGATCGCGGGACGGTTCGCGGGGCGGATCGAGGGACGTGAGGACGTTCCACTACATCAACCGCGTTCACTAACGCTTCTGCTGTACGGTCTACAAGGGTACGTAGATCAAACATCCCCTCTCGTAGATGGACATCACCATGATAGGTCTTCGGGCGCGTAGGAAAATTTTTGTTTCCCATGCGACGTTCCCCAACATGTAGTTAGTAGCTAGATGGCTTCTTCTCTCTCTTGGATCTTCAATACAAAGTTCTCCATGATCTTCATGGAGATCTATCCGATGTAATCTTCTTTGGCGGTGTGTTTGTCGAGATCCGATGAATTGTGGATTTGTGATCAGATTATCTATGATATATATTTGAGTCTTTGCTGATTTATTATTTGCATGATTTGATATCCTTGTAAGTCTCTCCGAGTCTTGGGTTTTGTTTGGCCAACTAGATCTTTGATTCTTGCAATGGGAGAAGTGCTTGGTTTTGGGTTCTTACCGTGTGGTGACCTTTCCCAGTGATAGTAGGGGCAGCAAGGCACACATCATGTAGTTGCCATCAAGGGTAACAAGGTGGGCTCTGTCGTAGATATGAGATTATCCCTCTACATCATGTCATCTTGCTTAAGGCGTTACTCTGTTCTTTTGGACTTAATACACTAGATGCATGCTGGATAGCGGTCGACGTGTGGAGTAATAGTAGTAGATGCAGAAAGTATCGGTCTGCTTGTTTTGGACGTGATGCCTATAGATATAATCATTGCCATAGATGACGTCACGACTTTGCGCGGTTCTATCAATTGCTCGACAGTAATTTGTTCACCCAGTGTCTACTTGCTTTCATGAGAGAAGCCACTAGTAAACACTACGGCCCCCGGGTCTATTCACATCTATCATTTCCACGTTCACTTTTACTTTGCTTTGTTACTTTGCTGCTTTCAGTTCTCACTTGGCAAACAATCTATAAGGGATTGACAACCCCTTCATAGCGTTGGGAGCAAGGTTTTTGTGTTTGTGCACGCACTTGTGATACTCCTTCACTGGATCGATACCTTGGTTCTCAAACTGAGGGAAATACTTAACACCCCTGTGCTACATCACCCTTTTCGCTTCGAGGGAACACCAACGCAAGGCTCCAAGGCCACGGGGGAAATCCTTTGCATATTTGCCTAGGAAGTCCCTTAAGGCGTAGCTGTAGCAGAAGGATTCCTGGTGCCGTTGCTGAGGAGTATCAAGCAACACTCCTATTTCTGGCGCCGTTGGAAGGTCTTTTGCTGCAGTAGCATTCATCCCTTGCATGTTATAGTTCAACACAAATCTCTTGTAGCTAGGTGGAAGTGATTGAAGAATTCTGTCAGTGATAGCCTCTTGCGGGAGTTCAATCCCCAGCTCATCTAGACGGTTCGAGTACCTAGACATTTTGAGCACATGTTCACTGACAGACGAATTCTCCTCCATCTTGCAAGCATAGAATTTATTGGAGGTCTCATACCTCTCGATCCGGGCGTTCTTCTGAAAGATAAACTTCAACTCCTGGAACATCTCATATGCTCCATGACGCTCAAAGCGACGTTGAAGTCCCGGTTCCAAGCCATACAAGACTGCACATTGAACTACTGAGTAGTCATCCTTACGTGTTAACCAGGCGTTCAAAACATCTTGGCTAGACATAGCGGGTGGTTCATCTCCTAGCGCAGCATTAAGGACATAATCCTTCTTTCCAGCTTGCAGGAGCAGCTTTAGATTATGAGCCCAGTCTACAAAGTTGCTTCCATCATCTTTCAACTTAGCTTTCTCTAGGAACGTATTAAAATTCATGGTTGCTACTGCGTGAGCCATTGATCTACAACACAAATATTGCAAAGTCGACTTAGACTATGTTTAAGATAATTAGAGTTTAACTAATCAAATTACTGATAAACTCCCACTCAAAAGTACATCTCTCTAGTCATTTGAGTGGTACATGATCCAAATCCACTAACTGAAGTCCGATCATCACGTGAGTTGAGAATAGTTTCACTCGTAAGCATCTATGTGCTAATCATATCAACTATATGATTCATGCTCGACCTTTCGGTCTCATGTGTTCTGAGACGATGTCTGCACGTGCTAGGCTCGTCAAGTTTAACCCGAGTGTTCCGCGTGTGCAACTGTTTTGCACCCGTTGTATGTGAACGTTGAGTCTATCACACCCGATCATCACGTGGTGTCTCGAAACGACGAACTGTCGCAACGGTGCACAGTCGGGGAGAGCATAATTTCATCTTGAAATTTTAGTGGGAGATCACCTTATAATGCTATGGTCGTTCTAAGCAAAATAAGGTGCATAAAAGGATTAACATCACATGCAATTCATAAGTGACATGATATGACCATCATCTTGTGCTTCTTGATCTCCATCACCAAAGCACAGGCATGATCTTCTTGTTGGAGAACGTCGCATGGGAAACAAAAATTTTCCTACGCGCACGAAGACCTATCATGGTGATGTCCATCTACGAGAGGGGATGAGTGATCTACGTACCCTTGTAGATCGCACAGCAGAAGCGTTAGAGAACGCGGTTGATGTAGTGGAACGTCCTCACGTCCCTCGATCCGCCCCGCGAACAATCCCGCGATCAGTCCCACGATCTAGTACCGAACGGACGGCACCTCCGCGTTCAGCACACGTACAGCTCGACGATGATCTCGGCCTTCTTGATCCAGCAAGAGAGACGGAGAGGTAGAAGAGTTCTCCGGCAGCGTGACGACGCTCCGGAGGTTGGTGATGATCTCGTCTCAGCAGGGCTCCGCCCGAGCTCCGCAGAAACGCGATCTAGAGGAAAAACTATGGAGGTATGTGGTCGGGCAGCCGTGAGAAAGTCGTCTCAAATCTTCCCTAAAAGCCCCATATATATAGGAGGAGGGAGGGGAACCTTGCCTTGGGGTCCAAGGGATCCCCAAGGGGTCGGCCGAGCCAGGGGGGAGGACCCTCCCCCCCCAAACCGAGTTGGACTAGGTTTGGTGGGAGGGAGTCCTTCCCCTTTCCCACTTCCTCCCTTTTTTTTTTTTCTTTTCTCCTTTGATTTTTATCCTTGGCGCATAGGGCACTTGTGGGCTGTCCCACCAGCCCACTAAGGGCTGGTGTGGCTCCCCAAATGCCTATGGGCTTCCCCGGGGTGGGTTGCCCCCCCCGGTGAACTCCCGGAACCCATTCGTCATTCCCGGTACATTCCCGGTAACTCCGAAAACCTTCCGGTAATCAAATGAGGTCATCCTATATATCAATATTCGTTTCCGGACCATTCCGAAAACCCTCGTGACGTCCGTGATCTCATTCGGGACTCCGAACAACATTCGGTAACCAACCATATAACTCAAATACGCATAAAACAACGTCGAACCTTAAGTGTGCAGACCCTGCGGGTTCGAGAACTATGTAGACATGACCCGAGAGACTCCTCGGTCAATATCCAATAGCGGGACCTGGATGCCCATATTGGATCCTACATATTCTACGAAGATCTTATCGTTTGAACCTCAGTGCCAAGGATTCGTATAATCCCGTATGTCATTCCCTTTGTCCTTCGGTATGTTACTTGCCCGAGATTCGATCGTCAGTATCCGCATACCTATTTCAATCTCGTTTACCGGCAAGTTTCTTTACTCGTTCCGTAATACAAGATCCCGCAACTTACACTAAGTTACATTGCTTGCAAGGCTTGTGTGTGATGTTGTATTACCGAGTGGGCCCCGAGATACCTCTCCGTCACACGGAGTGACAAATCCCAGTCTTGATCCATACTAACTCAACTAACACCTTCGGAGATACCTGTAGAGCATCTTTATAGTCACCCAGTTACGTTGCGATGTTTGATACACACAAAGCATTCCTCCGGTGTCAGTGAGTTATATGATCTCATGGTCATAGGAATAAATACTTGACACGCAGAAAACAGTAGCAACAAAATGACACGATCAACATGCTACGTCTATTAGTTTGGGTCTAGTCCATCACGTGATTCTCCCAATGACGTGATCCAGTTATCAAGCAACAACACCTTGTTCATAATCAGAAGACACTGACTATCATCGATCAACTGGCTAGCCAACTAGAGGCATGCTAGGGACGGTGTTTTGTCTATGTATCCACACATGTAAATGAGTCTTCATTCAATACAATTATAGCATGGATAATAAACTATTATCTTGATACAGGAATTATAATAATAACTATACTTTTATTATTGCCTCTAGGGCATAATTCCAACAGTCTCCCACTTGCACTAGAGTCAATAATCTAGCCCTCACATCACTATGTGAATTACATTGTAATAAATCTAACACCCATACAGTTCTGGTGTCGATCATGTTTTGGCCGTGGAAGAGGTTTAGTCAGCGGGTCGGCTACATTCAGATCCGTGTGCACTTTGCATATATTTACGTCCTCCTCCTCGACGTAGTCGCGGATGAGGTTGAAGCATCGTTTGATGTGTCTGGTCTTCTTGTGAAACCTTGGTTCCTTTGCCAGGGCAATGGCACCAGTGTTGTCGCTGAACAAGGTTATTGGATCCAGTGCACTAGGCACTACTCCAAGATCTGTCATGAACTGCTTCATCCAGACACCCTCCTTAGCCGCCTCCGAGGCAGCCATGTACTCTGCTTCACATGTAGAATCTGCTACGATGCTTTGCTTGGAACTGCACCAGCTTACTGCACCCCCATTAAGAATAAATACGTATCCGGTTTGCGACTTAGAGTCGTCCGGATCTGTGTCAAAGCTTGCATCGACGTAACCTTTTACGGCGAGCTCTTCGTCACCTCCATACACGAGAAACATCTCCTTAGTCCTTTTCAGGTACTTCAGGATATTCTTGACCGCCGTCCAGTGATCCACTCCTGGATTACTCTGGAACCTACCTGCCATACTTATGGCCAGGCTAACATCCGGTCTAGTGCACAGCATCGCATACATGATAGAACCTATGGCCGAAGCATAGGGGACGGAGCGCATATGCTCTCTATCTTCATCAGTTGCTGGGCACCGAGTCTTACTCAATCTCGTACCTTGTAACACTGGCAAGAACCCCTTCTTGGACTGTTCCATTTTGAACCTCTTCAAAACTTTATCAAGGTATGTGCTTTGTGAAAGTCCTATCAGGCGTTTTGATCTATCCCTATAGATCTTAATGCCTAGTATGTAAGCAGCTTCTCCTAGGTCCTTCATAGAGAAACTTTTATTCAAGTAACCTTTTATGCTGTCCAAAAGCTCTACGTTGTTTCCAATCAGTAATATGTCATCCACATACAATATTAGAAACGCCACAGAGCTCCCACTCACTTTCTTGTAAATACAAGATTCTCCAACCACTTGTATAAACCCAAATGCTTTGATCACCTCATCAAAGCGTTTGTTCCAACTCCGAGATGCTTGCACCAGTCCATAAATGGATCGCTGGAGCTTGCACACCTTGTCAGCATTTTTAGGATCGACAAAACCTTCGGGTTGCATCATATACAACTCTTCCTTAAGGAAACCGTTAAGGAACGCCGTTTTGACATCCATCTGCCAGATTTCATAATCGAAAAATGCAGCTATTGCCAACATGATTCTGACGGACTTAAGCATCGCTACGGGTGAGAAAGTCTCATCGTAGTCAACTCGTGGAACTTGTGAAAAACCCTTTGCCACAAGTCGAGCTTTATAAATGGTCACATTACCGTCAGCGTCCGTCTTCTTCTTAAAGATCCATTTGTTCTGAATAGCCTTGCGGCCCTCAGGTAGTATCTCCAAAGTACACACTTTGTTCTCAGACATGGATCCTATCTCGGATTTCATGGCTTCTAGCCATTTGTTGGAATCTAGGCCCACCATTGCTTCTTCATAATTTGCAGGTTCATTGTTGTCTAACAACATGATTGATAAGACGGGATTACCGCACCACTCTGGAGCAGCGCGTGATCTCGTCGACCTGCGTGGTTCAACAGAAACTTGAACTGGAGTTTCATGATCATCATCATTAACTTCCTCCTCAACCGGCGTCGCAACGACAGAGGTTTCCCCTTGCCCTGCGCCACCATCCAGAGGGATGAGAGGTTCGACCAGCTCGTCAAGTTCTATCTTCCTCCCACTCAATTCTCTCGAGAGAAACTCCTTCTCGAGAAAAGTTCCGTTCTTAGCAACAAACACTTTGCCCTCGGATTTGAGATAGAAGGTGTACCCAACTGTCTCTTTTGGATAACCTATGAAGACGCACTTTTCCGCTTTGGGTTCCAGCTTTTCAGGTGAAGCTTTTTGACATAAGCATCACATCCCCAAACTTTAAGAAACGACAACTTTGGTCTTTTGCCATACCACAGTTCGTATGGTGTCGTCTCAACGGATTTCGATGGTGCCCTATTTAAAGTGAATGCTGCTGTTTCTAATGCATAACCCCAAAATGATAACGGCAAATCAGTAAGAGACATCATAGATCGCACCATCTCTAACAAAGTACGATTACGACGTTCGGACACACCATTACGCTGTGGTGTTCCAGGCGGTGTTTACTGCGAAACAATTCCACATTGTCTTAAGTGAGTACCAAACTCGAAACTCAGATATTCACCCCCACGATCAGACCGTAGGAACTTGATCTTCTTGTTACGATGATTTTCCACTTCACTCTGAAATTGCTTGAACTTTTCAAATGTTTCAGACTTGTGCTTCATCAAGTAGACATAACCATATCTACTTAAATCGTCAGTGAAGGTGAGAAAATAACGATATCCGCCGCGTACCTCCACGCTCATTGGACCACACACATCGGTATGTATGATTTCCAACAAGTCACTTGCACGCTCCATTGTTCCGGAGAACGGAGTTTTAGTCATCTTGCCCATGAGGCATGGTTCGCACGTGTCAAGTGAATCAAAGTCAAGTGACTCCAAAAGTCCATCAGCATGGAGTTTCTTCATGCGCTTTACACCAATATGACCCAAGCGGCAGTGCCAAAAAAATATGGCGCTATCATTGTTTACTCTAACTCTTTTGGTCTCAATGTTATGTATATGCGTATCGCTATCAAGATTCATTATGAACAATCCTCTCACATTCGGTGCATGACCATAAAAGATGTTACTCATAGAAATAGAACAACCATTATTCTCAGACTTAAAAGAGTAACCGTCTCGCAATAAACAAGATCCAGATATAATGTTCATGCTCAACGCAGGCACTAAATAACAATGATTTAAGTTCATCACTAATCCCGATGGTAGTTGAAGTGACACTGTGCCGACGGCGATTGCATCAACCTTGGAACCGTTTCCTACGCGCATCGTCACTTCGTCTTTCGCCAGCCTTCGTCTATTCCGCAGTTCCTGTTTCGAGTTGCAAATGTGAGCAACAGAACCGGTATCAAATACCCAGGCACTACTACGAGAGCCGGTTAAGTACACATCAATAACATGTATATCAAATATACCTGATTTTTCTTTGCCCGCCTTCTTATCTGCCAGATACTTGGGGCAATTGCGCATCCAGTGACCCATACCCTTGCAATAGAAGCACTCTGTTTCAGGCTTAGGTCCAGCTTTGGGTTTCTTCGGCGGATTGGCAACAGGCTTGCCGCTCTTCTTCGAATTGCCCTTCTTGCCTTTGCCGTTTCTCTTGAAACTAGTGGTCTTGCTCACCATCAACACTTGATGCTCTTTACGGAGTTCAGACTCTGCGACTTTCAGCATCGCAAACAACTCGCCGGGAGACTTGTTCATCCCTTGCATGTTGTAGTTCAACACAAAGCCTTTATAGCTTGGCGGCAGTGATTGAAGGATTCTGTCAGTGATAGCTTCTGGAGTTCAATCCCCAGTTCAGCTAGACGGTTTGAGTACCCAGACATTTTGAGCACATGTTCACTGACAGACGAGTTTTCCTCCATCTTGCAAGCATAGAATTTATCGGAGGTCTCATACCTCTCGATCCGGGCGTTCTTTTGAAAGATAAACTTCAACTCCTGGAACATCTCAAATGCTCCATGACGCTCAAAGCGACGTTGAAGTCCCGGTTCTAAGCCATACAAGACTGCACATTGAACTATTGAGTAGTCCTCCTTACGTGCCAACCAAGCGTTCTTAACATCCTGATCAGCCGTAGCGGGTGGTTCATCTCCTAGCGCAGCATTAAGGACATAATCCTTCTTTCCAGCTTGTAAGATTAGCTTAAGATTACGAGCCCAGTCTACAAAGTTGCTTCCATCATCTTTCAACTTAGCTTTCTCTAGGAACGTATTAAAATTCAGGATGACACTTGCGTGAGCCATGATCTACAACACAAATATATTCAAAGTGGACTTAGACTATGTTCAAGATAATTAGAGTTCAACTTAATCAAATTATATGCTAAACTCCCACTCAAAAAGTACATCTCTCTAGTCATTTGAGTGGTTCATGATCCACTTACACTATCCCAAGTCCGATCATCACGTGAGTTGAGTATAGTTTCAGTGGTAAGCATCCCTATGCTAATCATATCAACTATATGATTCATGATCGACCTTTCGGTCTCATGTGTTCCGAGGCCATGTCTGCACATGCTAGGCTCGTCAAGCTTAACCCGAGTGTTCCGCGTGCGCAACTGTTTTGCACCCGTTGTATGTGAACGTTGAGTCTATCACACCCGATCATCACGTGGTGTCTCGAAACGACGAACTGTAGCAACGGTGCACAGTCGGGGAGAACACAATTTCGTCTTGAAATTTTAGTGAGAGATCACCTCATAATGCTACCGTCTTTCTAAGCAAAATAAGGTGCATAAAAGGATTAACATCACATGCAATTCATAAGTGACATGATATGGCCATCATCACGTGCTTCTTGATCTCCATCACCAAAGCACCGGCACGATCTTCTTGTCACCGGCGCCACACCATGATCATCCATCAACGTGTTGCCATCGTGGTTGTCGTGCTACTTATGCTATTACTACTAAAGCTACATCCTAGCAAAATAGTAAACGCATCTGCAAGCACATATGTTAGTATAAAAACAACCCTATGGCTCCTGCCGGTTGCCGTACCATCGACGTGCAAGTCGATATTTCTATTACAACATGATCATCTCATACATCCAATATATCACATCACATCGTTGGCCATATCACATCACAATCATACCCTGCAAAAACAAGTTAGACGTCCTCTAATTTTGTTGTTGCATGTTTTACGTGGTGACCAAGGGTATCTAGTAGGATCGCATCTTACTTACGCAAACACCACAACGGAGATATATGAGTTGCTATTTAACCTCATCCAAGGACCTCCTCGGTCAAATCCGATTCAACTAAAGTTGGAGAAACCGTCACTTGCCAGTCATCTTTGAGCAAAGGGGGTTACTCGTAACGATGAAACCAGTCTCTCGTAAGCGTACGAGTAATGTCGGTCCAAGCCGCTTCAATCCAACAATACCGCGGAATCAAGAAAAGACTAAGGAGGGCAGCAAAACGCACATCACCGCCCACAAAACCTTTTGTGTTCTACTCGAGAAGACATCTACGCATGAACCTAGCTCATGATGCCACTGTTGGAGAACGTCGCATGGGAAACAAAAATTTTCCTACGCGCATGAAGACCTATCATGGTGATGTCCATCTACGAGAGGGGATGAGTGATCTACGTACCCTTGTAGATCGCACAACAGAAGCGTTAGAGAACGCGGTTGATGTAGTGGAACGTCCTCACGTCCCTCGATCCGCCCCGCGAACAATCCCGCGATCAGTCCCACGATCTAGTACCGAACGGACGGCACCTCCGCGTTCAGCACACGTACAGCTCGACGATGATCTCGGCCTTCTAGATCCAGCAAGAGAGATAGAGAGGTAGAAGAGTTCTCCGGCAGCGTGACGGCGCTCCGGAGGTTGGTGATGATCTCGTCTCAGCAGGGCTCTGCCCGAGCTCCGCAGAAACGCGATCTAGAGGAAAAACTATGGAGGTATGTGGTCGGGCAGCCGTGAGAAAGTCGTCTCAAATCTGCCCTAAAAGCCCCATATATATAGGAGGAGGGAGGGGAACCTTGCCTTGGGGTCCAAGGGATCCCCAAGGGGTCGGCCGAGCCAGGGGGGAGGACCCTCCCCCCCCAAACCGAGTTGGACTAGGTTTGGTGGGAGGGAGTCCTTCCCCTTTCCCACTTCCTCCCTTTTTTTTTTCTTTTCTCCTTTGATTTTTATCCTTGGCGCATAGGGCACTTGTGGGCTGTACCACCAGCCCACTAAGGGCTGGTGTGGATCCCCAAATGCCTATGGGCTTCCCCGGGGTGGGTTGCCCCCCCCCGGTGAACTCCCGGAACCCATTCGTCATTCCCGGTAACTCCGAAAACCTTCCGGTAATCAAATGAGGTCATCCTATATATCAATCTTCGTTTCCGGACCATTCCGGAAACCCTCGTGACGTCCGTGATCTCATCCGGGACTCCGAACAACATTCGGTAACCAACCATATAACTCAAATACGCATAAAACAACGTCGAACCTTAAGTGTGCAGACCCTACGGGTTCGAGAACTATGTAGACATGACCCGAGAGACTCCTCGGTCAATATCCAATAGCGGGACCTGGATGCCCATATTGGATCCTACATATTATACGAAGATCTTATCGTTTGAACCTCAGTGCCAAGGATTCGTATAATCCCGTATGTCATTCCCTTTGTCCTTCGGTATGTTACTTGCCCGAGATTCGATCGTCAGTATCCGCATACCTATTTCAATCTCGTTTACCGGCAAGTCTCTTTACTCGTTCCGTAATACAAGATCCCGCAACTTACACTAAGTTACATTGCTTGCAAGGCTTGTGTGTGATGTTGTATTACCGAGTGGGCCCCGAGATACCTCTCCGTCACACGGAGTGACAAATCCCAGTCTTGATCCATACTAACTCAACTAACACCTTCGGAGATACCTGTAGAGCATCTTTATAGTCACCCAGTTACGTTGCGATGTTTGATACACACAAAGCATTCCTCCGGTGTCAGTGAGTTATATGATCTCATGGTCATAGGAATAAATACTTGACACGCAGAAAACAGTAGCAACAAAATGACACGATCAACATGCTACGTCTATTAGTTTGGGTCTAGTCCATCACGTGATTCTCCCAATGACGTGATCCAGTTATCAAGCAACAACACCTTGTTCATAATCAGAAGACACTGACTATCATCGATCAACTGGCTAGCCAACTAGAGGCATGCTAGGGACGGTGTTTTGTCTATGTATCCACACATGTAAATGAGTCTTCATTCAATACAATTATAGCATGGATAATAAACTATTATCTTGATACAGGAATTATAATAATAACTATACTTTTATTATTGCCTCTAGGGCATAATTCCAACACTTCTTGTGACCTGTGCCACACCATGGTCTCCATCATCATGACCTCCATCATCGTGCCGCCATCGAGGTTGTCATGTTATCTATGCTATTACTACTAAAGCTACAACCTAGCAATATACTAAACGCATCTGCAAACAAAAACTTTAGTTTAAAGACAACCTATGGCTCATGCCGATTGCCGTAGCATCAAGGTGCAAGTCGATATTAACTATTACAACATGATCATCTCATACAACCAATATATCACATCACGTCATTGGCCATATAATATCACAAGCATGTTGGGGAACGTCGCATGGGAAACAAAAAATTTCCTGCGCGCACGAAGACCTATATTGGTGATGTCCATCTACGAGAGGGGATTTCCGATCTACGTACCCTTGTAGATCGCACAGCAGAAGCATTAGTGAACGCGGTTGATGTAGTGGAACGTCCTCATGTCCCTCGATCCGCCCCGCGAACCGTCCCACGAACCGTCCTGGGATCCGTCCCACGATCTAGTGCCGAACGGACAGCACCTCCGCGTTCAGCACACGTACATCTCGACGATGATCTTGGCCTTCTTGA
The DNA here is from genome assembly GCF_904849725.1 of Hordeum vulgare subsp. vulgare. Taxonomy (NCBI): domain Eukaryota; kingdom Viridiplantae; phylum Streptophyta; class Magnoliopsida; order Poales; family Poaceae; genus Hordeum; species Hordeum vulgare. The sequence goes on along the minus strand of NC_058519.1, from coordinate 618,171,495 downwards.
TCCAGCAATAGAGACGGAGAGGTAGATGAGTTCTCCAGCAGCGTGATGGCGCTCCGGAGGTTGGTGGTGATCTAATCTCAGCAGGGCTCCGCCCGAGCTCCGCAGAAACGCGATCTAGAGGAAAAACCGTGGAGGTATGTGGTCGGGCTGCCATGGCAAAAGTTGTCTCAAATCAGCCATAATACCTCAGTATATATAGGAGGGAGGGGGAGGGAAGAGGCAGCCTCAAACCCTCAAGGTTTGGCCGAAATTGGAGGTGGAGGAGTCCTACTCCAATCCTACTTGGAGTAGGATTCCACCTTCCCACTTGGAAACTCTTTCCACCTTGTGTTTTTCCTTCTCAAACCTTATGGGCCTTAGTGGGAACTTATTCCAGCCCACTAGGGGTTGGTTTATCTCTTCCCATAGCCCATGAGACCCCTTGGGGCGTGACACCCCTCCCGATGGTCCCCGGCACCCCTCCCGGCACTCCCAGTACACTACCGATGAGCCCGAAACTTTTCCGGTAATGCACGAAAACCTTCCGATAACCAAATGAGGTCATCCTATATATCAATCTTCGTTTCCAGACCATTCCGGAAACCCTCGTGGCGTCCGTGATCTCATCCGGGACTCCGAACAACATTCGGTAACCAACCATATAACTCAAATACGCATAAAACAACGCCGAACCTTAAGTGTGCAGACCCTGCGGGTTCGAGAACTATGTAGACATGACCAGAGAGACTCCTCGGTCAATATGCAATAGCGGGACCTGGATGCCCATATTGGATCCTACATATTCTACGAAGATCTTATCGTTTGAACCTCAGTGCCAAGGATTCATATAATCCCGTATGTCATTCCCTTTGTCCTTCGGTATGTTACTTGCCCGAGATTCGATCGTCAGTATTCGCATACCTATTTCAATCTCGTTTACTGGCAAGTCTCTTTACTCGTTCCGTAATACAAGATCCCTCAACTTACACTAAGTCACATTGCTTGCAAGGCTTGTGTGTGATGTTGTATTACCGAGTGGGCCCCGAGATACCTGTCCGTCATACGGAGTGACAAATCCCAGTCTTGATCCATACTAACTCAACGAACACCTTCGGAGATACCTGTAGAGCATCTTTATAGTCACCCAGTTACGTTGTGACGTTTGATACACACAAAGCATTCCTCCGGTGTCAGTGAGTTATATGATCTCATGGTCATAGGAACAAATACTTGACACGCAGAAAACAGTAGCAACAAAATGACACGATCAACATGCTACGTCTATTAGTTTGGGTCTAGTCCATCACATGATTCTCCTAATGATGTGATCCCGTTATCAAGTAACAACACTTGCCTATGGCCAGGAAACCTTGACCATCTTTGATCAACGAGCTAGTCAACTAGAGGCTTACTAGGGACAGTGTTTTGTCTATGTATCCACACAAGTATTGTGTTTCCAATCAATACAATTATAGCATGGATAATAAACGATTATCATGAACAAAGAAATATAATAATAACTAATTATTATTGCCTCTAGGGCATATTTCCAACAAAGCATACCCTGCAAAAACAAGTTAGACGTCCTCTAATTTGTTGTTGCATGTTTTACGTGGCTGCTATGGGTATCTAGTATGATCGCATCTTACTTACGCAAAAACCACAACGGCGTTGTGCAAATTGCTATTTAACCTCTCTCCAAGGACCGCCTCGGTCAAAACCAATTCAACTAAAGTTGAAGAAACTGACACCCGCCAGTCATCTTTATGCAATGAGTTGCATGTTAGTCGATGAAACCCGTCTCTCGTAAGCGTACGAGTAATGTTGGTCCGGGCCGCTTCAATCCAACAATACCGCCGAATCGAGAAAAGACTAAGGAGGGCAGCAAATTGAACATCAACGTCCACAAAACCTTTTGTGTTCTACTCGAGATAACATCTACGCATGAACCTAGCTCATGATGCCACTGTTGGGGAACGTAGCATGGGAAACAAAACAATTCCTACGCACACGGAGACCTATCGTGGTGATGTCCATCTACGAGAGGAGATTAGATCTAGGTACCCTTGTAGATCGCTAAGCGGGAAGCATTAAGAAATGTGGTTGATGTAGTGGTACAGCTTCGTGATTCAAATCACCGTCGTCCCACGATCCGTTCCGATCTAGCGCCGAACGGACGACACCTCCGCGTTCAGCACACATACAGCTCGATGACGATCTCGGCCTTCTTGATCCAGCAAGAGAGATGGAGAAGTAGATGAGTTATCCAGCAGCGTGACGGTGCTCCGGTGGTGGTGATGATCTACTCCTGTAGGGCTCCGCCCGAGCTCCGCAAAAATCCGATCTAGAGGTAAAACTACGTGGTATAGGTTTGAGTTGCGCGTGGGAAAGTTGTGTCACAAAAGACCTAAAACCACGAGTATATATAGGAGGAGGGGAGGGTCTAGCCTTGGGGCTCAAGGAGTCCCTTCGTGCATCGGCCGAAGGGAGAGGAGGACTCCTACTTCGATTCGGTTTGGGGAAGGAGGAGTCCTCCTCTTCCTTCCCACCTCCCTCTTTCCTTTTTTTCTTCTTTCCTTTGGTTTTTTTCCTTTGTGGCGCCATGGACCTATTGTGCTGGCCTCACCATCCCACTAAGGGCTGGTGCGCCACCCTAGGGTCACTAGGCTCACTCCCGGGTGGGTGGGCCTCTCCCGGTGAATACCCGGAACCCATTCGTCACTCCCGGTACACTGCTGGTAATGCCCGAAATTTTCCGGTGACCAAATGAAACCATCCTATATATCAATCTTCGTTTCCGGACCATTCCGGAAACCCTCGTGACGCTCGTGATCTCATCCGGGACTCCGAACAACATTCGGTAACCACACATATAACTCAACTATACTAAAACATCATCGAACCTTAAGTGTGCAGACCCCGCGGGTTCGAGAACTATGTAGACATGACCCGAGACACTCCTCGGTCAATATCCAATAGTGGGACCTGGATGCCCATATTGAATCCTACATATTCTCCGAATATATTATCGGTTGAACCTTAGTGCCAAGGAGTCATATAATCCTGTATGTCATTCCCTTTGTCCTTCGGTATGTTACTTGCCCGAGATTCGATCGTCGGTATCCGCATACCTATTTCAATCTGTTACCGGCAAGTCTCTTTACTCGTTCCTTAATACAAGATCCCGTGACTTATACTTAGTCACATTGCTTGCAAGGCTTGTTTGTGATGTTGTATTACCGAGTGGGCTCCGAGATACCTTTCCGTCACACGAAGTGACAAATCACAGTCTTGATCCATACTAACTCAACGGACACCTTCGGAGATACCTGTAGAGCACCTTTATAGTCACCATTTATGTTGTGATGTTTGATACACACAAGGTATTCCTCCGGTGCCAGTGAGTTATATGATCTCATGGTCATAGGAATAAATACTTGACACGCAGAAAACAATAACAACAAAATGACACGATCACATGCTAAGTTCATAGTTTGGGTCTAGTCCATCACATGATTCTCCTAATGATGTGATCCAGTTATCAAGTGACAACACCTGCATATAGTCAGAAAACCTTGACTATCCTTGATCAACTGGCTAGCCAACTAGAGGCTTGCTAGGGACATTGTTTTGTCTATGTATCCACACATGTATCTATGTTTTCATTCAATACAATTATAGCATGGATAATAAACGATTATCTTGAAACGGGAAATATGATAATAACTATTTTATCATTGCCTCTAGGGCATATTTCCAACAGAAAGTGATTGTGGATCTCCCATGTCTATGGGACTTCATTCGCACAGAAATAACTCACGTGCATAACTCCTATCCCGCGAGTCATCTATCTTCTATTCCTAGATTGCGGGGTGTCTTCATAGTTCTCATCCATGAATTGTGATCTGTCTAAGACAATAACTAGAGACAAGATAGTGAGTACTTTTGAATGTAATCGCAAAGCTCATGAACAAAAGATATAATAAAGGAGGCATAATGCATGAAGTAAAATTTTAATTGTATTCAATATTATTATAACATGACACGAGGTTAATTAAAGAGTCGTGTTATGCAAGTACTTTATTCGTACAGAAAATGAAGTTTGGACAAATATAAATAATCATATTGTCACCAAAATTTTAAAATGGGTTTCACTAGGTAGAACCGTCCCAAGGAACCTAAAAGAAAGTATTAAAAGAATGCCACAATCGACAACACTTAAAAGGCTTATATTGAATATAACAACAAGAGTATCGAGGAGGTAGGACCTTCCCAAGAGATACACAACAATTCATATAAGAGAAAATATTAGTCCATATCAACATTTGTGATAATATTCATACATCATACTTCATAATAAATTTCCTTGTTTAATTAATTCCCCCGAAGACCAACACTAAGACTAACATTTGACCCTTCCGAGATTGTAGTCCTTAACTGTGGACAGGACTATTAGAATAGGTCTTATACTTTGCACAGGTTGTACTCTTTACCTACAAGTAAAGGATTTCTTTAGTAAACCCCGAGACATGAAATAGTTTTGATTATAGTCTTTGGATTGAAAACACACCTAACCATCACACACCACCTTAACTTTCCCAATGTCCGGAATCAACCAAGGAATATCCAAGAAAAGCTCTAAGTTGGGGAGACTCCAATCTCAAATAACATGGGATAACAATTTATACCACGTGCAAACTAAGGGTGCCCCCCTCTCGGCCTCAGCGGGAAACACACATGCCCCCTGACCAAGTGACATGCCTACAAGAGGCCTTTGGTATCTTCGACTATGGCCTCTCTGTATGGTGTGTGGAGGAAAGGGATTAACAACTTAGTGAACCGTACCCTACGTGTGGCAGCACTAGTCAAGTATGAGGGTTACCGAAACAAGACTCGGTCTACTGTCGACCCATGACGTTTAAGTTTCGTGCAGTGGTTAGCACAACATAATCCCTTGGTAGTTCCCAACACGGCCACCACCTGGCATTTCCTAACATGCCCTCACTTATCATTCTCGTCACACGAGATTTTTGTCTCACAGTCACTTTTTCTCGTGACTAATTCTTTCATGCAGATTAATAACCACATCCACATATATACCATGTTTAAGTGACGACAAGTACTTTACAGGAACCCACACATGTATATAATATCATTATGCAAATTTCATTTCAATTAACCTAATGTATGATCCAAATATTCTAGCAAACAATTACCCAACATTCATCATATCAAGGGTTCAAGATGCTTGCCTTGAGAATTGATACGTCTCCAACGCATCGATAATTTATGAACTATTCATGACATATTTACCTATGTTTACAATATTTTTATATGGTTTTGATGCATTTTATATTATTTCATTACAACTAAACTCGACTGGCATTGTTTTTAGCAGAATTATCATGGTGGTGTTTTTATGTAGAAAATAGAAGTTCTCGGAATCGCCCGAAACTTATTGATGATTTTTTCTGGACAATATGAGTAATACCGGAGCGAAGAACCACGAGAGGGGGGCCACAAGACAACAGGGTGCGCCCACCCCACCTAGCACGCCCTGGTAGCTTGTGGGCTCCTCGTGGCTCCGGTTAGGATGATACCAACACCAAAAAATCCTATATATACAGAAATCCTCAGAAATAAACCTAGAACTCATGCTCTAACGCCGTAAGCCTCTATACCGAAGAAAACTCATTTGGAGCCCTATTTGGTCACCCTGTCGGAGGGGACAATCATCACTGGAGGCCATATTCATCATACCGACAGTGTCCATGATGAGCAGGGAGTAGTTCACCCTCGGGGCTGAGGGTATGTACCAATAGCTATGTGTTTGATCTCTCTCTCTCTCTCTCTCTTTCCCTCTCTCTCTCTCGTGTTCTTGAGATGTCAAGATCTTGATGTATCATGAACTTTATTAATATAGTTGGATCATATGGTGTTCTATCGTTTCTATCTTGATGTGATGATTTCAATGTTTCCCTTTGAGAGTTTGTTATGTCGGATTGAATATTGGATTTGAGATCACTTGATGTATATCTTGCATGTGGATACCCGTGGTCATAATGGGGTGGTCTATTGATTCAGTTGATATATGTTTTGGTACTCAACTCGCTGATTCCCGAGGTGACATTGGGGTAATCTATGCATAGGGGTTGATACAGACTCTTGTCCTACGTTCCCTGATAGAAATCTTAGGCTACTCTCTAAAGTTCTTTGTGTTGGATTGAATATGATGAATCTGAAATAGTTTGATGCATGTCTGATAATTAGCCCACGGATACTTGTGGTGACATTGGAGTATCTAGATGATATTAGGGTTGATTGATATGTATCATTGGTGTTATTTTAGTACGAAATAAAGGGATGTTTGTGACACCTATAGAAATAGCCCAATAGATTGATCAGAAGGGTAACTTTGAGGTGGTTCTACTACCTACAACAATTTCATCATATGTTCTCTACTACTTATGAACTTTGGAGTTATTATTTGTTGCACTTTGATGGATGATCATATGACTCTATTATATTAGCATTGTTGAGAGATTGCACTAGTGAAAGTATTAACCCTAGGACTTATTTCCAAGCATTTATACAAAGTTTTGTCGTTGTTTGCCACTTGCTACCTTGTTGTTTCTATTTATTCAGATTATAAAAATCTATTTCTACTATCCGTACTACACGTGTATCACCATATGCTCACCGAACTAGTGCACCTATATAATTTACCATTATATTGAGTGTGTTGGGGACACAAGAGATTTTATGTATTTGATTGAAGGATTGTTTGAGAGAGATTATCTTCATCCGACACCTCCCACGGATTGATAAACCTTAGGTCATCCACTTGAGAAAAATTTGCTTATGTCCTACAAAACTCTACACTTGGAGGTCCAACAACGTCTACAAGAAATAAAGTTGCGTAGTAGAGATCAAGCTATTTTCTGGCGCTGTTATCACGGAGGTGACTGCTTGAAGGTATATCTTTAGATCTTGTAGATAACCTTTTAGATTATTGTTTTTCACTAGTTTGGTTTTATAAAAAAGACTATAAAAATGGAATTTAGGTTGCCTCAATTTATTTGCATTTATAATGTCTTTCATGAAACTGATGGGTCGGAAAAATTGTGCTAAACTAGTAGAGGAATAAAATGGTTAATATGAATTCCTTGGATGATGAGCATGATAGTAAGATTGCTAGTACGAATTCTACGAATTTCCATTATGCTAATGATGATTGCACTAGTCACGATAAAAATATTTCCTATAATCATGTCAATTTTTATGGAGTGAATAAAATATGTGAAGACATGCCATATAGGGATGATAGATTTTGTAAGAAGCATAAACATGATCAAACTAATTGGTGGCTTAAAGTGATAGATGAATTTGCCACAAGATTATGCTCTCTTAATCCCATTACTTGTGAACTTTGCAATAGGGTTGGCCATCTTAATTCCAATGCATACATATTCATGCTCAAATTGTTTCCAAATATTGTGATAATTTGGTCTCCGGTGAACTCTATAATGAACTTTATTTATTTTGGGGGTGTGAAGACTTGCCACATAGAAATGATTGGTTTGATATATCCCTTATCAGTAATGATAATGAAACTAATCTGCAAGAAGTATATATGTTTTACGTAGTAAATTGCGATGAGAATGATTATATTGCCAACTATAGAAAGTTGGAAAACCAATAGAATCTAAGAGGAATACTAATGAAAGGGTAAAGGTCTCCCAATATCCTCCTACTTTCTCATAATGAATCAGGATGCGTGCAAGGAGGAGCTTCCCATCAAACCAAACTCTTCAATGAGAAAATTGAAAAAATTACTTAAACCCACACAAAATGTGGTAAGTGAGAAGAAGAATAGAAGAAACGGTAAAGGTAAAAAGGTTGAGAATATTATTGCTCCTATCATTATTGAGAATGAATCCGAAAGTAGTATCAACGGTGATACACTTGATGATTATTTTGTTATGCCTATGAGTTGTTGTGATGAGGATGATTGGGAAGATAACGATACTCCTTATAATATTGAAAATATTTTTGGTACTAACTTGGAAATCATGATAATAATTGTTATACTATTGGTGTCATTCATGCTATTGATGATTATGCTAATGATATGCAAACCCACAAGCTTGGGGATGCTATGTTTGATGAAAATGACATGTTTGAGATTTTTTTTGCTGAAAATAATGTTTATCCCAAGCTTGGGGATGCAATTTTGTATGAAGATAACATTTTAGTTCCCCTACTTTCAATGACCAAATTTGTTATGATGATTGCATGCCTCCTATTTACGATGGTTATATTGATGAAAGTGGGTTTGGAAGAGTGTCAACTCTAGGTACTAGTGATCCCACTATTTTGGATGGTGTTGAATATTATTATAATGATAAAACTGAATTTGCAGAGGTCATGACTTAATTTAGTAATGATTCCACTATCTTGAAAGAGGTTTCAATTGATTATGACGAGAACCAAGTTACTACTTATGATGATTATTTTGATGATACTTATGTTATAAAAAGCAGTCATGATTATTATTATGGAACTCGCCACAATTATGAATACCCCTTTTCGGAACATTGATCTTTTAATGTGGAAACAATTTATAGCATTCGAGTAACCTATGATACTCCCACTATTATGTATGAGAAGTTTGCTTGCGGGAAGAGTAATAATTTTTTATGCTTAAGGATCTTGAAAAGAATAATTTATATGTTAGTCATATTGTTGAATTCCGTCATGATGCTACTGAAAATAATTATGAGGGAGGAACTTATGTTTATAGGAATTGTAATAATATCAAGTGTCCTCCCTATGTGTTGAAAATCTTGAAGATATGATTGTTTTGCCTTCCTATGGTAGTTGATTCTTGTTCCCATAAATTATTTTCTCACAAAATCCCAATGCATAGGAAGAGGGTTAGAATTAAATGTGCTTGCCATATGCTTCATTATGCTCCCACTGTGTTTCAATTTATTACTTTTATGTGGGCATCATAGAAATCATCATGCCTAGCTAAAAAGGCTTTAAAGATTAGTGCTTGTTGGGAGACAACCCAATATTTATACTTTCTGTTTTTTGTGTGTTAACATGATTAAGCTACTGTAGTAATCATGTTTTGTGTCTTTCATTTAAATAAGGTGCCAAGTAAAGCCTTTGGGATAGTATGGATACTTGTTTGTTTGATTTTGTGCAAAAACAGAAATTTTTACGTCGGGTGCAGAATTTCTCTGATTTTACTAGAGCATAAAAAAATTCTGAATTTTTTACGCAGTTTTGCTATGAAAATTGTCTACATTTTAGTAATTTTTCAGAATTATTAAAGACATGGAAGTTTGGATTAACTTCAAATCTTCATAAATTATTCTGTTTTTGATAGATTCTCTTTTGCATGCATAGTTTGCGTGTTTTAGTGTTTCCATAGCTTATATTTAGTGAAATAAATTATGGTAATGATGTTGGGGAACGTTGCATGGGAAACAAAATTTTTCCTACGCACACATAAATCTATCTACGGTGATGACCATCTACGAAAGGAGAGATCGGATCCACATACCCTTGTAGATCGCTAGGTGGAAAGCGTTAAGAAACACGGTTCATGTAGTCGAATGTCTTCACGATCAAAACTGCAAGCCGTCCCATGATCCAATCATGATCTAGCGTCGTACAGACGACACCTCCGCGTTCAGCACACGTGCAGCTCAATGACCATCTTCGCCTTCTTGATCTAGCAAGAGAGGCGAAGAGGTAGCTGAATTCTCCGGCAGCACGACGGTGTGACGGTGATGACGGTGGAGCTACTCCAGCAGGGCTTCACCATGCCGTACCAAAATAACTACGGGGTGTCGCGAAGTGGTGGAGGCAGAGAGGGCTGCGCTGTGGCTCGAGGTGCAAAAATCATATCTTCCCTCCATTGTATATAGGAGGGAGGGAGGGGTGGCGCCCTAGGGAAATCCCTAGGGTTTAGGCCGACGCACCAAGAGGAGGAAGGACTCCTCCTCCAATTGGGTTTGGTGGAGGAGGAGTCCTCCTCCTAGTAGGTTTGCCCCACCTCTCTCTCTTTCTCTACTTCGGCCGAATAGGCCCACTTGGGGTGGCCGCCAAGCCCACCAGAGGCTGGTGCGCCACTCTTGGGCCTATTTGGTCTCCTTCCGGGTGGCCCCTCCCGGTGGAACCCAAAAACCCATTCGTCACTCCCGATACTTTACTGGTAATGCCCGAAAACTTTCCGGAAGCCAAAAGTACCTTTCCTATATACCAATCTTCGTCTCCGACCATTCCAGAACTCCTCATGACGTCCGGGATCTCATACGGGACTCAAAACAACATTCGGTTACCAACATTCAAAATCAAACTATACCAAAACGTCACCGAACCTTAAGTATGCACACCTTGCGGGTTCGAGAACTATGTAGACATGACTGAGACACTCTCCGTTCAATATCCAATAGTGGGACCTGGATGTCCATATTGGATCATACATATTCTATGAAGATCTTAATCGGTTCAACCTCTATGTCAAGGATTCAGTTAATCCCGTATAACATTCCCTTTGTCCTTTGGTATGTTACTTGCCCGAGATTCGATCGTTTGTATGTCTATACCTATTTGAATCTCGTTATCGGCAAGTCTCTTTACTTGTTCCGTAATATAAAATCCCGTGGCTAACTCTTTAGACACATTTCTTGCAAGGCTTGTTGTGATGTTGTATTACCGAGTGGGCCCCAAGATACCTCTGTGTCATACGGAGTGACAAATCCAAGTCTTGATCCATGCTAACTCAACGGACACCTTCGGAGATACCTGTAGAGCACCTTTATAGTCACTAAGTTACGTTTGTGACGTTTGATACACACAAGGTTTTTTGCGAGTGTCAGTGATTTACATGATCTCCTAATGATGTGATCCCGTTATCAAGTTACAACACTTGTCTATGGATAGGAAACCTTAACCATCTTTGATCAACGAGCTAGTAAACTAGAGGCTTACTAGGGACAGTGTGTTGTCTATGTATCAACACATGTATGTGAGTTTCCATTTAATACAATTCTAGCATGGATAATAAACGATTATCTTGAACAAGGAAATATAATAATAACTATTTTATTATTGTCTCTAGGGCTTATTTCCAATAGTCTCCCACTTGCACCAGAGTTAATAATCTAGCTCACATCACTATGTGATTTACAATGTAATGAATCTAACACCCATACAGTTTTGGTGTTGACCATCTTTCGCTCATGGAAGAGGCTTAGTCAACGGGTCTGCAACGTTCAGATTCGTGTGCACTTTGGAAATATTTATGTCCTCCTCTTTGATGTAATCATGGATGGAATTGAAGTGTCGCTTTATGTGTCTGGTCCTCTTGTGAAACCTTGGTTCCTTGGCTAGAGTAATGGCACGAGTGTTGTCACAGAACAGAGTCATTGGATCTAGTGCGCTCGGCACAACTCCAATATCTGTCATGAACTGCTTCATCCAGACACCTTCTTTAGCCGCCTCTGAGGCACCTATGCACTCCGCTTCACATGTAGAATCGGCTACCATGCTCTGCTTGGAACTGCACCAGCTTACCACACCCCCATTAAGAATAAGTACGAATCCGGTTTGTGACTTAGAGTCATCCGGATTAGTGTCCAAGCTTGCCTCGATGTAACCCTTTACGACAAGTTGTTTATCACCTCCATAAATGAGAAACATTTCCTTAGTCCTTTTAAGGTACTTCAGAATATTCTTGACCGCTGTCCAATGGTCCATTCGTGGATTACTTTGAAACCTTCCCGCCATACTTATGGAAAGGCTGACATCAGGTCTTGTGCACAACATTGCATACATGATAGACCCTATGGCTGAAGCATAGGGGACAACACTCATCTTTTCTCTATCTTCTGCAATCACTGGGTATTGAGTCTTACTCAACTTTATACCTTCTAACACACGCAAGAACCCTTTCTTGGATTGTTTCATTTTGAACTTCTTCAAAACTTTGTCAAGGTATGTGCTCTGTGAAAGTCCTATCAAGCGTCTTGATCTATCTCTATAGATCTTGATGCCCAATATGTAAGCAGCTTTTCCTAGGTCCTTCATAGAAAAACTTTTATTCAAATAATCCTTTACGCTTCCCAAAAGATCTATATCATTTCCAATCAGCAATATGTCATCCACATATAATATTAGAAATGCTACAGAGCTCCCACTCACTTTCTTGTAAATACAAGCTTCTGCATAAACTTGTATAAAACTAAACGCCTTGATCACCTCATAAAAGCATTGATTCCAACTCTGAGATGCTTGCACCAGTCAATAAATGGATTGCTAGAGTTTACATACTTTTTCAGCATTCTCAGGATCGACAAAACCTTCCGGTTGGATCATATACAACTCTTCCTTAAGTCAACCGTTAAGGAACGCTGTTTTGACATCCATCTTTCAAATTTCATAATCGAAAAATGCAGCTATTGCTAACATGATTCTGATGGACTTAAGCATCACTACGGGTGAGAAAGTCTCATCGTAGTCAACTCCTTGAACTTGTGAAAAACCCATTGCCACAAGTCGAGCTTTATAGACGGTGATATTACCGTCCGCGTCCGTCTTCGTCTTAAAGATCCATTTATTCTGAATAGCCTTTCGCCCTTCAGGTAATACTTCCAAAGTCCATACTTTGTTTTCATACATAGATCCTATCTCAGATTTCATGGCCTCTTACCATTTTTTGGAATCCGGGCCAACCATTGCTTCTCCATAGCTCGTAGGTTCATTGTTATCTAACAACATGATTGATAAGACAGGGTTGCCGTACCACTCAGGAGCAGTATACGCCCTTGTCGACATATGAGGACCGACAACAACTTGATCTGAAGTTTCATGATCATCATCATTAGCTTCCTCTTAAACTGTTGTAGGTTCCACAGAAACATCTTTCTCTGCTGCGCTACGCTCTGGTTGAAGTAGAGGTTCTATAACCTCGTCAAGTTATATCTTCCTCCCACTCAATTCTTTTGAGAGAAACACTTTCTCAAGAAAAGCTCCATTTTTAGCGACAAACACTTTGTCTTCGGATTTGAGATAGAAGGTGTACCCAACTATCTCTTTTGGGTATCCAGTGAAGATGCACTTTTCCGCTTTGGGTTCCAGCTTTTCAGGCTGAAGTTTTTTGACATAAGCATCACATCCCCAAACTTTAAGAAATGACAACTTTGGCTTCTTGCCAAACCACAGTTCATATGGCGTCGTCTCAATGGATTTTGATGGTGCCCTATTTAAAGTGAATGCGGCTGCCTCTAATGCATAACCCCAAAATGATAACGGAAAATCGGTAAGAGACATCATAGAACGCACCATATCTAATAAGGTACAATTACTACGTTCGGACACACCATTACGCTGTGGTGTTCCAGGCGGTGTCTACTGTGAAACAATTCCACATTGTCTTAAGTGAGTGCCAAACTCATAACTCATAAATTCTCCTCCTCGATCAGATCGTATGAATTTGATCTTCTTCTTACAATGATTTTCAACTTCACTTTGAAATTGCTTGAACTTTCAAACATTCCAGACTTCTGCTTCATCAAGTAAATATAACCATATCTACTCAAATCATCTGTGAAGGTGAGAAAATAACGATAACCACCGGGCACCTCTATGCCCATTGGTCCGCACGCATCAGTATGTATGATCTCCAACAAGTCACTTGCACGCTCCATTGTTTCGGAGAACGGAGTCTTAGTCATCTTGCCCATGAGGCATGGTTCGCATGTGTCAAGTGATTCAAAATCAAGTGACTCCAAAAGTCCATCAGCATCGAGTTTCTTCATGCGTTTTATACCAATATGACCTTGATAACCCACAAGTATAGGGGATCAATTGTAGCCTTTCTCGATAAGTAAGAGTGTCGAACCTAACGAGGAGCTAAAGGAAGGACAAATATTCCCTCAAGTTCTATCGACCACCGATACAACTCTACGCACACTTTACGTTCGCTTTACCTAGAACAAGTATGAAACTATAAGTACTTTGTAGGTGTGATAGGATAGGTTTGAAAGAGAACAAATAACACGTAAATAAAAACTAGGGGCCGAACCTGGGTAAATCTGAGTCCCGCTCCCGTTCAACCCCTTTGAGTTGCCACCAAGGTGTGATGGCTCCGTCAATAAGTCCTTTCACTAGGACATCCGTCGTGACAAAACCACGACACTTGGCGCCCACCGTGGGGCCTATGCACGGTGGAGTTGAGTTCTCGAAAGGAGCCCTACCAGGGTCAGGGAGCTACGCGGGTGGGCTCATGACCCGGAGCCGCCGTGGAAAGTACTATATCGACAACTCGTTGTGGGGGCCCGAGGCCGATTCAATGGAATCCGTCTACAGAGTCCCCTCCGGCAAGGTCAACATCTTCATCGGCATGGTCGGTGCACCCATGCCTGAGCCGGACATCTTCATCGACACCGTCGAGCCGACCAGGTATGTCCGTCCCGTCGCGCCGCCAAGGCGGACGCGCCCGGTTTTCGTCGGCTTCACGCAGGGATCTGATGAGCCAGAGCGATCGGCGACTCAGGAGGCTACGCCGGTCAACTCTAATGACGAGTCATCCATGGGCGACACAAATTCAATTCAGTCCCTACACGAAGGCCGCCTCAGAGATCTGTCGCTGGCGATGGATCCCGAAGTCCTCGACCGGACCCACCGTTAGATCGCCGTATACATGGCGGGTGCAACACAGTCCGAGCAAAACCCTGCAGGCAACAAGGAGGCTGGTGAACCATCCAAAAGCCCAGCTGCGGTCCTGGTGGACCTGTCGGCAGAGATAACAAGGCTTATGGCAACCCCTGTGATGGCAGAAAACCAGGGTACAATAAATGCCGAGTTGGCAAAGCTGCGAGATGAGATGGCGAAGGCCCAACGAGATGCAGAGGCAGAAGCCGCCAGGATTGAGACCCGGCAAGCTCAGATCACTGCGGAGACGGCCCGCTTAAACACCGAGAACTGGCGACTTGAAAGACAGCAGCGCGCGTCCGACGTTGTCCATCGGAGGAGGCATCAGGGGCGTTTACCCCTGGATCTGAACCCTACCCGCCTTTTCGACACGCCGCATACCCCCGGGGCGGGAATCGTTCCAGGGGAGGGCCGGCTCATTCGCCAAACCCGCCGCCTCAGCCATCGAATGATCGCGTTCCCCGTTTCCAGACGCCTCAGGGTCATTTTTCAATCCCATGGACAACGTGCTCGCAGCAACTTGCCACTTGGAGTCCCTTCCGATTTATGGAAACATGATGTTTGCTGTGTATCCATTGCAACAGCGCCAGGTATACTTCTGCTACCTCAAAAAGCTCTCCGGCAACGGCGTCGGAAATTGTTGTGCCAACGGCACCAGGAATCTTTCAGCTACGGCTACGCCTTAAGGGACTTCCTAGGCAAGTATGCAAAGGATTCCCCCGTGGCCTTGGAGCTTTGCGTTGGTGTTCCCTCAAAGCGGAAAGGGTTATGTAGCACAGCGATGGTAAGTATTTCCCTCAGTTTGAGAACCAAGGTATCAATCCGGCGGAAGAGTATCTCAAGATCCTGCACAAACACAAAAGCTTGCACCCAACGCTATGAAGGGGTTGTCAATCCCTTATGGATTGTTTGCCAAGTGAGAACTGAAAGCAACAAAGTAACAAAGCAAAGTAAAAGCGGAGTTGTAAACGATGGATGTAAATAGACCCGGGGGCCGTAGTGTTTACTAGTGGCTTCTCTCATGAAAGCAAGTAGACGGTGGGTGAACAAATTACTGTCGAGCAATTGATAGAACTGTGCAGAGTCGTGACGATATCTATGCAATTATTATTTCTATAGGCATCACGTCCGAAACAAGTAGACCGATACTGTCTGCATCTACTACTATTACTCCACACGTCGACCGCTATCCAGCATGCATCTAGTGTATTAAGTCCATAAGAACAGAGTAACGCCTTAAGCAAGATGACATGATGTAGAGGGATAATCTCAAACCAATGATAAAAACCCCATATTTTTACCCTTGATGGCAACTGCTTGATGTGTGCCTTGCTGCCCCTACTGTCACTCGGAAAGGTCACCACATGGCAGAACCCAAAACCAAGCACTTCTCCCATTGCAAGAATCATAGATCTCGTTGGCCAAACAAAACCCAAGACTCGGAGAGACTTACAAGGATATCAAATCATGCATATAAGAAATTAGCAAAGACTCAAATATATATCATAGATAATCTGATCACAAGTCCACAATTCATCGGATCTCGACAAACACACCGCCAAAGAAGATTACATCGGATAGATCTCCATGAAGATCATGGAGAACTTTGTATTGAAGATCCAAGAGAGAGAAGAAGCCATCTAGCTACTAACTACGGACCCGTAGGTCTGAAGTGAACTACTCACGAGTCATTGGAGGGGCGATGATGATGAAGAAGAAGCCCTCCACCTCCAAAGTCCCCTCCGGCAGGGCGCCGGGAAGGGTCTCCAGATGAGATCTCGCAGAAACGGAAGTTTGCGGCGGTGGAAAAGTATTTTCGAGGCTCCCCTGATTTTTTGCGGAATATTTGGGAATATATAGGCGCAAGATCTAGGTTAGGGGGCGGCCAGGGTGGCCACAAGCTTGCCCACCGCCGCCTCCCCCTGGTGGCGTGGTGGGAGCTTGTGGGCTCCCTGGGGCCCACCTGGCTTGGCCCAAAGGCTCCCTGGTCTTCTTTCGTTCAGGAAAAAATCATTTCGGGGTTTTTATTCCGTTTGGACTCCGTTCCAAAATCAGATCTGAGAAGAGTCAAAAACACGGAAAAACAGGAACTGACACTTGGCACTGAATCAATAAGTTAGTCCCAAACAAGATATAAAAAGGTACATAAAACATACAAAGAAGACAAGATAACAGCGTGAAACCATCAAAAATTATAGATACGTTTGAGACGTATCAAAACACCCCGGCTGGAATAGAAGCGAGAAACGCCATTGAGATGTTGAAAACGGCAGTGGTCCAGAATGCGCAATTCTCACAGAGCCTCGACCGGCTGCACTCCACTCCCTAGGCGAGTCGCACCCGAAGCCGGCCGCAGGATCCACCCGCCGTAACTAGCGGACCGCGGCACCTACCTCAGGGTAACTCGCCCGACCATCGGGATCCTCCCGCCCACAACCCTGTTGGTGCGACGGGCTAGGATCATCAAGGCCACATCCAAACTCACCCAGCATCACTCGGCGGAGGTGGTAGGCACGTCGGGGTGCCGTGTCTGGCCCTTTCCCTGCGCAACGAGAGAATGCCGAAGGACTTCAAAGGACCAAGGAAGGTGCATAACTACACCCCGGATCTTGAGCCGGCATCATGGGTTGAGAGTTATGAACTCGCGATGGACATGCTCGACGTGAGTGAGGCGGTCTGTGCCAGGTACTTCAGAATGATGCTCGAAGGCACAGCACACACTTGGTTGAAAAATTTGCCACCCAACTCCATCTAGACTTGGGTTGAACTGAAGGAGCGTTTCATCAAAAACTTTCGGGGAACTTGCAAACGCCCAATGATGATCGTCGACTTACAACATTGCATCCAGCAACCTGATGAGTCGGCTCATCATTGGACGCGGTGGATTGCAGAAATCATCCACTCGTCGGACGGTATCACGACGGCCCAGGCCGTGCTAATTCTAGAGCAAAATTGCCACTACGAGCCCCTGGTGCAGAAACTGGGGCGACTCAAGCGCAAGGTCTAGGATATGGGCGAATTGATGGATACCCTCACTCGGTACGCCGAAGCAGACGATACTAAAGATCCAGGAGAGGATGGTAGCAAGGCCAGCTCGCCAAGGAAAGGCGAGTCATCCAAGA
Organism: Hordeum vulgare subsp. vulgare; assembly: GCF_904849725.1. Lineage (NCBI taxonomy): Eukaryota > Viridiplantae > Streptophyta > Magnoliopsida > Poales > Poaceae > Hordeum > Hordeum vulgare. Next base: position 618,153,664 of record NC_058519.1, on the reverse strand, counting down.
ATCACTCCCGGTTTCAGGGACGCGCCCACCATAACCATGGTGGAAATGGCAAGAGAAGGCAGCAGGAAGGATCCACCAACACTAACTGTAGGAATTATGCCCTAGAGGCAATAATAAATGTATAGTTACTATTATAATTCCTGTATCAAGATAATAGTTTATTATCCATGCTATAATTGTATTGAATGAAGACTCGTTTACATGTGTGGATACATAGACAAAACACCGTCCCTAGCATGCCTCTAGTTGGCTAGCCAGTTGATCGATGATAGTCAGTGTCTTCTGATTATGAACAAGGTGTTGTTGCTTGATAACTGGATCACGTCATTGGGAGAATCACGTGATGGACTAGACCCAAACTAATAGACGTAGCATGTTGATCGTGTCATTTTGTTGCTACTGTTTTCTGCGTGTCAAGTATTTATTCCTATGACCATGAGATCATATAACTCACTGACACCGGAGGAATGCTTTGTGTGTATCAAACGTCGCAACGTAACTGGGTGACTATAAAGATGCTCTACAGGTATCTCCGAAGGTGTTAGTTGAGTTAGTATGGATCAAGACTGGGATTTGTCACTCCGTGTGACGGAGAGGTATCTCGGGGCCCACTCGGTAATACAACATCACACACAAGCCTTGCAAGCAATGTAACTTAGTGTAAGTTGCGGGATCTTGTATTACGGATCGAGTAAAGAGACTTGCCGGTAAACGAGATTGAAATAGGTATGCGGATACTAACGATCGAATCTCGGGCAAGTAACATACCGAAGGACAAAGGGAATGACATACGGGATTATACGAATCCTTGGCACTGAGGTTCAAACGATAAGATCTTCGTAGAATATGTAGGATCCAATATGGGCATCCAGGTCCTGCTATTGGATATTGACCGAGGAGTCTCTCGGGTCATGTCTACATAGTTCTCGAACCCGCAAGGTCTGCACACTTAAGGTTCGACGTTGTTTTATGCGTATTTGAGTTATATGGTTGGTTACCGAATGTTGTTTGGAGTCCCGGATGATATCACGGACGTCACGAGGGTTTACGGAATGGTCCGGAAACGAAGATTGATATATAGGATGACCTCATTTGATTACCGGAAGGTTTTCGGAGTTACCGGGAATGTACCGGGAATGACGAATGGGTTCCGGGAGTTCACTGGGGGGGGGCAACCCACCCCGGGGATGCCCATAGGCTTTGGGGAGACACACCAGCCCTTAGTGGGCTGGTGGGACAGCCCCAAAGGGGCCTATGCGCCAAGAGAAAGAAAATCAAAGGAAAAGAAAAAAAAAGGAGGGAAGAACTGGGAAGGGAGGGGGACTCCTCCCACCAAACCAAGTCCAACTCGGTTTGGGGGGGGAGTCCTCCCCCCCTTGGCTCGGCCGACCCCTTGGGAGTCCCTTGGACCCCAAGGCAAGGTCCCCCTCCCTCCTCCTATATATATGGGGCTTTTAGGGCAGATTTGAGACGACTTTCTCACGGCTGCCCGACCACATACCTCCATAGTTTTTCCTCTAGATCGCGTTTCTGCGGAGCTCGGGCGGAGCCCTGCTGAGACGAGAACATCACCAACCTCCGGAGCGCCGTCACACTGCCGGAGAAGTCTTCTACCTCTCCGTCTCTCTTGCTGGATCAAGAAGGCCGAGATCATCGTCGAGCTGTACGTGTGCTGAACGCGGAGGTGCCGTCCATTCGGTACTAGATCGTGGGACTGATCGCGGGATTGTTCGCGGGGCGGATCGAGGGACGTGAGGACGTTCCACTACATCAACCGCGTTCTCTAACGCTTCTGCTGTACGATCTACAAGGGTACGTAGATCACTCATCCCCTCTCGTAGATGGACATCACCATGATAGGTCTTCGTGCGCGTAGGAAAAATTTTGTTTCCCATGCGACGTTCCCCAACAGTGGCATCATGAGCTAGGTTCATGCGTAGATGTCTTCTCGAGTAGAACACAAAAGGTTTTGTGGGCGGTGATGTGCATTTTGCTGCCCTCCTTAGTCTTTTCTTGATTCTGCGGTATTGTTGGATTGAAGCGGCTTGGACCGACATTACTCGTACGCTTACGAGAGACTGGTTTCATCGTTACGAGTAACCCCCTTTGCTCAAAGATGACTGGCAAGTGTCGGTTTCTCCAACTTTAGTTGAATCGGATTTGACCGAGGAGGTCCTTGGATGAGGTTAAATAGCAACTCATATATCTCTGTTGTGGTGTTTGCGTAAGTAAGATGCGATCCTACTAGATACCCTTGGTCACCACGTAAAACATGCAACAACAAAATTAGAGGACGTCTAACTTGTTTTTGCAGGGTATGATTGTGATGTGATATGGCCAACGATGTGATGTGATATATTAGATGTATGAGATGATCATGTTGTAATAGAAATATCGACTTGCACGTCGATGGTACGGCAACCGGCAGGAGCCATAGGGTTGTCTTTATACTAACATATGTGCTTGCAGATGCGTTTACTATTTTGCTAGGATGTAGTTTTAGTAGTGATAGCATGAGTAGCACGACAACCACGATGGCAACACGTTGATGGATGATCATGGTGTGGCGCCGGTGACAAGAAGATCGTGCCGGTGCTTTGGTGATGGAGATCAAGAAGCACGTGATGATGGCCATATCATGTCACTTATGAATTGCATGTGATGTTAATCCTTTTATGCACCTTATTTTGCTTAGAACGACGGTAGCATTATGAGGTGATCTATCACTAAAATTTCAAGACGAAATTGTGTTCTCCCCGACTGTGCACCGTTGCTACAGTTCGTCGTTTCGAGACACCACGTGATGATCGGGTGTGATAGACTCAACGTTCACATACAACGGGTGCAAAACAGTTGCGCACGCGGAACACTCGGGTTAAGCTTGACGAGCCTAGCATGTGCAGACATGGCCTCGGAACACATGAGACCGAAAGGTCGATCATGAATCATATAGTTGATATGATTAGCATAGGGATGCTTACCACTGAAACTATACTCAACTCACGTGATGATCGGACTTGGGATAGTGTAAGTGGATCATGAACCACTCAAATGACTAGAGAGATGTACTTTTTGAGTGGGAGTTTAGCATATAATTTGATTAAGTTGAACTCTAATTATCTTGAACATAGTCTAAGTCCACTTTGAATATATTTGTATTGTAGATCATGGCTCACGCAAGTGTCATCCTGAATTTTAATACGTTCCTAGAGAAAGCTAAGTTGAAAGATGATGGAAGCAACTTTGTAGACTGGGCTCGTAATCTTAAGCTAATCTTACAAGCTGGAAAGAAGGATTATGTCCTTAATGCTGCGCTAGGAGATGAACCACCCGCTACGGCTGATCAGGATGTTAAGAACGCTTGGTTAGCACGTAAGGAGGACTACTCAATAGTTCAATGTGCAGTCTTGTATGGCTTAGAACCGGGACTTCAACGTTGCTTTGAGCGTCATGGAGCATTTGAGATGTTCCAGGAGTTGAAGTTTATCTTTCAGAAGAACGCCCGGATCGAGAGGTATGAGACCTCCGATAAATTCTATGCTTGCAAGATGGAGGAAAACTCGTGTGTCAGTGAACATGTGCTCAAAATGTCTGGGTACTCAAACCGTCTAGCTGAACTGGGGATTGAACTCCCGCAAGAAGCTATCACTGACAGAATCCTTCAATCACTGCCGCCAAGCTATAAAGGCTTTGTGTTGAACTACAACATGCAAGGGATGAACAAGTCTCCCGGCGAGTTGTTTGCGATGCTGAAAGTCGCAGAGTCTGAACTCCGTAAAGAGCATCAAGTGTTGATGGTGAGCAAGACCACTAGTTTCAAGAGAAACGGCAAAGGCAAGAAGGGCAATTCGAAGAAGAGCGGCAAGCCTGTTGCCAATCCGCCGAAGAAACCCAAGGCTGGACCTAAGCCTGAAACAGAGTGCTTCTATTGCAAGGGTATGGGTCACTGGAAGCGCAATTGCCCCAAGTATCTGGCAGATAAGAAGGCGGGCAAAGAAAAATCAGGTATATTTGATATACATGTTATTGATGTGTACTTAACCGGCTCTCGTAGTAGTGCCTGGGTATTCGATACCGGTTCTGTTGCTCACATTTGCAACTCGAAGCAGGAACTGCGGAATAGGCGAAGGCTGGCGAAAGACGAAGTGACGATGCGCGTAGGAAACGGTTCTAAGGTTGATGCAATCGCCGTCGGCACAGTGTCACTTCAACTACCATCGGGATTAGTGATGAACTTAAATCATTGTTATTTAGTGCCTGCGTTGAGCATGAACATTATATCTGGATCTTGTTTATTGCGAGACGGTTACTCTTTTAAGTCTGAGAATAATGGTTGTTCTATTTCTATGAGTAACATCTTTTATGGTCATGCACCGAATGTGAGAGGATTGTTCATATTGAATCTCGATAGCGATACACATATACATAACATTGAGACCTAAAGAGTTAGAGTAAATAATGATAGCGCCATATTTTTGTGGCACTGCCGCTTGGGTCATATTGGTGTAAAACGCATGAAGAAACTCCATGTTGATGGACTTTTGGAGTCACTTGACTTTGATTCACTTGACACGTGCGAACCATGCCTCATGGGCAAGATGACTAAGACTCCATTCTCCGGAACGATGGAGCGTGCAAGTGACTTGTTGGAAATCATACATACCGATGTGTGTGGTCCAATGAGCGTGGAGGCACGCGGCGGATATCGTTATTTTCTCACCTTCACTGACGATTTAAGTAGATATGGTTATGTCTACTTGATGAAGCACAAATCTGAAACATTTGAAAAGTTCAAGCAATTTCAGAGTGAAGTGGAAAATCATCGTAACAAGAAGATCAAGTTCCTACGGTCTGATCGTGGGGGTGAATATCTGAGTTTCGAGTTTGGTACTCACTTAAAACAATGTGGAATTGTTTCGCAGTAAACACCGCCTGGAACACCACAGCGTAATGGTGTGTCCGAACGTCGTAATCGTACTTTGTTAGAGATGGTGCGATCTATGATGTCTCTTACTGATTTGCCGTTATCATTTTGGGGTTATGCATTAGAAACACCTGCATTCACTTTAAATAGGGCACCATCGAAATCCGTTGAGACGACACCATACGAACTGTGGTATGACAAAAGGCCAAAGTTGTCGTTTCTTAAAGTTTGGGGATGTGATGCTTATGTCAAAAAGCTTCAGCCTGAAAAGCTGGAACCCAAAGCGGAAAAGTGCGTCTTCATAGGTTACCCAAAAGAGACAGTTGGGTACACCTTCTATCTCAAATCCGAGGGTAAAGTGTTTGTTGCTAAGAACGGAACTTTTCTCGAGAAGGAGTTTCTCTCGAGAGAATTGAGTGGGAGGCAGATAGAACTTGACGAGGTTGTCGAACCTCTCATCCCTCTAGATGGTGGCGCAGGGCAAGGGGAAACCTCTGTCGTTGCGACGCCGGTTGAGGAGGAAGTTAATGATGATGATCATGAAACTCCAGTTCAAGTTTCTGTTGAACCACGCAGGTCGACGAGATCACGCGCTGCTCCAGAGTGGTACGGTAATCCCGTCTTATCAATCATGTTGTTAGACAACAATGAACCTGCAAATTATGAAGAAGCAATGGTGGGCCCAGATTCCAACAAATGGCTAGAAGCCATGAAATCCGAGATAGGATCCATGTATGAGAACAAAGTGTGGACTTTGGAGATATTACCTGAGGGCCGCAAGGCTATTCAGAACAAATGGATCTTTAAGAAGAAGACGGACGCTGACGGTAATGTGACCGTTTATAAAGCTCGACTTGTGGCAAAGGGTTTTTCACAAGTTCCAGGAGTTGACTAAGATGAGACTTTCTCACCCGTAGCGATGCTTAAGTCCGTCAGAATCATGTTAGCAATAGCTGCATTTTTCGATTATGAAATCTGGCAGATGGTTGTCAAAACGGCGTTCCTTAACGGTTTCCTTAAGGAAGAGTTGTATATGATGCAACCCGAAGGCTTTGTCGATCCTAAAAATGCTGACAAGGTGTGCAAGCTCCAGCGATCCATTTATGGACTGGTGCAAGCATCTCGGAGTTGGAACAAACGCTTTGATGAGGTGATCAAAGCATTTGGGTTCATACAAGTGGTTGGAGAATCTTGTATTTACAAGAAGGTGAGTGGGAGCTCTGTGGCATTTCTAATATTATATGTGGATGAAATATTACTGATTGGAAACAACGTAGAGCTTTTGGAGAGCATAAAAGGTTACTTGAATAAAAGTTTCTCTATGAAGGACCTAGGAGAAGCTGCTTACATACTAGGCATTAAGATCTATAGGGATAGATCAAAACGCCTGATAGGACTTTCACAAAGCACATACCTTGATAAAGTTTTGAAGAGGTTCAAAATGGAACAGTCCAAGAAAGGGTTCTTGCCAGTGTTACAAGGTACGAGATTGAGTAAGACTCAGTGCCCAGCAACTGATGAAGATAGAGAGCATATGCGCTCCGTCCCCTATGCTTCAGCCATAGGCTCTATCATGTATGCAATGCTGTGCACCAGACCGGATGTTAGCCTGGCCATAAGTATGGCAGGTAGGTTCCAGAGTAATCCAGGAGTGGATCACTGGACGGCGGTCAAGAATATCCTAAAGTACCTGAAAAGGACTAAGGAGATGTTTATCGTGTATGGAGGTGACGAAGAGCTCGCCGTAAAAGGTTACGTCGATGCAAGCTTTGACACAGATCCGGACGACTCTAAGTCGCAAACCGGATACGTATTTATTCTTAATGGGGGTGCAGTAAGCTGGTGCAGTTCCAAGCAAAGCGTCGTAGCAGATTCTACATGTGAAGCTGAGTACATGGCTGCCTCGGAGGCGGCTAAGGAGGGTGTCTGGATGAAGCAGTTCATGACGGATCTTGGAGTGGTGCCAAGTGCACTGGATCCAATAACCTTGTTCTGTGACAACACTGGTGCCATTGCCTTAGCAAAGGAACCAAGGTTTCACAAGAAGACCAGACACATCAAACGACGCTTCAACCTCATCCGCGACTACATCAAGGAGGAGGACGTAAATATATGCAAAGTGCACACGGATCTGAATGTAGCAGACCCGCTGACTAAACCTCTTCCACGGCCAAAACATGATCGACACCAGAACTGTATGGGTGTTATATTTATTACAATGTAATTCACATGGTGATGTGAGGGCTAGATTATTGACTCTAGTGCAAGTGGGAGACTGTTGGAATTATGCCCTAGAGGCAATAATAAATGTATAGTTATTATTATAATTCCTGTATCAAGATAATAGTTTATTATCCATGCTGTAATTGTATTGAATGAAGACTCATTTACATGTGTGGATACATAGACAAAACACCGTCCCTAGCATGCCTCTAGTTGGCTAGCCAGTTGATCGATGATAGTCAGTGTCTTCTGATTATGAACAAGGTGTTGTTGCTTGATAACTGGATCACGTCATTGGGAGAATCACGTGATGGACTAGACCCAAACTAATAGACGTAGCATGTTGATCGTGTCATTTTGTTGCTACTGTTTTCTGCGTGTCAAGTATTTATTCCTATGACCATGAGATCATATAACTCACTGACACCGGAGGAATGCTTTGTGTGTATCAAACGTCGCAACGTAACTGGGTGACTATAAAGATGCTCTACAGGTATCTCCGAAGGTGTTAGTTGAGTTAGTATGGATCAAGACTGGGATTTGTCACTCCGTGTGACGGAGAGGTATCTCGGGGCCCACTCGGTAATACAACATCACACACAAGCCTTGCAAGCAATGTAACTTAGTGTAAGTTGCGGGATCTTGTATTACGGATCGAGTAAAGAGACTTGCCGGTAAACGAGATTGAAATAGGTATGCGGATACTAACGATCGAATCTCGGGCAAGTAACATACCGAAGGACAAAGGGAATGACATACGGGATTATACGAATCCTTGGCACTTAGGTTCAAACGATAAGATCTTCGTAGAATATGTAGGATCCAATATGGGCATCCAGGTCCCGCTATTGGATATTGACCGAGGAGTCTCTCGGGTCATGTCTACATAGTTCTCGAACCCACAGGGTCTGCACACTTAAGGTTCGACGTTGTTTTATGCGTATTTGAGTTATATGGTTGGTTACCGAATGTTGTTCGGAGTCCCGGATGAGATCATTGACGTCATGAGGGTTTCCGGAATGGTCCGGAAACGAAGATTGATATATAGGATGACCTCATTTGATTACCGGAAGGTTTTCGGAGTTACCGGGAATGTACCGGGAATGACGAATGGGTTCCGGGAGTTCACCGGGGGGGCAACCCACCCCGGGGAAGCCCATAGGCTTTGGGGAGACACACCAGCCCTTAGTGGGCTGGTGGGACTGCCCCAAAGGGGCCTATGCGCCAAGAGAAAGAAAATCAAAGGAAAATAAAAAAAGGAGGGAAGAAGTGGGAAGGGAGGGGGACTCCTCCCACCAAACCAAGTCCAACTCGGTTTGGGGGGGGAGTCCTCCCCCCCTTGGCTCGGCCGACCCCTTGGGAGTCCCTTGGACCCCAAGGCAAGGTCCCCATCCCTCCTCCTATATATATGGGGCTTTTAGGGCAGATTTGAGACGACTTTCTCACGGCTGCCCGACCACATACCTCCATAGTTTTTCCACTAGATCGTGTTTCTGCGGAGCTCGGGCGGAGCCCTGCTGAGACGAGATCATCACCAACCTCCGGAGCGCCGTCACGCTGCCGGAGAACTCTTCTACCTCTCCGTCTCGCTTGCTGGATCAAGAAGGCCGAGATCATCGTCGAGCTGTACGTGTGCTGAACGCGGAGGTGCCGTCCGTTCGATACTAGATCGTGGGACTGATCGCGGGATTGTTCGCGGGGCGGATCGAGGGACGTGAGGACGTTCCACTACATCAACCGCGTTCTCTAACGCTTCTGTTGTACGATCTACAAGGGTACGTAGATCACTCATCCCCTCTCGTAGATGGACATCACCATGATAGGTCTTCGTGCGCGTAGGAAATTTTTTGTTTCCCATGCGACGTTCCCCAACACTAACAATGGCAACCAGCGCCAGAAGAAGAGGGGTTACAGTGGCAAGAAGCCGCACAATTATAATGAGATACTTAAGGGCCCCTGCCCGCATCGCGCCACGGCGGAAGGGCCAGCAACCCACTCTTGGGAAGACTGCTACGTAATGCAGGAATTTCGGGCGGAGGCGCTCAAAAAAGGTGAAGCCGGTGACCATAGCCAATGGCAGGAACAGTTCGGTGTGCCTAATCAACGCCAGAACCCGTTCGGCGGCTTTCCCGAACCAGGGCCCCATGGCGGCTCGCAACCAAGCAGTGGCTAGTACGCTATGCATAACCAGCAGCAGTATAACCCACTCGAAGTGTTTCAACAGCCACCCCCGCAGGGGGCTCCCCAGGGGAAGATGATAATGGCGGGTTCCGCAGCGATCCCAAACAATTAAACAGCGGACAATACCATGTGTTCACCACCAGTGCGTGTAAGCTAGACAAGAAAGTGAAGCACACGACGTACAGCGTGTCCGAGCCGGCACTCCCCAGGTACCTCCATTGGTCTGAGCAAACTATCTCTTGGAGTAGGGAGGACCACCCGCCCAGAATCGACAACCCCGGTGACTTGGCATTGGTCGTGGCCCCCAAGTCGGGGGATATACCCTTTCAAAGGTTCTTATGGATGGAGGGAGCAACATCAACATACTATATTTCGACACCTTTCGAAGGATGAACCTCTTGGAGAAGGACCTGATGCCATCAACCACGGTATTCCATGGTATCGTCCCGGGTAAATCGTCATATCCAATTGGGCGGGTCAAACTTAATGTGGCTTTTGGTACAGCATCCAATTACAGGAGCGAGTCGCTTGTATTTGAGGTAGTCAAGCTGAAGAGCCCTTATCATGCGTTGTTCGGGCGGCCCGCTTATGTCCGGTTCATGGCTCGCCCCTGCTATGTCTACCTTCAAGTCAAGATGCCTGGCCCTAAGGGACCCATCACGGTCGATGGTGATAGGAGGATAGAAAAGGAGTGTGAGGAAGGAGATGCGGCTTACGCAGAAATAGCTTGTGCCGCGGAAGAGCTCAAGTATCACGAGGCCAACGTTGACCCGGCGGACATGTCGCCTCTCAAGAAGCCAACAACTGATGCTGAGCCGCTCCTCAAGTTCAAGCCGATGAATGACACTAACATGGTGGACTTCACTCCTGGCGACTCGTCCAAGCAGTTCACTATCGGGGCGGGTCTGGATCCCAAATAGGAAAGCGCGCTCATCGAATTCATCCGTGAGAGTCGGGACATCTTCGCGTGGAAGCCTTCTGACATGCCTGGTGTACCGAGGGAATTCGCTGAGCACCATCTTAATGTTGACCCTAAAGCAAAGCCGATTCAGCAATATCTTCGTAGGTTTAATGAGGAGCAACGCAAGGCGGTCGGAGAAGAAGTCGCCCGTCTTTTGGCCGCCGGGTTCATCGTTGAGGTCTTCCACCCTTAAATGGTTGGCTAACCCGGTCTTGGTGCTCAAGAAGAACGGCACTTTTCGCATGTGCATCGATTACACCGACCTCAACAAAGCTTGCCCAAAGGATCCTTTCGCCCTTCCCCGCATGGATCAAATCATTGACTCGGTTGCGGGATGCGAGCATTTGTGTTTCTTGGACGCCTACTCCGGATATCACCAAATCAAGATGGCTGTGGAAGATCAGGAGAAGACGGCCTTCATAACCCCGTTTGGGGCCTTCTGCTATGTATCCATGTCGTTTGGGCTCAAGAGTGTTGGGGCGACTTACCAGCGTTGTATTCAAAACTGTCTCCGCGGCCAAATCGGACGCAACGTCCATGCTTACGTTCATGACATCGTGGTTAAATATCGCAAGAAGGAGACACTCTTGGAGGATCTCAAGGAAACCTTGACAATCTTCGTGTGTACCACATGAAGCTTAATCCCACCAAATGTGTCTTTGGCGTTCGAAAGCTTTTGGGTTTTCTGGTGTCCGAACGCGGCATTGAGGCCAACCCGGACAAAATTGAAGCAATCACCTTGCTCGGGAAACCAGCGAATATTAATCAAGTTCAACGCATGGCAGGTCGTATTGCGGCCTTGAGTCGTTTTATAAGCCGCGTGGGGGAGAAAGCCATTCCCCTCTATCAGTTGCTTAAGAAAGCTGATCAGTTTGTTCGGACGGACGAGGCCAACGAAGCTTTTGAAGCCTTGAAGCAGCAACTGGTCAACCCGCCGGTTCTGGCCGCCCCGACTGAAAAGGAGCCTATGCTTTTTTACATCACGGCGAATACCAAGGCGGTGAGCGTGGCAGTGGATGTTGAACGGAAGGAAGAAGGAAAGGAATACCCGGTACAACGCCTGGTGTATTTTATCAGCGAGGTGCTAACCCTCTCCAAACAGCGTTATCCACATTGGCAGAAGTTGGTTTATGGGGTGTTTATGGTGAGTCAGAAGCTAAAACATTATTTCCAAGAACATCCTATCACGGTGGTTAGCTCCACCCCTCTTGGGGACATCATCCAGAACTGAGAAGCAATGGGACGAATCGCCAAATGGGCAATTGAGCTCGGGCCACACCACATGTGGTATACTCCTCGCACGGCTATCAAGTCCCACGCACTGGTCGACTTCATCAATGATTGGACCGAGTTACAGATTCCCAAGGACAAGCCTGATCTCACGTACTAGACCATTTACTTTGATGGGTCTAGGCAGTTGGAAGGCTTGGGGGCTGGCGTAGTTTTGATTTCACCCCAGGGAGACAAGTTCTGTTATGTTCTCCGACTCATGTTCCCATGTACCAACAACGCTGCGGAGTATGAAGCCTTGCTTCATGGTTTGCGACTCGCCAAGGAGATGAACCTCACACGCGTCAGGTGCTTGGGCGATTCCGATCTGGTGGCACAACAAGTTTCAGGTACATGGGATTCCCGGGACCCCCTGATGGCGGCTTACAGAAGGGTTGTGTCTGATGTGGCGGGTCATTTCCATGGATATCAAGTCGATCATATCGACCGGCGACTCAGCGAAGCAGCCGATGCCCTCTCGCGTCTCGGTTCGCAACGTAAGCCGGTTCCCCCTAATGTCTTTCTAGATATTCTACATAATCCTTCTGTGAGGTTGCCTTCTGAAGAGGAATTGGCGATACCAAATTCTGAGTCTCAGTTTGTGGCGGCTCTACGTGTTACGCTAGATTGTGTTCTTCCTTACTGGGTGTACCTCACACGAGGAGAGTTACCTTCGGATGAGGTGTTGGCCCGTCAAATCGTTCGTCGGAGCAAATCCATGGTCGTCATCAACGGCGAGTTATACAAGCGAAGTACTTCTGGGGTATTTCAAAGATGTGTTTCTTCTGATGAAGGGTGCACAATTCTCAACGAAATCCATGCAGGAGATTGCGGGCATCATGCCGGGTCACGTTCCCTGGTTTCCAAGGCGTTCTGGCATGGGTTCTTTTGGTTAATAGCTCATGCGGATGCAGAAGAGATAGTTCGTCGATGTGATGGTTGTCAATGTTTCGGACGACGGGCTCATATGCCGGCTCAAGAATTAAGGATGATTCCCATCACTTGGCCTTTTGCGGTCTGGGGGATAGATATGGTTGGTCCCTTTAAGATGTCATCCAATAAAAAGACTCATCTCCTAGTGGCGGTGGATAAATTCACCAAGTGGGTCGAAGCAGAGCCTGTTGGCAGCTGTGACGCGGAAACTGCCGTCAAATTCTTCAAAAGTTGATATTCCGGTTTGGATACCCACACAACATTATCACTGATAAGGTACCAACTTATCACAAGGGGCGATGCAGGAGTTTTGCAACCGAGAGCATATACGGCTTGATGTGTCTGCGGTTTCTCATCCACAATCTAATGGGCAGGCAGAACGGGCGAATCAGGAACTGCTGCGGGGAATCAAACCCCGACTTATGGTTCCTCTGGAACGCACCCCAGGGTGTCGGGTTGAGGAGTTGCCTTCGGTATTATGGAGCATTCGAACCACCCCGAATCGTTCTACGGGTTTTACTCCTTTCTTCTTGGTGTACGGAGCAGAAGCCGTTCTTCCGAGTGACATTAGGCATGACTCGTCCCGAATCGCTGCTTATGTGGAGCAGGATAATGAGTTGGCACGTCAGGATTCTTTGGATGCTTTGGAGGAAGCACGCGATTTGGCTGCCTTCCGATCGGCTATCTATCAGCAAGACTTGCGGCGTTATCATAGCCGCCGAGTCAAGAGCCGAGCTTTTCAGGAGGGCGACTTAGTGCTCCGGTTGATCCAAGATCGCACTGGTATACATAAGTTGTCACCGCCATGGGAAGGACCGTTCGTCGTCAGCAAAAATCTTCGCAACGGGTCATACTATTTGGTAGATCTTCGGCCTGATCGGCCCACCACGGAGGCTGAGTCAACTCGCCCCTGGAACATAGCCCATCTGCGGCCTTACTACCCTTGAGCTATTGGCTCCCCCTTTTTTCCTTTTTCTCCCATTTTTGGAAATTGTAAGTCATTCGTTTATATAAAGCAATAAAATCGATACCCACGAATCTCGGGTTTTCCTGCCACTTCATCTTCTTGAAAGCATGGATCTTTATTGTTCTTCGACAAGTCGCCCAAGCATGGACGCTATCAATACCAGAGAGCATAAGTCGCCATGCTGCACTTATTACAACACTGGGTATCGATAAGCCAAAGAGGATCAAGTCGCTACAAGCGCACAATTCAAACATGGGCGCCTTATATGATTCTGAGGATCAGGCCGGCTTACTTGGGGGCTATCAACTCCCAAGTCGTTTTGTAGTAAGAGCGTATACGCTTCTACAATCCTATGACCGGTCTTTCCCCTAATCATAGGTCACTTGGGGGCTTCCTCTCACTGAGACCAGCCTAACTACCCATTTGGCTAGCGAAAAATTACCGCACTACAAATGGTTATACTGGACTGTGTGTTGGCCAAATCGTCATATGGACCCATGAACTCTTGGCGAGTCAATCCGCTATATGGACTCTGAACTCACCTTGGTTAAAACATGCATGGTACCGGCTAGCGCCCCACATGGAAAATAGAGAAACCATTGGTTCATTGAACCTGCTTCACTAAAGCTTGACTCGCGCCTGATCAGTCGGTCTAAATACTTGAGCTTTTTTACATAAAATGTCTCCTTTGGGGTAGCACTTGAGTTTTTCTAACTCGTCCTATCCTGTCGCGACTTGAATGAGCCGACGAAATTCTTATTATCACCTTCCTGGCACTGCCAGAAGGTTTCACAGATTTATGAGACTCGCCGTGTCTCGTTGAGCCGGGTTTCTTCATACGATTCGCCGAGACACCTTGAGTCGGTTATTATTTATCATCATCCACTACTCATTGAGATGGTTTGATATATGCTTTTTTGCTAGCCAAACAGGTTGGTGATCAAATCTTTACTGACATGGCGGGTCGAGCATCATGGCACCCCAAGGGCGGCACAAGGTTTTTTCAAAGGTCACAGAAGAGTTCCACAACAGACATAAGCAAAAGATTGTTTTCTACAATGACCTATTACATGTCTCAGATGGCCAAATCAGTAAGGTCAATTCTGCTGGCGCCTCCGGGTCAACTTGCCTCGAGCTCTGTCCGACTTCAAGTTGTAAATCGCCCAGTACCCAATTACACTTTGATAGAGCGGCAAATTCGTCTTCATCGTGCAAAAATGTCGAGAGATCCGCCTCCAAATCAAAAGGGTTTCTGGGTCGACGAGGAGTCAAGCTGGTTGTCACAAATGTTGGTGGGTTTACTTTCTTGTTCTTGTCATCATAAGCGGCTTGGTACTTTGATAAATCCAAGCTTGCTGCTAGCTGAGTCGCCGCCGAGCGTGATTCCCTGACGAGGCGCTGATAATCATCTTGAGTAAACTCTGACTCGTCGTCCTTGAGTTGTGGGAAGCCTGCTGCTACTTCTTCGGGTTTCAGTTCTGGAGCATACGCCAAACACCGACTCAACGTAGTCAGCACCCCCTTCCGGGCGGCTGATCGGGTTAGCTCACCTATCTGAGGCGGAAGGGTGGATAAGCAGCCGGGCATCTTTTTGATTGATGTGATTGGTTCCTTGGTGCCCATCACTGCCTTCATGGTCAGCATGCTCCCAGTGTACAGTTGCTCAGTCAGTGTGTAAATCTCCTTTAGCTTCAAGATATAGTTGTCCTGAAGGTTGGCGGCTCTCGGGCCTGCGTGGGAGACAATAATGGTTAGTACTTTTTTCACACTAATTTTTTCTTTCAAGAGATACAAAACCAGGGATTCCTTCTTACCAAAGATGGCCTCTATCATGTTGGAAATATGTTTCTTTAAGCCAGCCAGTTCTTGTTGCACGGCTCCCAGTTTTGTTTCAGCCATTTCAGCTCGCTTTAGCGCAGTGGCTTGATCAGCTTGAGATTTCTTGTTGGCGGCTTTCAGCTTTTCCATATCAGCTAAGATCGCCTCGTATTTTTCTTCTGCTTGAGCCCGCGCGTCTTGCTGGTCGGCTAAACTTTTCTTGAAGTTGCCTAACATTGACTCGGCTGAGGCTAGAGATTCCTGTCAACATATTATCAAAGGACAAGTCTCAGAATTGTTGCAAGCAACATCCCTGACACTTGGGGGCTAATGTATAATTTTTTAGACAAAATTATACCACAAACAAGACCCGGCTCATCTTTCAAAAGATGACCCGGCCCTTGGGGGTTACATGTCGAAGGTTTTTTCTACATCAAGACCCGTCTCATCTTTCAAAAAGATGACCCGGACCTTGGGGGTTATAGGTCGAAGCTTTTTTCTACATCAAGACTCGGCTCATCTTTCAAAAGATGACCCGGCCCTTGGGGGTTACAGGTCGAAGGTTTTTTCTACATCAAGACCCGACTCATCTTTCAAAAATATGACCCGACCCTTGCGGGTTACAGGTCGAAGGTTTTTTCTCCATCAAGACCCATCTCATCTTTCAAAAGATGAGCCGGTCCTTGGGGGCTAATGAGGAGGGTATGCATTAAGGTGTACCTCATGTTTATTCTTCATCATATGGAGCAGGTTCTTCTCCATTTCATAACTTGTCTCCACGCGACTTGCGAAACCGGAGCAGAGTTCATCAAACTCAAACTTTTCATATTGAGGAAGTTTGGCATTGGGAATCTCATGTATGGTGGAAGGATGGCACGATGTTGATACATGCTTCGATAAGATTGCCGAAGCCGGCTTAGAGAAGCCAGTACCAGTAATGACCACAACATCAGGATCTTCAGCCGCCTTCAACGGACTTGGCGGGTTGGGCGCTTCCCTGCCTTCCTTGGGAGAACTTGGAAGGTCAACTCGGCCATCAGTTATATAGCACGATCCGGTGCTGGGTTTTCCTTAAGTTCTAGAGCAGGAGCGGAAGTTGAGCTGTCGGTTTTCCTCTTCTTCGCTTGCGCTCTAAGAAAAAGAGGGTCGTGTTTAAAGCAAGTATCATTATCATCAAGAAAAGACATAAGTATTATAAGGACTTACCCTTGTACGCGAATCATTAGCGGAAGGGCCGACATCACGGAGTCGCCCGATGAAGGGGGAGAAGTCTGCAAAAGTAATATCTCAAAATATGAGCGAGTTACAAGTATGATCCAAAAGGAAATGAAGATAGAAATTGATAGAGGGTACCTCATTTTGCCGTTTCTTGGTAGGGGTTTTTACTGGTAACTCGGTCATCAAATCCCCCGAGTGGCTTCGAGTTTTCCGAAAGGAAGTGTGTTGCGCCTTCTTCAAGAGGAAATTAGGGTCCAGACAAACATTCGGGTGAGACATGGGAACTTTCCCACAAACTCGCCTGGCCGGCTTAGGCGAGGGAGAAGTTGAGTCGGAAGAAATGCAAATTACATCTACGACGTCATCCTGGCTTTCGTTACCATCATTCTATACATGGAAATGAAGAGATATAAGCACAAATTAGAGTAAAAGGGCGTCAAGACAGAAAGGATAAAATTTTACCTCTGAAGACGCTTCGCCGACTTGGGATTCGTCCACATCAGATGATTCGGCAACAACGGTTTTGCTTTTATTCTTGGACTTCTTTTTTGGAGGCGGTCTGGTTTGCTTCAGGGCAATCTTTTTAGGCCTTCGTGACAAAAATCGGCCACCTTTCTGAGGTGGAATTGTCATTATACAAGTCAGAATCCGAGTAAGTCGAAAAGAGTGAACCAAGGGCGGGTCAAATTATTTACCTTAGGAGCCGGGTTAATTTTGCAAAATGGCTTAAGCCCTATTTGGCTACACTTGTCCAAAGGCTCGCCGGTTTGCTTTTTGATGATGCTCACAATGTCTTCCTTTGTGAGTGATGTGTGGAAGTAGCATTGGGGATGGTTCAAAGTACCATCAAATTCGCACATCAAGCCGTCTCGGCGACTCAAGGGTAGGATGCGCCATTCCACCCAGCAGCGGATCAGGTCAACTCCAGTAAGGCCATTGTTTGTTAAAGATCGTAACTCGGAAAGCACTGGAATGAAATCTGATTCTTCTTCTTCGGTGAGCTTGTCAGGAAGTTTGAAATTTCTGGGCTAACGCTCCTTCCTGTAGCCTAGGAGTTTGTTTTTACCCGGAGGAGAAGTGTCCCGGCAATAAAACCAAGACTCGCCCCAGCCTTTGGGGTGGCTGGGCTTGGCGAGTGATGGGAATAGGCTATCTCTGCATCGTTGAACGTTAACCCCCCCAAGTTCTAAGCTAGGGCCATTGGAGAACTCGGTCTGGCGATTCAGGTGGAAGAAGTACCAAAACAAATTGACTGACGGTTCCATTCGTAGGTAAGCTTCACAGAATACCTGGAATTGGCACATGTTGCTGATCGAGTTGGGGCCCAGGTCTTGGAGGCGGACGTTCATGAAGGCCATAGCATCTCTGAGGAACTTTGATCCTGGCGGCTTAAATCCTCGTTCGAGGTGTTCAGCAAAAACAACTATTTCCCCTTCCTTGGGGTTGGGAATTTCGTCGCCTAGTCCAAATCGCCATCCGATGACTTCCTTTGGATCAAGGTTCCCTGTCTTTACGCAATCCTCAAGGAACGCATCGTCAACTTTGGTTGGAAGCCAGTCGGCCTTGAAAACGGTACCCATAGCTACAGAGGAAAAGGTCATGGGTAAGTTAACCCGCCAAACACTTGTTGAGTGGCTAAGAGAATCTATTAACCCGCCAAACACTTGTCGAGTGGCTAAGAGAATCTATTAACTCGCCAATAAGGGACCAGATTTGGGCACAAGGGCGATTCAGGAATTTCTTGTTAACCAAAGGAGGTATCCCAGGGCATTCAAAGACAAGTTGTGAAGTGTAGATCTACAAACAAGTTTCTACGCGGCAAGCAGAGAGATATAGATCTACAAACGAAGCTAAAATAGGCGGAAAGAAGGCATGGATGAGGTGAAACAGGCCATGGCTAAAAGTAACTACGGCAAGGGTGACTAGACCGAAACCTTCTTGGTTCTTCAAACTGGGATTGATTGATTGGGGATACGGCTAGTACTACCATGCTTGTTACCACTATGAATTGATTGGCATACAAAAA
This sequence comes from Hordeum vulgare subsp. vulgare, assembly GCF_904849725.1. NCBI lineage: Eukaryota > Viridiplantae > Streptophyta > Magnoliopsida > Poales > Poaceae > Hordeum > Hordeum vulgare. The sequence continues at coordinate 618,135,144 of NC_058519.1, read as the reverse complement.
GAGACGTTCGGGGAGTTCTACGAAGCAGCAAATGACAAACACTGAGGAGTTGAGATCTGTTTATAATGGCGAAGGGCTAACCTGTTGATGGCGTCCGTTAGCAGCTGTGAGGGACCCGCGGCGAGGATGGAGTTTTCATTTGGTTCAGAGATGCGTCGGACGCGACGGCCGGTGGCGGAGTTCTTCGGGCGACGATGGAGCTCCTCGTGCAGCGGCGGAGTTCTTCGCATGGTCGTGAGGAAGAAGGGACAGATGAAATGGGTAGGTGGAGATTCCTTTCGTTCCCCTTCCCGAACCTATTTAATGGGTCAGGTGCTGGAATCGAGGCGCCTTGTGCGGGAACCGAAAGGACAAGTTAAAGATTTGCAATCATGGTGCCGAGATTTTCAGGATATTTGTGACGCGGGATCCGTTGGAGATTGCGTCATCTTTTCCCGAAATTAAAGGGATAAGGTGATGTCATCAGAAACGGTTCGACGACTTAGATGTTTTCATGAGGAATGGCAGTCTAAGCATAAGGTGCATGAGAGGAGTGGAACGAGTCGCTACTAAACTAGATAAAAGTTTATTGGCGTGAACGGGTTCAAGTCAATCTGGGGCCTAATGTTGGGGATATTGCCTGTGGTGTGACCCGCTCTAGATGGGCCGGGTCACTAAGTGGGCGAATCATCCTTTGGCGAGGCAGGCTTTTGCCAGAAGGCCGAGGAGCTGGATGGCGGTTCAAAATCTACATGGAGGATAAGTTGTCGAGGAGGTTTCCAGTCTTGGAAACCACGGCGACATAGAGATAGGAAGAATCATGGTTTGTATTAAGGCATGGACTCTTGTAAACCCTAGGGTCTCGACCTGTATATAAAGGCGAGTCCCTGGAGAGGAGAGGCAGGTTAGAAATCATCGACAGCTAGGTCAGGCGAGTTACGCCCTCCTTGTAATCGAAACACCATCAATACAACACAGAGCAGGACGTAGGCTTTTACCTCCTTACGAGGGCCCGAACCTGGGTAAATCTGAGTCCCGCTCCCGTTCAACCCCTTTGAGTCGCCACCAAGGTGCGATGGCTCCATCATTAAGTCCTTTCACTAGGACATCTGCCGTGACAAAACCACGACATCCTCCCTAGATGGGAGAAGGGTTTCCCCTCTGGTCCATGGTCTCCATGGCGGCGGAGGGGCGAGAGCCCCTCCGAGATTGGATCTCTTTCTCTGTGTCCTTCTGTTTCTGCGCTCCCAGATTTTGCCTTTCACCGTTTCTTAAATTCCCGTAGATCCGTAACTCTGATTAGGCTGAAATTTTAACACAATTTTCTTCCGGATATTATCTTTCCTGCGGCGAAAGAAGGGCCCCAACCGCCTTAGGGATTGGTCATAATCCTGCCAGGCGCGGCCCCACCCCCAGGCCGCGGCTAGGGGGTTTGTGACCCCCTCGGGCATCGTTTCGCATTGATTCTTCTTCCCAAAAATCATAAGTATTCCAAAAAAAATCCCCGTAGGTTTTTTATTGCGTTTGGAGTTCGTTTGGTATGGATAATCTGCGAAACAAAAAACATGCAACAAACAGGAACTGGCACTGGGCACTAGATCAATATGTTAGTCCCAAAAATAGTATAAAAAGTTGCCAAAAGTATATGAAAGTTGTAGAATATTAGCATGAAACAATCAAAAATTATAGATACGACGGAGACGTATCAGACCTAAGCGGCAGTGCCACAAGAAAGTGGCTATATCATTATCAACTCTACATCTTTTGGCTTCAATGTTATGGATATGTGTGTTATCACTATCAAGATTCAACATGAATAAACCCCTCACATTGGGTGCATGACCATAAAAGATATTACTCATAAAAATAGAACAACCATTATTCTCTAACTTAAATGAGTAACCGTCTCACAATAAACAAGATCCAGATATAATATTCATGCTTAACGCAGGCACTAAATAACAATATTTAGGTTCATCACTAATCCCGACGGTAATTGAAGTGAGAGCGTGTCGACGGTTATCGCATCAACTTTGGAACCATTTCCCACGCGCATCGTCACTTCATCCTTCGCCAAACTTTATCTATTATGTAGTTCCTGCTTTGAGTTGCAAATGTGAGCAACTAAGCCGGTATCAAATACCCAGGCACTACAACGAGAGTTGGTGATGTACACATCAATAACATGTATATCAAATATACCTTGTTTGGTGTTGGCCGCCTTCTTATTGGCCAGATACTTGGGACAGTTCTGCTTCTAGTAACCAGTCCCCTTGCAATGATAACACTCAGTTTCCGACTTGAGTCCAGCCTTGGGTTTCTTCGTGGGAGGGGCAACAGCCTCGCCACTCTTCTTGGAGTTAACCTTCTTGCCCTTGCCATTTTTCTTGAAACTGGTGGTCTTATTGACCATCAACACTTGATGTTCTTTCTGGATTTCTGACTCAGCGAATTTCAGCATTGCAAACAGCTCGGTGAGTGATTTATTCATCCCTTGCATGTTGTAGTTCAACACAAAGCTTTTATAGCTAGGTGGCAGTGATTGAAGAACTCTGTCAGTGATTGCTTCTGGCAGGAGAGCAATTCCCAACTCAGCGAGACGGTTAGAGTACGCACAAATTCTGAGCACATGTTCACTGACAGGCACATTCTCCTCCATTTTGGAAGCATAGAACTTATCGGAGGTTTCATACCTCTCGATCTGGGCATTCTTCTGAAAGATAAACTTGAACTCCTGGAACATCTCATATGCTTCATGACGTTCAAAACATCTTCGAAGACCCGGTTCTAAACCATACAAAACTGCACATTGAACTACTGAGTAGTCATCCTAACGCGACTGCCAGGCGTTCATAACGTCTCGAGTCGTCGGTTGGGGTGGTGCTTCACCTAACGGCGCATCAAGGACATATTGCTTTTGGGAAACCGTGGGATAAGCCTCAGATTACGGGCTTGGTCAATAAAGTTGCTTCCATCATCTTTCAGCTTAGATTTCTCTAGGAACACATTAAAATTCAAGGGTGCTACTGCGCGAGCCATTGATCTACAACATAAATTTGCAAAGATTACTTAGACTATGTTCAAGATAATGAGTTTAATTAATCATATTACTATAAAACTCCCTCTAAATTGACATCACTCTAGTCATTTGAGTGACACATGATCCAAATTCACTAACTCAAGTCCGATCATCACGTGAGTTGAGTTAGCTTCAATGGTGAACATCTCTATGTTGATCATATCTACTATATGGCTCATGTTCGACCTTTCGATCTCTTGTGTTCTGAGGCCATGTCTGTACATGCTAGGCTCGTCAAGTTTAACCTGAGTGTTCCGCGTGTGCAACTGTTTTGCACCCGTTGTATGTGAACGTAGAGTCTATCACACCCGGTCATCACGTGGTGTCTCGAAACGACGAACTGTCCCAATGGTGCACACTCGGGGAGAACACAATTTTATCTTGAAATTGTAGTGAGGGATCACCTTATAATGCTACTGTCGTCCTAACCAAATAAGGTGCATCAAAGGATTAACATCACATGCAGATCATAAGTGACATGATATGGCCATGAACTTGTGCTTTTGATCTCCATCTTGAAAGCAACGGCATGATCTCCATCGTCACCGGCGCCACACCATGATCTCCATCATTGTGCTGCCATCAAGGTTGTCGTGCTAACTATGCTATTGCTACTAAAGCTACTGAACTAGCGATAAAGCAAAGCATCACCAACCGCAAAATAATTATAGACAACCCTATAGCTCCTGTCGGTTGTCGTAGTATTGACATGCAAGTCGATATTTAACTATTACAACATGATCATCTCATGCACCAAATATATCATATCATGTATTTGGCCATATCATATCACATCATACCCTCCAAAAACAAGTTAGACGTCCTCTAATTTGTTGTTGAATGTTTTACGTGGCTGCTATGGGTATCTAGCATGATCGCATCTTACTTACGCAAAACCACAACGGTGATACACAAGTTGTTATTTAACCTTCTCCAAGGATCGCCTCTGTCAAATCCGATTCAACTAAAGTAGGAAAAATAGACACCCTACAGCCATCTTTATGCAACAAGTTGCATGTTAGTTGATGGAACCGATCTCTCGTAAGCGTACAAGTAATGTTGGTCCGGGCCACTTCATCCAACAATAACGCGGAATCAAGAAAACACTAAAGAGGGAAGCAATCTGAATATCAACGCCCACAAACTCCTTTGTGTTCTACTCGAGATGTCATCTACGCATTGACCTGGCTCATGATGCCACTGTTGGGGAACGTTGCATGGGAAACAAAAAAAAATCCAACGTACACATAAGATCTATCCATGGTGATTACCATCTACGAGAGGAGAGATCGTATCCACATACCCTTGTAGATCGCTAAGCGAGGAGCGCTAAGAAACGCGGTTGATGTAGTCGAACGTCTTCACGATCCAAATTGCAAGCCGCCCCGCGATCCAATCACGATCTAGCACCGAATGGACGGCACCTCCGCGTTCAGCACATGTGCAGCTCGATGAGGATCTCCGCCTTCTTGATCCAGCAAGAGAGATGAAGAGGTATATGAATTCTCCGGCAGCACGACGGAGTGACAATGATGATGGTGGAGCTACTTCGGCAGGGCTTCGTCGTGCCGTACCGAAATAACTACGGGTGTCACGAAATGGTGGAGGGAGAGAGGGCTGCGACGTGGCTTGAGGTGGAAAAAGCCTCTCCACCCTCCACTATATATAGGAGGGAGGGAGGGGCGGCGCCCTAGGTAAATCCCTAGGGTTTAGGCCGGCGCACCAAGAGGAGGGAGGAGTCCTTCTCTAATTCGGTTTGGTGGAGGAGGAGTCCTCCTCCTAGTAGGTTTGCCCCACCTCTCTCTCTTTCTCTACTTCGGCCGAATAGGCCCACTTGGGCTGGCCGCCCATCCCACCAGGGGCTGGTGCGCCACCCTTGGGCCTGTTTGATCTCCTTCCGGGTGGGTGGCCCATCCCGGTGGAACCGAGAGCCCATTCGTCACTCCCGGTACTTTACGGGTAATGCCCAAAAACTTTCTCGAAGCCAATAATACCTTTCCTATATATCAATGTTCGTCACCAGACCATTCCGGAACTCCTCGTGACGTCCAGAATCTCATTCGGGACTCCAAACAACATTCGATTACCAACATTCATAATTCAACTATATCGAAACGTCACGAAACCTTAAGTGTGCAGACCCTACGGGTTCGAGAACTATGTAGACATGACCGAGACACTCTCCGGTCAATATCCAATAGCCGGACCTGGATGTCCATACTGGATCCTACATATTCTACGAAGATCTTAATTGGTTTAACCTCTATGTCAAGGATTCAGTTAATCGCGTATAATTTTCCCTTTGTCCTTCGGTATGTTACTTGCCCGAGATTTGATCGTCGGTATCTCTATACCTATTTGAATCTCGTTACCAGCAAGTCTCTTTACTCGTTCCATCATACAAAATCCCATGGCTACCTATTTAGTCACATTGCTTGCAAGGCTTGTTGTGATGTTGTATTACCGAGTGGGCCCCGAGATACCTCTCTGTCATGTAGAGTGACAAATCCTAGTCTTGATCCATGCTAACTCCACATAAACCTTCGGAGATACCTGTAGAGCACCTTTATAGTCACCCAGTTACGTTGTGCCGTTTGATACACACAAGGTATTCTTTCAGTATCAATGATTTACATGATCTCATGGTCATAGGAACATATACTTGACATGCAATAAAATGACACGATCACATGCTACGTTCATAGTTTGGGTCTTGTCCATCACATCATTCTCCTAATAATGTGATCCCGTTATGAAGTAACAACACTTGTCTATGGCTGGGAAATCTTAACTATCTTTGGTCAACGAGATAGTCAACTAGAGGATTACTAGGAACAATGCGTTGTCTATGTATCCGCACATGTATTTGAATTTCCATTCAATACAATTCTAGCATGGATAATAAACGATTATCTTGAACAAGGAAATATAATAATAACTATTTTATTGCCTCTAGGGCATATTTTCAACAAATTATAGAATACAATAGGTATTATGTGAGAACAGTTATGAGTTTTGTCTTGGCAGTATCTAAGTGAATGAAAGGGTTGGGCGAGCAAAATCCGGGGCCTTGTGCGAAACTAAAAAATGGGGTCTATCTCATAAAAGAAAAACTAGCACGCAATTATAATGTATATATATCTCACAAGAAAAATATTTTGTATATAATAAAATGTATTACATAACAATTAGACATATAAAAAATCATATTTATCCATGATGAGTTTTCTCTTGCACTTATAGGTAATAGACTCGTGTTTCCTCATGATGAGTTAAATTTGTATTATTGAAACACAAGAAAAAGAAGATCAAAAAATAAAATTTAAGTTATAAAATATATAATAGTAGCACATATCAATTGAAGATCATGCATCAATGTTTGCTAATAAAACGAACCGTTTAACCCACCTAGTTATGGGTCATGTCCGATAGAACTTCTATATTGTAATATTTAATCGAGGAGGTAAGAACCAATCTCTAACGAGCTAACGATCTCTGTCAATAGTTAATTAAAAATTAGAAATTAAAAGTAGGGACGAAAATTAATCAAAAATAAGGACTCACTAAGCACCTGGAGGCCACAGTCTGTCATAAATAAATCTAACGGGATGATGTTGATGAGTGAAATTTTAAAGAAAAGACGAGGAAGGCAACGGCGACAGCGGCGTGAATCCGATCATAGCGACGATCTAGAGTTCGAGAGTCGAGATGATCCCGGTTCTCATCCTGTAGCGATCCTATCTCCCCTAATAATAATAAAGCGCGCAGCGCTTCTGTCGTCCGTCGTTTGTCATTTTACAGAAAACCCTCGCAGTTTCAGGTAATTAACCCTCAGTCCAATTTTAAGTCAGAACGAACCGTTTTCTGTCATTTTGCACAAAAGCCCTCACAGTTTTAGATAATCAACCCGCAGTCCATCTTGTAGTCACAGCCGAACCGTTTTTTGCATTTTTTAGAAAACTCCCTGATGTTTCAGGTAATCAATCCGCCGTCCCTATTTAAATCACCCAAAACGTTTTTTTGTTTTAACAAAAAAAAACCTGACTTTTCAGTTAATCAATCCATATTTTATCTAAAACAAAATTATTCATATCTTTTAAACCGCAACTTCGATTTTAACATGTTATATATGAAATTTGATTGAAAAAATGTGTAGAATCTAAATAGGATGTTATTTTTAGCTATTGAATACTTCTTAAATATTATTTTTTGTGCAAACTTAATCTGTAGTGCATGGTCCTTTTTTTCTCTCTTTCCGGCGACCATACGAATTGCAATAAATATCCATTAAATTAAAACTAAATTGAGAGGAAAGAAAACATCGTTAACCACACATGCACACCTTTGGAAAATCTCGTGGGGAGAAACAACATATTTCTCATCTTATTCCGAGTGATTGTACATTCAAACACGTTTTCGTTGTGTGAGCACTGAGCCATCGTTGGCAACACAAATCTGATGCCATATGAAAATATATTGCGTTCAAAGCGTGTGTTATTTTCTCTTCCGTTGCAACGCATGAGTTTTTTTTGCTAGTCGTTTTTTAAACTACTAAGGCAACGTCGCAACGATTCCATCTCATACTAGTATTATCCATCTCATACTAGTACTACGAGACTTGTAGATCGAGTAACGATCTTCTCGTACGACGGCTCAATGTGCTCAAAATGCTAGAGCCCGGCGGCCTAGTTCTCTTTATTTTTTTCCTTTTTGAATACTAAGCCTGTATAAATAATTTAGCGCCCCCCCTAAAATTATGGACCGTGTGTAGGCTGCTCATGTGGCACCACTCGTGGCCCGACCCTGGAGAATGATCAATCTTTACTACACTAACCCATATCACGAAGTTCCGTTAAGTTTTGTGTGATTGAAGTTTTCAAGTTTTGGGTGAGATGCCGATATGAGGAGAATAAGAAGCACGAGTAACATAAGCTTGGGTATTCCTAAGTCACCCCCAAGATAATAACCAAGTAAGACTCAAGCGTCTAAGCTTGGGATGCCCGAGAAGGCATCCCCTCTTTTGACTACAACACAATCAGTATATCTTACTTAGAGCTATATATTTATTCATCACATGATATATGTTATGCTTAGAGATCATTTTATTTTATTAGTATTATCTTGTTGTTATTTATAATCATGTTTTCCAATAAAAAGTTCCAAGAATTGCCTTTAGAATGTTTGAATTGTCTGTGTGATGTGTGTTGTACAAAAGCAGAAACTATTGTCATAGTATTTGAATTATGAATGTTACTAGTGCGTGTAAAGTTTCTGAAAATTTTACATAGTAGTGTCATACAAATTGATTATCATGTCCTAAATTTGCATAATTTTTGTAGTTACAGAAGTACACTTCTTAAATTGATTATCATGTCCTAAGTTTTCATGACTTATATTGATGGATATAAAATAGTGTAAATAATAGTATACAGTACCTAATGTTCGAAATATATTATGAAACCTGTCTTGGGAGTACATGAAATTTTGATTTATTCTTATGTGTACTAACCGATTTCAAGAGTTCTTTTCAAGTTTTGTGGGGATGAAGTTTTAGAGACTTACATGAAACCGAGATATGAGAGGATTGAACGAGATACGAAAGAACAAACTTAGGGATGCCTAAGGCATCCCAAGTCAATATTACAAGAAGTCTCGAGCATCTAAGCTTGGGGATGCTACACATACCACCTCTTTTTGTCAACAACTATCGGTTAACCTATATTAAGCCTAATTTTTATTTGTTCACGTGATATGTTCTATTATTGGAGCGTCTTTTGTTTGCTTTTCTGTTTTGAAATAAATCTCAAATCAGGAAATCTTTATTAAGAGAGAGACCTCACATAGCAACTTAATTGTTTGACTACTCGCTGATCTTCATGAGAGTAGTTTGATATTTACTCATGTGCTTCACTTATATCCGAAGAGTAAAATGGGAAAGAATTGAATATTATAAATCTGAAATTATCGATGTGCTATATTCTTAGTAGTAGTTTCACATTTGGTTTAGAAACTAAAATCTATTGAAGTTTGACAATCACAATATTGGTCATACAAGCATTCATGGATGATTAGTATAGGAAAGATAACTTGTACATACAAATATATTATATTGGATATCTCTTATGATTGTGAATACCCTGATCAAATAGTTGAAGTTGGACAAGGAAGATAATGTAATGCTTCTGTTTGGGCATATTTGCATAGAGGTTACATTGTGATGGATCCTCCAACATGTGGAGCTTGTTTAGAACCTTTCGCTAGCCAAAACTTCGCACTAATTAAGTAGAGATACTACTTGTGCACCCAAACCTTTGATACAAGTTTCTTCCCTGAGAGTCCACCGTACCTACCTATATATGGTATTTCACCGCCATTCCAAGTAAATTTGCATGTGCCACCTCCCAAACCTTCAAATAAACATTTGTATTGTGTGCTCGTACTGCTCATGGAGCGATCGGGGCGGTCAATATCTTCCATCATAAGCGGGTTATTCTCATGATGAGTGTTTATTCACTTGCCATTGCACGAGAGAGGCTGGTAAAAATGATTCCCAGTCCTGCATAATACAAAAATAAATAGACAAGAACTCACACTAGAAAGTTGATTGTTTGGAGGGCACATGTGGATACAACCATGAAAAGTGTTTGAATGGTTTGGGGGGTAAAATTTCAATTCTGTTTGGGAACTGCCAATAATGTGATTAGCATGAAAGATATTGAAATCCCCTGTTGTAACATTGACATGAAAGGCACACCACCAATAATACATTCATCTCTATTTTAAACAATGAGCTCTCGCACCTATGCAGATACCCGGTTCCATCTGCGAAGGGGCAATCTATTTACTTTTATGTTATTTACTTTTCATGTTGAGTCAAATTCTCATTCCAACCACAATCAATTAGTTGGCAACCACCATGTGGTGGAGAAAGATCCAAACACATATATTCAGTCAAATATATTTGATCACGATTCACTATTGTTGACAATTATCTTTATGATAAGTGCGCTGGGAGGAAAAACATTAAGCCCCTATATTTCACTATGTTCGATGGATGTTGTTTATTCTAAAAATATGGATCGTTGAGTATGTGGAGCTCTTACTTAGACCTTGTTAAAAATAAGATTGTTTGGTGACTAAGAACATAGGTTGTTAAGTTTTAAGAGAATGCTTGTTTGAACCATGACATGTGAATTGATTGCTACTCTATCATGATTAGTTTTATGAGAAATAGTTGTTGTTTATGATGCTAGAAAAAGTGGTTCGAATTATCATTGATCAAACATGTTCAATATTCTAGCTTCACACTTCATAAATTACTTATTTTATCATTTACCAACTCGATTACGAGTAGGAATTAAGCTTCGGCATGATGATACATCTCCATTGTATCGATAATTTATGAAGTATTCACGCCATATTTACCTATGTTTACAATACTTTTATATGGTTTTGATGCATTTTGTATGATTTAATTAGAACTAACCCGAACTAATGTTCTTTTTAGCAGAATTATCATCATCTTGATTTTATGCAGAAAATAAAAGTTCTCGGAATTGCTGAACACGTTTGGATGATATTTTGTGGACAATATGAGAAATACCAAAGCGAAGAAACACCGAAGGGGGCCACCTGCTGGCCACAAGCCAACAGGGCATGCCCACCCCCTGGGGCGCGCCCTCATAGCTTGTGGGCCCCTCGTGGCTTCGGGTAGCGTGATTCCAATGCCAAAAAATCCAATATATACACAAACAATCAGAAATAAACCAAGAACTTCCATTTCGCAACCGCAAGCGTGTGTAGCAAAAAAGTCATCTGGAACCCTGTTCCGGCACCCTCCGGAGGGGGCAATCATCACCGAAGCTATCTTCATCATCCCGGCAGTGTCCATGACGAGGAGGAATTGATTCACCCCGAGGGTTGAGGGTATGTACCAGTACCTATGTATTTGATCTCTCTATCTCTCGTGTTCTTGAGACGTCACGATCTTAATGTATCATAAGCTTTGTTAATATAGTTGGATCATATGGTGTTCGTCCCTTGCTATCTTGATGTGATGAATTGAATCTTTCCCTTTTGAGAGTTTGTTATGTCGGATTGAATATTGAATTTGAGATCACTTGATGTATGTCTTGCATGTGGATACTCGTGGTGACAATGGGGTATTATATTGATTCACTTGAAACATGTTTTGGTACTCAACTCATGGATTCCCGAGGTGACATTGGGGTAATCAATGCATAGGGCTTCATACACGTTCGTGTCCTACTTTCTCCAATAGAAATCTTGGGGTACTCTTTAAAGTTCTTTGTGTTGGATTGAATATGATGAATCTGAAATTATTTAATGCATGTCGAATAATTAACCCACGCATACTTGAGGTGACATTGGAGTATCTAGGTGACATGAGGGTTGATTGATATGTATCATAGGTGTTATTCTAGTACAAATTCTATGGCTGATTGTTGCAATTATAGGAATAGCACAATGGATTGATCGGAAATGGTAACTTTGAGGTGGTTTGCTCTGTACAACAATTTATTCTTATGTTCTCCACTAATAGGAACTTTGGAGTGATTCGTTGTTGCAGGTTGAGGGATGATCATATGATTATATTACGTTAGCATTGTTGAGAGATTGCACTAGTGAAAGTATGAACCCTAGGCCTTATTTCCAAGCCTTTATATAATGTTTTCTCGCTGTTTGGCACATGTTACCTTGCTATTTTTATTTATTTGAATTATAAAAATCTATTTCTACTATCCATGCTACACTTGTATCACCATCTCTTCACCGAACTGGTGCACCTATACAATTTACCATTGTATTGGGTGTGTTAGGGACACACGAGGGTTGTTTAAGAGAGACTGTCTTCCCCCTACAACTTCCATGGATTGATAAACCTTAGGTCATTCACTTGAGAGAATTTTTATGTTGTCCTACGGAACTGTGCACTTGGAGGCCCAACAATGTTTACAAGAATAAAGTTGCGTATTAGACATCAAGCATGTACACGGGTTGAGTGCACTCCATTTTTTTCGAAAATTCTCTTCCCTCCATTTTTTTCTATTTTCAAAATATTACACTCCTCACATAAATTGGAAATAGCGAAAAAAGTTGTTCCAAAGTTTTTGAAATAAATACTAAACTAAACGAGATGAAAATTGAGGAATGTTGGAAAACGAATTAGGTCATTTGGAGTTGTAGTTTGAAAACTAGAGGCAGTCAAAGTCTGGTCAATTCTTTGATTTTTTTATTGAACAGAAAAATAAGGTTTGATAGATAATACACTACCTAAAGGGGGGAAACATATTCCTGGGAATATGCTTTCACTTGACAATGAGATGGGACCTCCAAAGTTGCTGACACGAGGTCCCGCGGTCCCACCAGTCAGATTTGACTGGTCGCCCGCGCCCTCCCTCTTGCGACTTGACAAAGGCGGAGCTTTGGTGATCAATGTCGACGAATGATACGCCATGCGAGAAGATGAGCACATGGGCGTTCTCCCCTCATAGGCGCGAACCCATTAAGGTGCGCTTCGAGTACCGAATGCCATCCGAGTCGCTGGCGGTGTGTCCTCCCAAGGAGCTCTGACGGAGCTGGAAGAGGGCTCTTGCGCATGGTGCTTCTCCAGAGAAATTACCGAGTGGGGTGGATTCCATAGACCATGGTGGAGCTTCTGGTGAAGATAACAGAGAGGGGAGGCTCTGTCTACATTGGATTCATCGAGGAGGTGACAATGACCAAAACCACGGGAGGGGAAGAAGATGATCGCTCCGGTCATTTCGATCCTACGGGGAGCCTAGAGAGGGAGGAAGAGGATGGCTGATGATCCGAACAAGCCTAAGAAGGTCAATTTATAGGCGGGGCAAGGTGGTTCATGAGGGAACTATGCTAACCGACTCCATCGGTGTCCGATAATGGCGACGAGGGTGATGGCCACGTACGTGTGGTCGGTGTGTTTGGCGAGGGCGGTGGTCATCCAAATTTATTCTAGGGGGCTGGTTGGCTGGGGACGCTTGGGCGGTGGCGTGCTTGCCACAGTGTGGGTCGTGGTCGGTGTTGGTCGGCGCTAGAGGCCAGGATAGGATGTTGGCAAGGTTCGGGGACCCATTATGGAGTTATCCAGACTGCAAGATAGTCGGGGAAGCAGTTGTGGTGAGCGCCTGCGCGATGCGAATGACTGCAATACGGGTGCTCTCGCCCACTCTGTGCATGCACGCCAGGTGGTCAACAATTTTCCATGGCGATCTAGAGGGTTGTGGTGCAAGCAAAACTTAACAGAGTCATCAACTTTGGTATGGAAGAGCTAGTGGACATGTTAGTTTGGCGAGAGTAGGAAGTTGGCAATGGAAGTTCGTGTGGTGGCAAACTTCTATCATGTACTCAACGCGTTCGATAGAATGATTTTGATCTACAAGAATTTCATAGGCTTGGTAATAGGTAGAGTGAGATCTCTTTGGTTGGTTGAGAGGATAGTGGAGTTGGTTTGTAAAAATAGAAAACTTGCTAGTGCAAGTTTTACAAGAGTTATGTTCTGACCCAAAACTCCACGGGGTTATTTCATGGACTTAGAGAGTGAAATTGGGGATATGCTTCTCGACTTAAGAGTCTGGTTGGAAGGACTACAAGATGATTTTTTTTAGAAATTAAGGGTTGGAAAAATGAGGGTTGCACTTCAATGCACGATTTGGACCAGATTTGAGAATTGGAAGCTGTGCTCAAAATTTTCAAAAGACCATGGTGGGTTTTTGCATAGAAATGATCTATAGGTATGAAATAACCCCTCATGATTTCTGTGGAATTTTAAATAATTATTTGGAATATTTTTAATGGAAAACAGGAGCATACTAGAGCTTGTAAACATTAATTGAAGAATTATATTGAGGCTAAATATTTATTAAAATAATTCCTACGGATATTCACAAGTTAAATAAAAGGGTTGAAAAAATATTTCAAACCAAATAATATTTTCCAAAATATCTATATGGCGGGAAGAACGTTTGAGAAATGGAAATAGAGAAAGCGCTCAAATTAATAAAATACCTAATATATCTAAAATCTTATTCCTGTTAAAATTTTACTTAATAAAAACATGGTTGGGATTTTAGGGTGTTACAGTAAATCAACCAAAATGAAAAAAAAAACAAGAAAAAAATCCACTGAATTTTTTTTACAAATAAATATTTCTAAACAAAAATAAAAAATGAGAAAAAATAGGATCATTGGCGAACAGACAGTGAGCGAAAACGTTGAGAACGGGCTGGCCCGCTGGCGTTGCGCCTGACGCGAGAGCTCGTTCCATCTCATCACAGGCAGACTCAAAAAGAAATATCGCTATAGGCAAGATATAGCTCTACGGGCTTTATCGCATGACGAAAGAAAGTTCCCGCCTTCGGCTGTCAGGCTCCCCATTAACGGGCTGGCCACTCCGAGAGGGAGCGTATTTTCCAGAGCAACATTTTTATTTTTATTTTATATTTCTGAATTTGCAACAAGTGTTAAAAGTTTAATTGCTCATTTAAAAAAGATTCATGAAGTAAAACAAAGTTGGTACAACTTCAAAAAAAGGTTCGGGGCATTCAGACAATGTTCGTGACTTCAAACAATGTTCACATACTTGGAAAAACAGCGTGGCATTTAAAAAACTATATACTATTTAATAAAAATGTACATGATATTTCAAGAATTGCACGTTTTAAAAACATGTGCACGTGACATTCTGTAGGAACATTCACGCATTTGCTAAAAATGTAAATGATACTTTGAAAACAAATTCTACAATCTAAAAAGATCACATTGTCTAAACAACATGTTTTATTCCATTAGAAACATTCTTCGTAACAAAATGATACAGAATATACATTTATTCGGATATGGTTTGGTATATATGAAAGAAATGATTCAGGTGTATACTAAAATTATACAATGTATCTTGAAAAATGGAAAAGGAAACAGTAAACATCCTAGTAAATCAAAGATAACCAGTGAAAAACCATAGAAAAAATCTGAAAAAAAATCTATGAACGAAGAAAAGCCAATAAGAAAAACACAGAGAGAAAAAAACTCGAGCCGAAGAAGGTTTGGACAAGAAATAGCCCTGGCGAACATGAACAACGTAAATCTCCCACCATTTGGGCCGAAAAGAGTGTGTAAATTTTGGAGGCCCGTTAGACGTAAATCTGATGACAACTCCTACTTCTTTTTCTTGAAACGAAACGATATTCCTCTTTTTCGCGGTTGTTTTCTTGACACGACCTGACACACACAGGTCCGCTGCTCCCCACCTTCCCCCACCAGTCCTATCCGCACTGCCGGACAAGGATGCAATCCTCTTCAATCCAATGCCGCATTTCAGCTCGCATAGAAAAAGCTTACAACGAGACCTCTCCAACCGAACTCAAGAACAGCAGCTCTCGATTTATCTATACTACTATTAAACAATCCAACAAGAATTACACTACAGACACCCCATCAAACGTCCCACAAAATAAAAAACCAATCAGCACCCCACGATTAATCCAACAGATCTTAATCTAAAAGCCCTCGTTAATCCACCGTCTGCTGGGTGTACTTAGCAATTATAATTGGCTGAACATACTCCACCAACGAAACTTCCAATCACGCAAGAAAAAAAAAGAGGAGAAAATGCCCAGCAACGCCCCTCCTATCCCCGCACGACGCCGCCAACCTCCGCCCTGACGGCGCCCGCGCCCGACGCCTCCAACCTCCGCCCTGACGGCGGCCGCGCACGACGCCTCCAACCTCCGCCCTTGACGGCGGCCGCGGCCGACGCCGCTAACCTCCGCCCTCGACGGTGGCCGCCCCTGACGCCGCCATCCTCCACCCCCGATGACAGCCGCCACCCTCCGCCCCCAACGCAGTCATAGACATCCCCAACATCCAATTTCTTTGTCTATGTAATGGTTGGTCTGCCCCCTCCATTCTTTCATGTTATACATTAATGTACAGAATTCTTGATTAAATTCTGTTAATTTTTATTTTCTAGCATATACATGTAATAGATCAACATGGCCTTCAGTTCTTCAAATTGTTTGTTTCTTTGTGGGGATTCAACGTTTCCTTGTAGTTGTCGGGGTTAATGTCTCTTGTTGTGCATGATTGATGTTCCTCTGCGGGGGATTCAGTTCTTCACTTGGTACTGCAGCTTAGAGGCGCATTAGAACGATGCAAAGCATGATATTACTTTCTTAGGAGGGGCTTTATGGAAACTCATGGTTAGTGCTCAATTGCAGTATCTAAATACAAGACATTATTTTTGATTTGCTTGTATTTTGGGGTAAAGTTGTTTGTTTTATTTGCAAGACAAAGTTAAGATGTTGATGCAAAATACACGTTCCTCCAGTGTTGTTTCTGTATGGTTTACTTAATTAGCATTAGTGTGATCAAATCACAACTTATAATTTCTGCTCAATGTATGGCTTCATGCTGAAAAGACATAGATACATAGGTACATGTGATATCTCATGCTTTGCTCTGTCGTGTTATTAAATTTCTGTACCATATTCCCGGCACTATTTGTTCCATATTGTTTTGAACTCATTTGAGCGCAAGTGGAATTCTTGGTTAAACTCGTTCCATCCTTTTGAACTCATTTTAGCGGAAGTGGAATTCTTGGTTAGACCCGTTCCATCTACTGTGCCACACGATCTCGCCGTCAACGTCCGTACGTCGTGAGCCTCCCCATTGATTTGATTTGATTGGCACATACAACTAAGTGCTAGAGTAATACAGTATTATGCTCTGAAGCATGTCATACCCCAGCAGAGCTACAACTTTTGAGAATAATGTCAGTTTTTTTACAGATTCAGAAAAAGAGCTACAGTACGGGGGTGGGATCATCTTCAGGTTTGTCATACCCAGGAGAGCTACAACATGTGAGAGTAATTAGTGAAGAAACATTGGTAGCCCTAACGAAATCAAGCAGCTATAGTTTACTGGTTTCAGAGGATTAACTACACTGCATTCACATAGTTGAAAACGTAACTGTCAAAAAAATAGCCGTTCGGATTATAATAAGACATTGAATTGTTAGTTGAATTGATTATAAAATATTATTATAATATCTGAGAAAGAATATGTGGAAGATGTGCATGCATTGATATTACTCAGTACATATTACTCATGGACATACAAACTGAGAAAGAATATGACTCCATCTTCATTTAGAACTTCCCTCTGCAGCCTGCTACTTACATTATAACTTTCCAGGTTTCATCATATTCATTGCTGCTGTTTGGGTTATACAAGAATTTACAACTTTCCATGCTCTGAAGTATGTTATTCTATTCATAGGTGAGTGCTTAGACACCCTATGCTCATATTATTTTCGTTTATTTTGCACCCCGGGTTCTCTGTTCTCTGTTCCAATATTATATGTTCTTGTTGAGATGCTCATTGCTAGGAATGTTATCTACTGTGTGAAGATGTTCTTCTTGTCGAGATGCTCATTGCTAGACATGTTGCCTACCGTGTGAACAGTGGCATTACAAAATACGAGTAGTTGTTTCGATTTTGGATTATAGTAGAAGCATTGCTAAAATTTTAATATAAAAAGCAATATAAATTATTCGGTTGTGCATGGTAACTAGTATAAGTGTAATGAACTAGACAAACTGACGACCGTATTTGCTTCCTCCGCACTCCTCGACCCACCGCTGTTGCGCGGACCGGGACTGGCCTAGCGTGGCGACAGAGGCCGCCGCGCAAAGGTGGAGCCATCACAGCAGCAGCGGCAGGCGTGCTCGAATACCTGCAAAGCTCGCCACAGTCTCTGCACCACCCTGCTCGCCGACCCACGCATCGACCGCCGCCTGCAAAAGCGTCGACATGCACGCTCCTCCGTGCTGCCTCGCTGTGCGCGGCGCACGGCGCGAGCACACGGCGACCGCCCCCGTTCGCCTGGAATCGTCGGGCCCAGCGTTGGACCGCCGCCGCCGCCGACCCAATGCGGCACCGCCGTGACACGGGCGTATTCATCAGCTGGAGCTTGACGTCGACGATAAATATATGCTCCCGGTAAGGGCATGTACAGCGCGGTTGAGTCAGCTGTTTATTAGCTGACCCACGTAGGAATTTTGGTTACGTACGTGAATGAAAAAGAAGGATGGTAGAGAAACTGTCCGTCTATATAATTATCGGTCGGCTAAATGCATAAAAGTCGCTCCTTAACGTCGGCATTTCTCCCGTGGGTGTCTGCAACCAGCCGTTTTTCCTTCCAGGTGTGAAAACTGGCGTAAGCATATGCTACGATTAGCGGGAAGCGTTTGTGTTTATATAAGGCAGGATTACATGAAAAGTACATCAGGTCGGTTAGGTTAGATCGATCTATACAGGATCTGATGTTAACTAACTACTACCTCCGTTCTAAAATAACTATCTCTATTAGGAGATAACTTGGCAGCCACTTCTACCGCATGCATGGCTTATCCATGCAAGGCATCTTCTCAGTCATGCCTACAATATACGATCGCTAACCGATTCTGTTGTAGCTAGTGCGTGCGTGTGTGTCTTCTCTCCCATCCTGTGTACCTCTATATAATGTACTTCTTGAGGATCAATAACACACGCTGTTTTCCATCTCCATTCATGCATACAAAATACATTCAACATGGTATCAGTTTAGGTCCTCTGGCCTCCAGAGCGGTGGGGTTGCTGGCAGTAAACGGTTTCGTATAAAGTGCCGTGGAGGAAAGCGTTTTTAACGTCGACTTGATGAATCGGCCAGTCGGACGAAACAGCGAGAGAGAGGACGATGCGAATGGTGGCTGGTTTGACGACGGGGGAGAAGGTTTCGTCGTAATCGATCCCGTGTTCTTGAGAGAAACCGCAGACGACCCAACGGGCTCTGTGACGAGCGAGCGAGCCATCGGAGTGGAACTTGTGGCGAAAGACCCATTTGCCGGAGACAACGTTGGTGCCGGGAGGCTTGGGAACGAGCGTCTAAGTGTTGTTCTGTTGGAGAGCGTTGAACTCGGCGCGCATGGCGTCGGACCAGTTTCTGTCAAGCAGAGCGGCGCGAAAGTTGCGGGGAATGGGAGAGGGAGGCGTGGTGACGGAGAGATCGAAGATTTTCCTGGGGCGAAAAACGTCGGCCTGCGATCGAGTGCGGATCGAAGAAGGAGCGGGCGGCGGCTTAGATGGGCAAGGGGGGAGCCGGCGCGCAGGAGGATCGCTGGGTGGTGGAGAGGATGGACCGGGATGAGGAGAGGCAGGAGCTAGCTGGGAGGGAGGTGGTGATGCGGGGCCAGGCTGGTGGGTTGGTGCTGGCGGAAGATGGGGTGCATGGGTGCGGGAACCGGAGGCATGCAGGGGGAAGGCGGGACCGGGTTGGTGGGATGTGGGATGGGGCGACGTGGGTGATACTGGTTGGGCTGCATGGGTGCGGGGACCGGGGCCATGCAGGGGAGGGGAGGCACCGGACGTGGGACAGTCAGGCGCGGGTGTTGCTGGTTGGGCTGCATGGGTGCTGGGACCGGGGCCATGCAGTGGAGTTGGTGCACCAGACGTGGGTGGAGCTGGCGCGGGTGGAGTTAAGGCAGGGTCAAGCGTGGGGGAAATGACGCCTGGGAGAAGGGAGTTAGCGTGGTGGTGAGGAAAGGTGTAGGAGGAGAGCTCGGGAGTGTAGGAAGCGGAGAAAGGAAAGACGTGCCCGTCGAAGGTGACATGGCGAGAGGTGTAGACACGGTTGGATTGCGGGTCTAGGCAGCGGTAACCTTTGTGTTCATAGGCATAGCCGATGAAAACGCAGGCAATGGAGCGAGGAGCGAGCTTGTGGGGGGTTTGGGCAGTGATGTTGGGGAAGCAAAGGCAACCGTAGACGCGAAGATGGTCGTAACATGGAGGGACATGAAATAATGCTTCATGCGGTGTCGAGAAAGATAAGGGTTTGGTGGGGCGAATATTGAGAAGGTGAGTGGCGGTGGTGAGGGCTTCGGTCCAATACGGTGGAGGCATAGAAGCTTGAATGAGGATGGTGCGAATGACGTCGTTGGTTGTGCGAATGGCACGCTCCGCTTTGCCATTTTGAGGAGATGTGTAAGGACAGGAAAAGCGAAGGGTAGTCCCAAAGGGAGCGAGATATGTACGGTTGGCAACGTTGTCGAACTCTTTGCCGTTGTCGCATTGGATGGTTCCAATGGAGCAGTGGAAATGGGTTCGGATGAAGGCGTGAAAGTGGGAGAGAGTGGGGTGAACGTCGGATTTAAAAGGCATAGGAAAGCTCCACATGAAATGGGTAAAATCATCAACGATAATCAAATAATACTTGCAACCGGAAATACTGGGTACAGGGGCAGTCCATAGATCACAGTGTACAAGTAGAAATGCAGCAGAAGTGGTACTAGTTGATGAGTTGAAAGGGAGGCATGTGTGCTTTCCTAATTGACAAGCATGACACAAACCGTCGAGTTTATTACAAGGAAAAGATTTATTGAAACTAGAGGAGGCGCCAGGATGGCCGAGGCGGCGGTGCCATATGTTGGAGGCGGCGGTGAGGAGCGCTACGGTCGGGTCGGTGGAGGTCGACGGGAAGAGCGGGTAGAGATCGCCGGTGCTGTTACATCGCAGAAGAAGAGCTCCCGTGCGAAGATCCTTCACAGAGACACCAAAAGGATCAAAAGCCATAGAAACAAGGTTATCAATGGTGAAGCGACGAACAGAGAGTAAATTCTTGATGATGTGGGATGCAACAAGGACACGTTGTAAGTATGGAGGGCGGGAGAGAGAGGGGATGGAGGTGTAACCAAGATGGGTGATAGGGAGGTGGTCGGCATTACCAACGATAACCGGGGAATGATTGTCAACACGTGTAGAGTGAGAGAGATTACCTTGTGTGGCCGAGAAGTGAGCAGAGGCACCGGAGTCGGCGTACCAGCCGCCGGACGAGGCGAGGGACATGTCCTGCAGGGCACCGATCAGGGAGGACTGCTCAAAGCTTGACGCTGCCTGTTGGTGGAAAGCTGGTGGAGGCGGAGCAGCTTGTGGAGGCGCAGGTGGGTGTGGCGTGCCGTTTGGCAGGGGCGAGAGGCCCAGTAGTGCGGCGTACGTCGGATGGGGGTGGAGCGGTGCGTCCATGGTGTACGCCTGTGGTGTGGGAGGGCGAGAGCCAAGGATCCTGGGTGCGCCGGCGGGACGAGGAGGAGTGATCTGCTGCGGCCAGGCTTGAACGACACCGGTCCAGGGATGAACGCCATTGGGAGGAGTCCAGCCGGAGCCCGAGCCGTAGCCGCCATGGTTGCTGAAGCATTTCCGCTTCGGTTTGCCCTGGTTCGGCGACGGGGAACCAGGGCTGCCGGAGCCGCCGGTGTGGGGGTTGGAGGAGGCACCGGAAGGGCCGTAAGACCCCTGAACGCCGTGGCTGCCGGTGGGCGCGGGGCGATGTGCCGCGAGAAGGGCGGTGTTGGTGGTGATCCGATCTGAGGAATGCTCCATCGTCTCGTCCTGGACGAGCATGTTCTGCGCTTCGGCAAAGGAGATCGTGGCCGACTCCCGCTGGATGATCTTGGCGGTCATCTTGTGACGGGCGTGGAGGCCGCGGATGAGGGCGACGATCAGCGCGTCGTCCGTCTGGGGCAGCGCGACGTCGGCGAGCGCGTCGCCGATGGCCTTGATGCGGCCGCAGTAGGAGGCGACGGGCTGTGTGCCTTGGACCTGATGCAGGAGTTCGATGGTGAGTTGCATCTGGCGAGTGCGCCGGTTGCTGGTGAAGATGGCGGCGAGAGCGACACACACGTCACGGGCGGAGGAGTTGCCCTTGACCATGGCCTTGAGTTCGTCGGAGATGGTGGCCAGGATCCATGACTTGATGTCGAGATCGAGGAGACGCCAGGTGGTGTCGCCGGGCGGGGCGGTGGCGCCGGGAGCCAGGTGGTCAAGGAGGCCGAACTTGGCGACCTGCAGCTCCATGTCGTCGTGCCAGGTGGAGTAGGGGCCGGTGTGGAGATCGAGCCACTTTCTTGGCATCGCTGTCTCTCGCACATCCGGCGGCCTACACCTCTCTCAGCGTGAGTACGCTCTTGAGCTTGTCCAGCGCGCCGGTATGGCTGAGTGCAACCCCATCTCGACTCCCATCGATTCTGGCTCCAAGATTTCTCTCAACGACGACGATCTTTTAGACAAACCCTCTGAATACCGTAGTCTCACCAGCGCTCTACTTATCTCACCCTTACCTGTCCCGACATCACTTACGTTGTTGAGCAGGCCTGTTTGTTCATGCATGCTCCCCGCACCGCCCACCTAAACCTCGTTCGCCGGATCTTTCGATATGTCAACCACACTCTTCATTACGGCACCTTCATCTCCCCATCATCGACACACTCCCTTGTCGCTTATTCTGACGCCGATTGGGCTGGCTGCCCCGACGCTCGCTGCTCCACTACAGGATTCTGTGTCTATCTCGGTGAAAACCTTATTTCGTGGTCGTCCAAACGCCAACTAACCGTGTCCAGGTCTAGTGCTGAGGCAGAATACCGAGTTGTTGCCCACGTCGTGGCTGAGACATGCTGGATTCGGCAACTACTCCAGGAACTACACCGAGCGCTCGACAAAGCTTCCGTGGTTTATTGCGACAAGGTGTGTGCTGTTTTCTCAGTGTCAACCCCGTGCAGCATCGCCGCACCAAACACATCGAGATCAACATTCATTTTGTTCGTGACAAGGTTCAAGTTGGTGAAGTTCGTGTTCTCCATGTACCAACATCCATGCAGTTCGCCGACGTCCTCACCAAGGGCCTCCCGTCTTCAGCATTCCTGGAATTTCGCAACAGTCTCACCGTCCGTGAACCTCCCGCTGTGACTGCGGGGGGTGTTAGGAAATAACTTGGCAGCCACTTCTACCGCATGCATGGCTTATCCATGCAAGGCATCTTCTCAGTCATGCCTACAATATAGGATCGCTAACCGATTTTGTTGTAGCTAGTGCGTGCGTGTGTGTCTTCTTTCCCATCCTCGGTACCTCTATATAATGTACTCCTTGAGGATCAATAACACACGTTGGTTTCCATCTCCATTCATGCATACAAAATACATTCAACATGGTATCAGTTTAGGTCCTCTGGCCTCCAGAGCGGTGGGGTTGCTGGCAGTAAACGGTTTCGTATAAAGTGTCGTGGAGGAAAGCGTTTTTAACGTCGACTTGATGAATCGGCCAGTCAGACGAAACAGCGAGAGAGAGGACGATGCGAATGGTGGCTGGTTTGACGACGGGGGAGAAGGTTTCGTCGTAGTCGATCCCGTGTTCTTGAGAGAAACCGCGGACGACCCAACGGGCTTTGTGACGAGCGAGCGAGCCATCGGAGTGGAACTTGTGGCGAAAGACCCATTTGCCGAAGACAACGTTGGTGCCGGGAGGCTTGGGACCGAGCGTCTAAGTGTTGTTCTGTTGCAGAGCGCTGAACTCGGTGCGCATGGCGTCGGACCTGTTTCTGTCAAGCAGAGCGGCGCGAAAGTTGCGGGGAATGGGAGAGGGAGGCGTGGTGACGGAGAGATCGAAGATCTTCGTGGGGCAAAAAACGCCGGCCTGCGATCGAGTGCGGATCGAAGAAGGAGCGGGCGGCGACTTAGATGGGCAAGGGGGAGCCGGCGCGCAGGAGGATCGCTGGGTGCTGGAGAGGATGGACCGGGATGATGAGAGGCAGGAGCTAGCTGGGAGGGAGGTGGTGATGCGGGGCCAGGCTGGTGGTTTGGTGCTGGCGGGAGATGGGGTGCATGGGTGCGGGAACCGGAGGCATGCAGGGGAAGGCTGGACCGGGTTGGTGGGATGTGGGATGGGGCAACGTGGGTGATACTGGTTGGGCTGCATGGGTGCGGGGACCGGGGCCATGCAGGGGAGAGGAGGCACCGGACGTGGGAGGGTCAGGCGCGGGAGTTGCTGGTTGGGCTGCATGGGTGCTGGGACCGGGGCCATGAAGTGGAGTTGGTGCACCAGACGTGGGTGGAGCTAGCGCGGGTGGAGTTAAGGCAGGGTCAAGCGTGGGGGAAATGACGCCTGGGAGAAGGGAGTTAGCGTGATGGTGAGGAAAGGTGTAGGAGGAGAGCTCGGGAGTGCAGGAAGCAGAGAAATGGAAGACGTGCCCATCGAAGGTGACATGGCGAGAGGTGTAGACATGGTTGGATTGCGGGTCTAGGGAGCGGTAACCTTTGTGTTCAGTGGCATAGCCGATGAAAACGCAGGCAATGGAGCGAGGAGCGAGCTTGTGGGGGGTTTGGGCGGTGATGTTGGGGAAGCAAAGGTAACCGTAGACGCGAAGATGGTCGTAACATGGAGGGACATGAAATAATGCTTCATGCGGTGTGGAGAAAGATATGGGTTTGGTGGGGCGAATATTGAGAAGGTGAGTGGCGGCGGTGAGGGCTTCGGTCCAATATGGTGGAGGCATAGAAGCTTGAATTGTTGGGTAACGTAGCATAAATTCAAAATTTTCCTACGCATATTCAGATCTTCCTATGGAGAGACGAGCAACGAGAGAGGGGTAAGAGCATCTTCATACCTTTGAAGATCGCTAAGCGGAAGCGTTGCTAGAACGCGGTTGATGGAGTCGTACTCGCAGCGATCCGATCTAGTGCCGAACTACGGCACCTCCGCGTTCAACACACGTGCAGCCCGGTGACGTCTCCCGCACCTTGATCCAGCAAGGAGGAGGGAGAGGTTGGGGAAGAACTCCAGCAGCACGACGGCGTGGTGCCGATGGAGAGACGAGGTCTCCCGGCAGGGCTTTGCCAAGCACCGGCACAGAGGAGGAGAAAGAAGAGCAGGGCTGCGCCGAGGGAGAGGGAAAAGTCTATCTCTCAATGGCCAAAAGTGCCCGATATATATAGGGGAAGGGGAGAGGGGGTGCCACCCCTAGGGTTCCCACCCTAGGGGGTGCGGCAGCCCCCCAGATGGGAGGTGCGGCGGCCAGAGGGGGAGGAGGGGGTGGCGCACCATCTGGTGGGCCTTAGGCCCACCTGGCTTAGGGTTTGCCCCCCTTTTCTCTCCCCTGCGCATTGGGCTGAGTGGGGAGGCGCACCAGCCCACCTAGAGGCTGGTTCCCACCCCCACTTGGCACACCTTACCTCCCAGGGTTGTTGCCCCCCTTCGGTGGTCCCATTGGTCCCGGTACGTTACCGGTGATGCCCGAAACACTTCCGGTATCCGAAACCATCTGTCCTATATATCAATCTTTACCTCCGGACCATTCCGGAGCTCATCGTGACGTCCGGGATCTCATCCGGGACTCCGAACATCTTTTGGTAACCTCGTATAACAATTCCCTATAACCCTAGCATCATCGAACCTTAAGTGTGTAGACCCTACGGGTTCGGGAGACAGGCAGACATGACCGAGATGTTGGGGAACGTCGCATGGGAAACAAGAAATTTCATACGCGCGCGAAGACCTATCATGGTGATGTCCATCTACGAGAGGGGATGAGTGATCTACGTACCCTTGTAGATCGTACAGCAGAAGCGTTAGAGAACGCGGTTGATGTAGTGGAACGTCCTCACGTCCCTCGATCCGCCCCGCGAACAATCCCGCGATCTAGTACCGAACGGACGGCACCTCCGCGTTCAGCACACGTACAGCTCGACGATGATCTCGGCCTTCTTGATCCAGCAAGAGAGACAGTGAGGTAGAAGAGTTCTCCGGCAGCGTGACGGCGCTCCGGAGGTTGGTGATGACCTTGTCTCAGCAGGGCTCCGCCCGAGCTCCGCAGAAACGCGATCTAGAGGAAAAACCGTGGAGGTATGTGGTCGGGCTGCCGTGGAAAAGTCGTCTCAAATCAGCCCTAAAACCTCCGTATATATAGGTGGGAGGGAGGGGACCTTTCCTTGGGGCTCAAGGAGCCCCAAGGGGGTCGGCCGAGCCAAGGGGGGAAGACTCCCCCCCCCAAACCGAGTTGGACTTGGTTTGGTGGGAGGGAGTCCCCCTTCCTTCCCACCTCCTCCTTTTTTTTCCTTTCTCTTTGATTTTTATCTCTATGGCGCATAGGGCACTTGTGGGCTGTCCCACCAGCCCACTAAGGGCTGGTGTGCCTCCCTCAAGGCCTATGGGCTTCCCCGGGGTGGGTTCCCCCCCCCGGTGAACTCCCGGAACCCATTCGTCATTCCCGGTACATTCCCGGTAACTCCGAAAACCTTCCGGTAATCAAATGATGTCATCCTATATATCAATCTTTGTTTCCGGACCATTTCGGAAACCCTCGTGACGTCCGTGATCTCATCCGGGACTCCGAACAACATTCGGTAACCAACCATATAACTCTAATACGCATAAAACAACGTCGAACCTTAAGTGTGCAGACCCTGCGGGTTCGAGAACTATGTAGACATGACCCGAGGGACTCCTCGGTCAATATCCAATAGCGGGACCTGGATGCCCATATTGGATCCTACATATTCTACGAAGATCTTATCGTTTGAACCTCAGTGCCAAGGATTCATATAATCCCGTATGTCATTCCCTTTGTCCTTCGGTATGTTACTTGCCCGAGATTCGATCGTCACTATCCGTATACCTATTTCAATCTCGTTTACCGGCAAGTCTCTTTACTCGTTCCGTAATACAAGATCCCGCAACTTACAGTAAGTTACATTGCTTGCAAGGCTTGTGTGTGATGTTTTATTACCGAGTGGGCCCCGAGATACCTCTCCGTCACACGGAGTGACAAATCCCAGTCTTGATCCATACTAACTCAACTAACACCTTCGGAAATACCTGTAGAGCATCTTTATAGTCACCCAGTTACGCTGCGACGTTTGATACACACAAAGTATTCCTCCGGTGTCAGTGAGTTATATGATCTCATGGTCATAGGAATAAATACTTGACACGCAGAAAACAGTAGCAACAAAATGACACGATCAACATGCTACGTCTATTAGTTTGGGTCTAGTCCATCACGTGATTCTCCTAATGATGTGATCCAGTTATCAAGCAACAACACCTTGTTCATAATCAGAAGACACTGACTATCTTTGATCAACTGGCTAGCCAACTAGAGGCTTGCTAGGGATGTTGTTTTGTCTATGTATCCACACATGTAAATGAGTCTTCATTCAATACAATTATAGCATGGATAATAAACGATTATCTTGATACAGGAATTATAATAATAACTATATTTATTATTGCCTCTAGGGCATAATTCCAACAGTCTCCCACTTGCACTAGAGTCAATAATCTAGCCCTCACATCACCATGTGAATTACATTGTAATAAATCTAACACCCATACAGTTCCGGTGTTGATCATGTTTTGGCCGTGGAAGAGGTTTAGTCAGCGGGTCTGCTACATTCAGATCCGTGTGCACTTTGCATATATTCACGTCCTCTCCCTCGACGTAGTCGCGGATGAGGTTGAAGCGTCGTTTGATGTGTCTGGCCTTCTTGTGAAACCGCGGTTCCTTTACTAAGGCAATGGCACCCGTGTTGTCACAGAACAAGGTTATTGTATTCAGTGCGCTTGGCACCACTCCAAGATCCGTCATGAACTGCTTCATCCAGACACCCTCTTTAGCCGCCTCCGAGGCAGCCATGTACTCCGCTTCACATGTAGAATCTGCTACGACGCTTTGCTTGGAACTGCACCAGCTTACCGCACCCCCATTAAGAATAAATACGTATCCGGTTTGCGACTTAGAGTCGTCCGGATCTGTGTCAAAGCTTGCATCGATGTAACCTTTTACGGCGAGCTCTTTGTCACCTCCATACAGGAGAAACATCTCCTTAGTCCTTTTCAGGTACTTCAGGATATTCTTGACCGCTGTCCAGTGATCCACTCCTGGATTACTCTGGAACCTACCTGCCATACTTATGGCCAGGCAAACATCCGGTCTAGTGCACAACATTGCATACATGATAGAACCTATGGCTGAAGCATAGGGGACGGAGCGCATATGCTCTCTATCTTCATCAGTTGCTGGGCACTGAGTCATACTCAATCTCGTACCTTGCAGAACTGGCAAGAACCCTTTCTTGGACTGTTCCATTTTGAACCTCTTCAAAACTTTATCAAGGTATGTGCTTTGTGAAAGTCCTATCAGGCGTTTTGATCTATCCCTATAGATCTTAATGCCTAGAATGTAAGCAGCTTCTCCTAGGTCCTTCATAGAGAAACTTTTATTCAAGTAACCTTTTATGCTCTCCAAAAACTCTACGTTGTTTCCAATCAGTAATATGTCATCCACATATAATATTAGAAACGCCACAGAGCTCCCACTCACTTTCTTGTAAATACAAGATTCTCCAACCACTTGTATAAACCCAAATGCTTTGATCACCTCATCAAAGCGTTTGTTCCAACTCCGAGATGCTTGCACCAGTCCATAAATGGATCGCTAGAGCTTGCACACCTTGTTAGCATTCTTAGGATCGACAAAACCGTCGGGTTGTATCATATACAACTCTTCCTTAAGAAAACCGTTAAGGAACGCCGTTTTGACATCCATCTGCCAGATCTCGTAATCGAAAAATGCAGCTATTGCTAACATGATTCTGACGGACTTAAGCATCGCTACGGGTGAGAATGTCTCATCGTAGTCAACTCCTTGAACTTGTGAAAAACCCTTCGCCACAAGTCGAGCTTTATAAACGGTCACATTGCCGTCAGCGTCCGTCTTCCTCTTAAAGATCCATTTGTTCTGAATAGCCTTGCGGCCCTCAGGTAGTACCTCCAAAGTACACACTTTGTTCTCATACATGGATCCTATCTCGGATTTCATGGCCTCTAGCCATTTGTTGGAATCTGGGCCCACCATTGCTTCTTCATAATTTACAGGTTCATTGTTTTCTAACAACATGATTGATAAGACGGGATTACCGTACCACTCTGGAGCAGTACGTGGTCTCGTCGACCTGCGTGGTTCGACAGAAACTTGAACTGGGGTTTCATGATCATCATCATTAACTTCCTCCTCAACCGGCGTCGCAATGACAGAGGTTTCCCCTTGCCCTGCGCCACCATCCAGAGGGATGATAGGTTCGACAACCTCGTCAAGTTCTATCTTCCTCCCACTCAATTCTCTCGAGAGAAACTCCTTCTCGAGAAAAGCTCCGTTTTTAGCAACAAACACTTTGCCCTCGGATTTGAGATAGAAGGTGTACCCAACTGTCTCTTTTGGGTAACCTATGAGGACGCACTTTTCCGCTTTGGGTTCCAGCTTTTCAGGCTGAAGCTTTTTGACATAAGCATCACATCCCCAAACTTTAAGAAACGACAACTTTGGCCTTTTGCCATACCACAGTTCGTATGGTGTCGTCTCAACGGATTTTGATGGTGCCCTATTTAAAGTGAATGCAGCTGTTTCTAATGCATAACCCCAAAATGATAGCGGCAAATTAGTAAGAGACATCATAGATCGCACCATCTAAAATAGAGTGCGATTACGACGTTCGGACACACCATTACGCTGTGGTGTTCCAGGCGGTGTTAACTGTGAAACAATTCCACATTGTCTTAAGTGAGTACCAAACTCGAAACTCAGATATTCACCCCCACGATCAGACCGTAGGAACTTGATCTTCTTGTTACGATGATTTTCCACTTCACTCTAAAATTGCTTGAACTTTTCAAATGTTTCAGACTTGTGCTTCATCAAGTAGACATAACCATATCTACTTAAATCGTCAGTGAAGGTGAGAAAATAACGATATCCGCCGCGTGCCTCCACGCTCATCGGATCACACACATCAGTATGTATGATTTCCAACAAGTCACTTGCACGCTCCATTGTTCCGGAGAACGGAGTCTTAGTCATCTTGCCCATGAGGCATGGTTCGCACGTGTCAAGTGAATAAAGTCAAGTGACTCCAAAAGTCCATCAGCATGGAGTTTCTTCATGCGCTTTACACCAATATGACCTAAGCGGCAGTGCCACAAAAATATGGCGCTATCATTGTTAACTCTAACTCTTTTGGTCTCAATGTTATGTATATGCGTATCGTTATCAAGATTCAATATGAACAATCCTCTCACATTTGGTGCATGACCATAAAAGATGTTACTCATAGAAATAGAACAACCATTATTCTCTGACTTAAAAGAGTAACCGTCTCGCGATAAACAAGATCCAGATATAATGTTCATGCTCAACGCAGGCACTAAATAACAATGATTTAAGTTCATCACTAATCCTGACGGTAACTGAAGTGACACTGTGCCGACGGCGATTGCATCAACCTTGGAACCATTTCCTACGCGCATCGTCACTTCATCTTTCGCCAGCCTTCGTCTATTCCGCAGTTCCTGTTTCGAGTTGCAAATATGAGCAACAGAACAGGTATCGAATACCCAGGCACTACTACGAGAGCCGGTTAAGTATACATCAATAACATGTATATCAAATATACCTGATTTTTCTTTGCCCGCCTTCTTATCTGCCAGATACTTGGGGCAATTGCGCTTCCAATGACCCATACCCTTGCAATAGAAACACTCCGTTTCAGGCTTAGGTCCAGCTTTCGGTTTCTTCGTCGGATTGGCAACAGGCTTGCCGCTCTTCTTTGAATTGCCCTTCTTGCCTTTGTCGTTTCTCTTGAAACTAGTGGTCTTATTCACCATTAACACTTGATGCTCTTTACGGAGTTCAGACTCTGCGACTTTCAGCATCGCAAACAACTCGCCGGGAGACTTGTTCATCCCTTGCATGTTGTAGTTCAACACAAAGCCTTTATAGCTTGGCGGCAGTGATTGAAGGATTCTGTCAATGATAGCTTCTTGCGGGAGTTCAATCCCCAGCTCAGCTAGACGGTTTGAGTACCCAGACATTTTGAGCACATGTTCACTGACAGACGAGTTTTCCTCCATCTTGCAAGCATAGAATTTATCGGAGGTCTCATACCTCTCGATCCGGGCGTTCTTCTGAAAGATAAACTCCAACTCCTGGAACATCTCAAACGCTCCATGACGCTCAAAGCGACGTTGAAGTCTCGGTTCCGAGGCATACAAGACTGCACATTGAACTATTGAGTAGTCCTCCTTACGTGCTAACCAAGCGTTCTTAACATCCTGATCAGCCGTAGCGGGTGGTTCATCTCCTAACGCAGCATTAAGGACATAATCCTTCTTCCCAGCTTGTAATATTAGCTTAAGATTACGAGCCCAGTCTACAAAGTTGCTTCCATCATCTTTCAACTTAGCTTTCTCTAGGAACGTATTAAAATTCAGGATGACTGTCGCGTGAGCCATGATCTACAACACAAATATATTCAAAGTGGACTTAGACTATGTTCAAGATAATTAGAGTTTAACTTAATCAAATTATTCGCTAAACTCCCACTCAAAAAGTACATCTCTCTAGTCATTTGAGTGGTTCATGATCCACTTACACTAGCTCAAGTCCGATCATCATGTGAGTTGAGTATAGTTTCAGTGGTAAGCATCCCTATGCTAATCATATCATCTATATGATTCATGATCGACCTTTCGGTCTCATGTGTTCCGAGGCCATGTCTGCACATGCTAGGCTCGTCAAGCTTAACCCGAGTGTTCCGCGTGCGCAACTGTTTTGCACTCGTTGTATGTGAATGTTGAGTCTATCACACCCGATCATCACGTGGTGTCTCGAAACGACGAACTGTAGCAACGGTGCACAGTCGGGGAGAACACAATTTCGTCTTGAAATTTTAGTGAGAGATCACCTCATAATGCTACCGTCGTTCTAAGCAAAATAAGGTGCATAAAAGGATTAACATCACATGCAATTCATAAGTGACATGATATGGCCATCATCACGTGCTTCTTGATCTCCATCACCAAAGCACCGGCACGATCTTCTTGTCACCGGCGCCACACCATGATCTCCATCAACGTGTTGCCATCGGGGTTGTCGTGCTACTCATGCTATTAATACTAAAGCTACATCCTAGCAAAATAGTAAACGCATCTGCAAGCACACACGTTAGTATAAAGACAACCCTATGGCTCCTACCGGTTGCCATACCATCGACGTGCAAGTCGATATTTCTATTACAACATGATCATCTCATACATCCAATATATCACATCACATCATTGGCCATATCACATCACAAGCATACCCTGCAAAAACAAGTTAGACGTCCTCTAATTTTGTTGTTGCATGTTTTACGTGGTGACCATGGGTATCTAGTAGGATCGCATCTTACTTACGCAAACACCACAACGGAGATATATGAGTTGCTATTTAACCTCATCCAAGGACTTCCTCGGTCAAATCCGATTCAACTAAAGTTGGAGAAACCGACACTTGCCAGTCATCTTTGAGCAACGGAGTTACTCGTAACGATGAAACCAGTCTCTCGTAAGCGTACGAGTAATGGCGGTCCAAGCCGCTTCAATCCAACAATACCGCGGAATCAAGAAAAGACTAAGGAGGGCAGAAAAACGCACATCACCGCCCACAAAAACTTTTGTCTTCTACTCGAGAAGACATCTACGCATGAACCTAGCTCATGATGCCACTGTTGGGGAACGTCGCATGGGAAACAAAAATTTTCCTACGCGCACGAAGACCTATCATGGTGATGTCCATCTACGAGAGGGGATGAGTGATCTACGTACCCTTGTAGATCGTACAGCAGAAGCATTAGAGAACGCGGTTGATGTAGTGGAACGTCCTCACGTCCCACGATCCGCCCCGCGAACAATCCCGCGATTAGTCCCACGATCTAGTACCGAACGGACGGCACCTCCGCGTTCAGCACACGTACAGTTCGACGATGATCTCGGCCTTCTTGATCCAGCAAGAGAGACGGAGAGGTAGAAGAGTTCTCCGGCAGCGTGACGGCGCTCCGGAGGTTGGTGATGACCTTGTCTCAGCAGGGCTCCGCCCGAGCTCCGCACAAACGCGATCTAGAGGAAAAACCGTGGAGGTATGTGGTCGGGCTGCCGTGGAAAAGTCGTCTCAAATCAGCCCTAAAACCTCTGTATATATAGGTGGGAGGGAGGGGACCTTGCCTTGGGGCTCAAGGAGCCCCAAGGGGGTCGGCCGAGCCAAGGGGGGAAGACTCCCCCCCAAACCGAGTTGGACTTGGTTTGGTGGGAGGGAGTCCCCCTTCCTTCCCACCTCCTCTTTTTTTTTCCTTTCTCTTTGATTTTTATCTCTATGGCGCATAGGGCACTTGTGGGCTGTCCCACCAGCCCACTAAGGGCTGGTGTGCCTCCCTCAAGGCCTATGGGCTTCCCCGGGGTGGGTTGCCCCCCCCCCCCCGGTGAACTCCCGGAACCCCTTCGTCATTCCCGGTACATTCCCGGTAACTCCGAAAACCTTCCGGTAATCAAATGAGGTCATCCTATATATCAATCTTCGTTTTCGGACCATTCCGGAAACCCTCGTGACGTCCGTGATCTCATCCGGAACTCCGAACAACATTCGGTAACCAACCATATAACTCTAATACGCATAAAACAACGTCGAACCTTAAGTGTGCAGACCCTGCGGGTTCGAGAACTATGTAGACATGACCCGAGGGACTCCTCGGTCAATATCCAATAGCGGGACCTGGATGCCCATATTGGATCCTACATATTCTACGAAGATCTTATCGTTTGAACCTCACTGCCAAGGATCCATATAATCCCGTATGTCATTCCCTTTGTCCTTCGGTATGTTACTTGCCCGAGATTCGATCGTCAGTATCCGTATACCTATTTCAATCTCGTTTACCGGCAAGTCTCTTTACTCGTTCCGTAATACAAGATCCCGCAACTTACACTAAGTTACATTGCTTGCAAGGCTTGTGTGTGATGTTTTATTACCGAGTGGGCCCCGAGATACCTCTCCGTCACACGGAGTGACAAATCCCAGTCTTGATCCATACTAACTCAACTAACACCTTCGGAGATACCTGTAGAGCATCTTTATAGTCACCCAGTTACGTTGCGACGTTTGATACACACAAAGTATTCCTCCGGTGTCAATGAGTTATATGATCTCATGGTCATAGGAATAAATACTTGACACGCAGAAAACAGTAGCAACAAAATGACACGATCAACATGCTACGTCTATTAGTTTGGGTCTAGTCCATCACGTGATTCTCCTAATGACGTGATCCAGTTATCAAGCAACAACACCTTGTTCATAATCAGAAGACACTAACTATCTTTGATCAACTGGCTAGCCAACTAGAGGCTTGCTAGGGACCTTGTTTTGTCTATGTATCCACACATGTAAATGAGTCTTCATTCAATACAATTACAGCATGGATAATAAACGATTATCTTGATACAGGAATTATAATAATAACTATATTTATTATTGCCTCTAGGGCATAATTCCAACACGAGACACCTCTCTGGCCAATAACCATCAGCGGGGTCTGGATACCCATGGTGGCTCCCACTTGCTCCACGATGATCTCATCAGATGAACCACGATGTCAAGGATTCAATCAATCCCGTATACGATTCCCTTTGTCTGTCGGTATAGAACTTGTCCGAGATTCGATCGTCGGTATACCTATACCTAGTTTAATCTCATTACCGGTAAGTCTCTTTACTCGTTCCGTAGCACGTCATCGTGTGACTAACTCCTTAGTCACATTGAGCTCATGATGATGTTCTACCGAGTGGGCCCAGAGATACCTCTCCGTCACACGGAGTGACAAATCCCGATCTCGATTCGTACCAACCCAACAGACACTTTCGGAGGTACCCGTAGTGCACCTTTATAGTCACCCAGTTACGTTGTGACGTTTGATACACCCAAAGCACTCCTACAGTATCCGGGAGTTGCACAATCTCACGGTCGAAGAAAAAGATACTTGACAGTAGAAAAGCTTTAGCATACGAACAATACGATCTAGTGCTATGCTTAGGATTGGGTCTTGTCCATCACATCATTCTCCTAATGATGTGATCCCGTTATCAATGACATCTAATGCCCATGATCAGGAAACCATGATCATCTATTGACTAACAAGCTAGCCAACTAGAGGCTTGCTAGGGACACATTGTGATCTATTTATTCACACATGTATTACTGTTTCCTGTTAATACAATTATAGCATGAACAATAGACGATTATCATGAACAAGGAAATATGATAATAACCATTTTATTATTGCCTCTAGGGCATATTTCCAACAGTCTCCCACTTGCACTAGAGTCAATAATCTAGTTACATTGTGATGTATCGAACACCCATAGCATTATGGTGTTGATCATGTTTTGCTCGTGGAAGAGGTTTAGTCAACGGGTCTGCAATATTCACATCCGTGTGTACTTTACAAATATCTATCACTCCACTCTGGACATGGTCCTGGATAGAGTTGTAGCGGCGTTTGATGTGCTTCGTCTTCCGGTGAAACCTGGGCTCCTTGGCTATGGCAATGGCCCTAGAGTTATCACAGAAGAGTGTCATTGGACCGGACGCGCTTGGAACCACTCCAAGGTCGGTGATGAGCTTCTTCATCCAAATTCCTTCATGAGCTGCTTCTGAAGCAGCTATGTACTCCGCTTCACATGTAGATGCTGCCACGACTTCTTGCTTGCTGCTGCACCAGCTCACTGCCCCACCATTCAACACATATACGTATCCGGTCTGTGACTTAGAGTCATCCGGATCTGTGTCGAAGCTAGCGTCGACGTAACCCTTTACAATGAGCTCTTCGTCACCTTCATAAACGAGAAACATTTCCTTAGTCCTTTTCAGGTACTTAAGGATATTCTTAACCGCTGTCCAGTGTTCCATACCTGGATCACTTTGGTACCTCCCTACCAAACTTATGGCAAGGTTTACATCAGGTCTGGTACACAGCATGGCATACATTAGAGAGCCCACGGCTGAAGCGTAGGGGACAGAACTCATCTTCTCTCTATCTCCTACCGTGGTCGGCGACTGAGTCTTACTCAATCTCATACCTTGCAAAACTGGCAAGAACCCTTTCTTTGAGTTTTCCATATTGAACTTCTTCAATATCATGTCAAGGTATGTACTTTGCGAAAAACCTATGAGGTGTCTTGATCTATCTCTATAGATCTTGATGCCTAATATGTATGCAGCTTCTCCAAGGTCCTTCATTGAAAAACTCTTGTTCAAATAGGCCTTTATGCTCTCCAACATCTCTATATTATTCCCCATCAATAATATGTCATCCACATACAGTATGAGGAAAGCTACAGAGCTCCCACTCACTTTCTTGTACAGACAGGCTTCTCCGTAAACCTGTATGAACCCAAACGCTTTAATCACCTCATTAAAGCGAATGTTCCAACTCCGAGATGCTTGCACCAGCCCATAGATGGAGCGCTGGAGCTTGCACACTTTGTTAGCACCCTTAGGGTCGACAAAACCTTCTGGTTGCATCATATACAACTCTTCCTTAAGGTTCCCGTTAAGGAATGCTGTTTTGACGTCCATTTGCCAAATTTCATAATCATAAAAGGCGGCAATTGCTAACATGATTCGTACTGATTTCAGCTTCGCTACGGGAGAGAAAGTCTCTTCGTAGTCAACTCCTTGAATTTGTCGAAAACCCTTTGCGATAAGTCGAGCTTTGTAAACGGTTACATTACCGTTTGCATCAGTCTTCTTCTTGAAGATCCATTTATTTTCTATGGCTCGCCGGTCATCGGGCAAGTCCACCAAAGTCCATACTTTGTTCTCATACATGGATCCTATCTCGGATTTCATAGCCTCAAGCCATTTGTTGGAATCTAGGCCCGCCATCGCTTCTTCATAGTTCGAAGGTTCACCGTTGTCTAACAACATGATTTCCATCACAGGGTTGCCGTACCACTCTGGTGCGGAGCGTGCCCTTGTGGACCTTCGTGGTTCAGTAGTAACTTGATCCGAAGCTTCATGATCATCATTAACTTCCTCTTGAGTCGGTGTAGGCGCCACAGGAACAACTTCCCGCGCTACGCTAGTATCCTGTTCGAGAGGGGGTGCAATTACCTCATCAAGTTCTACCTTCCTCCCACTTACTTCTTTCGAGAGAAACTCTTTCTCTAGAAAGGATCCATTCTTGGCAACAAAGGTTTTACCTTCGGATCTAAGATAGAAGGTATACCCAATAGTTTCCTTAGGGTATCCTATGAATACGCATTTCTCCGCTTTGGGTTCAAGCTTTTCTGGTTGAAGTTTCTTCACATAAGCATCGCAGCCCCAAACTTTAAGAAACGACAACTTAGGTTTCTTGCCAAACCATAGTTCATACGGTGTCGTCTCAACAGATTTAGACGGTGCCCTATTTAAAGTGAATGCTGCAGTTTCTAATGCGTATCCCCAAAATGATAGCGGTAAGTCGGTAAGAGACATCATAGATCGTACCATATCTAATAAAGTGCGATTACGATGTTCAGACACTCTGTTGCGTTGCGGTGTGCCAGGCGGCGTCAGTTGTGAAACGATTCCACACTTCCTTAGGTGTGTGCCAAACTCGTGACTCAAATATTCTCCTCCACGATCAGATCGTAGACATTTAATTTTTCTGTCACGTTGATTCTCAACCTCACTCTGAAATTCCTTGAACTTTTCAAACGTCTCAGATTTGTGCTTCATCAAGTAGATATACCCATACCTACTCAAATCATCGGTGAGAGTGAGAACATAACGATAACCATCGCGAGCTTCAACGTTCATTGGACCACACACATCAGTATGTATTATTTCCAATAAGTCGGTTGCTCTCTCCATTATTCCTGAGAATGGAGTCTTAGTCATCTTGCCCATGAGGCACGGCTCGCATGTGTCAAATGATTCAAAGTCAAGAGACTCTAATAGTCCATCAGTATGGAGGTTCTTCATGCGCTTAACGCCGATATGACCAAGGCGGCAGTGCCACAAGTATGTGGGACTATCATTATCAACTTTACATCTTTTGGTACTCACACTATGAATATGTGTAACATCACGATCGAGATTCGTCAAGAATAAACCATTCACCAGCGGAGCATGACCATAAAACATATCACTCATATAAATAGAACAACCATTATCCTCTGACTTAAATGAGTAGCCGTCTCGCATTAAGCAAGACCCTGATACAATGTTCATGCTTAAAGCTGGTACTAAATAACAATTATTAAGGTTTAAAACTAATCCCGATGGTAGATGTAGAGGTAGCGTGCCGACGGCGATCACATCGACCTTTGAACCATTCCCGACGCGCATCGTCACCTCGTCCTTGGCCAGTCTCCGCTTATTCCGCAGTTCGTGCTTTGAGTTGCAAATGTGAGCAACAGCACCGGTATCAAATACCCAGGAGCTACTACGAGCGCTGGTAAGGTACACATCAATAACATGTATATCACATATACCTTCAACGTTGCCGGCCTTCTTGTCCGCTAAGTATTTGGGGCAATTCCGCTTCCAGTGACCCTTTCCCTTGCAATAGAAGCACTCAGTCTCAGGCTTGGGTCCGTTCTTTTTCTTCTTCCCGGCATCTGGCTTACCGGGCGCGGCAACAGCTTTGCCATCTTTCTTGAAGTTCTTCTTACCCTTGCCTTTCTTGAAACTAGTGGTCTTGTTGACCATCAACACTTGATGCTCTTTCTTGATTTCTACTTCTATAGACTTGAGCATCGAGTACAACTCGGGAATGGTCTTCTCCATCCCTTGCATGTTGTAGTTAAGCACAAAGCCTTTGTAGCTTGGTGGGAGAGACTGGAGGATTCTGTCAATTATAGCATCATCCGGAAGTTCGACTCCAAGTGAAGTCAGACGACCGTGTAACCCAGACATTTTGAGTGTGTGCTCACTAACAGAACTGTTCTCCTCCATCTTATAGCTAAAGAACTTCTCGGAGACTTCATATCTCTCGACACGGGCATGAGCTTGAAAAACTAGCTTCAACTCCTGGAACATCTCATATGCCCCGTGTTGCTCAAAACGCCTTTGGAGCCCCGTTTCTAAACTGTATAACATGCCACACCTAACCAAAGAGTAGTCATCGCTCCGCGTTAGCCAGACGTTCAGAATGTCCTGGGCTGTTGTGGGAGCGGGAGGGTCACCTAGCGGCGCATCAAGGACATAAGCCTTTTTAGTTGCTTCAAGGATGAGCTTCAAGTTGCGAACCTAGTCCGCATAGTTGCTACCATCATCTTTCAGCTTGTTTTTCTCTAGGAATGCGTTGAAATTGAGGTTGACGTTGGACATCTACAATATTTATAAAGACAACTTTTAGACTAAGTTCATGACAATTAAGTTCATTTAATCAAATTAAGTATGAACTCCCACTTAAATCGACATCCCTCTAGTCATCTAAGTGATACATGATCCATGTTGACTAACCCGTGTCCGATCATCACGTGAGACGGACTAGTCACCATGGTGAGCAACTGCATGCTGATCGTATTCAACCATACGACTCATGTTCGACCTTTCGGTCTCTTGTATTCGAGGTCATGTCTGTACATGCTAAGCTCGTCGAGTCAACCTAGGTGTTTCGCGTGTGTAAATCTGGCTTACACCCATTGTATGCGAACGTTAGAATCTATCACACCCGATCATCACGTGGTGCTTTGAGACAACGAACCTTCGCAATGATGCACACTTAGGGGAATACGTTCTCGAAATTTTAAGAGGGATCATCTTATTATGCTACCGTCGTTCTAAGCAATAAGATGTAAAACATGATAAACATCACAATGCAATCATATAGTGACATGATATGGCCATTATCATCTTTGCTCTTTCGATCTCCATCTTCAGGCATCGCATGATCATCATCGTCACCGGCGTGACACCATGATCTCCATCATCGTGTCTCTGTGAAGTCGTCACGCCAACTACTACTATCACTACTACTATAGCTAACCGTTAGCAATGAAGTAAAAGTAGTAAGCACATGGCGTTGCATCTCATACAATAAATTAAGACAACTCCTATGGCTCCTGCCGGTTGTCATACTCATCGACATGCAAGCCGTGAAACCTATTACAATAACATGATCATCTCATACATCATACATGCAACATCACAACTTTGGCCATATCACATCACATGTCAAACCCTGCAAAAACAAGTTAGACGTCCTCTAATTGTTGTTGCAAGTTTTACGTGGCTGATTTGGGTTTCTAGAAAGAACGCCTTCTTACCTACGTGACAGCCACAACGATGATATGCCAAAGCTATTTACCCTTCATAAGGACCCTTTTCATCAAATCCAATCCGACTAGAGTAGGAGAGACAGACACCCGCTAGCCACCTTTATGCATGGTGTCCATGTCCGTCGGTGGAACCAGTCTCACGTAAGCGTACGTGTAAAGTCGGTCCGGGCCGCTTCATCCCACAATACCGCCGGAAAAGAATAAGACTAGTAGCGGCAAGCAAATTGACAAATCATCGCCCACAACTTTTGTGTTCTACTCGTGCATAGAATCTACGCATAGAAAACCTGGCTCGGATGCCACTGTTGGATAACGTAGCATAAATTCAAAATTTTCCTACGCATATTCAGATCTTCCTATGGAGAGACCAGCAACGAGAGAGGGGTAAGAGCATCTTCATACCTTTGAAGATCGCTAAGCGGAAGCGTTGCTAGAACGCGGTTGATGGAGTCGTACTCGCAGCGATTCCGATCTAGTGCCGAACTACGGCACCTCCGCGTTCAACACACGTGCAGCCCGGTGATGTCTCCCGCACCTTGATCCAGCAAGGAGGAGGGAGAGGTTGGGGAAGAACTCCAACAGCATGACGACGTGGTGTCGATGGAGAGACGAGGTCTCCCGGCAGGGCTTCGCCAAGCACCGGCAGAGAGGAGGAGAAAGAAGAGCAGGGCTGCGCCGAGGGAGAGGGAAAAGTCTATCTCTCAATGGCCAAAAGTGCCCGATATATATAGGGGAAGGGGAGAGGGGGTGCCACCCCTAGGGTTCCCACCCTAGGGGGTGTGTCAGCCCCCCCATATGGGAGGTGCGGCGGCCAGAGGTGGGAGGAGGGGGTGGCGCACCATCTGGTGGGCCTTAGGCCCACCTGGCTTAGGGTTTGCCCCCCCTTTTCTCTCCCCTGCGCATTGGGCTGAGTGGGGAGGTGCACCAGCCCACCTAGGGGCTGGTTCCCACCCCCACTTGGCCCACCTTACCTCCCGGGGTCGTTGCCCCCCTTCGGTAGTTCCCCGGGGCCACCTCCGATGGTCCCGGTGGTCCCGGTACGTTACCGGTGATGCCCGAAACACTTCCGGTATCCGAAACCATCCGTCCTATTTATCAATCTTTACCTCCGGACCATTCCGGAGCTCCTCGTGACGTCCGGGATCTCATCCGGGACTCCGAACATCTTTTGGTAACCTCGTATAACAATTCCCTATAACCCTAGCGTCATCGAACCTTAAGTGTGTAGACCCTACGGGTTCGGGAGACAGGCAGACATGATCGAGACACCTCTCTGGCCAATAACCATCAGCGGGGTCTGGATACCCATGGTGGCTCCCACTTGCTCCACGATGATCTCATCATATGAACCACGATGTCAAGGATTCAATCAATCCCGTATACGATTGCCTTTGTCTATCGGTATAGAACTTGCCCGAGATTCGATCGTCGGTATACCTATACCTTGTTCAATCTCGTTACCGGTAAGTCTCTTTACTCGTTCCGTAGCACGTCATCGTGTGACTAACTCCTTAGTCACATTGAGCTCATGATGATGTTCTACCGAGTGGGCCCAGAGATACCTCTCTGTCACACGGAGTGACAAATCCCGATCTCGATTCGTACAAACCCAACAGACACTTTTACATGTACCCGTAGTGCACCTTTATAGTCACCCAGTTACGTTGTGACGTTTGATACACCCAAAGAACTCCTACGGTATCCAGGAGTTGCACAATCTCACGGTCGAAGGAAAAGATACTTGACATTAGAAAAGCTTTAGCATACGAACAATACGATCTAGTGCTATGCTTAGGATTGGGTCTTGTCCATCACATCATTCTCCTAATGATGTGATCCCGTTATCAATGACATCTAATGCCCATGATCATCTATTGACTAACGAGCTAGCCAACTAGAGGCTTGCTAGGGACACATTGTGATCTATTTATTCACACATGTATTACTGATTCCTGTTAATACAATTATAGCATGAACAATAGACGATTATCATGAACAAGGAAATATGATAATAACCATTTTATTATTGCCTCTAGGGCGTATTTCCAACATGAATGAGGATGGTGCGAATGACGTCGTTGGTTGTGCGAATGGCACGCTCCGCTTTGCCATTTTGAGGAGATGTGTAAGGACAGGAAAAGCGAAGGGTAGTCCCAGAGGGAGCGAGATATGTACGGTTGGCGACGTTGTCGAACTCTTTGCCGTTGTCGCATTGGATGGTTCCAATGGAGCAGTGGAAATGGGTTCGGATGAAGGCGTGAAAGTGGGGTGAACGTCGGATTTAAAACGCATAGGAAAGCTCCACATGAAATGGGTAAAATCATCAACGATAATCAAATAATACTTGCAACCGGAAATACTGGGTACAGGGGCACTCCATAGATCACAGTGTACAAGTTGAAATGCAGCGGAAGTGGTACTAGTTGATGAGTTGAAAGGGAGGCGTGTGTGCTTTCCTAATTGACAAGCATGACACAAACCGTCGAGTTTATTACAAGGAAAAGATTTATTGAAACTAGAGGAGGCGCGAGGATGGCCGAGGCGGCGGTGCCAAATGTTGGAGGCGGCGGTGAGGAGCGCGACGGTCGGGTCGGTGGAGGTCGACGGGAAGAGCGGGTAGAGATCGCCGGTGCTGTTACATCGCAGAAGAAGAGCTCCCGTGCGAAGATCCTTTACAGAGACACCAAAAGGATCAAAAGCTATAGAAACAAGGTTATCAATGGTGAAGCGACGAACAGAGAGTAAATTCTTGATGATGTGGGGTGCAACAAGGACACGTTGTAAGTATAGAGGGCGGG
Source organism: Hordeum vulgare subsp. vulgare (assembly GCF_904849725.1). Classification (NCBI taxonomy): domain Eukaryota; kingdom Viridiplantae; phylum Streptophyta; class Magnoliopsida; order Poales; family Poaceae; genus Hordeum; species Hordeum vulgare. The sequence goes on along the minus strand of NC_058519.1, from coordinate 618,092,256 downwards.
AGAGAGAGGGGATGCAGGTGTAACCAAGATGGGTGACAGGGAGGTGGTCGCCATTACCAACGATAACCGGGGAATGATTGTCAACACGTGTAGAGTTAGAGAGATTACCTTGCGTGGCCGAGAAGTGAGCAGAGGCACCGGAGTCCGCGTACCAGCCGCCGGACGAGGCGAGGGACATGTCCTGCAGCGCACCGATCAGGGCGGACTGCTCAAAGCTTGGCGCTGCCTTTTGGTGGAAAGCTGGTGAAGGCGGAGCAGCTTGTGGAGGCGCAGGTGGGTATGGCGTGCCGTGTGGTGCGGCGTACGTCGGATGGGGGGGGATCGGTGCGCACATGGTGTACGCCTGTGGTGTGGGAGGGCGAGAGCCAAGGATCCCGGGTGCGCCGGCGGGACGAGGAGGAGCGATCTGCTGCGGCGAGGCTTGACTGACACCGGTCTGGGGACGAACGCCGTTGGGACGAGTCCAGCCGGAGCCTGAGCCGTAGCCGCCATGGTTGCTGAAGCGTTTCCTCTTCGGTTTGCCCTGGTTCGGCGACGGGGAACCAGGGCCGCCGGAGCCGCCGGTGTGGGGGTTGGAGGAGGCGCCGGAAGGGCCATAAGACCCCTGACCGCCGTGGCTGCCGGTGGGCGCGGGGCGATGTGCCGCGAGAAGGGCGGTGTTGGTGGCGAGCCGATCTGAGGAATGCTCCATCGTCTCGTCCTGGACGAGCATGTTCGGCGCTTCGGCAAAGGAGATCGTGGCCGACTCCCGCTGGATGATCTTGGCGGTCATTTTGTGACGGGCGTGGAGGCCGCGGATGAGGGCGACGATCAGCGCATCGTCCGTGTGGGGCAGCGCAACGTCGGCGAGCGCGTCGCACATGGCCTTGATGCGGCCGCAGTAGGAGGCGACGGGCTGTGTGCCTTGGACCTCGTGCAGGAGTTCGGTGGTGAGTTGCATCTGGCGAGTGCGCCGGTTGCCGGTGAAGATGGCGGCGAGAGCGACACACACGTCACGGGCGGAGGAGTTGCCCTTGACCATGGCCTTGAGTTCGTCGGAGATGGTGGCCAGGATCCATGACTTGATGTCGAGATCGAGGAGACGCCAGGTGGTGTCGCCGGGCGGGGCGGTGGCGCCGGGAGCCAGGTGGTCAAGGAGGCCGAACTTGGCGACCTGCAGCTCCATGTCGTCGTGCCAGGTGGAGTAGGGGGCGGTGTGGAGATCCAGCCACTTTCTTGGCATCGCTATCTCTCGCACATCCGGCGGCCTACATCTATCTCAGCGTGAGTACGCTCTTGAGCTTGTCCAGCGCGCCGGTATGGCTGAGTGCAACCCCATCTCAACTCCCATCGATTCTGGCTCCAAGATTTCTCTCAACGACGACGATCTTTTAGACAAACACTCTGAATATCGTAGTCTCACCGGCGCTCTACTTATCTCACCCTTACCCGTCCCGACATCACTTACGTTGTTCAGCAGGCCTGTTTGTTCATGCATGCTCCCCGCACCGCCCACCTAAACCTCGTTCGCCGGATCGTTCGATAGGTCAACCACACTCTTCATTACGGCACCTTCATCTCCCCATCATCGACACACTCCCTTGTCGCTTATTCTGACGTCGATTGGGCTGGCTGCCCCGACGCTCGCCGCTCCACTACAGGATTCTGTGTCTATCTCGGTGACAACCTTATTTCGTGGTCGTCCAAACGCCAACTAACCGTGTCCAGGTCTAGTGCTGAGGCAGAATACCGAGCTGTTGCCCACGTCGTGGCTGAGACATGCTGGATTCGGCAACTACTCCAGGAACTACACCGACCGCTCGACAAAGCTTCCGTGGTTTATTGCGAGAACGTGTGTGTCGTTTATCTCAGTGTCAACCGTGTGCAGCATCGCCGCACCAAACACATCGAGATCAACATTCATTTTGTTCACGGCAAGGTTCAGGTTGGTGAAGTTCGTGTTCTCCATGTACCAACATCCATGCAGTTCGCCGACGTACTCACCAAGGGCCTCCCGTCTTCAGCATTCCTGGAATTTCGCAACAGTCTCACCGTCCGTGAACCTCCCGCTGTGACTGCGGGGGGTGTTAGGAAATAACTTGGCAGCCACTTCTACCGCATGCATGGCTTATCCATGCAAGGCATCTTCTCAGTCATGCCTACAATATAGGATCGCTAACCGATTCTGTTGTAGCTAGTGCGTGCGTGTGTGTCTTCTCTCCCATCCTCTGTACCTCTATATAATGTACTCCCTGAGGATCAATAACACACGCTGGTTTCCATCTCCATTCATGCATACAAAATACATTCAACATGGTATCCGTTTAGGTCCTCTGGCCTCCAAAGCCGTGGGGTTGCTCGCAGTAAACGGTTTCGGATAAAGTGCCGTGGAGGAAAGCGTTTTTCACGTCTAGTGGATGAATCGGCCAGTCGGATGAAACAACAAGAGAGGACGATGCGAATGGTGGTTGGTTTGACGACGGGGGAGAAGGTTTCGTCGTAGTCGATCCCGTGTTCTTGAGAGAAACCGCGGACGACCCAACGGGCTTTGTGACGAGCGAGCGAGCCATCGGAGTGGAACTTGTGGCGAAAGTCCCATTTGCCGGAGACAATGTTGGTGCCGGGAGGCTTGGGAACGAGCGTCTAAGTGTTGTTCTGTTGGAGAGCACTGAACTCGGCGCGCATGGCGTCGGACCAGTTGCTGTCAAGCAGAGCGGCGCGAAAGTTGCGGGGAATGGGAGAGGGAGGCGTGGTGACGGAGAGATCGAAGATCTTCCTGGGGCGAAAAACGTCGGCCTGCGATCGAGTGCGGATCGAAGAAGGAGCGGACGGCGGCTTAGATGGGCAAGGGGGGAGCCGGCGCGCAGGAGGATCGCTGGGTGGTGGAGAGGATGGACCGGGATGAGGAGAGGCAGGAGCTAGCTGGGAGGGAGGTCGTGATGCGGGGCCAGGCTGGTGGGTTGGTGCTGGCGCGAGATGGGGTGCATGGGCGTGGGAACCGGAGGCATGCAGGGATAAGGCGGGACCGGGTTGGTGGGATGTGGGATGGGGCGACGTGGGTGATACTGGTTGGGCTGCATGGGTGCGGGGACCGGGGCCATGCAGGGGAGGGGAGGCACCGGACGTGGGAGGGTCAGGCACGGGTGTTGCTGGTTGGGCTGCATGGGTGCTGGGACCGGGGCCATGCAGTGGAGTTGGTGCACCAGACGTGGGTGGAGCTGGCGCGGGTGGAGTTAAGGCAGGGTCAAGCGTGGGGGAAATGACGCCTGGGAGAAGGGAGTTAGCGTGGTGGTGAGGAAAGGTGTAGGAGGAGAGCTCGGGAGTGTAGGAAGCGGAGAAAGGAAAGACGTGCCCGTCGAAGGTGACATGGCGAGAGGTGTAGACACGGTTGGATTGCGGGTCTAGGCAGCGGTAACCTTTGTGTTCAGTGGCATAGCCGATGAAAACGCAGGCAATGGAGCGAGGAGCGAGCTTGTGGGGGGTTTGGGCTGTGATGTTGGGGAAGCAAAGGCAACCGTAGACGCGAAGATTGTCGTGACATGGAGGGACATGAAATAATGCTTCATGCGGTGTGGAGAAAGATAAGGGTTTGGTGGGGCGAATATTGAGAAGATGAGTGGCGGTGGTGAGGGCTTCGGTCCAATATGGTGGAGGCATAGAAGCTTGAATGAGGATGGTGCGAATGACGTCGTTGGTGCGAATGGCACGCTCCGCTTTGCCATTTTGAGGAGATGTGTAAGGACAGGAAAAGCGAAGGGTAGTCCCAAAGGGAGCGAGATATGTACGGTTGGCGACGTTGTCGAACTCTTTGCCGTTGTCGCATTGGATGGTTCCAATGGAGCAGTGGAAATGGGTTCGAATGAAGGCGTGAAAGTGGGAGAGAGTGGGGTGAACGTCGGATTTAAAAGGCATAGGAAAGATCCACATGAAATGGGTAAAATCATCAACGATAATCAAATAATACTTGCAACCGGAAATACTGGGTACAGGGGCAGTCTATAGATCAGAGTGTACAAGTTAAAATGCAGCGGAAGTGGTACTAGTTGATGAGTTGAAAGGGAGGCGTGTGTGCTTTCCTAATTGACAAGCATGACCCAAACTGTCGAGTTTATTACAAGGAAAAGATTTATTGAAACTAGAGGAGGCGCCAGGATGGCCGAGGCGGCGGTGCCATATGTTGGAGGCGGCGGTGAGGAGCGCGACGGTCGGGTCGGTGGAGGTCGACGGGAAGAGCGGGTAGAGATCGCCGGTGCTGTTACATCGCAGAAGAAGAGCTCCCATGCGAAGATCCTTCGCAGAGACACCAAAAGGATCAAAAGCCATAGAAACAAGGTTATCAATGGTGAAGCGATGAACAGAGAGTAAATTCTTGATGATGTGGGGTGCAACAAGGACACGTTGTAAGTATAGAGGGCGGAGAGAGAGGGGATGGAGGTGTAATCAAGATGGGTGACAGGGAGGTGGTCGCCATTACCAACGATAACCGGGGAATGATTGTCAACACGTGTAGAGTGAGAGAGATTACCTTGCGTGGCCGAGAAGTGAGCAGAGGCATCGGAGTCGGCGTACCAGCCGCCGGACGAGGCGAGGGACATGTCCTGCAGGGCACCGATCAGGGCGGACTGCTCAAAGCTTGGCGCTGCCTGTTGGTGGAAGGCTGGTGAAGGCGGAGCAGCTTGTGGAGGCGCAGGTGGGTGTGGCGTGCCGTGTGGCAGGGGCGAGAGGCCCAGTGGTGCGGCGTACGTCGGATGGGGGTGGAGCGGTGCGTACATGGTGTACGCGTGTGGTGTGGGAGGGCGAGAGCCACGGATCCCGGGTGTGCCGGCGGGACGAGGAGGAGTGATCTGCTGCGGCCAGGCTTGAACGACACCGGTCCAGGGACGAACGCCGTTCGGAGGAGTCCATCCGGAGCCTGAGCCGTAGCCGCCATGGTTGCTGAAGCGTTTCCGCTTCGGTTTGCTCTGGTTCGGCGACGGGGAACCAGGGCCGCCGGAACCGCCGGTGTGGGAGTTGGAGGAGGCGCCGGAAGGGCCGTAAGACCCCTGTCCGCCGTGGCTGCCGGTGGGCGCGGGGCGATGTGCCGCGAGAAGGGCGGTGTTGGTGGCAAGCCGATCTGAGGAATGCTCCATCGTCTCGTCCTGGACGAGCATGTTCTGCGCTTCGGCAAAGGAGATCGTGGCCGACTCCCGCTGGATGATCTTGGCAGTCATCTTGTGACGGGTGTGGAGGCCGCGGACGAGGGCGACGATCAGCGCGTCGTCCGTCTCGGGCAGCGCGACGTCGGCGAGCGCGTCGTCGATGGCCTTGATGCGGCCGCAGTAGGAGGCGACGGGCTGTGTGCCTTGGACCTCGTGCAGGAGTTCGGTGGTGAGTTGCATCTGGCGAGTGCGCCGGTTGCCGGTGAAGATGGCGGCGAGAGCGACACACACGTCACGGGCGGAGGAGTTGCCCTTGACCATGGCCTTGAGTTCGTCGGAGATGGTGGCCAGGATCCATGACTTGATGTCGAGATCGAGGAGACGCCAGGTGGTGTCGCCGGGCGGGGCGGTGGCGCCGGGAGCCAGGTGGTCAAGGAGGCCGAACTTGGCGACCTGCAGCTCCATGTCGTCGTGCCAGGTGGAGTAGGGGGCGGTGTGGAGATCCAGCCACTTTCTTGGCATCGCTATCTCTCGCACATCCGGCGGCCTACATCTATCTCAGCGTGAGTACGCTCTTGAGCTTGTCCAGCGCGCCGGTATGGCTGAGTGCAACCCCATCTCAACTCCCATCGATTCTGGCTCCAAGATTTCTCTCAACGACGACGATCTTTTAGACAAACACTCTGAATATCGTAGTCTCACCGGCGCTCTACTTATCTCACCCTTACCCGTCCCGACATCACTTACGTTGTTCAGCAGGCCTGTTTGTTCATGCATGCTCCCCGCACCGCCCACCTAAACCTCGTTCGCCGGATCGTTCGATAGGTCAACCACACTCTTCATTACGGCACCTTCATCTCCCCATCATCGACACACTCCCTTGTCGCTTATTCTGACGTCGATTGGGCTGGCTGCCCCGACGCTCGCCGCTCCACTACAGGATTCTGTGTCTATCTCGGTGACAACCTTATTTCGTGGTCGTCCAAACGCCAACTAACCGTGTCCAGGTCTAGTGCTGAGGCAGAATACCGAGCTGTTGCCCACGTCGTGGCTGAGACATGCTGGATTCGGCAACTACTCCAGGAACTACACCGACCGCTCGACAAAGCTTCGGTGGTTTATTGCGACAACGTGTGTGCCGTTTATCTCAGTGTCAACCCTGTGCAGCATCGCCGCACCAAACACGTCGAGATCAACATTCATTTTGTTCGCGACAAGGTTCAGGTTGGTGAAGTTCGTGTTCTCCATGTACCAACAACCATGCAGTTCGCCGACGTCCTCACCAAGGGCCTCCCGTCTTCAACATTCCTGGAATTTCGCAACAGTCTCACCGTCCGTGAACCTCCCGCTGTGACTGCGGGGGGTGTTAGGAGATAACTTGGCAGCCACTTCTACCGCATGCATGGCTTATCCATGCAAGGCATCTTCTCATTCATGCCTACAATGTAGGATCGCTAACCGATTCTGTTGTAGCTAGTGCGTGCGTGTGTGTCTTCTCTCCCATCCTGTGTACCTCTATATAATGTACTCCTTGAGGATCAATAACACACGCTGGTTTCCATCTCCATTCATGCATACAAAATACATTCAACAGTCTCAAGCTTTGTACAAATTTATACTAAAGCTAGTATAAAGTTGAGATTTTATGACAGATGAAGTACGAGATAACAATTAAAGAATCTACCACGTGCACACAACTCTCTTCACAGTTTATACATATACTGTATGTACATCATCTGACACCAGGATCTGTTCAAGTTTCCTCGTAACTGTAGAGTCCATGCAGACTACTAACTAGACAATGCGTTGTTTTCTTTATGTACCAATAATATTTGTTGTTAGGAAAAATTAGGTTAGCTTTTTTAACAATCAGTATTATGGTAAAAATAAAGTATAAAATGTATGGATTATAGGCTGACGTGAAGAGAAGCTAGAGCCGTCTAGACAGTTGTACATGCCTTAGCCCTAGTACCGCTGCCTCCCTGACGCCGTAACTGTTGAATGGTAACTTTATGCTTTCAAACTGCTCCGATAACTACCTGCGGCTTCAGTCAGAAGCTGCTTAGCCCTAGCCATCGATCCCTACGCAAGGATAGCTTCGACCAGTAGAAAAATAGAAAAGTGGGGTGGGAGAATCTTTAATTCAAACTTAGGACTAACTAAGGCGCTGTTTGATACTCTAGCTTAGCTAGTGGTTAGAGTTAGTTTCTAGCTCATGATTAATCCTGAACTAACTTTAATCAAATAGGTCTTTGAATGGAAGGGTTAGATTGATAATAGATGCACTTTATGAAAAGAGAAAAATGATTCTTTAATGGATCTCATGAGAACTAGCTTTAATTAGCATTTCTTGCCTGATGGGAGAGAGAGAGAAAAATATTTTTTAATGAACCCCATGAAAACTAGCTCCAATTAGCACCTCTTGGGTGAGATAGTTTTTGTAGGTGGGTTAGATGCAACTAGCTCAATCTAACCCTTATGTTTGGATACTTTAGGGCTAGTTGAACCCAAACTAGCTCAAACTAACTCTGGCCCATGGATCCAAACAGGGCATATGGCTCTGTTTGTTTGAGAAGTCTCAGGACCTTTTTTTAGTCTTAATTAAAAAGTTTCTAGTTACTATTCATTTATTTTTATGGACTAAACAAAGATTAAAGGTCATTAAATGATATGTAAAAAGACCATATTACCTTTAGTAATGTATTAAATGTTATTAAATGACATGTTGAAGGTAAAGACACTGTTAGAAAAAATGAAAAAAAAAGTCTCAAAAATACCCTTTTATAGAAACTTCTTTCTTTAATCTTAAATACAACATTTTTGTTTCACATGAAAGTAAAAGAAACTTTTTTTAGTCCCTACGTGGAAACAAACGGTCGCTGTTGAAGGTGGCAGCGGCGACGGGGCTCCCGAGGCGATAGATATTCGGTCCCGTGCAGTCCAAGCCGTAGCCGGGGAGGCTTTGTCTTGACCACGCGAAGCGCGCCAGAAGGTTCAGCCAATTAAACGTGGCAGAAACGTAGTAGTAGGAGTGTAGGACAGACACCCACTGTCTCGGGCCGCTCCATCATACGCTGCCCAAACCCGTTACCAGGAGCCAGGCATCGATTGGTAGGCCCAAACCCGATTGGATCCCATGCGCGCGCCCCCGGGCTTCTCGCGTGGCGGCTCCCCGTCCGTCACCTCGCTTCCAGCTCCACGAGCCCCCCCGTTTCTGCCTGGCTGCTTCCGCTCCTCCTCCCGTTGTTTCTTGTCTTTGGTTCCCTTTCTTTTTCTGCTTCGCCGGCCGACTTGCCGGAGTGGCCAGTACGGTTGTACGTACTAGTACATCTGAAGCTGGGTTGGCTTGAAGGTTGACTCGACGGCACACATATTTCTTTTCCCTGTTTCAGGGTCGACCTGTCGTCGCCTCGCTGGTGCGGCTGAGCTCAACGCGGAGGAACGAACGGCACAACGTTTCTTGGACTTGTCCGTCGCACGGGATTTGACCGAAGAAGAACTCTTGTGCATTCGTGCAGCAAAGGTCAGCAGCACGAACAGCTCAATTCAACCGCTGATTGATTGATTGGCTAACACATGTATTTCAGCAGCAAGTACTACGTGTGCATTCATAGTAGTAGCTACGTTGTATACTACACAAGGCACAGTACCAGACAAAACAGTCGTCGCGGTCCGGATAGATTCAAAGCGTACTACGTGAGCACATGTCATCAACTTTTTACCAAAGGAGCATATTTGTCAATCCCCTCGCTTGGAAGGAAAGTTCCCGGTCTCGATGCCCCCCCTGCTGCCGCGGCGACACCTCGGCCATCACGGCCCTGGGAAGTTCCCGTCCCATCCCATGCCCATGCCCGAGAGAGGAAATGACGAGGAAAATCCATCCTGATCGAGAAGCCAAGCTTTTAGCTGGCCGAGGAATTCAGGACACGCACGCCCCGATGTATAACTAAACTAATCGGCGCGCCACCGGAATCAATAGGCACGTCACCGCTAGCGACGGTCGATATACTTGTAGAAGAATAAGGCATTTCGTCCGAGCGAGCGAGCGAGCGATCCATCAGCCATCGTGGCGTCGACGGCGGCCTCCCTATCGATCGACACCGCACGCGCCCGCGCCGTTTAACTATTGTCGGCGGTCGGCTCCGGTCCACTCCCACCCCGCCGGTGACCTCACGACTTGTTCGGCCGGATGCTTCTCCCTCTTCCGACGCCAAACTCCAACAAAAAACGCACGGGGTTAGGCTAGGCATCCGGTTAAATATTGCCATTTATACACGGCACGGCCAGCATTATCTGTCCGGCAGCCGCCATGAAATCAGCAGCCGCAACATGTCCTTTGTCCGCATCCGATGCCGTGCGAGACTCCTCCGCATCCCTTCCACTCCTATCTATCCACCCAAGTAAACTAAAGTGCAAGTGGATTTTTTTTCACTTTGGCATGCGCTTTGCCCTCGCCCCTCCGTTGCGACCTGCGAGAAGGTGAAAGATCTACTAGCAAACAGAGATCAGGTGGTACAGTGCCGTCTGCCGTGCCGTACGTACACCAACCATATGCTTTCGTCGTGTCTGCCTGCCACAGTGCCGCCCCCCGCCGTCTGCTGGGAAAAGCCTATGCTTCCAGATCCAACGGCCGGCACGGGCTCGCAGCCATTGCCGTGGATCGATGCTCTGGAGCCTCGAACGGGGTGCGATGATAGCACGATCTGGTGCAACCATGCATGCCTGTTTCGTCCAACTCATATCCTCATTCACCTCGCCGCCTTTAACCTCTTCCTTTCTGGAAGCATCGATCGACCACCTCTGCGGCTCTGGGGGTGGGGCCACGGTCGACGGAGACGAAACACAAAAGAGGAGCGCGTATCTTTCTAGACGGGTTATGGAGCGGCTTGCTTAAAAGAAGCTCAAAAGGAGCGGGAAGCTGAATAATGCATGCATCAATGCATGGAGTGCAGCTGCGTGATGAATGATGAGGGGCGAGCTGGCTGGCTAGCTAGCTTGACGCGGCGGCGTCTACACGCACAGATGGAGGGACCTTCTCTGCATGCTAAGTAAGTTTCAGCGGCCTAGCTTTGGGCCGGCCGGCCGTGGGCGTAGGCTTTCGAGGTGTCTTTCCCGTGAAACCAGATGCTGTCTCACCATATCAGATGCCACGGATGGGTCGTGCATCATGCACGCCTATAGCTAGCCAGCTACTCATCATACGGACACCTATTGCATGAGATGGAAAGCGACGAGCTAACTGCAAAAAAGAAAGTTCCGTTCATTCATTCATTCACTTGGCTGGCTTGTGAACACGAAATGCGGTTGTAGCGCGAATCATTGACACACGTAGTACGTTACTTGGTCTCCGGGGACACGGCTGAATTCCATGGGGCGATAGCTTCCGAGCTCAGACTCCGGGCCGTGAACCGGACGTCGATCGAAGCCATCCAGCTCGATCGTCATCACCGGCCGTTACATCAGGGCGCCAATAATTCGTGCATAATGCAGCGCCCATGATGGACTTTGAACGAATGAATGGATTACTCAAGCAAAAGGCCCGGGAAGATTATTCAAAAAACGAAGCTTCGTTGTCGTATTCTTTTGTTTTTTCGCAGTAACTCGTTCGCCGGTATTTTCCTCCCGATCGGCCGCAGCCTGGCCCGGCTCGCTTCATCATGGTGGCGACTGAGTTGTTAATTAATCGGGTGGCGCATCGTCGTCAGCTTGTGGATTAGGACCGAGTTCCAGGATACACGAATGTGATGTTTAACCGCAACCCCATTACTTTATGCCGCACAGGCGTTGCGTTGTTGTAACCGACCCCTGATGAGCTACATGATTCTGCACCAAATGTGTGTGTCCGGTTATGATCCCATGGAAGTCATGCACGGTTGGTCATCCAGGATAGCTGTGAGATTGATGAGCAAAATGTACTAATGTATGTGTGTCCCACGTTGCCGTCCATATGTAGCTGCTAATGAATATTAGGGGTTCTGGAAAAGCATTAGTGAGTACACAAATTGTCCAAAGGCGTTAGAGTTGTTGACCAAACTACCGAACGCTCTACGTTGGCTATCAACAATTTCAATAGAATATGCATCCCTTTTATGCTCCTCAACCTACTACATTATTCGCCCAATGACAACCTAGCAAACACCATCTGGTTTGTTCGAAATAGACCAATCAAAACATGTACTCCCTCCGTCCTAAAATAACTATCTCAAGCTTAGTACAACTTTATACTAGAGCTAGTATAAAGTTGAGACATTTATTTTGGAACGGAGGGAGTACTAAACATCTCCACAAAAAAGGCATCGACCGGTCCTAATCGTCAACAAGAAACAAGATAGACACTTCCATATAATTGAGAGGACTTTGTGCACCTTGTACAATTGCTCGTCACTGTCTACAGCAATTAAAATACATATGTGTAAACTTTTCTGAAATAGTGTATTTTTTTAGCTGAAATATAACTTTATCAGCTAAAAAGTATATCACATTGACAACATGCTAAAACAAATATAAACAAGTTCTCTTCCCAGATTAATCCAAAAGTTACTTGAATTCATCGAAGACGCCGCTCTAACTCCAATTTTGCTTCTCGAAGTACACATGTACTTCAGATGAAGATCTCGTGTTTGAGCAAACCTACATAATGTGGATTACTCATAAAGGTTTCCAAGAACAACATGAGCTGTTCACTCCACATTTAAGGCTGAAAGTAAGATCACTGCACGTACTATGGCTAGGACAAGAGGCCTACACTGCAAGAAAACCACTAACCAAGATAATCACACTAGTATCGACATCATCACGAGCAACTCTCCGAACTGGGAGCCGGTTGTTAAACAATATGTACACACGCTGAATATATAAACCGTATCATAGCTAGCCACACACATGCACGCGCATGTGTGTGTGTCTTTGTTTCAGTTTCTGTTGCAAACGTGTAAAATCTAGGGATAATATCTCTTTTGTTAGGTTACTTGGAGATCAATCATGTAGATCAAACCAACTCATGTAAATCTGGTTCGGCCGCATCTGTACGGTCACATAAGCGTTTGCTGCGGGTGTCGGTGCTACAACCGGTTGATCTCACGTATGGCGTCCTGAGTTGTGGATCTAAGATCAACGGTACCGAAAGACTTAAAGAGACGATGTTTATCCAGGCTCGGACCCTTTCGAAGAGGTCAAACCCTACGTGTTGCTTTGATTGTATTGGTCAATAGGGTATCGAGTACATGATAATCTACCCCGTGAACATTGTGTATGTTATAATCCTAAGGTGAATAAGTTGTCCTCTACGGAATAAATCCCTCGGCTTATATAGGTGCCCAGGGCGACTAGCTAGGTTACAAACTAGGTCGGTCGTAAACGTGCCGAATACAGGGTTGTTCCTGGACTGCACGCCAAGCCTTCAATAGTCTTCGTCTTGCACACGCGTAGATCTTGGCGCTTCGGCCATCCTTTGTGCGGTGGCTTAACAGTCCCTATATTTTGCACATGCCCATTAAACACTTCGGGTTGGTACCCCTAGTCCAGGACACCCTCGGTAGCCCTTGAACTAGTCTCCAATTGCCGAGGACAACTGCACACTTCGGATCTTCACACCTTACATGTCTTCCTCTTGGCACGCAAGTTCTTATGACCAATAGTGTTTGGATCTGAGGTCCACACACCCACTTAGTGTTGAAGGGTCGCTGCAAAAATACGAACAATATGTCTCACATCTTTAACCCGAAAGAGAAGGAGGATCAGAACCCAGAGTATAAAACAGGAGTAAAAGATCCTTATACCACTCGATTGAGATCTGGGCCCCTAAGCCACACAATAATGTTAGTAAAAAAATTAAGTATTAGACTCAACTTCGGCCAAGGAGTTGGAAAGGGGGCTACCTACACACAGTCGGATCTGATACCAACTTGTGACGTCCCCCAACTTAATCGTACGCTAATCATACACACAAATGCGTACGATCAAGATTAGAGACTCACGAAAAGATATCACAACACAACTCTATACACGAATTAAAGGCATACAAGCTTCATATTACAAGCCAGGGGCCTTGAGAGCTCGAATACATAAGCTCGGATACACACGAGTCAACGGAAGCAAATAATATTTGAGTACAAACATAGAAAACAAGGTTTTCCTTGAGAAGGCTAACACATGCAAAACATAGATCGAAGAGGCAAGGCCTCCTCCGTGGGAACCTCCTAACTACTCCTGGTCGTCATCAACCTCCACGTAGTAGTAGGCTCCGTCGGGTAGTAGTTGTCAGCGGGATCGGCCATCTCTTGGGCTCCATCATGTGGTCGTGGCAATCGTATCAAGAGGAAAGGGGGAGCAAAGCAACGGTGAGTACCCATCCAAAGTACTCGCAAGAGTGACATCAGAACTATGCTAAGTATGAATTTGTATCAAAGGAATGAGGCTATATCTTTGGACTGGCTACAAAAATGTGAAAATAGAGAGAAAGTCTAGCCCTGTCGAAGACTAGCATCTTCAGTGTTTTGCAGCATTAGAAGAGTACACATCACTAACACATATGTAGGCATATTGTTTCAAGAAATTAATTAAGTACTGCCCAGAGATCCTTTCTCGACTCCCCGCAAGAAAGCAATTTCAGGGCCAATCATTCAAGTTAAGTCACAGTTCTAGTTGTATTAGATCGGGATACAACTCCAAGTCGTACTGTTAACGTGGACACGGCTATTCGAATAGATATATCATACCTGCAGGGGTGCACCACATTTCCCAAGACGTTCGATCAACTTCGGCCGAACACATTTGTGTGGGTCATGCACGGCCTCGGGAGATCAACACGTTGATGGAGTCCTGGATTAAGGGGTCCTCGGATGGTCGGCCGTCTCTTAGAGGCCGACCATATGGGTCGTATTATTGAAGACCGGGCTGCATAAACGACTTCATATTCACGAAGGAAAACTCTGAAGACTGGCGTGTCGTCCAAGTTGAGTAGTCTAGATCGACGCATCTATCCCCAGCTAGAGGTCGGTCGTATGTAACCCTAGGGACCCCTGGTGTCTATATAAACCAAAGATCGACGCATTTGTCCTTCTTCTTCTTCTTCTTCTTCTTCTCCTCCTCCTCCTCCTCGTCCTTCTCCCCCTCCGCCTCCTCCTCCTTCTTCTTATCCTCCTCCTCCTCCTCCTTGTTATCCTTCTTCTCCTTCTCCTCCTCCTTCTCCTCCCCCTCCTCCTCTCCTTCTTCTTATTCTTCTTCTTCTTCCCCTTCTTCTCGTTCTCCTCCTCCTCCTCCTTCTTCTTCTTCTAGTGTTATTCTTCTTTTAGTTTTATTCTTCTTCTTCTAGTTTTATTCTTCTTCTTCTAACTTTCTTATTCTCATTTTGCATATATCATTCATTCATGGAAGCTGCCATTCATGGAAGCCAGCATTGATGGACAACTACTCGTTTCCTCAGTTGATCACAACATTTTGACGCTAATTAAAACTTTGTGAGGCATAGAATTTTCCACTCCTTTTTTTCCTCTAAAAATTTTTCCCACTCCTTTTCCTTCCGGCGGAGAAGAGAAGAACTTGTTGAGTAAATATGCAATTTTCCAAGTAGATTAATTCATGAAATAATTAGTAACATGGCATTGACTAGATTCATGACATACTGATCACGAAGCAAACTAGCAAATACTACGCATATAGCTAGTACTACTAGGGCTAAAATAAACAGGAACGGGATAAACGAGTTATACCCTCCGATCGGCTACTTGGTCGTGGCAGCAGCGGTGTGATGACGAGTTGATGGATATACTTCTCGCCCCTAGTTGGTTACTCCAAGTGGAAGGTGGGGATGTAGTTACCAACAGATTTCCCTTACACGGCGACTGTAAGGTTTATCAAACCAGGAGGACTTCGAGGATCAACAAGTAGGTGTCCGCAGCTCTAGCGCTAGCACAAGACGTGAACCTGCACACACAACAAATAACTTTGCTCCCAACGAGTTCAGAAAGGTTGTCAATCTCTCCGGTCTTATAGTTTGCAAAGGATCAAAACACAAGCGGAAATAGTGATAGTGATTGCAACGGAAAAGTAAATAAAAGTAGTGAAGGATGGAGGTGTAAACAATGGTGGTAATATGGACCAGAGTCACATGATGTTCACTAGTGATGTCTCTCTCCCAAAAGACGATAAACAACTATGCTGGGTAAACAAACTACAGCTGGACAATTGACAGAATTATAAATGCACCGCAATGCTAATCATGCTACAAAAAAGTTAGAGGCTCAAAAGTAATGGGCAGTACGCCAAGACAAGTAGACCATTTATCCATCAGCATCTACTCTCTAATAATCCACCTTGAGATATCTATCCAGAACATCTCGCTGGCATTAAGTTGCGAGCCCCACCCAAAGTGTAAACTCAAAGCAACAGACGGCTGCATTAACGAACTTTGCGTAAGGTAACTAATCCTTGCAACTCTGGTCACAAGCACCGTTGTTTTCTCCCTGGTGGCAACAACACATTCCCTAGTCTCATATTTGTGTCACTCAAGCTAAACATCACGGGGCATGAACCCACAATCATGCATAACGCTCCCTCTTGGAGTTACAATCTACTACTCGGCCAAAGCAATAAAAAGCAACACATAACATGCATGAATTACTCAAGAACATAATATAAAAGGAGAACCAAATATATAACTCATCACAATCTGAACATAATATCATAATCCATTGGATCCCAGCAAACCAAGCATAGCAATAGCAGGAAAATTACATAGATGCCTTGATCATGTAGGGCAGCTCACAAGGGCTAAGAATTGAACCACAAGATTGGAGAGAAGACATCACATAGCTACTGGTTATGGACTCATGGTCCAAGGAGGACTACTCACGGCACGTCCGGGAAGCGTCCATGGTGGTGGAGAAGCTCCCGGAGGTCAATCCTCCCTCTAACAAGGTGCCCGGAATAGGTCTCTTGATGCTCCCGATCTCGGAAGCGCTGCGGCGGCACGGTGGAGAAATTCGGGATTCTGGATATTATGATAGGGTTTTACATCGGAGAGGTAGATATAAGCCGAAGGAGGGCACCAGAGGGTGTGGGACCCACCCAGGCGGACTGATGGCGCGGCGAGGAGGGAGGCCGTGCAGGGTGGCCACCTGGGAAGGGCCTGACCCCCTCGCGCCCATCTTGATGCCTCGTGAAGCTTCCGTCACACTCATTTTTATATATTTTTCTCGGAATTTTTGGGGCAATTTAAATTGGGGTAAAATTCCCTGCAAAAAAGACATCAACAAACAGAAACTGACACTGGGTGCACTGAATTAGTAGGTTAGTCCAAATATGTGTAAAAAGATATAAAAGTGTAGCAAAACATATAACAATGTCACCCGAAAGAGCATGGAACAAACATAAATTGTAGATACATTTGGGTCGTATCAACATCCCCAAGCTTAATTCCTGCTCGTCCTCGAGTAGGTAAATGATAACACAAATAATTTATGTAGTGACATGCTAACACACATATAAGAACTTCAAAGTAAAGCAAGTAAGATATGCAATTAAAGTCAAGACAATAACAAGCAAGAGTTTATATCTAGTATTGAAAACAGCAAAGTAAGAACATAAAGGTGCAAGAGCTCTCGCTGTCCGTGACTCGAATGTCTCCAAATGGTGTTTGTGTGCAAGAAATGGGAGATGGGTTTAGAGCATAAAAATATTATATAGTTTAATTGAGAACTCAATCTACTAAAACTTTACAATTGGTCTCCTTCGGAATCTTATTTTGACTCATCCCCACACCACTAGTCAGGCACAAGTCAAAATGATCCTCTCCCTTTCGACTTTCAGAACTCATGCAATGGATGAGCGCAAGCAAGATATGTTGGCACTTAGGATGGCAAAGAGAATAAAGATTGGGAAGGAAGACAAAAAAGGTGTGAAAGGCTCACATCAATGAGGACAACCATAGGCGAGAGAAAGCCAAATGATAGATATGATGTGAGGAGTAGGTATTGCCATGCAACGGATGCACATATGAGCTAAGGTAAGCTCTCCAATGGAACTAGTGGGGGTGCATCCAACTTGCTTGCTCATGAAGACCTAGAGCTCATTTGAGGAGGCTCATCATTGGAATATACAAGCCAAGTTCTATAGTTTAAGGGTCCCCACATAGTTATGCATGAATGATAATCTCTATGTAGTACAAATATAACAATGGAGTACGAGTATCTATCTTTCAAAAGGAATAGTAGTGTTGCCCCTTTTCTCTCTTTTTTTCTTTTTTGTGGCCTCTTTGGCTCTTTCTATTTATTCTCATTTGTCCTCTTTTGGTTCTTTTCATTTGTCCTCTTTGGGATCTTTTAATTTGCCCTCTTTGGGATTTTTCCTCACTTAAGGGCAACACTCTATATTTTACAAGAATAAGAAGAAGATCTTCACACTTTATAAGAAGTACTCAACATAAAGATAAATGAAAACTATCATGATGTATGAAAATGTATGCCTCTGCCAGTGTAGCAGGATATGCAATGAAACTAGCGCGTCATGTAGCAATAATAAGGGCAAGGCCCAACTAGCATGCGGCTCCTCGATCAAGCAAAAGCATGTATGACATGAAGATAAAGTCATGAGATGGTGGATGTTGCATGTCAATGTATCTCGGAAAGGCTATGGAAATGCCTTAATAGGTAGGTATGGTGGTTGTTTTGAGGAAAGATATCATGAGGCTTATGATGACAGAGCGCGTCATGCCAAGGGTTTGGATGCACCAGCGAAGTTTGCACCAACTCCCAAGATGAGAAAGGGCAATGAATGGTACCGAAGAGGCTAGCAAAATATGGATGGCAGAAGTGCAACAATCGAATACTCGCATTAGTCCGAAGAACTCATACACTTATTATCGGTAACCCTCTATCTAGTCAGGAAATTCACAAAGAGACAAGTACCCCGAGGAGGAGTGTTTGGGAGTTTGTTATCCTTACGCATCCTCGACCCATGGTAACGTGAGGGTACTCTATATATTCCAACCCCTCCAGAGGTTAGCGATCCATCTAGTAGCTAGAGTTCTCAACTATTATTTTAGTTTTTGAAAATACACACGGATTTCCCAAAATAAGACACCTATCACTAATAGGCTCAATCTCTTGACACCAATAGTCCAAATATTACTCAAAGCAATACCTCAAAACTATTGCAAGTTACTACTATACTTAAATAGCAACCTCAATTACGTACTCATGCAAGACACACAACTCAGTGCAACAAGCCAACTCTCTAAACAAGATAAGCATGATAACTCAAGAGAGTTCCAAAAGCAACCTAAATAAAAGCTCTTAAAAAGATAAAGCATGAAAACTAAGAGCTAAGCATGACATCAGCTATGAAAAGATAAAGAACACACAAAAACATAAGCATGAAAACCTATGTTGTTTTCTAGGGTGGAGTGGAGCGTGTTTCTCTCCCAAACAAATAAGGCTAGGTTCCAACTTGTTATGAACAGCAAGCAAAACTAAAACAAACTAAAGAGTAAAGAGCAGGACGCTCCAAGCATAGCACATAACATATGAAGTGATAAAAATATAGCATGGACAAGGACGAACTCATGATTGTTGATGGAGAAGGGGATGCACGGGGGCATCCCCAAGCTTAGACGCTTGAGCCTCCTTGAAAATATCTTGGGGTGCATGGGGGATCCCCAAGCTTGAGCGCTTGACACTCCTGGATCTTCTTTCATCATCTTCCATCGCATACTTGAAAACTCCCTTCATACGAAACTCATCATATGCTCATTAGAGTGGTTAGTGCCATAATAAAACATTTTTTTCTCTATTGGAAATAAAGATTTTCATAAAGAGCTACTGTTTCTCAAGATTACCAAAAGGTTTTTGCAAAGAAAAAGCAAGCTTAAGATTTGCAAAACAATGAAAACGCAAAACAGGGCAGAATCTCGGAAAAATACAACAACAGGTAGTAAATAATTTTTTGGGGGCACTTGTGCAACTCAAATAAAAAAATTCAGAATAGACGCCAAAAAAGACGATTATATAGAGCATACTGTCAAAAAAATTCAGTTCCACAAGATGATTTGGTGATTTTTGGCGAATTTTTTCGTCAACCAGACAAAATGTGTTTCTCGACAACATGTCACAACTTTTGAACTTTCTTGCAATCGGAGGCTAATTCTTGGCACAAAGCTTGAAAATAAAGATACAATTATGTTGCTACAGTAGTAACAAGCGTCAATAATGATACGTCTCAAACGTATCTATAATTTTTGATGGTTTCACGTTGTTATCTTGCCTTCTTTGGTTGTTTTATTTACCTTTTATATCTTTTCTCGGACTAACTTATTGATTCAGTGCCAAGTGCCAGTTCCCGTTTTTTCCGTTTTTTGACTCTTTTCAGATCTGATTTTGGAGCGGAGTCCAAACGGAATAAAAAGCCCGAAATGTTTTTTTCCCGTACGAAATAAGACCGGGGGCCTTTGGGCCAAGCCAGGTGGGCTCTAGGGAGCCCAAAAGCTCCCACCATGCCACCAGGGGGAGGCGGCGGTGGGCAAGCTTGTGGCCTCCCTCGCCGACCCCTGACCTAGGTCTTTGGCCTATAAATTCCCAAATATTCCGCAAAAAATCAGGGGAGCCTCGAAAATACTTTTCCGCCGCCCCAAGCTTCCGTTTCCGCGAGATCTCATCTAGAGACCCTTCCCGGCACCCTGCCGGAGGGGACTTTGGAGTTGGAGGGCTTCTTCATCATCATCATCGCCCCTCCAATGACTCGTGAGTAGTTCACTTCAGACCTACGGGTCCGTTGTTAGTAGCTAGATGGCTTCTTCTCTCTCTTGGATCTTCAATACAAAGTTCTCCATGATCTTCATGGAGATCTATCCGATGTAATCTTCTTTGGCGGTGTGTTTGTCGAGATCCGATGAATTGTGGATTAGTGATCAGATTATCTATGATATATATTTGAGTCTTTGCTGATTTCTTATATGCATGATTTGATATCCTTGTAAGTCTCTCCGAGTCTTGGGTTTTGTTTGGCCAACTAGATCTATGATTCTTGCAACGGGAGAAGTGCTTGGTTTTGGGTTCTACCATGTGGTGACCTTTCCAAGTGACAGTAGGGGCAGCAAGGCACACATCAAGTAGTTGCCATCAAGGGTAAAAAGATGGGGGTTTTATCATTGGTTTGACATTATCCCTCTACATCATGTCATCTTGCTTAAGGCGTTACTCTGTTCTTATGGACTTAATACACTAGATGCATGATGGATAGCGATCGACTTGTGGAGTAATAGTATTAGATGCAGAAAGTATCGGTCTACTTGTTTCGGACGTGATGCCTATAGAAATAATCATCACATAGATATCGTCACGACTTTGCGCGGTTCTATCAATTGCTCGACAGTAATTTGTTCACCCACCGTCTACTTGCTTTTATGAGAGAAGCCACTAGTAAACACTACGGCCCCCGGGTCTATTCACATCCATCGTTTACACCTCCGCTTTTACTTTGCTTTGTTACTTTGTTGCTTTCAGTTCTCACTTGGCAAACAATCTATAAGGGATTGACAACCCCTTCATAGCGTTGGGTGCAAGCTTTTGTGTTTGTGCAGGATCTTGAGATACTCTTCCACCGGATTGATACCTTGGTTCTCAAACTGAGGAAAATAGTTTCGAGGGAACAACAACGCAAGGCTCCAAGGCCATGGGGGAAATCCTTTGCATACTTGCCTAGGAAGTCCCTTAAGGCGTAGCCACAGCAAAAAGATCAAGCCAAGTATTCTCCCGTCGACGTGCCTATTTCTGGCGCCGTTGGAAGGTCTTTTGTTGTAGTAGCAGAAGTATTTCTGGCACCGTTGCCAGGGATACACAGCAAACATCAGAAGTATTTCTGGCGCCGTTGCCGGGGAGGAGAAATCAAGATCTATCCAAGTAGGTCTTACAAACTCTTCTCTTGCATTTACTTTTGTTGCCAGTTGCCTCTCGTTTTCCTCTTCCCCACTTCACATTTGCCGTTTTCATTTGCCTTTGTCGTTTTCATTTGCCTTTTTCGTTCGCCCTTTTTCTCTCGCTTGCTTTCTGTTCGCTTGTGTGCCATGTGCCTTCAATATGCTTGCATCTTCATTTGTTAATCTCTTTAAGAGACCCACTTATGTGGAATGAATTGCTAGTGAGTTGAGGGCACTTGACTATCTTTATGGAGTTTTGCGTGAGATGCGTGAATCTGAAAATTGTGAGGAAGAAATTTATGAAGTCATTCACGAGGTCTCCTTGGATGAAAAGCATGATTGAAATGGTTTCACTATAAATTCTATTGGTGACAATCATGCTAAAATTATGTAAAACCCTAAGCTTGTGGATGCTAGTTTTGCTATGTCCCCTGGTTGTTGCAATAATCATGATTGGGGTGATGATCTTTCTTATGATCTTGAGAATTTGTTCAAACCTCATGATGAATATGATATTTGCAACAATACTGAAAGTGGGATTGGAGAAGTCATGACTTTATTTGATGATAATCCCACTATTTTTTATGAGCGTCAACTTTGCATGCATGTGGATCATGAAAAGAATATCCTATGTGATAGTTACATTGTTGAATTTGAATATGATCCCACATGTAATTTCTGTGAGAGAGGAAAATATTTTGGTAGAAACTTTCTTGTTACCAAATTACCTCTCGTTATGTGGAGATTGCTATTGTCTCTTTCTTCTTTCTTGCATATGGCAACTATTGGTTGTCTTGACAATCTGTTTTCCTATAAAATGCCTATGCATAGGAAGTATGTTAGACTTAGATATGAGTTTCACATGCTTTAGGATGCTCTCGTTGTGCTTCAATTCTTGTCTTTTGTGAGAGCATCATTGAATGCCTAGCTAAGGGCGTTAAACAAAAGCGCTTGTTGGGAGGCAACCCAACGAATATATCATTTTTCTTTCTGTTTTGTGTTTTCCACACTTTCATAATTCTGTTATGATTGTGTTTTTTGTGTTTCTTTTTGCGTTTGTGCCAAGCAAAACCGTTATGATTAGTCTTGGGGATGATCGTTTGGTCATGCTGGAAAAGACAGAAACTTTGTGCACACGAAAAGAATTTTCATTTTTTTTCTGTAAGAACTTTTGAGTTGATTCTTTTTGCTTCTGATTTCTACGCAAATTCTTTAGACTGTAGTAATTTTTCAGAATTTTTGAAGTAGCATAGGTATACGAAATATACAGATTGCTACAGACTGGTCTGCTGTTAACAGATTCTGTTTTTGTTGTGTTGGTTGCTTATTTTGATGAAACTATGGATAGTATCGGGGGTATTAGCCATGGAAGATTGAAAATACAGTAACGCAACATCAGCACAAGTAGAATTTAAGTTTTCTACAGTACCTAAAGAAGTGGTGGTTTGCTTTCTTGTACTAATGTTATCACGAGTTTCTGTTTAAGTTTTGTGTTGTGAAGTTTTCAAGTCTTGGGTGAAGTTCTTATGGACAAAGAGATAAAAAGTGGCAAGAGCTCAAGCTTGGGGATGCCCAAGGCACCCCAAGAGATTCAAGGATGCCGTAAAAGCCTAAGCTTGGGGATGCCCCGGGAAGGCATCCCCTCTCTCGTCTTCAATCCATCGGTAACGTTACTTGGGGCCATATTTTTATTCACCACATGTTATGTGTTTTTGCTTGGAGCGTCTTGTATCGTAGGAGCCTTTTATTTTTGTTGTGTCACAATCATCGTTTCTGCACACCTATATAGAGAGATATGCACACACCGTGATTTTGTCGAGCTTCACTTATATCTTTTGGTAGACAATTCAGCTCGCATGTGCTTCACTTATACCTTTTGAGCTAGATACTTTTGCTCTATGTGCTTCACTTATATCTTTTAGAGCACAGCGGTGCGTGGCTTGGTAGTTGATCTATGCCTTGAAAGTAGTCTCAAAAGGGGTAGTTATCCAAAGGGATACGAAAACATCCACCTTCATGTGCATTGAATAGTTAGAGAAGTTTGATTCATCTCAATTAGTTTTGAGTTATGGTTATGGTAATATTGAAGTCATGCTAGTAAGGTGTTGTGAATCTAGAAATACTTGTGTTGAAGTTAGTGATTCCCGTAGCATGCGCGTATGGTGAACCGCTATGTGATGAAATCTGAGCATGATTAGTATATTGATTGTCATCCTTTGCGTGGCGGTCGGGGTCGCGCGATAGTTTATACCTACCAACCCTTCCCCTAGGAGTATGCGTTGAATGCTTTGTTTCGATTACTAATAAAACTTCTGCAACAAGTATATGAGTTCTTCATGACTAATGTTGAGTCCATGGTTTAGATGCACTTTCACCTTCCACCATCACTATCTTTTTAGTGCCGTGCAACTTTCGCCGGTGCACAAAACCCACCATTAGCCTCCCTCAAAACAGCCACCATAACTACCTATTATGGCTTTTTCAAAGTCATTCCGAGATATATTGCCATGCAACTACCACCATGACATGTGCCACCACATCTACTTCGCCTTTGCACGATCGTAAGATAGCTAGCATGATGTTTCCATTGATGTCTATGCCACGCTAGATCATTGCCACGGTACACTACCGAAGGCATTCCATATAGAGTCATAGTTTCTCTAAGTTTTGAGTTGAAAGTGTGATGATCATCATTAATGGATCATTGTCCCATGTGAGGAAATAACAGAGGCCAAAGAAGCCCATAAAAAAGAGGTCAAAGCGCCCACCAAAATAAAAAAAATGAGAGAAAAAGAGAGAAGGGACAATGCTACCACTTTTTCCACACTTGTGCATATTAAAGCACCATGATCTTCATGATTGAGAGTCTCTCGTTTTGTCACCACCATATAGCTAGTGGGAAATTTTCATTATATAACTTGGCTTGTATATTCTAATGATAGGCTTCCTCAAAATTGCCTTAGGTCTTCGTGAGCAAGCAAGTTGGATGCACACCCACTAGTTTTCTTTAAGAGCTTTCGCATGCTCGTAGCTCTAGTGCATCATTTGTATGGAAATCCCTGCTCATTCACATTGATATCTATTGATGTGCATCTCCACGGCTCATTCATATGCCTAGCTAATGTGAATATCTTCTCCTTTTTTGTCTTGCAACCTCCACTACATTCCACACAATCTATAGTGCTATAACCATGGCTCACGCTCATGTATTGCGTGAGAGTTGAAAATGTTTGAGAAAGTAAAGGTGTGAAACAATTACTTGGCCAATACCGGGGTTGTGCATGGTTTAAATTCGTTGTGCAATGATGATAGACCATAGCCAGACTATATGCTTTTGTAGGGATAACTTTCTTTTGGCCTTGTTATTTTGAAAGTTCATGATTACCTTGCTAGTTTGCTTTAATTATTATTGTTTCCACGTCAATAGCAAACTATTGTTTTGAATCTAATGGATCTGAACATTCACGTCACATAAGAGGAATTACAAAGGACACCTATGCTAGGTAGCATGAAAGCATCAAAAATTAATTCTTATCACTTCCCTACTCGAGGACGAGTAGGAGTTAAGCTTGGGGATGCTTGATACGTCTCAAACATATCTATAATTTTTGATGGTTCCACGTTGTTATCTTGTCTTCTTTGGTTGTTTTATGTACCTTTTATATCTTTTTCGGGACTAACTTATTGATTCAGTGCCAAGTGCCACTTCCTGTTTTTTTTCGTGTTTTTGACTCTTTTCAGATCTGATTTTGGAACGGGGTCCAAACGGAATAAAAACCCCGAAATGATTTTTTCCCGTACGGAAGAAAACCAGCGGGCCTTTGGTCCAAGCCAGGTGGGCTCCAGGGAGCCCACAAGCTCCCACCACGCCACCAGGGGGAGGCGGCGGTGGGCAAGCTTGTGGCCTCCCTGGCCGCCCCCTGACCTAGGTCTTTGGCGTATAAATTCCCAAATAATCCACAAAAAATCAGGGGAGACTCGAAAATACTTTTCCGCCGCCGCAAGCTTCCGTTTCCGCGAGATCTCATCTGGAGACCCTTCCCGGCACACTGTCGGAGGGGACTTTGGAGTTGGGGGCTTCTTCATCATCATCATCACCCCTCCAATGACTCGTGAGTAGTTCACTTCAGACCTACGGGTCCGTAGTTAGTAGCTAGATGGCTTCTTCTCTCTCTTGGATCTTCAATACAAAGTCCTCCATGATCTTCATGGAGATCTATCCGATGTAATCTTCTTTTGCGGTGTGTTTGTCCAGATCCGATGAATTGTGGATTTTTGATCAGATTATCTATGATATATATTTGAGTCTTTGCTGATTTCTTATATGCATGATTTTATATCCTTGTAAGTCTCTCCGAGTCTTGGGTTTTGTTTGGCCAACTAGATCTATGATTCTTGCAATGGGAGAAGTACTTGGTTTTGGGTTCTACCATGTGGTGACCTTTCCAAGTGACAGTAGGGGCAGCAAGTCACACATCAAGTAGGTGCCATCAAGGGTAAAAAGATGGGGGTTTTATCATTGGTTTGAGATTATCCCTCTACATCATGTCATCTTGCTTAAGGCGTTACTCTGTTCTTATGGACTTAATACACTAGATGCATGCTGGATAGCGGTCGACGTGTGGAGTAATAGTAGTAGATGCACAAAGTATCGGTCTACTTGTTTCGGACGTGATGCCTATAGAAATAATCATCGCATAGATATCGTCACGACTTTGCGCGGTTCTATCAATTGCTCGACAGTAATTTGTTCACCCACCGTCTACTTGCTTTTATGAGAGAATCCACTAGTAAACACTACGGCCCGCGGGTCTATTCACATCCATCGTTTACACCTCCACTTTTACTTTGCTTTGTTACTTTGTTGCTTTCAGTTCTCACTTGTCAAACAATCTATAAGGGATTGATAACCCCTTCATAGCGTTGGGTGCAAGCTTTTGTGTTTGTGCAGGATCTTGAGATACTCTTCCGCCAGATTGATACCTTGGTTCTCAAACTGAGGGAAATACTTACCGTCGCTGTGCTACATCACCCTTTCTGCTTCGAGGGAACACCAACGCAAGGCTCTAAGGCCACGGGGGAAATCCTTTGCATACTTGCCTAGGAAGTCCCTTAAGGCGTAGCCGCAGCAGAAAGATCAAGCCAAGTATTCTCCCGTCGACGTGCCTATTTCTGGCGTCGTTGGAAGGTCTTTTGTTGCAGTAGCAGAAGTATTTCTGGCGCCGTTGCCAGGGATACACAGCAAACATCAAATACCTCTAAAACTGAAAGTAAAAACAAATTGGGTTGCCTCCCAACGAGCGCTTTCTTTTATGCCTTTGAGCTAGGCATGATGCAAAAAGATCAAGTATTATCAACTCCAAAAAAATAACTTGCCAGAGTAACGGACTCATAAGGTAAGTTAATCATCTTTCGAGGGAAGTGTTCCATTCCCTTTTTAAGGGGAAATTGGAATCTAATGGTCCCTTCTTTCATGTCAATGATACCATCTATGTTGCGGAGAAAAGGATGTCTAAAATAATTGGACATGAGGGATCACACTCAATGTCCATAACAAGAAAATCAAGGGGAACATAATTATCATTGAAAACAATAAGAACATCATCAATTCTCCCTAAAGGTTTCTTTATGGAAGAATCAACAATACGAACACCAAAAGAACATTGATCAAAAAAGGTTTCAAATCAAGCATATCATACATTCTTTTGGGCATAACGGAGGCACTAGCTCCAACATCACATAAAGCAATGCAAGAGAAATTATTAAATTTAATCTTGACCATAGGATCCCAACCATCTTCTAGTTTTCTAGGAATAGAGTCTCTAGCTTGAGCTTCTCCTCCCTAGCTTTGATAAGAGCATTGGTAATATGCTAGGTGAAGGCAATATTGAGTGTACTAGTATGGGGGTCTTTAGCCATTCTTTGCAAAAAAAAGTGATAACTTCGAAAACACTACAATTATCAAAATCAAGATTACTACCATTAATTAAAGTGGTGGTGATGTCATCTAAGCTCATTCTTTTGGTACTCTCTAAGTTCATTCTTGTCCTAAAGTTGAGGTATTAGCATCACCATTAATAGGTCCATTGGGATGTGATGGTAGCTAATAGTTTTGAGATCCTCAACAACTTTTATAGTAGCAAGGGTAGTGCGTGTAGGAAGGATCTTAATCCTATCTTCCTATTCTTTTTCTCTAGCCCATCTATCCTTAAGTTTGGCTAGCATTCTTATGTTCTCATAAATTTGGACTTGGATAGCATTCATGGGTGTGGTTTTCCTTTCCTCGAGGGGGAAGTTCTAATTTTAAGCATCTCTACATCATGAGCTATGTTGTCTACCTTCAAAGAGAGGCTGTCTATTTTTTCTAATTTCTCTTCTACACTCTTGTTGAAGGCTTTTTGAGAAGTGATAAAGTATTTAAGCATGCTCTCTAATTCAGAAGTGGAGTTTTTGGTGCTAGGATAAGTGTTGTTGTTCCCATAGTTGTTGGATGGAAATGGTCTAGGATTGCTACCAAAATTACTCCTATAAGCATTATTATTAAAGTTGTTCCTAGAGATAAAATTAACATCAACTTGCTCTCTTTCTTGAGCAACCAAAGAATTTAAAGGAACATCATGAGGGTCAAGAGGAGCTTGCTTAGTAAGTAAAGTCATGATCATGTCAATCTTATCATCAAGGGAGGAGATCTCCTCAATAGAGTTTACCTTCCTAGGTGTTGGAGCTCTCTCCGTGTGCCATTGAGAATAATGTGTCATCATCTCGTCCAATAGATTCGTGGTAGCACCAAGTGTAGTTGATACAAAGGTTCCTCCCGCGGCCGAGTCCAACAGATTCCGCGAGGTAAAGTTCAATCCTGCATAGAAAGTTTGGATAACCATCCAAGAATTCAAACCATGTGTAGGGCAATTCTTAACAAGATATTTCATACGTTCCCAAGCTTGGGCAACATGTTCATTATCCAGCTACCTAAAATTCATAAAGTTACTTCTTAACTGGATAATCTTAGCAGGTGGGTAATACTTCCCAATAAAAGCATCTTTGCACTTATCCCAAGACTCTATGATAATCCTAGGCAAAGATTGAAGCCACACTTTAGCTCCTCCTCTCAAAGAGAAAGGAAAAAAGCTTAAGTTTAACAATATCACCATCTACTTCTTTATATTTTTGCATATCACAAAGCTCTACAAAATTACTCAAGTGCAAAGCAGCAGCATCTCCAGCACCGGAGAATTGATCTTTCATAACGAGGTCGCGTGAGTGGCGAGAGCAGCAATAGGAGTGCAGATAAAGTCATTGTTCTTGTGACTAGTGAAGTCACACAACTTGGTGTTCTCAGTGGAACCCATAGCTGCACCAACAAGCAAGAACAAAGCAACTATTTTTTTTGTGGTTTTGGTATAAGACTCTAAAGCAAAAAATAGAAAGCAAACTAACAAGACTAAAAAGCAAAGGTAAAAGATAGTGTGCAACTCCCCAATCTTGAAGACTGGAGTCCCCGGCAACGGCGCCGAAAATTTGCTTGATGACGAGTTGATGGATATACTTCTCGCCCCTCATTGGTTACCCCAAGTGGAAGGTGGAGATGTAGTGAGCAGCAGATTTCCCTTACACGGTGACTGTAAGGTTTATCAAACCAGGAGGACTCCGAGGATCAACAAGTAGGTGTCCATTGCTCTGGCGCTAATGGAAGACCTCGACCTCCACACACAAGAAATAACTTTGCTCCCAACAAGTTCAGAGAGGTTGTCAACCTCTCCGGCCTTGTAGTTTGCAAAGGATCAAAACACAAGCGGGAATAGTGATAGTGAGTGCAACGGAAAAGTAAATAAAAGCAGTAAATGATGGAGGTGTAAACAAACGGTGGTAATATGGACCGGAGTCACATGATGTTCACTAGTGATGTCTCTCTCCCAAAAGACGATAATCAACTATGCTGGGTAAACAAATTACAGCTAGGCAATTGACAGAATTATAAACGCACCGCAATGCTAATCATGCTACAAGAAAGTTAGAGGCTCAAAAGTAATGGGCAGTACGCCATGACAAGTAGACCGTTTATCCATTAGCATCTACTCTCTAATCATCCACCTTGAGATATCTATCGAGAACATCTCGCTGGTATTAAGTTGTGAGCCCCACCCAAAGTGTAAACTTAAAGCAACGGACAACTGCATTAACAAACTTTGCGTAAGGTAAACAATCCTTGCAACTATGGTCAGAAGCACCGTTGTTTTCTCCCTAGTGGCAACAGCACATTCCCTAGTCTCATGTTTCTGTCACTCAAGCTAGACATGAGGGGGCATGAAGCCACAATCATGCATAATGCTCCCTCTTGGAGTTACAATCTACTACTTGGCCAAAGTAATAAAAAGCAACAGAGAACATGCATTAATTACTCAAGAACATAATATAAAAGGAGAACCAAATATATAACTCATCACAATCTGAACATAATCACATAATCCATCGGATCCCAGCAAACCAAGCATAGCAACAGCAGGAAAATTACATAGATGCCTTGATCATGTAGGGCAGCTCACAAGGTCTAAGCATTGAAGCACAAGATTGGAGAGAATACATCACATAGCTACTGGTCATGGTCTCATGGTCCAAGGGGGACTACTCACGGTACGTCCGGGAAGTGTCCATGGTGGTGGAGAAGCTCCCAGAGGTCAATCCTCCCTCCGGCAGGGTGCCGGGAATAGGTCTCCTCACGCTCCCGATCTCGGAAGCGTTGTGGCGGCGGCACGGTGGAGAAATTCACGATTCTGGATATTATGATAGGGTTTTCTATCGGAGAGGTAAATATAGGCCGAAGGAGGGCACCAGAGGACGTGGGACCCACCCAGGCAGTCTGGGAGCGCGGCTAGGAGGGAGGCCGTGCAGGGTGGACGCCTGGGCAGGGCCTGGCCCCCTCTGGCCCATCTTGATGCCTCGTGAAGCTTCCGTCACGCTGATTATTATATATTTTTCTTGGATTTTTTTGGGCTATTTAAATTGGGGTAAAAGTCCCTGCAAAAAAGACATCAGCACACAGAAACTGGCACTGGGAGCACTGAGTTAGTAGGTTAGTCCAAATATGTGTAAAAAGATATAAAAGTGTAGCAAAACATATAACAATGTCACCCAAAAGAGCATGGAACAAACAAAAATTATAGATACGTTTGGGACGTATCTCGGTGGCGGAGGCAACATCCTTTGTCGCCTTCTACTCGGCTTCGCCTTGTCGCGGACGAGACATTGAGCTTCGCTTGGTGAAGACATGGCGATGACGAGGGCAACACGGACGTAGACGAAGCAGGCGGACGAAGGCAAGTAGTTGCCTGATCGCTCCCCAAAAACCTAATCGCCCCTCTCCCGTATAGGAATCGAAGAGGTGGGGTTTCAGAGGCCTCCTCTCCCGTCAATCGTGTACGCGGTGAACGGGACGGAGTCACCGACGATAGCAGTGGCAAAGGAACGAGCGTGTGAGGTTGTGCTGCTAGCAGTCCCCGGCAACGACACTATAAAGATGTTGTTGACGTGATCCTGACTTGATGCCTCCGCGGCAATAGAGCCAGAACTGTTGGGGAACGTCGCATGGGAAACAAAAAATTTCCTACGCGCACGAAGACCTATCATGGTGATGTCCATCTACGAGAGGGGACGAGTGATCTACGTACCCTTGTAGATCGTACAGCAGAAGCGTTAGAGAACGCGGTTGATGTAGTGGAACCTCCTCACGTCCCTCGATCCGCCCCGCGAACAATCCCGCGATCAGTCCCACGATCTAGTACCGAACGGACGGCACCTCCGCGTTCAGCACACGTACAGCTCGACGATGATCTCGGCCTTCTTGATCCAGCAAGAGAGACGGAGAGGTAGAAGAGTTCTCCGGCAGCGTGACGGCGTTCCGGAGGTTGGTGGTGATCTTGTCTCAGCAGGGCTCCGCCCGAGCTCCGCAGAAACGCGATCTAGAGGAAAAACTATGGAGGTATGTGGTCGGGCAGCCGTGAGAAAGTCGTCTCAAATCAACCCTAATTGCTCCATATATATAGGAGGAGGGAGGGGGACCTTGCCTTGGGGTCCAAGGGACCCTCAAGGGGTCGTCCGAGCCAAGGGGGGGAGGACTCCCCCCCCCCCAAACCGAGTTGGACTTGGTTTGGTGGGAGGAGTCCCCCTCCCTTCCCACTTCCTCCCTCTTTTTTTTTCTTTTCCTTTGATTTCCTTTTCTTGGCGCATAGGCCCCCTTGGGGCTGTCCCACCAGCCCACTAAGGGCTGGTGTGTCTCCCCAAAGCCTATGGGCTTCCCCGGGGTGGGTTGCCCCCCCCCCCCCCCGTTGAACTCCCGGAACCCATTCGTCATTCCCGGTACATTCCCGGTAACTCCGAAAACCTTCCGGTAATCAAATGAGGTCATCCTATATATCAATCTTCGTTTCCGGACCATTCCGGAAACCCTCATGACATCCGTGATCTCATCCGGGACTCCGAACAACATTCGGTAACCAACCATATAACTCAAATACGCATAAAACAACGTCGAACCTTAAGTGTGCAGACCCTGCGGGTTCGAGAACTATGTAGACATGACCCGAGAGACTCCTCGGTCAATATCCAATAGCGGGACCTGGATGCCCATATTGGATCCTACATATTCTACGAAGATCTTATCGTTTGAACCTTAGTGCCAAGGATTCGTATAATCCCGTATGTCATTCCCTTTGTCCTTCGGTATGTTACTTGCCCGAGATTCGATCGTCAGTATCCGCATACCTATTTCAATCTTGTTTACCGGCAAGTCTCTTTACTCGTTCCGTAATACAAGATCCCGCAACTTACACTAAGTTACATTGCTTGCAAGGCTTGTGTGTGATGTTGTATTACCGAGTGGGCCCTGAGATACCTCTCCGTCATACGGAGTGACAAATCCCAGTCTTGATCCATACTAACTCAACTAACACCTTCGGTGATACCTGTAGAGAATCTTTATAGTCACCCAGTTACGTTGCGACGTTTGATACACACAAAGCATTCCTCCGGTGTCAGTGAGTTATATGATCTCATGGTCATAGGAATAAATACTTGACACGCAGAAAACAGTAGCAACAAAATGACACGATCAACATGCTACGTCTATTAGTTTGGGTCTAGTCCATCACGTGATTCTCCCAATGACGTGATCCAGTTATCAAGCAACAACACCTTGTTCATAATCAGAAGACACTGACTATCATCGATCAACTGGCTAGCCAACTAGAGGCATGCTCGGGACGGTGTTTTGTCTATGTATCCACACATGTAAATGAGTCTTCATTCAATACAATTATAGCATGGATAATAAACTATTATCTTGATACAGGAATTATAATAATAACTATACATTTATTATTGCCTCTAGGGCATAATTCCAACAGTCTCCCACTTGCACTAGAGTCAATAATCTAGCCCTCACATCACCATGTGAATTACATTGTAATAAATCTAACACCCATACAGTTCTGGTGTCGATCATGTTTTGGCCGTGGAAGAGGTTTAGTCAGCGGGTCTGCTACATTCAGATCCGTGTGCACTTTGCATATATTTACGTCCTCCTCCTCGACGTAGTCACGGATGAGGTTGAAGCGTCGTTTGATGTGTCTGGTCTTCTTGTGAAACCTTGGCTCCTTTGCTAAGGCAATGGCACCACTGTTGTCACAGAACAAGGTTATTGGATCCAGTGCACTTGGCACCACTCCAAGATCCATCATGAACTGCTTCATCCAGACACCCTCCTTGGCCGCCTCCGAGGCATCCATGTACTCTGCTTCACATGTAGAATCTGCTACGACGCTTTGCTTGGAACTGTACCAGCTTACTGCACCCCCATTAAGAATAAATACGTATCCGGTTTGTGACTTAGAGTCGTCCGGATCTGTGTCAAAGCTTGCATCGACGTAACCTTTTACGGCGAGCTCTTCGTCACCTCCATACACGAGAAACATCTCCTTAGTCCTTTTCAGGTACTTCAGGATATTCTTGACCGCTGTCCAGTGATCCACTCCTGGATTACTCTGGAACCTACCTGCCATACTTATGGCCAGGCTAACATCCGGTCTAGTGCACAGCATCGCATACATGATAGAACCTATGGCTGAAGCATAGGGGACGGAGCGCATATGCTCTCTATCTTCATCAGTTGCTGGGCACTGAGTCTTACTCAATCTCGTACCTTGTAACACTGGCAAGAACCCTTTCTTGGACTGTTCCATTTTGAACCTCTTCAAAACTTTATCAAGGTATGTGCTTTGTGAAAGTCCTATCAGGCGTTTTGATCTATCCCTATAGATCTTAATGCCTAGAATGTAAGCAGCTTCTCCTAGGTCCTTCATAGAGAAACTTTTATTCAAGTAACCTTTTATGCTCTCCAAAAGCTCTGCGTTGTTTCCAATCAGTAATATGTCCTCCACATATAATATTAGAAAAGCCACAGAGATCCCACTCACTTTCTTGTAAATACAAGATTCTCCAACCACTTGTATAAACCCAAATGCCTTGATCACCTCATCAAAGCGTTTGTTCCAACTCCGAGATGCTTGCACCAGTCCATAAATGGATCGCTGGAGTTTGCACACCTTGTCAGCATTCTTAGGATCGACAAAACCTTCGGGTTGCATCATATACAACTCTTCCTTAAGGAAACCGTTAAGAAACGCCGTTTTGAGATCCATCTGCCAGATTTCATAATCGAAAAATGCAGCTATTGCTAACATGATTCTGACGGACTTAAGCATCGCTACGGGAGAGAAAGTCTCATCGCAGTCAATTCCTGGAACTTGTGAAAAACCCTTTGCCACAAGTCGAGCTTTATAAACGGTCACATTACCGTCAACGTCCGTCTTCTTCTTAAAGATCCATTTGTTCTGAATAGCCTTGCGGCCCTCAGTTAGTATCTCCAAAGTCCACACTTTGTTCTCATACATGGATCCTATTTCGGATTTCATGGCCTCTAGCCATTTGTTGGAATCTGGGCCCACCATTGCTTCTTCATAATTTGCAGGTTCATTGTTGTCTAACAACATGATTGATAAGACGGGATTACCGTACCACTCTGGAGCAGCGCGTGATCTCGTCGACCTGCGTGGTTCAACAGAAACTTGAACTGGAGTTTCATGATCATCATCATTAACTTCCTCCTCAACCGGCGTCGCAATGACAGAGGTTTCCCCTTGCCTTGCGCCACCATCCAGAGGGATGAGAGGTTCGACAACCTCGTCAAGTTCTATCTTCCTTCCACTCAATTCTCTCGAGAGAAACTCCTTCTCGAGAAAAGTTCCATTTTTAGCAACAAACACTTTGCCCTCGGATTTGAGATAGAAGGTGTAACCAACTGTCTCTTTTGGGTAACCTATGAAGACGCATTTTTCCGCTTTGGGTTCCAGCTTTTCAGGCTGAAGCTTTTTGACATAAGCATCACATCCCCAAACTTTAAGAAACGACAACTTTGGCCTTTTGCCATACCACAGTTCGTATGGTGTCGTCTCAACGGATTTTGATGGTGCCCTATTTAAAGTGAATGCAGCTGTTTCTAATGCATAACCCCAAAATGATAACGGCAAATCAGTAAGAGACATCATAGATCGCACCATCTCTAACAAAGTATGATTACGACGTTCGGACACACCATTACGCTGTGGTGTTCCAGGCGGTGTTAACTGCGAAACAATTCCACATTGTCTTAAGTGAGCACCAAACTCGAAACTCAGATATTCACCCCCACGATCAGACCGTAGGAACTTGATCTTCTTGTTACGATGATTTTCCACTTCACTCTGAAATTGCTTGAACTTTTCAAATGTTTCAGACTTGTGCTTCATTAAGTAGACATAACCATATCTACTTAAGTCGTCAGTGAAGGTGAGGAAATAACGATATCCGCCGCGTGCCTCTACGCTCATTGGACCACACACATCGGTATGTATGATTTCCAACAAGTCACTTGCACGCTCCATTGTTCCGGAGAACGGAGTTTTAGTCATCTTGCCCATGAGGCATGGTTCGCACGTGTCAAGTGAATCGAAGTCAAGTGACTCCAAATGTCCATCAACATGGAGTTTCTTCATGCGCTTTACACCAATATGACCTAAACGGCAGTGCCACAAAAATATGGCGCTATCATTGTTTACTCTAACTCTTTTGGTCTCAATGTTATGTATATGCGTATCGCTATCAAGATTCAATATGAACAATCCTCTCACATTCGGTGCATGACCATAAAAGATGTTACTCATAGAAATAGAACAACCATTATTCTCAGACTTAAAAGAGTAACCGTCTCGCAATAAACAAGATCCAGATATAATGTTCAAGCTCAACGCAGGCACTAAGTAACAATGATTTAAGTTCATCACTAATCCCGATGGTAGCTGAAGTGACACTGTGCCGACGGCGATTGCATCAACCTTGGAACCATTTCCTACGCGCATCGTCACTTCGTCTTTCGCCAGCCTTCGCCTATTCCGCAGTTCCTGTTTCGAGTTGCAAATATGAGCAACAGAACCGGTATCAAATAACCAGGCACTACTACGAGAGCTAGTTAAGTACACATCAATAACATGTATATCAAATATACCTGATTTTTCTTTGCCCGCCTTCTTATCTGCCAGATACTTGGGGCAATTGCGCTTCCAGTGACCCATACCCTTGCAATAGAAGCACTCTGTTTCAGGCTTAGGTCCAGCCTTGGGTTTCTTCGACGGATTGGCAACAGGCTTGCCGCTCTTCTTCGAATTGCCCTTCTTGCCTTTGCCGTTTCTCTTGAAACAAGTGGTCTTGCTTACCATCAACACTTGATGCTCTTTACGGAGTTCAGACTCTGCGACTTTCAGCATCGCAAACAACTCGCCGGGAGACTTGTTCATCCCTTGCATGTTGTAGTTCAACACAAAGCCTTTATAGATTGGCGGCAGTGATTGAAGGATTCTGTCAGTGATAGCTTCTTGTGGGAGTTCAATCCCTAGTTCAGCTAGACGGTTTGAGTACCCAGACATTTTGAGCACATGTTCACTGACAGATGTGTTTTCCTCCATCTTGCAAGCATAGAATTTATCGGAGGTCTC
Source organism: Hordeum vulgare subsp. vulgare (assembly GCF_904849725.1). Taxonomy (NCBI): domain Eukaryota; kingdom Viridiplantae; phylum Streptophyta; class Magnoliopsida; order Poales; family Poaceae; genus Hordeum; species Hordeum vulgare. The sequence continues at coordinate 618,056,149 of NC_058519.1, read as the reverse complement.
ATACCTCTCGATCCGGGCGTTCTTCTGAAAGATAAACTTCAACTCCTGGAACATCTCAAATGCTCCATGACGCTCAAAGCGACGTTGAAGTCCCGGTTCTAAGCCATACAAGACTGCACATTGAACTATTGAGTAGTCCTCCTTACGCGCTAACCAAGCGTTCTTAACATCCTGATCAGCCGTAGCGGGTGGTTCATCTCCTAGCGCAGCATTAAGGACAGAATCCTTCTTCCCAGCTTGTAAGATTAGCTTAAGATTACGAGCCCAGTCTACAAAGTTGCTTCCATCATCTTTCAACTTAGCTTTCTCTAGGAACGTATTAAAATTCAGGATGACACTTGCGTGAGCCATGATCTACAACACAAATATATTCAAAGTGGACTTAGACTATGTTCAAGATAATTAGAGTTCAACTTAATCAAATTATATGCTAAACTCCCACTCAAAAAGTACATCTCTCTAGTCATTTGAGTGGTTCATGATCCACTTACACTATCCCAAGTCCGATCATCACGTGAGTTGAGTATAGTTTCAGTTGTAAGCATCCCTATGCTAATCATATCAACTATATGATTCATGATCGACCTTTCGGTCTCATGTGTTCCGAGGCCATGTCTGCACATGCTAGGCTCGTCAAGCTTAACCCGAGTGTTCCGCGTGCGCAACTGTTTTGCACCCGTTGTATGTGAACGTTGAGTCTATCACACCCGATCATCACGTGGTGTCTCGAAACGACGAACTGTAGCAACGGTGCACAGTCGGGGAGAACACAATTTCGTCTTGAAATTTTAGTGAGAGATCACCTCATAATGCTACCGTCGTTCTAAGCAAAATAAGGTGCATAAAAGGATTAACATCACATGCAATTCATAAGTGACATGATATGGCCATCATCACGTGCTTCTTGATCTCCATCACCAAAGCACCGGCACGATCTTCTTGTCACCGGCGCCACACCATGATCATCCATCAACGTGTTGCCATCGGGGTTGTCGTGCTACTTATGCTATTACTACTAAAGCTACATCCTAGCAAAATAGTAAACGCATCTGCAAGCACAAACGTTAGTATAAAGACAACCCGATGGCTCCTGCCGGTTGCCGTACCATCGACGTGCAAGTCGATATTTCTATTACAACATGATCATCTCATACATCCAATATATCACATCACATCATTGGCCATATCACATCACAATCATACCCTGCAAAAACAAGTTAGACGTCCTCTAATTTTGTTGTTGCATGTTTTACGTGGTGACCAAGGGTATCTAGTAGGATCGCATCTTACTTATGCAAACACCACAACGGAGATATATGAGTTGCTATTTAACCTCATCCAAGGACCTCCTCGGTCAAATCCGATTCAACTAAAGTTGGAGAAACCATCACTTGCCAGTCATCTTTGAGCAAAGGGGGTTACTCGTAATGATGAAACCAGTCTCTCGTAAGCGTACGAGTAATGTTGGTCCAAGCCGCTTCAATCCAACAATACCGCGGAATCAAGAAAAGACTAAGGAGGGCAGCAAAACGCACATCACCGCCCACAAAAACTTTTGTGTTCTACTCGAGAAGACATCTACGCATGAACCTAGCTCATGATGCCACTGTTGGGGAACGTCGCATGGGAAACAAAAATTTTCCTACGCGCACGAAGACCTATCATGGTGATGTCCATCTGCGAGAGGGGATCAGTGATCTACGTACCCTTGTAGATCGTACAGCAGAAGCGTTAGAGAACGCGGTTGATGTAGTGGAACGTCCTCACGTCCCTTGATCCGCCCCGCGAACAATCCCGCGATCAGTCCCACGATCTAGTACCGAACGGACGGCACCTCCGCGTTCAGCACACGTACAGCTCGACGATGATCTCGGCCTTCTTGATCTAGCAAGAGAGATGGAGAGGTAGAAGAGTTCTCCGGCAGCGTGACGGCGCTCCGGAGGTTGGTGGTGATCTTGTCTCAGCAGGGCTCCGCCCGAGCTCCGCAGAAACGCGATCTAGAGGAAAAACTATGGAGGTATGTGGTCGGGCAGCCTTGAGAAAGTCGTCTCAAATCAGCCCTAATTGCTCCATATATATAGGAGGAGGGAGGGGGACCTTGCCTTGGGGTCCAAGGGACCCTCAAGGGGTCGGTCGAGCCAAGGGGGGGAGGACTCCCCCCCAAACCGAGTTGGACTTGGTTTGGTGGGAGGAGTCCCCCTCCCTTCCCACTTCCTCCCTCTTTTTTTTCCTTTTCCTTTGATTTCCTTTTCTTGGCGCATAGGCCCCCTTGGGGCTGTCCCACCAGCCCACTAAGGGCTGGTGTGTCTCCCCAAAGCCTATGGGCTTCCCCGGGGTGGGTTGCCCCCCCCCCCCCCCGGTGAACTCCCGGAACCCATTCGTCATTCCCGGTACATTCCCGGTAACTCCGAAAACCTTCCGGTAATCAAATGAGGTCATCCTATATATCAATCTTCGTTTCCGGACCATTCCGGAAACCCTCATGACGTCCGTGATCTCATACGGGACTCCGAACAACATTCGGTAACCAACCATATAACTCAAATACGCATAAAACAACGTCGAACCTTAAGTGTGCAGACCCTGCGGGTTCGAGAACTATGTAGACATGACCCGAGAGACTCCTCGGTCAATATCCAATAGCGGGACCTGGAGGCCCATATTGGATCCTACATATTCTACGAAGATCTTATCGCTTGAACCTCAGTGCCAAGGATTCGTATAATCCCGTATGTCATTCCCTTTGTCCTTCGGTATGTTACTTGCCCGAGATTCGATCGTCAGTATCCGCATACCTATTTCAATCTCGTTTACCGGCAAGTCTCTTTACTCGTTCCGTAATACAAGATCCCGCAACTTACACTAAGTTACATTGCTTGCAAGGCTTGTGTGTGATGTTGTATTACCGAGTGGGCCCTGAGATACCTCTCCGTCATACGGAGTGACAAATCCCAGTCTTGATCCATACTAACTCAACTAACACCTTCGGTGATACCTGTAGAGCATCTTTATAGTCACCCAGTTACGTTGCAATGTTTGATACACCCAAAGCATTCCTCCGGTGTCAGTGAGTTATATGATCTCATGGTCATAGGAATAAATACTTGACACGCAGAAAACAGTAGCAACAAAATGACACGATCAACATGCTACGTCTATTAGTTTGGGTCTAGTCCATCACGTGATTCTCCCAATGACGTGATCCAGTTATCAAGCAACAACACCTTGTTCATAATCAGAAGACACTGACTATCATCGATCAACTGGCTAGACAACTAGAGGCATGCTCGGGACGGTGTTTTGTCTATGTATCCACACATGTAAATGAGTCTTCATTCAATACAATTATAGCATGGATAATAAACTATTATCTTGATACAGGAATTATAATAATAACTATACATTTATTATTGCCTCTAGGGCATAATTCCAACAAGAACTACTCCCAATTGCTCAACAATTAGCAATTGTCTTGCAATGGCCCACCAGCGTGTGGGTTCGCGACAGTTTTCGAGGGTAGAGTATTCAACCCAAATTTGTTGGTTCGCCAAACGGGAAGTGAAAGGATACTCTCAAGTATTAGCAGCTGAATGTGTCAGATTCAACCGCACCTGAAAAGATTAGTATCTGCAAGCAAAGTATCAGTAGCAAAGTAGTATGATAGCAACGGTGCCAGAAACGATCTGTTGACAAGGCAGACTATTCCTAATTGTCGTATCAATGGCGTCACAAGTTGCCCGTGGACGGGAAATAGTCTTTTCCCGACAACGGTGAGCGAAAAAGTATTGTAGCAGGTAGCAGCAGTGTAACGAGTAACAACAGTGGCAAGGAACAACAGTAGTGACAGTAGTAGCAAGTAGCAACGGTAGCAAGTAACAGCAGTAGCAAGGCAAAAGTAGTGACAACAGTAGCAAGTAGCAACAGTAGAAAGTAACAGCAGTAGCAAGGCAAAACAAGTAGTAGCAGCAGTGGGACAAACTCGTAGGCAATGGGTCGGTGATTCGTTTGGATGACATTCATCATGCAACATTTATAACACGGAGAGATATGTGGCTAGCTCCCGTTCGTCAATGTGATGTAGGCATGCATTCCGTGTGTAGTCATACGTGCTTAGGGAAAAGAACTTGCATGACATCTATTGTCCATCCCTCCCGTGCAACAGGGTCCAAAAGGATACTACGGGATATTAAGGTTCTCCTTTTAATAAAGAACCAAAACAACACATTAGCACTTGGTGAACACATGAACTCCTCAAACTATGGTCATCACCGGGAGTGGTTCCGGTTATTGTCACTCCGGGGTTGCCGGGTCATAACACATAGTAGGTAACTACAACTTGCAAGATCGGATCTAAAACACACATATATTGATGACAACATAATAATTTCAGATCTGAAATCATGGCACTCGGGCCCTAGTGACAAGCATTAAGCATGGCAAAGTAGTAGCAACATCAATCTCAGAACATAGTGGATACTAGGGATCAATCCCCGTCAAAACTAACTCGACTACATGATAGATCTCATCCTACTCATCACCGCCAAGCGAGCCTACGAATAGATTACTCACGAACGATGAAGAGCTTCATGGAATTGGAGAGGGAAGAAGGTTGATGATGACGATGGCGACAATTTCCCCTCTCCGGAGCCTGAAACGGACTCCAGATCTGCCCTCCAGATGAAGAACAGGATGTGGTGGCGCCTCCGTATCGCAACAGCGATGAAATCTTCTCTCTTGATTTTTTTCTGGACGAAAGTGAATTTATAGAGCTCGAGTTGGGGGCGGCAGACCCATGTGGGCCCCAAGAGCTTGGTTGCCGCGGCCAGGGGGGCCGCGGCAATAGGGCTTGTGGTCCACAGGCCCATCCCCTCCAGTGGATCTTTGCGCAGGTATTTTTCATATTTTCTAGGAATATTCTCTGTAAATTTTGAGGACATTCCGAGAACTTTCATTTCTGCACAAAAAAACACCATGGCAATTCTGCTGAAAACACTGTCAGTCCGGATTAGTTCCATTCAAACCATGCAAATTAGAGTCCAAAACAAGGGCTAAAGAGTTTGGAAAAGTAGATACGATGGAGGCGTATCAACTCCCCCAAGCTTAAAACCTTTCTTGTCCTCAAGCAACTCAGTTGACAAACTGAAAGAGAAAGAAAAACTTTGACAAACTCTGTTTGATCTTGTTGTTGCAACTATGGCTAACTTGTAACCAGAATTTCAGCAAGATCACAAGTTAACCACATAAGCAAGCGACACAAAGGTCTCACAGTAAACTAATATCAATGGCATAATCAGCTACCGAGCAAATAATAATGAGTTTCAGATACCAACAGTTCAATCAAAACAAGCATGAAGCAATATGAATAGGTGGTATCTCGCTAGCTCTTTCTGAGACCGCAAAACATAAATGCAAAGCACTTTCAAAGATCAAGGGCTCACTAAACATTGTAATTCATAGCAACGAAGATACAGTCATAGTCATACTCAATATCAATCAAAAGCAAAGCATAAAAATGACAGAACTGCTCTCTAATTGGTGCTTAAATAAGAAGAGGATGACTCAACAGGAAAATAAATAGACAGACCCTTCGCACAGGGAAGCATTGATTTGCAGAGGTGCCAGAGCTCAAGCTTTGAAAACAGAGATAATAATTTTGGGTGGCATGCTTTCATTGTCAACGCAATGACCAAGAGTTCTCAATATATTCCACGCTACTCATGCTATAGGCGGTTCCCAAACAGAAAAGTAAAGTTTTAACTCCCCCACCACCAATCAATCACACTCCACGGCTAGCCGAATCCTCGGGTACCGTCCATACTAACATCAATCCGGGCGGAGTCTTGTTTTACAGTTATGTTTTCGATTTAAGCGTGGAACTGGGGATTCCAATTACCGACCCCTTTCTCGTGAATGACAGTGAATACACACATGTCGAGGATAACACGCCTAACATGGAAGATACCAATAGCCCCCTGTCACCACATGAGCGGTTCGGGCATGCAAAACAGATTATTTCTTGAAGGTTTAGAGAATGGCACATGCAAATTTACTTGGAACGACACGTAGATACCGCAAATAGGTAGGTATGGTGGACTCTCATGGAAAGACATTTGGGTTTATGGAAGTGTATGCACAAGCAGTATTCCGCTTAGTACAAGTGAAGGCTAGCAAATGACTGGGAAGCGACCAACTAGAGAGCGACAACAGTCATCAAGATGCAATGAGTTTGACTAACATTGAATGCAAGCATGAACAGGATATAAGTCACCATGAACACGAACATGATAGAGGCTATGTTGATTTTGTTTCAACTACATGCATGAACATGCGCCAAGTCAAGCCACTTGAATCATTCAAAGGAGAATACCATCCTATCATACTATATCATAGTCATCTCAAAATCTATGTTGGCATTCAAGACAAACCATTATAAGCTCCTAGCTAATTTAAGCATGGCATCAGAAACTATGATCTCTAAGTTGTCATTGTAAACATGGTTCTCTCTCAACAAAGCTGAATCTGGGACGACAAGCTAGTCATATTTATAAAAACAAAATAGATAGAGTTCATACCACCTTTTTCAGTCTCAGTCACTTCATCATATATCGTCATTATTGCCTTTCACTTGTTAGACCGAACGATGTGAACAATAATAAGAGTGCTCGTGCATTGGACTAAGCTGAATCTGCAGGCAAACACAAAGGAGAAGACAAAGTAATATGGCTCTTTGAAAGCTAAACACGTATGCATGCGAGAGCTACTAAACATTGTAACCAATATCTTCTACCTTGACCCAAAGAAAAAGAAAACTATTTACACGGGAAAGCTCCCAACAAGCAAAAAGAAGAAAGGAAAATCTTTTTGGGTTTTCTCAAAAGGACACAAAACAAGAAAACGAAAATAAACTAGCATGGATAATACAGTGGCAAAGTGTGAACACCGACGAGCAAAGTGAAAGCATAAGCATGAATGTAAGGTCGGTGAGAACATGTACTCCCCCAAGCTTAGGCTTTTGGCCTAGCTTGGTCTACTCCCAAGGACGGTCCTAGGGAAATCCAAAATCATAATCGGGATTATACGGGAGTACTGCAGCCACTGCTTGAATAGCTGCCTCATGAAGACGAGCAGCCATCGCCTCCCTCTCATACTCCTCTGCCTCTCCTATGGTTATGTAGTATCTCCGTTTTACCTGAAAGTCAAAGAAAGCAGGAGCAGGAAGGGTAATATGGAAGACACGCTGCTGGTTAAATATCAATCGGTATAGGAGGGATTCATCAGCCCTCTCAAGAAACTGGTAGCGTGTCATAGCGACGCGGTCAAGGAAAGCTGTATGGAGCGGGGGATCTCCTGCGCGGATGGGTACTCCAAGAAAATTTTCCATGCGGGTGGCATAGATGCCGCCAAAGAAATCCCCCTCAATAGCATTCTTATTCAGCCTCCTTGCTATAATAGCTCCCAGGTTGAAGCTTTTGTCACCCGTAACTGCGCTCTTAAGGATACTAAGGTCGGATGCGCATAGATGACAATGTTCAACCTTACCGTTAATGCATCTACCTATGAAGAGGGCAAAGTAATGCAAGGCACGGAAATGAATGCTTCCTATGGTAGCTTCCGTGATGTCTCTAGTTTCTCCAACAGATATACTAGAGAAAAAAATCTCTAACCGAAGATTTAGCAGGATCTTTAAGATTACCCCCATCGGGTATTTTGCAAATTCTGTTAAAATCCTCCAAATCCATGGCGTAGGATTTATCATACAAATCAAACAGTATGGATGAGTCACGGTCAACTGAAAATTTAAATCTACGCACGAAAGAGGCAGTGAGCATAGCATACTGTTCACATTTATCTGAGAGGAATTCTTCTAACCCAGCATTACGGACAAGTGTATCAAACTCATCTTTGAAGCATGCTTCGATCATGAACTCATCGGAAGGCCATTCACATGGTTGTACCGGTACGTCCCGTAGTTGATAAGGATCGGGCTCCCGAATAGAAAGACGGGGACCCTTCTTACTTGAGGAACCACCATGAAACTTCCTCCTGAACATAATTTCTTTTGCTGAAATTTTTGAAGTTCAAGAGAAAAGTGAATAAAGACCAACCACACCTTGTAGAAACTACTCCTACTAGTGCCTAGAGACCGTATCACGCGCTAAAACTACTTGGGACCAGCTAAAATCAACATTTCAAGCTCAAGAATAGGGTCACCAAGGTAGCAAGAATATGCGAAGGATAAAGCACTAGAGCAAAAACTAATTGGACCAATGGAGGAGTCACTTACCAAGGAGTAATTTCCCCAAAACGGTTCGAAGAATGATGCTTTGAGCAAGGAGATCTAAAATCACAGCCAAATGAGCAAGAACACGGGTTTGAGCTGCGAAACGATTTTTTCTGGAGGTAGAGGAAGAGGATGGGAGCTGGAATGAGTGGAGGGGGCCCCTGTGGGCCCCACAAGCTTGCTTGCCGCGGCCAGGGGGGTGGTCGCGGTGACAGGGCTTGTGGCCCACTGGTGTGGCCCCCAGGCCAGCTCTCAGTCCCAGTATTTTTCAAATATTCTAGAAAAAATCATACTAGATTTTCACGACCATCGGAGAACTTTTATTTTCGGGGTATTTTTCTCCCGGACGCTAAAACAGGAAACAGGGAAAACTAAACTAAATCTATCATTTTTCTTCTAAGCAAAAGAAAGTGAAAGCTTAAAACAGAGGTATGTGACTCTTTGATTCATCCATTTCATGGTGATCGAAAGAAATCCATCAATGGGGTTGATCAAATCCTCATGACAAAACTTTCTCGAATCGCAAAAGAGAACGGAGAATTTTCGAATAGCCACTAAGTTACCTCAATGGGGATGTGAATCTCCCCAACAAGCAAATCATACTTCATCTTGACACGAGGAATAGGGCATTCAAAGCTCCCAATAAGAATCGGTGAAGTTTTTTCGATAGCATTGATGCAATGTACTTGATATCGTTTCTTCGGAAAGTGCACGGTATGCTCATTACCGTTGACATGGAAAGTGACATTGCCTTTGTTGCAATCTATAACAGCCCCTGCAGTGTTTAAAAAAGGTCTTCCGAGGATGACAGCCATGGCATCATCCTCAGGAATATCCAAGATAACAAAGTTTGTTAAGATAGTGGTATTAGCAACCACAAGAGGCACATCCTCGCAAATGCCGACAGGGAAAGCAGTTGATTTGTCGGCCATTTGCAGAGAGATTTCAGTGGGTGTTAACTTATCCAGCTCAAGTCTACGATAAAGATAGAGAGGCATAACACTAACTCCGGCTCCAACGTCACATAAGGCAGTTCTTACGTAGTTTCCTTTAATGGAGCAAGGTATAGTGGGCACTCCGGGATCACCAAGTTTCTTAGGAGTTCCACCTTTGACAGTGTAATTGGCAAGCATGGTGGAGATCTCAAGATCTAGTATCTTCCGTTTATTGGTCACGATATCTTTCATGTACTTGGCATATGGAGACATTTTGAGCATATCAACTAACCGCATCTACAGAAAGAAGGGTCTTATCATTTCAATAAAGCGCTCAAAATCCTCATCATCCTTTTTCTTGGATGGCTTAGGAGGAAAGGGCATAGGTCTATGAACCCATGGCTCCCTTTCTTTACCATGCTTCCTAGCAGTGAAGTCATTCTTATCGTATCTCTTAGGTTGTGGGTTATCAGGATTAACCGTAGGTTCAATCTCCACATCCTTATCATTGCTAGGTTGAGCATCATTGTGAACATCGCTATCAATACTGTCACCAGGTTCATGTTCATCACCAGATTGTGTTTCTGCATCAGACGCGGAAATATCATTTGGTTTTTCAGGTGTGACAGTATTTGGTGAACTGACATGTAGGTTTCTATCATCCTTCTTCTTCTCCTTAGGATGACTGGGTGTATCGGCATTAATTCCTTGAGAATCTTGATCAATTCTCTTAGGATGACCTTCAGGATACAAAGGTTCCTGAGTCATTTTGCCTCCTCTAGTAATGACTCTGACGGAGTTTTCATTTAATTCATTGAGCAGGTCATTCTGAGCTTTAAGTACTTGTCCTACCTGAGTAGTAATCATAGAGGCATGTTTACTCAGAAGCTTCAGATCATTGACATTTCTGTCTACACAAGCACTTAATGACCAAGCATACGAGTACTTTGTTCCAAATGTCTGCCAACATAATCATTGAAACTCTGTTGTTTGGCAATAAAGTTGTCAAATTCATCAAAGCATAGGCTTGCAGGTTTATCAAAAGGAATATCACTCTCATCAAACTTACGCAGAGAATTTACTTCTACTACCTGTGTCGGGTTATCGAGACCATTGATCTGTTCGATAGGCGGTAGATTTTTGACATCTTCACATCTAATGCCTTTCTCTTGCATAGATTTCTTGGCTTCTTGCATATCTTCGGGACTGAGGAATAGAATACCTCTTTTCTTAGGAGTTGGCTTAGGAGGTGGTTCGGGAATAGTCCAAGCATTATCGTTGATCAAGATGTTATTCAGTAGAGTCTCAACTTGTTCTATAGTTCGTTCCCTAAAAACACAACCGACACAACTATCTAGGTGGTCTCTAGAAGCATCGGTAAGTCCGTTATAGAAGATATCAAGTATCTCATTCTTCTTAAGAGGGTGATCAGGAAAAGCATTCTGTAGCTCAATGAGCCTCCCCCAAGCTTGTGGGAGACTCTCTTCTTTGAGTTGAGCAAAGTTATATATTTCCTGCAAGGCAGCTTGCTTCTTATGGGCAGGGAAATATTTCTCACAGAAGTAATAGACCATATCCTGGGGACTACTCACACATCCAGGAGCAAGAGAAGTGAACCAGGCTTTAGCGTCATCTTTAGATAGAAAGAAAACAACTTAAGGATATAGTAGTAGCGGCTCTTCTCCTCACTAGTGAAAAGGGTGGCTATATCGTGTAGTTTGGTAAGATGAGCTACGACCGTCTGAGACTCATAACCGTGGAAAGGATCAGATTCGACTAGAGAGATTATCTCAGGATCGGCAGAGAATTCATAATCCTTATCGGTGATAAAGATAGGTGAAGTGGCAAACTTCGGGTCGTATTTCATCCTTGCTTTCAGATATTTTTCCTTCCACTTGAGAAGTAATTTCTCAGTGTCATAGGCATCCTTACACGGAAGAAAATCCTCAACTATCTCTCCCTCCATAACATAACCCTCAGGTATATCAGGCAATTCATATCTAGGAGAGCTAGATCTAGCAGGAGCAAAGGCAGGTTCTATCTCAATAGTATCGGCAGTTTCAGAAGCATCACGAGCATTGGCAGTAACTCTAGCAATATGAGCATCAAGGAATACCCCTAGTGGCACATCAGGCAAAGTAGTATCTCTAGCAGTATCAAGCATAGCATCATCAGGCAAAATAGCATCTCTAGCATCATCAGGCAAAGCAGTATCAGGCATAGCATCTCTAGCAGTATCAGGCATAGCATCTCTAGCAGTATCAGACATAGCATCTCTAGAAGTATCAGGCATAGCATCTCTAGCAGTATCAGGCATAGTAGCATCATAAGCATCATCAAGCACATGCGACATATCAAGATTTCTAGCAAGAGGTGATGTCGCAAACTTACTCATAACTGAAGGTAAATCAAGTGTAGAGCTAGATGGCAGTTCCTTACCACCCCTAGTAGTTGAGGGCAAGACTTTGGTTTTTGGATCTTTCAAATTCTTCATAGTGATCAGCACACATAAATCCCAAGTGACTCACAGAATATAGCTAACCTACCCCGGCAACGGCGCCAGAAAAAAGCTGCTGCTAGCAGTCCCCGGCAACGACACTTGAAAGATGTTGTTGACGTGATCCTGACTTGATGCCTCCGTGGCAACAGAGCCAGAACTGCTCCCAGTTGCTCAACAATTAGCAATTGTCTTGCATTGGCCCACCAACGTGCGGGTTCGCGGCAGTTTTCGAGGGTAGAGTATTCAACCCAAATTTGTTGGTTCGCCAGACGGGAAGTGAAAGGATACTCTCAAGTTTTAGCAGCTGAATGTGTCAGATTCAACCGCGCCTGAAAGATTAGTATCTGCAAGCAAAGTATGAGTAGCAAAGTAGTATGATAGTGACGTCAGCTGTACTTCCCTGGCAATGGCTCCAGAAAAGGGTTGATCCTGCAATCTCTAGTGTTAGCTAGACGAATGCTTATAAACAACTAACCTTCTCCTGCAACGGCACCAGAAGAATGCTGATAGCACTCCCGAGCAATGAAACTGGAAGAATGTTGTTGATGGCCCACCAGCGCGTGGGTTCGCAACAGTTTTCGAGGGTAGAGTATTCGACCCAATTTGTAGGTACGCCAGACAGGAGGTGAGAGTATACTCTCAAGTATTAGCAGCTGAATTTGTCAAATTCAACCACACCTGAAAGATTAGTATCTGCAAGCACAATAGTAACAGCAAAGTAGTGGGTATCGGCAGTGTAACGAGCAATAACAGTGGCAAGGAATAGCAGTAGTGACAGCAGTAGCAAGTAGCAACAGTAGCAAGCGACAGTAGTAGCAACAGTAGCAGCAGCAGCAGAGCAAGACAAGTAACAGCAGTAGCAACAGTAGTAGCAACAGTAGCAGCAGCAGCAGAGCAAGACAAGTAACAGCAGTAGCAACAGTAGTAGCAGCAGAGCAAGACAAATAACGGCAGTAGCAACAGTAGTAGCAGCAAAGCAAGACAAGTAACGGCAGTAGCAACAGTAGGAGCAGAGCAAGACAAGTAACAGCAGTAGCAACAGTAGTAGCAACAATGCAAGACAAGTAACGGCAGTAGCAACAGTAGTAGCAGCGCAAGACAAGTAACGGCAGTGGTAACAATAGGACAAACTCGTAGGCATTGGATCGGTGATTTGTTTGGATGATATTCATCATGCAACAGCTATAACACGGAGAGATATGTGGCTAGCTCCCGTTCGTCAATGTGAGCAGGCATGCATTCCGTGTGTCGTCATACGTGCTTAGGGAAAAGAACTTGCATGACATCTATTGTCCATCCCTCCCGTGGCAGCGGCGTCCAAAAGGAAACTACGGGATATTAAGGTTCTCCTTTTAATAAAGAACCGGACCAACGCATTAGCACTTGGTGAACACATGAACTCCTCAAACTATGGTCATCACCGGGAGTGGTTCCGGTTATTGTCACTCCGGGGTTGCCGGATCATAACACATAGTAGGTAACTACAACTTGCAAGATCGGATCTAAAACACACATATATTGGTGACAACATAATAATTTCAGATCTGAAATCATGGCACTCGGGCCCTAGTGAAAAGCATTAAGCATGGCAAAGTAGTAGCAACATCAAATCTCAGAACATAGTGGATACTAGGGATCAATCCCCGTCAAAACTAACTCGATTGCATGATAGATCTCATCCTACTCATCACCGTCCAGCGAGCCTGCGAATAGATTACTCACGAACGACGAAGAGCTTCATGGAATTGGAGAGGGAAGAAGGTTGATGATGACGATGGCCACGATTTCCCCTCTCCAGAGCCCAAGACGGACTCCAGATCTGCCCTCCAGATGAAGAACAGGTGCTGGCGGCGCCTCCGTATCGAAAACGCGACGCAAACTTCTCTCTTTATTTTTTCTGGGACGAAAGACAACTTATAGAGCTGGAGTTGGGGGCGACAGAGGCCTGTGGGCCCCACAAGCCTGCCCACCGCCACCAGGGGGGTGGTGGCAGAGCAGGGGCTTGTGGCCCACTGGCCCACCCCCTCAGGTGGATTCTGGCGCAGGTATTTTTGATATTTTTCAAAACTGCTCCCCGTAAATTTCCAGGACGTTTGGAGAACTTTGATTTCTCCACAAAAATAACACCAAGGCAATTCTGCTGAAAACAACGTCAGTCCAGGTTAGTTCCATTCAAATCATGCAAATTATAGTCCAAAACAAGGGCAAAAGAGTTTGGAAAAGTAGATATGTTGGAGACGTATCAGATAGCAACGGTGCCAGAAACGATCTGTTGACAAGGCAGACTATTCCTAACTGTTGTATCAATGGCGCCAGAAGTTGCCCATGGACGGGAAATAGTCTTTTCTCGACAACAGCGAGCGAAAAAGTATTGTAGCAGGTAGCAGCAGTGTAACGAGTAACATCAGTGGCAAGGAACAGCAGTAGTAACAGTAGTAGCAAGTAGCAACGGTAGCAAGTAACAGCAGTAGCAAGGCAAAAGTAGTGACACCAGTAGCAAGTAGCAACAGTAGCAAGTAACAGCAGTAGCAAGGCAAAACAATTAACAGCAGCAGTGGGACAAACTCGTAGGCAATGGGTCAGTGATTCGTTTGGATGACATTCATCATGCAACAGTTATAGCATGGAGAGATATGTGGCTAGCTCCCGTTCGTCAATGTGATGTAGGCATGCATTCCGTGTTTAGTCATACGTGCTTAGGGAAAAGAACTTGCATGACATCTATTGTCCATCCCTGCCGTGGCAGCGGGGTCCAAAAGAATACTAGTGGATATTAAGGTTCTCCTTTTAATAAAGAACCGGAACAACGCATTAGCACTTGGTGAACACATGAACTCCTCAAACTATGGTCATCACCGGGAGTGGTTCCGGTTATTGTCAGTCCGGGGTTGCCGAGTCATAACACATAGTAGGTAACTACAACTTGCAAGATCGGATCTAAAACACACATATATTGGTGACAACATAATAATTTCAGATCTGAAATCATGGCACTCGGGCCCTAGTGACAAGCATTAAGCATGGCAAAGTAGTAGGAACATCAATCTCAGAACATAGTGGATACTAGGGACTAATCCCCGTCAAAACTAACTCGATTACATAATAGATTTCATCCTACTCATCACCGCCCAGCGAGCCTACAAATAGATTACTCACGAACGATGAAGAGCTTCATGGAATTGGAGAGGGAAGAAGGTTGATGATGAGGATGGCGACGATTCCCTCTCCGGAGCCCGAAACGGACTCCACTTCTGCCCTCGAGATGAAGAACAGGATGTGGCGGCGCCTCCGTATCGCAAATGCGATGAAATCTTCTCTCTTGATTTTTTTCTGGACGAAAGTGAATTTATAGAGCTGGAGTTGGGGGCGGCAGACCCACGTGGGCCCCACAAGCTTGGTTGCCGCGGCCAGGGGGCGCGGCAACAGGGCTTGTGGCCCACTGGCCCATCCTCTCCGGTGGATCTTTGCGCAGATATTTTTCATATTTTCCAGGAATATTCTCCGTAAATTTTTAGGACGTTCCAAGAACTTTCATTTCTTTACAAAAACAACACCATGGCAATTCTGCTGAAAACAACGTTAGTCCGGGTTAGTTCCATTCAAATCATGCAAATTAGAGTCAAAAACAAGGGCAAAAGAGTTTGGAAAAGTAGATACGATGGAGACGTATCAGGCTGAGGCAATCTGATCTCATGACGGCTAGGGTTGGCGTTAGCCCTGCTTATATAGGCGGTCGGGTGGAGAGACGTGGGTTGAACCCACGCCCGAGTCGGTAACAACCCATGATCCGACTATCAGATCGTGGCGCATCTGTTATGTATTCTCCGTTCCTGACCGGCAAAAATAAGCGCGTAGGTATGAGCTCGGCTCGGCTCATTCCCGCAATCTGCGGCGCGGCACGTCGTGGCGAGGCGTGGCATGGCGAGGCGGGCGGCGGAGGAGTAGTGTGGGAGGTCCTCTTCTCTTCTCACTCTTCAATAGCATGTAGAAGAGAGATCCTTATAAAGTGGCCAACTTCTTCTCCACTAGCGGGGTGGGACTAAACTTCCCACCACCACCTTGTCATGCCACCACCTACATGGGCCCTTGGAGATTTCTGAAATTCTCTTATGGGCCTAGGGCCCATCACAGATTTCAACAATCCCCCACCAGATCTCAAGGGCACATCGTGTTCCTTTGTTCCAATCACTGTTTTGATATACCAGCATTTCAGTGAAGACCTACTAAGGTTGAGCTTCACCTAGAACAAGCAGCTACACCCCTTTACAACTGAACAATGGACTAAGCCTTGAATTGTCAGTTTGGCGTAAAGAAGCTTCACCACAAGTCTTACTAGTACTAGGCTACCGAAGGCTGACCCCTCGGGTGGAGCATATTAGTCACACCCCTGGCCTATTCATGAGTTCACTAGAGATCACACCAATCTCATAGACTCTGACCAGCAATCAGGCTCAAATAGGTGTGTTCCTCCAAAGATCGCTTTGTAGGACAGCATCTTGCTTACAAATAAGCTTAGAACACATTAAGACAGCAGTCATCCTACCATACAGTATCCGAGAGCATTGCATCTCCAAAGGAGTGGGTTAGTAAAATTACTCTCCTGAGTTCACCAGTGGCTTGTTTTCCGAGGTCCTACTTCACGGGATCTCCGATCATATAGGTTGGGTTACTGCCATGGCAACTCATGTGGGTCTCATACCCATCTCCCTCGACGCACTATCTATCACAACACGTGATAGCCCTTTAGTAAAGGGATCTGTCAGATTCTTAGCCGTTTGCATGTAATCCAACGCTATCACTCTAGAGTTTCTCAAACGTGTGACAGACTTCAATCTCATTCTTATATGTTTGTTGGATTTCATATTGTCCTTTGAACTCTTCACGTTGACAATAATTGTCTGATTATCGCAGTTCATAAGGATAGCCGAAATCGGCTTCTCAACCACACGTAAGTCCATCAAAACATCTCGAAGAAATTCTGCTTCGAGATGTGTCTAATGTTGTTAATTCTGCTTCCATTGTCGATCTCGTTAAGATCGTTTGCTTGCAAGACTTCTAGGAAATAGCACCACCTCCAAGAGTAAATATATACCCAGTAGTGGCCTTCATCTCATCAGCATCAGAGATCCAATTCGCATCACTATACCCTTCAAGTATCGATGGGTATCCCGTATAGTGAAGTCCGTGGTTGACAGTACCTTTGAGGTAGCGCATGATTCTTTCAACAGCACGCCAATGAACATCGCCCGGATTGGCAACAAACCGACTAAGTTTGCTCACGGCAAACACGATGTCAGGCCTCGTTGCGCTAGCTAGATACATAAGCGAACCAATAATTTGAGAGAATCTCAATTGACCTATAGTTGTGCCTTTGAACTTTTGAATCAACACACTAGGATCATATGGTGTTTGAGAAATTTTGCAGTCAGAATATCCAAAGCGACTCAAAATCTTCTCAACATAGTGGAATTGCAGAAGTGTAATCCACCCTCATCATCTCTCAAAAGCTTGATGTTCAAGATAACATCAACCACCCCAAGGTCTTTCATCTCAAAGTTTTGAGACAGAAAAGACTTAACCTCCTCAATCACTTTGAGGTTGGTTCCAAATATCAGTATGTCATCAACATACAAGCAAAATATAACTCCTTCGCCCCCACCATGGCGATAGTATACACATATATCAGAGTTGTATTAAACTTCTCATGCCATTGCATAGGTGCTTGTCTCAGACCATATAAATATTTCAGCAACTTACACACATTTCCTTCCTGACCTTCTATCACAAAGCCATCTGGCTGTTGCATATAGATTTACTCGTTCAGCTCTCCGTTCAAGAAAGCTGTCTTAACGTCCATTTGATGAACAAGAAGACCATGCGAGGCCTCCATTGAGAGTAGTACTCGAATGGTGGTCAGTCTAGCCACAGGTGAATAAGTATCAAAGAAATCTTCTTCTTCTTTCTCGGCATAGCCCTTGGCCACAAGCCTGGCCTTGTACTTTTCAATCGTACCATCGGGCCTAAGCTTCATTTTAGACACCCACTTGCATCCCAATGGTTTGCAACCATAGGGACGATCAGTAATTTCCCATGTCCCATTAGCCATGATGGAATCCATCTTGCTACGGACCGCAACTTTTTAGTAATCAGCATGTGGAGACACATACGCTTCTGAAATAGAAGTGGGATTATCATCCACAAAGTATACGAAGAAATCATCACCAAAGGTCATTGCAGTCCTTCGTCTCTTGCCCCTACCAAGGGTTTCCTCGTCATCCTCCTCAGGATTTTCATCATGTGTTTGTTCGTAATATTCCATAGGAATGGCAGGCTTAGGAGTTTCCTTAGATTCTTGTCTAGAGGTGCTTTGCATATCTCTCATGGGAAAAATATCCTCAAAGAATGTAGCATCCCTCGACTCCATAATTGTACCGTTCTTCATGCCAGGTACCTCAGATTTCACTACTAGAAATCTATAGCCAACGCTATTCTTAGCGTAACCCAAATTAACGCAGTCCACGGTCTTTGGTCCAAGCTTACGCTTTTTGGTGATCGGCACATTGACTTTCGCCAGCAGCCCCAAGTACATAAGTACGAGAGCGTCGTCCTTCTCTTTGACCACTCCTTATAGGGAGTGGCTTCATTATCGTTTGTAGGAAACTTATTCAGGACATGACATGTACTCAATATAGCCTCCCCCACCATACCTTGGATAAACCCGATGTATCTAACATGGCGTTGACCAAATCAGTTAGAGTACGGTTTTTCCGCTCGGCAACCCCGTTGGACTGGGGTGAATAGGGAGGCGTCCTCTCATGAATAATGTCGTGTTCCGCACAAAGAGAATCAAAATCGTTTAAGAAGTACTCTCCACCACGATCAGACTGGACTCGTTTAATTTTCTTTTCAAGTTGATTCTGAACTTCTGCCTTATAGATTTTAAAGTAGTGTAGAGCCTCATCTTTAGTATTTAACAGATACACATAGCAATATCTAGTGGAATCATCTATCAATGTCATGAAATATTTCTTTCCACCTTTAGTAAACACACCATTCATCTCACAAAGATCAGAATGTATGAGTTCTAATGGCGCCAAGTGTCTCCTCTGCAGCCTTGTGAGGCTTGCGAGGTTGCTTTGCTTGCACACACGAATGATACTTAGAATCTTTGGCTAAAGTGAAACTCGGGATTAACTTCAGTTTTGCTAGCCACGACATAACACCGAAACTTATGTGACAAAGACGTGAATGCCAAACTTCAGATTCATTAACACTCGAATGAATATTGTTCATTACTTGATTACAGAAATCTGCAAGGGAAAGGCGGAACAGACCTCCGCATTCATAACCTTTTCCAACAAAAAGTCCATATTTCGTAACAACTACTTTATTAGACTCGAAGACCAACTTAAACCCTTCTCTACACAGAAGGGAGCCACTAACGAGATTCTTCTTGATGGCGGGGACATGCTGCACGTTCTTCAGCTGCACGATCCTTCCCGGAGTAAACTTCAGATCGACCGTGCCAACACCAAGAACAGAAGCACTCGTGCCATTCCCCATCAATACAGACCCTCGGCCTGTGACCTGGTAAGAAGAGAACAATGATATGTCAGCACACACATGAATATTTGCACCTGTGTCGACCCACCAATCGGTAGATTGATAAACCGAAAATACAGTAAACAAATTACTGTACCCAAATGCACACTTACATTGTTGCTCACAATCATATTGGCAGACTTGGAGTCCTGCCCTGGATCTTGTACTTGTTTGGGCACTTACTGATCCAATGTTCCTCAGAACCACAATTGAAGCAGACATCTCCGTTCTTATTCTTCTTGAAGGGCTTCTTACCCTTCTTCTTGAAGTCGGTATTCTGTTGGACATAATTCTTCCCCTTGGGCTTGTGGGAATTGAAGTTCCTCTGATGTACCATGTTGGCAGCAGAAGGACCTTCGACCGTTTTTCAGTGCGAGTCCTTTGCTCTCGAGTTCTGCTCAACACTCAGATGATCGATGATATCCTCTATTGAGAATTCATGCCTCTCATGTTTCAGAGTAGTAGCAAAGTTTCTCCAGGAGTTAGGGAGCTTAGCAATTATACACCCCGCGACAAATTTTCCCGGTAAATTGCACTTTAGAACCTCAAGTTCTGTAGCAATGCATATTATCTCATGAGCTTGTTCCAGTACAAAACGGTTCTCAACCATTTCGTAATCATGGAACTGCTCCATAACATACGTCTTGCTCCCAGCATCAATGGCCCCGAATATAGATTCGAGCGCCACAGCTCTTTGGCAACATGCATATGTAAATATGCATCAACCAGCTTATCTCCGACCACGCTTATAACTGCTCCAAGTAATAGGACGGTGGCCTCAACGAACATCTTCTCCTGTTCAGGAGTGATCGTTCCCGTAGGAGTGACACCGGCTACCCAGAACACGTTCATAGCCGTGAGCCATAAGTTGGTTCTCGTTTGCCAACGCTTGAAATAAGTACCGGTAAACTTATCTGGTTTCAGTGCAGTAGAAAAACCATTACTCGGAAAATTCCTACCCACATTAGGTTTTTGGATTGTTGAGTAAGTAGGCAGTTTTTCGAGTTGATTAATCCATGAAATAATTACTAACATGACTGACTAGATTCATGACATACTGATCACGAAGCACACTAGCAAATACTACGCATATAGCTAGTACTACTAGGGCTAAAATAAACAGAAGCTGGATAAACGAGTTATACCATCCGATCGGCCACTTGGCCGTAGCACCGGCAACATCCTCTGCCTTCTTCTTCTCGGCTTCGGCCTTCTCGCAGGCGAGACGGTCAGCTGCGCTTGATGAAGACATGGCGATGACGAGGGCGACACGGACGTAGACGAAGCAGACAAACGAAGGCGCACGGTGAACAGGACGGAGTCGCCGGCTGCAGCGGCAGCAAAGGAACGAGCGCGTGAGGTAGAGGCGGTCGGTTGGAGAGACGTGGGCTGAACCCACGTCCGAATCGGTAACAACTCACGATTCGACGTCTCAGATCGTCACG